>NC_133820.1:20921444-21573944 GCF_047830755.1 Zonotrichia albicollis
CCTTCAGAAATCCCACAGCTGAGAATGTGGTGGTAGATATCGTGCTGGCAGGTACAGGGATTTGGAATATTTTTTTTTATTTTATTTTTTTTTTTCAGATAAGAAATTTAAACTCCTTGGGTTCGTGAAAGGGATGTGATTAAATTTTACTAATTTTATTTTTTAGCAATAGACTTCTTGTGTATTGTCCACACCCACCCTGAAAACTCTGTAGAGTGTGCTGTGGGAGATAGGGAAGGACACAAACCTGTAACAGCTGTGCACAAAAGACTTCTTAGGTCATGCAGCCTCATGTGGATGTGCAGCTGCTGGCTGGGTGTTCTGCACTGCAGCACTTTGGCAACAGGAAATTCTGGGATGTGTTTTGGTAGCTGTGCCTAAGCCACATAACTAATGCTTGGCTTTTGTTCCTCAATTAACTTTAAATATTTTATATTACTTGATCAGATTCTGCATAACTGAAGGAGTTAGTAAGATAACAAGGGCAAAACATTTTTAAGGTTTTCTTTGGTATTTTTTGTGTTTTTTTTCCTGATGATCTTCCAAGCATGTTTCATCAATATTTTCAAACCTGCTTTAAATTATAATATGAGATCCAGAATTATCAGAGATTGACAAGTAACTGTCCATACTGGGATTTCACAAATGCTGTAGGAACTCAGGCTCTAAATCCCACATTCTCACTGATGAGTAAAATTTACTCAGTCAAAGAGGAAAATTCACTTCAAGTGCATCAGAAGGCTTTAAAAGGTTCTCTGAATCTCTGCCTACTCGAACGTAACATGTAGGTACCATCAGAAAACAGGTGCCAAAGCATGTCCTGACATCTACAAATAACAAAAATTGAAGATAAACCTTCCAGTTTTATTTTCATAAATAAATAAATGTAAGACAAATAGCAACCAAACCATAAGAGAATAGTAAAATCAAGCCTGTTCAAAGGTAAGTTTTAAGCCATGGTTACACACTCAAGCTGGGATTTAGGGTTTGAGACACATAGAATAAGTGAAGAAATGTGAGTTTAAAAAACTGTGGATTTATGTTTTTGGTTGGATTAAACTCACACTTTTTAATCCTACTTTCTGAATATGAATTAGAAATAAAGAAATACAGCTTTGTCTACATACACAGTTTATATATGGGGGATCTTGGAAATATGTTTACCTAAGAGGTCAGGAGCATCTTGGTCTCATGACTGAACACTCTGTACTTTTGCTGACCAGGATTTTTTGTCAAACCTCAGTGCAGTTTCCTCTGTTTAACTGCTGAAATATTTCCATTTATGACTGGCACAAAAGAGAGGACCATTTGTAAGTGACCAGATCTCTTGTGAATTTGAGTTGAAGTTCTCTTCTGGAAAACATTGAAACAAGCAGCAGCATGCAAAATATTCAGTGCCTACAGGCCAAGTGAATCATGGCTGGGATCTTGGGGACTTTACCAGAGTTCAGGTGCTGAGCAGGATAGCTGGCAGAGAAGTGGGGTGCCTGGAATTGAGAGACAGAATCTTGTCCAGATTCCTACTTATCTGGCATCTGGGTGTCCTTAAGTGACAGGGAGCACCGCACACTGGCTCTGCACACGGAGACAGGGCAGCTGTTGCAGCAGGTGGCATTCAGTGCATGTACACAAGGCTCCAAAGTGCTTCTCAGAGTCAGAAAGGGTAAATTTTGACTGCACACCACAGGAGCTGCTTTTGGGCACTCATTCTGATTGTGCAGCCATTGCTTGTGTAATCCAGATGGAAGCTGGGAGGGTGGAAGCTGCAGCTCTGGTCTGAGGCAGTCAGGAGTTGCAGGGGCATCTCCCTGGCACTGCAGTGTGAATGGCAGGAATCTCACCAGCTGGATGAATGCTGTGGTGATGTGTCGGATCTCAAGATCTCAGTCCTGAGATGCTGAGCCTCCGAGACCCTGGGGGGGGGGCGCTCGGGACTCCTGGAATGTTGCCAGAAGTGTCTGGTGGCTGGACTTTGGTCCTGCACAGAAGACGACAAGGATGAGGGCTTCACCGGGTGAATGGTGAAGGGATTAGTTAATTAGAGAGTGAGATACAGGGTTTAGGATTTATGTACAGGGGGGTTTAGAGGAGTAAGATGGAGGAATTGGGGTGTGTCCTGCCCTCCTTCTTCTTCCTCCTCTCCTCCATCTTCTTTGGCCACGGTGGCACCTTTGGATTGGTTAATACTGAGAGTGCACCGAGTTATAAGAATAGATGGTATTGGGGAAAAATGATAAATATTGTATACGTCACAATGGGTATAAAGATACGTGGCTGCCCGGGAGGGGAGAGACAGTGTGCCCATGGCTGACTGCTGAGCAGATCTTTGTTAGGCTGAAAGAACATCTTTTAGATAAACAATTAATAAACATAAAACCAGAAAGAAGAACTGAAGCCTCTTCTCGTCCTTCGACACGCGGGCTGCCCCAAGGCCACCCCCGGGCCTTCCAGGCCCCTCAAACAGCCGAGATAAACCGGACAGTGATGAGCTTCCTGTTTGGAGAGGGAAATGGGCAGCCTGTAGGGAGTGACAGGCTGTGGACTCAGACCAGCTGGAGGTATTCATATCCACAAATCCAGGTGAAATTCACAATGTAATAAAACATTTGGCCAATGTGATTGTGAGACTGTTGTTTTTTATGAAAGTTCATGTTGATCAGGAGATTTTTCTGTTGACTGGGAAAAGGCTTTGTTGTTTCTTCCTTTGAAAAGGAAGACTGGAGGAGCAGTAGGATTATCAGCCTCACCTGAGCCCCTGGTTGGGTCATTGGACACTGCTTTTGCAGTGTAGCCCATGATTTGCACATTTCTCTTACAGTCCATGTGCAAGCCCATGAAGGTCGAGAAGGTAATCAGGAGTAGTCAAATGGATTTCTTAAGTGCAAATCATGATTGACAAATGTGATTGCCTTCTGTATGGAAATGATTGATTATGCAAATAAAGGAGGAGCAGTGAATGTAATATACTATGATTTAGTAAGACTTTGTCATTGTGTCCTGTAACATTCCTGTTTGGAAGCAGAGGAAGTCTAGGCCTGATTAACAGACTGCTGAGTGGATTGGAAGCTTGGCTGAACTGTTGGTCTCAGATGATGGTGATCAACATCTTGGCATTCAGCTGCTGGCTGTTAGTGATCATTGCACCCCAGGGGTCAGCCTTGGGGCCCATTTATT
Source organism: Zonotrichia albicollis (assembly GCF_047830755.1). Lineage (NCBI taxonomy): Eukaryota > Metazoa > Chordata > Aves > Passeriformes > Passerellidae > Zonotrichia > Zonotrichia albicollis. The sequence goes on from NC_133820.1 coordinate 20,924,619, forward strand.
CAAGACCTTTATTAAAGACGTGGATGATGATAGAGATTGCAATGTAAATTAGGGATGGGAACTGACATGATGGATGATAGAGCTTCAGTGCAGAGGTACCTTGATAAATTGTTGGTGTACCTCAGTTTTGAATTGCTTTGTTCATCAGCACATCATTCCTGGGACAGCTGAAGACAAAGTGAACTTTTGCATTATTAGTAATGCAATTTTCATGCTAAAATGTTAACCCTCTGTAGTTTTCCCTCACTCCATCTACCCTGTGTGCTTATCTTAGCCCACACTGAGTGAAATACAAGTGCTGTGAATTATTAGCTGTGTAATCCACCCTATTTGACCAGGAAATAACTGATTATATGAACTTTTGAAGTGTAGGAGTGTATTTAATCTGTGGTATAAAGATTCCTATTGCATCTCATAATTTCAGGATGCTTTATTCTAGTGGAAAGTGCAAGCTGGGATTCTGATTTGTAGAACAACAAGAGCAATTCAGAGATGCAAACTGCTTGTCTTATTGAGAATAAATCTAGTGCCAGACAGCTCAGTTAAGTATTCCATTACTTTGAGGTATAATTTGTAAGAATACTAATCCAGTGTGCTGTTCACAAAATAGTGGAGAAGAATAATAAACTTACCTGTGATGCAACTTAATCAGAAAAAATATTTACAGAGCTTAAATATTGTAACTAAAGTGTAGTAGATTGTGAAATTTTGAGAAGCAAGAGAAACTGCATTGTTTAATTGTTTTAGTGATAACAGTAATCCCTCTAGCTGTTGAGCATGAACTTGTCCCAGGGAGTTGTTCAGAAATAGTGACAGAGACAGAAGTATCTGGCTTAGACAGCGAAGGACTAGTGTTTATTTTTATGCATCAGAAGTTTTCAGTCTTCATTCTTCTTTACCCATCAGTAAACCTGACATCATGATGATCTGATGTTTCTGTGATCTTTGGTTGTCTTTGAAAAAATAAATTATATACTGCAGTCTTTATGAAAGGATAATTATACCTGTCCTTTAAAGTCTGTCCTGAATTTTTAAATCAGATTATTGTAATGTTAATTTTCTAATTCAGTTGTTCTTGGTGACCTGTACGTAAAGTTTGCTTTGTTTTAATTACAACAATATAGTTGATTTATGCACTCAAGATGTATTTAGATATTGTTCATTCTATGATTTGCTTGGTATAGGAATACTTAACCAGAATTCTTATTTCCTTCTTTCCAGAGGAAGAGAAATCTAGTCTTATAAGCAAACTTTTGGATGCACAAGTTCAGTTTAGCATTCCTGGCCTTTACATATCCTGAGAACTGTGTCAGGGTAACTGCTGGTGTTAGTGGAGGTCAGAAAGAGGGTGGAATGGGGAAATCAACAGAAGGCAGCAACTCAGAAATGAGAGTGACATTCCTGACTGGTTGTGATCTTTAGAAATTGTCTTTTAGACCATGTGCCCCTTTTTATGAGAATTCAGCATGTCAACATTGAAAATAGGGCATCTTGATTAAGGTGTAACAGCAATAGGCATCAACATTTATAGATTTACTTCACGCTTTAAAGAAAATTACACAAGTTATCACTCTTATTTTCAAGTAACATTCCACAGGCAGTTTCTGCCCTATATAGATGTGAAATTATGTTTAAAACTGCAGAGTTCAGGAATTAAAATAGACGTTAATTGGGAATTGTCCTATCTGGACCATTTCTGAAGCTTTCATTTGCATTTCTGAGGCTTTGTCAAACCCAAGAGCATTATTCCTCAGAAATGTTTCTTTCTGTGGATTTTGACTGCTGTTGTAGCACAAACAGTCCTCTAGTTGGGATAATTATAGAGCAAGTAAAACTACTAATACTGCCACCCTGGACCTCTTTAAACTAGGTATTTTCTTACTGAATTTAATACCAATAAGTTTTCTTCCCAGGATTTAGACCCTTCAGTGCTTAAATGTGCAGCTCTATTTCACATTGGCATTCACAGCTACATTAAGAGTAGTCATGTAAGTAATGTTTATGTAACAGCAGGTGATTTTCCCCAAAATGAGCCTGTGACCAGAACTACAGAGTATGCAAACTCTTCTCTCAGATGGTTTAGCAACCTGCACTAGTTCAGCTCTTTCAGGTTGAATGATATTGTTTTTCTCTAAATATCACTGTATAGTTTTTCTACTAAGAGGTTTTTTGGAAGCAACAAAACCAATATAAATAATTGAAATTACTAAAATCTCCAGTGTAAACCAAAGCCCATGGAGTTAACCTGTATAAGAATTATCCTTAAGTATTTGTTAATACCTTAATGCTTTATTTCAGTCAGTGTGGACAATTTATTTCATATTTTCCGTGGTCACAATGTATAGTTCAAGAAAAAAATTGCAACAGATTTTATAGAGGATATTCATTTCAGAGTTTGAAGGGCTCAAAGAACAGATTAAAGCTACAGCAGTAATTAGGAATTGGATAAGGGAGGTGAATTGGTTCCTCTGGAATCTAGTGCTACCTGCTGTAGTAAAACTGATATCTGTGGCAGTGTATAAGATTGCTTATTAAAACTTTTCCTATGTCCAAGATAAGGCTGCATTCACAGTGAGTTGGCTGTGTCATTTCCCATTTAAAGACTTCCAAACTGGAATTGCAACTTTTTAAATGTATTTGCAAAATATTTTCAGACTACTTTCTGGGACTTGATGCAATTGAACTAAATCAAAGACAAGTCGGCTACTTGGTCATTTTTCCTTCAGACAAAATATATTAGACTAAGTATTACTGCATATATATATATATATATATATATATATATATATATATATATGGTGGAGTGAAATATTAAAGGTGTGAAGAAATAATATTTTTAGTCATCTAGTCAATTTAGAATACAAGTGCTAACATCACTTTGTGCTGATTCTAACATAATTGAAATCATTATTTTAGCTGCCAATTAAAAAAGATAGCGTGCAATGTATAAACGCAGCTCTGAACTGATAAATGCAATTTTGAAGCATTATGAAGAATAACCTAGTGCTTTTAATTTCATACAGTAAAACTATATAAACTATATATTTGAGATAAAAAAAAGATCTTGAGATTAGTTAGCTAATTGTGTGAAAATTACTTTTTAGCTGAATGTGTAGGAAGATATAAAATAAAAAAAAAACCGTATCTTTTAAAGCTTGCAAAAATCTTCTAGTAGGGGAAATTTAGAGTATTCAGCTTATTAACATCCTGTAAAAAAGGATAGAAAATGATTCTTACAGAATAATCAGCATTAGAGAGGAAGATTTCACTATAGCCATGTTTTTGCCACTGTAGTATCTCAGGTCAGGAAAGAAGATGATACAGTTATTTTATTAATATGCTGAAATTAGTGTGTTGGCTTTTCTTATGCACCCATCATTTAATATTTGGCAAGCGCCTTTCAATTCTTTTTTTTTATTTCCTCACAGTTTGTAAATCTTACTTTGAGCTTCTAAGCTGGTTTCTGAAACCTGAAACCTTGTTCTTGAGATGAAATAATTTTGGGGTTGTTTCTCTTCTTCCAAGAGCCAAGAATGATAGTCCCAAGAGAGCTATCCTCTGCCTTCCTGAATGTCTTTGATTGTTATTCTGCTTCTTAAAGCTATTTTAACTTTGTTCCATAACCCCAACAGTGTTCCTTGGCTGTTGGATGAGTCCTGTGTATCCCATTTTCCTTTCAGAAGTTCATAATTTAGTTTTACCACACTTTAATATGACGTTATACAGATATGGTCAATCTGTTGGTCTGAGGTTTTTGGAGTTAGCTGCTGGACATGTTTCCTGCAAGGAATTGCCTTTGATTCCAATACCTGTTTATAAAATTGGACTTCAAACTAGTTTTTCTTATCTCATTTTATCTCAGCATTGTCATGGATCAGAGAAACCATCTAAATAGCCTAAATCCTGTGTCTTTATGAAGGAATCCAGTAACTTGCCATCAAGAAAGTAATTCTTATCTGCAGCTGTGTCTGCACTGCTGGTCCTGAACTTGTGTCTCTTATATTTCGTGTCACCATTGCCTTCCATTTCTACTTCATTTTTTAATTTAGAAAACAGTTTATTTTGTAATCTCTAATTGTTATTTAACTGAAAACATTTTAAAATTTGTGTTTGTTGATGCTGTTTTATTTAATTTTAATTTTATTTAAAAAGATATCCATATTGTATCTATACATCACAATGAGGAAAATACTGAGAGAAACTTTAAGAGAGCAGGAAAAAAGGGGTCATATGCTCCCATTCAAGGATGTATTTTATAAAACCTATAGGTGAAGCTGTTTTACTGGGGAAATTGTTCCATCAATTTTGAATTCTGAATGTGTTTCCACAAATAATCTTTTAATTTTCTTTTAGATCAGGGGTTGTTGAATGAGCATCTGAGTGCATCTGTCCTGTCCCAGGCCACCTGTGAAGAATCTGTTTTTCATCTTCTGGTTAAACAACCACAAGGTATGGAGCTTCTTAACCCTTAATATATATTTAAACTATTATTTTTTCTTATTTTATCAACTTGACCTGCAACAAGTCACAGTTTCATAGAACATGAAGTACCAGAGTGGAAAAACATGTAATTTCTAAGAAAATTATTTTGAAAATAAAATTTTTGTAGTTTGAAGGATCGGTTAAGAAAAAGAAGAGGAAATAAAATCCAAAAATCAGAGTTGGATGATTGTAACTGCTTTTAATGTTTACCAAATAAACAGAAAACAAAAAATAAAATTATTTAATTTTAAATGCACTTACGTTTCTCTTCAGCCTTTTCAGTCCCTTTAACTCATTTGTGTTTTGTTCAGGGGAATTGTGTATTGATTTTTGGTTTTTTTTGTTTGTTATTTTCTGAGAGTTTTTTAAGATAATTCTGGTCCACAGTTTCTGGGAAAATTTTCATGGGAAAAACAGTACTTTTCAATTAAAAAGCTATCTGGAAAGAATTAAATTCTTTGTTCATTATCATGAATGAAATTTTAAGTGTCACTTCTGGTCATATAGGATCTGAGATATGAAAGAAACAAATTGCCTTTAGTGCTGTAATGGTACCAAAATTTATTTTTGACTTGTGTATGATAATTGATTTATTTGATTTATCTGATGTTATTATAAGGCTTGGTTTATAACAGAAATTGCATACTGCAATGATTTAAAATTATTCATTGCTGAAGTGCAGAAGATAAGTAGATTTCTGTAGCTATTTTAAATATCTTTCCTAGTAATTATTTCTATTCATTACTTATCACATATGCTTTCTAATTTCAGAACACACAGGTAAATTATTCATATCTTCAATTGTTTACAAAAAAAAAAAAACATTTCTCATATCCCCCACAAATGTGTGAGCATCTGTTTTATGTTAATATAGATATCAGAAAAAGCCATACCATTTCTTGAAGAAAAAGTGTCTATCTCACATTAAAGACCTTGTTTAGAAATATGAAATGAGGATCACTTGTTTACAATTTCATTCAAAAAATTTTGCCATATGCTATGATTTTCCTGTAGATGTACTTGACAGATCTTTATTTTGTAAAGGATATTGCAGACATTACATTTCCCAGCAAAGAACTATTTTTGTTTTCCCTTCTGGAAGCTTGCTATGCCTCAAAACATTTCTAGGGATTATAGAAAGAAGGATTTGGAAGAACAAGAGGTGTAAGAATTGATCTGCATATCATATCATTTTTATATATATAAATTGCTTGTTGTTTCAGCAGCCAAGCCCCAGGCAGCCACTCACTCACTCACTCCCCCACCAGAAGGATCAGGGAGAGAACTGGAAGGGTAAAAGGTGGAAAACTCGTGGGCTGAGATAAAAACAGTTTGATATGGAAATTAAAAGCCGCACAAGCAAAGCAAAGGAAACCAAGGAATTAATTCACTGCTTCCCAAGGGCAGGCAGGGGTTCTGCCATCTCCAGGACCCCATCACAGCTAACAGTGACTTGGGCAGACAAACCCCATCACTCCAAACATCCCCCCTTGCTCCTCCTTTCAGTGACTTCACACTCTGATCCATGATGTCCCAGGGTTTGAATATCCCTTTGGTCACTTTGGGTCACCTGTCCTGTCCACTTTGTGTCTCCTCCCAGCCTCCCATGCACACCAGGCTCCTCACAAGTGTGGCAGCAGGAAAAGCAGAAAAGGCCTTGGATCTGTGTAAACCCTGCTCAGCAGTAACAAAAACTTCCCTATATTATCATCACTGTGTTCAGCACAAATCCAAAACACTGCCCCATACCAGCCACTGAGAAGAAAATTAACCCTACCCCAGCCAAAACCAGCACATTTTACACAGACAAATAAAAAAGATGTAACTTTTGCCATGTTCTTACATATATTTTTTTCCACAGAAGCAGTGAGGAACTGTCCAAAACAATCTAGTTCATGTACACAGTAAAACTGAAAGTGTAATCCCTTCACAAATATAAGAAATATAAGAACAGTGAAGCAATCATTAAAAGTTGTACTTTTTCCTCATCCTCATTTCCTTTATGTCTGAAATATCTTAGTGATGTGATCAGTAGATGAAGATCAGATTAGGTGCAGGTGTTACTGCTTACCCTTATTTCCTATAAAAAAGAAACAATACTTTGAAAATGTGTTGTTGAAAATATTCTTGATGGATTTGCTGGAATATGACTGCTAGATCATTTTATGAGAAAAATTCATGCTTATGGAAAAACTGTGCTTGTTGCTAATTAATTACTTGTTTTTCCCTCGCTCCCTCTAAAAGCTGGGTGTAGAAATTCAGAGATACTGAGATAGTCTGAGATCTAGGAGACATTTTTTCATCCAGAAATTTCACAAGAAATCCAAAATGCTAGCCCTGCTTTAAAATTGGTACTCAGAGCAGAGTATCCTTTTTCCCTGCCCCGCCTTCCCAGTGACACAAACTCTGTCACTTCACCCAGAGTGAAGGTTTGATCTCATTTTGCATTCAACCTCCAGTCATCACATTTTGTGGCTTGGCTGCTGCTCTTGGTGATCAATAAGCTTCTCTGTTGTAACCACTTGGTGCAGCACCAAACAGGAGCAGTGAACAGGACAGTTGGCTGAACATGGTTTTTACATATCTCTCTCCATATTTCAGCACAAGTTCTGTATTTAAAACTTCTATAATTTAAGCTGCCGTGTCACCTGTATCATGTTAATCTCTTTCGCCATGGAGAACTCCTTCATTTTTCCTTCTAACTTTGGTTTTGTGTAAAATATATGTATTTGTTGACTTTGCCAACCACTTAGGAAGGAAAGATGAAATATATTTGATAAATGTATTTAATGTGAGACATTTTCCAAAAAGCTGCCTGCAGAGTAAAACCAGTTGATGGCAATCAAATTTGAGATACTAAAATTCTGTGTATGCTCTTTGGAAGCATGTTACTATTACAGTTTCATATTTTATTCAATATTCTTTGAGAAAACATTTTAGCATACTTTTAATGTCATGTACAGTCCACTGTCATTACAAATAATTTGGCTTTTAAACTACTTTCACCTAAGAAATGGCATAAATTTTGTTCAGGTCCTCAGGCCATTTCTCTAAAAATACTAGATTTCAAGATTTTCTTCTTGAATCCTATACTTATTTGCATCTGCTTTTTCCTTCCAGTGATTTTGCATGCACAGTCTGTTTTTTCTTATTATTGCTTTCAAAGACTGAAAAAACAACAAAACTAACATACTTGGTTGTCCTGGTTGTCCTTAGTTCCTCTCTGTTTCTTTTATAATGCCTTCATTATCTCAAAATGACTTGAAGAGCCAGAGAAAATGAAAAAAAGATAAAGAGCTGTGAGAAATGTTTCTTCATTCTACCAGACTATTTTGAAAACACGTTGAGAAATACAGTTTGCTTTCCTCTTCTATATTTTAACTGCATTTTGTGACCAAGGTTTGGTCCCTCACCACGAGCAGAAGTAATTTTACACTTTATAAGTTCCATCACAGGTTCTGTTGAAGGCCACCATCAGTGGCTCCATCTGATGGTGTTCCTCCACCTGTGGGTATATTCAGTTCTGAGGACTGCAGATCATCTTTTCTTACTAATCTACTGTCTGTAATTTTTGGAAAAGTTCATAGTTTGCTAGATCAGGCTGCCATTAACATCTCAATTTTTTCTCATACCTTACTAGTACTTTTCAAAATGCTGCTGCCTTGGTGGTGTCAGGGCTGGTTTTGTGGGAGGCTCCAGGATTAACTCCAGGGTCAATTCTGTGCACAAAGTCAGGCTTAACTTCAGTTCTGTTATTTTACTGAGTATTGAACAGAGGCTGGCTGGTTGCAGACTGCATCTAGATGGGGAATCACTGGCTGTTGGATTAGTATAAAATTTATGGTCCGTGTGTCCTCAGTCTGTCAGAAAAAGGTTTACTGACAGGCTGTATCCTGTTTTGGATTGGTGATTGTCCCTCCCTGGCGGTTGGACGTGCCATGGAATTGGTGGTCACTTAACCAGGAGTTTCCTGAGAATATTTTAATGCTGTCTTCACTGGATTTGTCCTCTGAGTGAGATACCTACCTGTCCTCTTCCTTAGAGTATGAGATTCCTTCCTCCTGGGACCACTTTTGGTGTGAACATCTTTTGCAAGCAGGATTTGTGTTATTTCAGAATATACAGGTTTGTTTTATGGTGTGCTACATGCAGTAGACAACCAGGACTGACACACTGCTAGGGTAGGTATTACCATGGTCAATATTCCCAGTGAGACATGGGATGTATCTTTGCTGCCCAGGTTGTCACTAGTCAGTTGAGGCCAGGTCAGCCTTTGTCTTGCAGTGGGTTCATCCATGATGTTGCTGGGTTGCCATCTTCTGATTCTTTGGGTTTTTTACCATAGATTTTTTTATAGCTTTTCACTTCAGAACTTTTTTACTGAATCCTTGAGTTATTTCTTAGCTATTTTCTCACACCTTATGACTTTTCTCAGTAGAATCAATCCAAAGTAGTGGTGCTCTGCTGTACCCAGTTAGACTCTGTGTCACTGACAGCTGAACTGCTACTCAGACTATTACATGTGCTTTTGAAGAAATTGCTGTTTATGCTCCCCACAAAATAGCTTTCTTGAAGCTATTTTATTGTGTCTGTGCAAGACACAATGATTTCCCTTCCTGGCCCCATTTGAGTGTCTGTCTGAATGTCTGTTCCTTGTTTAAACCTCCAGCTGGCATTTTCCCTTGTTCATTTTTCTCTGATGTACTATCATGGTACCTGGAAGCTTCTACAGATGTAGATTTGTTTTGTGAAGTTTCCAGCAGAAAGGAAGGTGTGAGATCCCTGCCTAATCCATGCACATGAATTTTCCTGATTGCTGAATCAGCCTGGCTTGCCTCTCCCCTGTGAAACCATTCTGAAAGAGGTGTGTCCCATGTTACAGCTGACAGAGAAACAGGGTGTCATTCCTCAGTCCTGGGATGTGACAGCACAAATTATGTGGTCCAAGCCACATTATCTCTAGAGAGATGTGTGATAAAATCAATGAGGTGAAGCTGGTGGCGTTCCTGAGTGCTGATTGTCTCTGCTGTGAGCAAGGAAAACCTTAGAGAGCTCTCTAAAGCCACAGCACACCTGAGGCTGCCCTCACATAGGGAAAATTAGTAAAGAAATGTTTGTGCCATGTTTTAAGGCACTCATGCCTTCTAGTATAAAGAAGGACAAAGCTTAAAGATTTTTCTTTGTACTTCTCTGCAATCTCTTCAGGCCATACATACTTTATACATATTTTTTTGGCCTTTTATATGCCCTCTTTTTACCTTTGAATTTCACTTTCTTTATGGATTATATGCTGTAGACAAATCTTTATATTTGTTTGCCAGGAATCCATTCTAGTGAAATAAGTTAAGGAAGTGAAAGGCAGCATAGTAACAATAAGTAAAAATTCTCAGTTACTGTTCTCTTAAAAACAATCCTGTGAGTTGAAGGAGTAGAACAACACATTCCCTTGACTGGGTAAGGAAATGATTTCTCTATTTCAGCATGCTCTTCTGATGTTGCAAAAGAAGAGAAAAAAGATATTCAGGATACAAATAAAAGAAGGGAAGATTTCAGAAAGCCAGATTTTGCATAGTCTCACGTAGATGCATGGAAGACTTCCCAGTGGATTTATCATGAAAAACAGATTTTCAGGCTATAATTGCCTCACAGATTTTAGCTAGGCCATGCAGTAGTTTTCCTTCAGAATATCATGATTTGTTACTGAACATCCAGAGTACAGTACTTCAGAGCATTTAAACTATGCAAATCACCCCAGGGGAGGCTGTTATTTCACATTATCTTGGCCTATTTCTCTATTTAAAAATATCTGTTCTGTTGTATAACTTGATAAGAAGTTATCTTCTTCAATTTCAATATAACTAGAAAATGAAAAGATTTCATTTTGACTAATTTTGACTTTGAATAGCATATTGCTGGTAATCTATTTGATAACAGGTGTTGATGGACAAGATGGAGTCAGGGTGTGCCCTTGAATAAGACAGAACTGCTTAATTCCTCCCCTCTTCCTGATTCTTGATTCTAGCCTTCACCTGTTTAGGTCATAAACCCTGGGAAAACTCCAGAGATACAGATTTGTTTCAATCTGTAAATTACTCAGTAAATCTATGTCTAGCTCTAAATTTGCTATAAAAAATTATCTGCACCAATCTTTTTTTTCCAGCAGCACATGCACAGTGGGGAAGTTACCAGCAGTATCGATCAGTTGTTTCTTGAGAGAATTAAGAGTTTGATTTTCTGCAAATCTGTTTTATTTCCATTTTCCCAATTCTCCTCTGCTCTGGGAACAATGACATCTCTGTCTCTCATTAATTCATCTGTGCAAGATGCTTTCACATCCATGCTGGACCCCAAACATTCAGTGAGGAGCAGGTTTCCCTCCTGCCCTAAACCATCTATTTTGCTGACTGAGACCTAAAATTGTTGATTTTTCTGTAGCTTTTCTTCATTTCTTCATTTGTGTTTCTGAGTTGACTTTGCTTGTTTATCCAGCTGTTGAGTTCTGAGAAATGTTGAAGGTATGTTGGAAATGCTTGTCTAACCTTGCTGAGAGAGGATAAAAGACTAAAAATGAAAGAAACAACAAAAAAACTCACCCCATCCTACTGGCATTGGTACTAATAGAAAAAATGTATGGAAATTTTGAAAATTACAGATTTTTTTTTCTTATAGAGGTTGAGAACAATTACAGAATTCTTGAAGATACTCCCTTAACATTTTAAAATGAGGAGGTGGGGTATCTGTGGGAAAGAAATTGAACCTTTTCTGTAAGAACATTTGGAGATGGAAGATCATGATAAAATTTTAAGTTTCTCAAAAGTAGGTCTGAGAGTTTGAGAGAAATAAGAGCTACTTGGCTTTTTTATCTGTTTGTTTAATTACTGTACACTTTCCATGAGAGAAGCCAATTTAAACTTACCTTATTAAGTAACTGTCCAAGGCACAGGTTTTATTTTAAAACATAAATGCTAGAAGGCATTATTGACATTGACCTTTCAACTTTGAAGTTTTATGCCTTAAAAGTGTTTTGTAATTACACTGTTGAACTAATGTTCTTTTTCATATACTGTTTTTCTAGAACATTTTTTGTCAGATGTTTTCATTGATTATTTTTTTCTTTTGATCAGTGAAGAATGGGTGTCAAGTATAAGACAGAAGCTAAGAGAAAGTAAAATTATATATATTACATATATATATATATATATATGTAGTATGCATTCAGTAGTTAAGCAACAATTTTTTATCCACAGTGGTAAGAAAATTCTCAATATAGTGACACACACTTTAAAGTCACGAAACCATTAAGGTTTTTCTTAATCAGAATTTGGTTTGCAGAACATTGTGTACTTCAGCTTGATTTTAAAGGTCTTATTTCCCAAGTGTTAAGCTTTTTACATATCTATGATAGTCCCTGTCCTGACCCTCTTTTTCTCATTCCAAGTAGCTGGAGATGCTTTTAGATATCCAGGCTCCAGTGCAGTGTGAGGAGTCGCTGGGCACAGGTATTTGGAACATGTTTTTGCAAACCCTTGGTACTCTCTCGAAGTCCTGTGAACAACAGGATGTGCTTGGAATCTCTTTTGGAATTCTGTGCAATGAAGCATAGACTCAAGTGTGTTACACAAGAGTGTCTCTTTTTTATCTCATATTTCTGTAAAACCCAGTCACACAAGTCAAATTTATACAATCAGGTCATTCCATAATTGTCCTGCCAAAAATTAACTTGCTTCTACACATTTTCCACAGCTCTATAAATTGTTGTGTCTTCCTTCTTTACTCAGAGTTCTACAACTCTTCAATAGATACATATTTCTGTTGCTGTCTGAAGATGTTTTGAGTTATAATTATGTGAAATCTCAATCTGAATTGCAGTCAGGAACAAACTGAAAAGAAAGAAGAGGGTGGTTTTTTTAACATTATTTTTATTCATAATTTTAGTCTCAAAGTTGTCAGGACTACTTGACTTACTTAGGAAAGCTGTCAGAGTGTTCTAGGCATGCAGATGTGCATTTTCTCCTTCTTGGTGAAGTCAGTGTTGTCTGAGCTTTAGTTTTGCACTGTATTTGATAGCCAGATCCAACATTTTTTACAAGCAGCAGAAAAGGTCCTGTTGAATAATGAGATTTAACATTTAACAGGGTCTGTGTTCTCTTCCCTAACATCCCATAATAAATTTTATACGCTTTTTAAAAAATATGTTTGGTTTTGTGGTAGGGTCTGTGATTAATTGAAATAAGAGCTGCTAGCAGTTGGATTCACAAGTCAGATTATTCATTATAAGGAAAGATGCATTTGGGTTGTTCAGTCTCAGCTCAGTGGCATATTTGAATCTGATGAATTTCAGGTAGGTAAGACAATCCCCAGACAGCAAAGAATTTAAATTTAAACATCTGCCTCACTTGCACTGTAATTACAGGGAATGTAAATGTGTATTTCAGGCATCTATTCTAACTGCTCTGTTGTGAATAGAGGTAGGATTATTTGTGTGGCTAATTGTTTTGATAAATAATTTGGTATGCCCATAATCTGTATGTTCACCTCAAAATTATATATTTCTCCTTGCTTATAAGATATAACCGGGATCAATAATACTGTGGCTCATTTTCTTGCCAAATGGGGTCTTTAAAGCTGTTCTCTGAAGGGGAGGAATAATTTAATTAAAATGAACATCATATTCTTTGTACTTTGCTGCTTTCATTCTTCCCTAGATATTTTGCCATACTATTACTAAGATTAACAAATTATTCAAAATATTTTTATGGGAAAGATAATAAATTATTCACAATTTCATTAAAATTGATATCTTTCAGTTACCAGGGGGAATTTGGATTCCCTGATTTACTTTTCTGTCACAAAGCCTGAATGATTAGGCAGGGCCTGTTTTGTTATGATAAAGCATATTGAGTGTATTTGCAAAAAGAATGCATCTCACTAGTACCACTTCTCTCTTCATATAAGTCTCAGCAAAAATTTATATTTCTCTTTCCTGCCTTTTATGATGCATGCAGGATTCAACTTTCAGCTTTTACATTATTTATGTGAAATCCTTCTTGTTTACCTGAAGATCAGGTTGATACCTTCAGTCATCAACATTACTAACAATCTTGCATCTTACAATAATATTTAGGTTTAAACAATATTTATTTCTTTAAATGCATTGCTGATACCAAGTTCAAAAACTCATGCAAGCCTCAAACAAGCACGGGAAAAAGGAAATTTGGGCACTTGTGCTGTGTTTGGTGTGTGTGAAAGGCCCGGGTGGGCTGTAACTCTAACTCAGACTTGGCCTTTATTTCAATGTGATGCTTTTTCTGCCCGTAAGCCATAGTAAGTCAGTCAACAGAGGGGATTTTGGTATTAAGTACTGAACATAATTTGTGTGTTTTTGGAGAAATACAGAATCAAGACTTACATTGCAAATAGCTGAAAAGTATTTGAATTGTGACCTTTACTGTATGAAGGAGTAATACCTCACTACCACTGAAGCATGCAGCACAAAATTCTTCATTGAACATCAAAGTTTATCTTTACTATGTACATAAGTGTAATACTTTATTACACTCATAGTCTAATATCACATATTTGGTCTAGAATCATCTGTTGAGTGGAGGGAAATTAAGCTAACTTCTTTGCACAGTAATCCAAAGGGTCATGAGAGCATTGAAAGAGGGTTTTATTTTCCAAACTCCCCTTGCTAGAACATTGTTTTTACCATGCAGTAGTTTATGTTCAAGGATTTTACTCTTTTTACTGTTAATATACTACATTAGGTAAAATCTGTGTTTGCAAAAATATTCAAAATCTCTGAAATTTATATGGGTAATGAATGAAAGTGGACTGAACCTTAAGTACTTTCTGCATTCACATCTTGTTATGGTACTTATTTTTATTTTCACAGATCTTCTTTTACTTGAGCAAAGGAATCTAGCATTTTACTCATTTTAAACCAGGGAAACAGTGCTATAGGTATAATAAAGGTTTTCCCCTACTAAAGCTGTAGTTATTTCAAAATAAAATCCAGAGCCTTGAAACGTAAGAAGAATCTCTTTCTCATAATCATTTGGTGAAGCATTGGGAAAACAAATTTTCATACAAAGTCCAAAATGAGACATAGAATTGAAAATTATCCCATATAACTATCAAGAGGTCTGTGAAACTTTATGATGTGACTGTTTCTTTTATCTCTAAATTTGAGCTATTAACTGCCTCTTTAAGGTACTAAATTCAGTGTAGTTAACTTGAGAGATTTTTTTGTAATAGATGAACTTAAAGAATGCAGATCATGTTTTTTGATTGCCTTCTTTGCCTGCTTGTGTTATAAGAATGTTTTTACACTGAGGGGAAAACTATAACATTGCACCAATTTCTGGTGTTGAATTGTCTTTTATCTGATTTCTTCACAAGCACTGAAAATCCCTTATAAATTAAGTAATTTTCTCCTTCAGAAAGATACTAAGATAAAACAAAGATTATATGCCCATAAAGATTGATATCTATTAATTACAGGTAGCATTGCCTTTTTCACAATAGGTGCCAGTAATTTCAGCTAATCCCTGAGGTTTGTAACCTTTTTTATTACCTCTGCTACATACTACCAGCAGAACCCAAAACTTGAATTGCATGCTGTCCTCTTAGGGGCTGTTCCAATTTTTTTTTTTTTCTAGCCATGTATACAATTTTCTCTTTTCCATTAAATAGGAAAATAAGAATTTGATTGCTGAAAAGAACTGTTTTTCAGACCTGTGTCAACAATGTGTTTTCTACATGCACAAACAAGCAAATCAGCTTTATCACACATAATAGCACATGACACTAGACAGTATAATAGCTTGTCAGTAGCTGTTGAGGAAATTTTGGATAATCCTTATCTCTCCAGCTTACTTTACATCCTTTCAAATGAAAAATCACAAGCTGTATCCTGTTAATCTTTTCTTCTTACTGATTTATCCCTTTTCCAAATCAAGAATTAATTTTTGTGTTATTTTACTTTCTTTGATCTATAGATTTACCCAATTCTCCCAACTCTGAATTAAGTGGAAATGCCTTTTTTTTCTGCTTTCTCCTACCTCTGCTTTTTAATGCCAATCTCATTGATTGAAGAAATGCAGGGATTTTCCAACTTCTTGAAGCCTATTTACTTCTAGGAACCCTCTCTTTGATATACAATGTTAATTAGCCTGGGTTGCCTTTTGCAGTTGTTGTTTGTTCATCTTTGCAATAAAAGCATGTTTAAATGATTCAAGATAAGAGGGAGAGATTCAGTGGTCCCTAATTACTTAACTGACCAAAGAGAATTTTGGCAGCCAATTTGTTTGTCCCGTCTCTCTAAAAAGCAGAATGTTGGTGATGAAGCATTCAGTGTCACAGACAAAAGCAGGGACTGAAAACAAGTGTGTGTTATTCAGTAGACAAATTAAAAGTGAAACCTATTTTTGACAATGAACTTAATTAACTCTCAGCACAATTCTCAATGAAACGTGGAGGATTCACTATTGCTGACAAGTTCTAAATCAAGTGACTGTGGTTTTTTCCTAATTAAATTCACTTGTTCAAGAAGAGTTATTGAGACTGAACCTTGATTTTTTCAAATGAGTTCTTTCTATGTATTGAACTCAAGTTAGATGATTGTAATGACTGAAGTGTTTAGCTGTGAAGAAACAAAAAAAGATCTCTCCAGACTTCTGCATAATCAAATATGCTTTAAACATGCTTTAATAATACAATCCAAAAAGGGAGAAAAGTTCTTTGAAGTTTCTGAATTAAAATTTTCAGAATTTCCATTATATTATTTTCTATTTGTTTACTACATCAGGATGAAAACAGGGTCAAGAAGTCAAGCACCGTCAATAGATACAAACTGTACAAGCTTTCTTTTCTTTACTATTGTAACTTATTGCCTCTAAAGAATCAGCATTGTAAGTGTTTTGGTCATTAGTCTATATAGAAAAGGAATATATCTAAAAATTAAATTAAATTTTGAGACCCAATATATTCAACCAGAAAAAGTTATGGATTGTAGGAAAATGAACTGCTGTTTTTCTAACTCTTTTTTCTACTCTTCTCCAACTCCTTGCTGCCATGTATCAGAAAATAAACTTTTTTTTTCCTTTAGATTGGGACCAAATGACAGCTTGTAAAGATCTGTTCCTTGTCGTCTTTACACACAGGGTTTTTTTCCTCTGCCTTTTCTTCACTTCACACCTATGACAAACAGCTGTTGGGAAACGCATTTGTCCCTACATTTGTTCAGTGTTTGGCTGCAAATCACTTGTGCCTTGAGCTGCTTTAGAGACTAAACCATATGGAGAGAAAAAATGGCTTAGATTTGAAGGCTGACAGCTTCTTGTTTTGACAGATTTAAAATGTATTATCTCGATTAAGTTCCTTGCATGAAAATTTTCATTCCCAGTTATCTCGCCACAAGTTGTTGTCAGAGGAGGTTACAGCTACTGACCTAAAATGTCTCCTTTCTATTCCAGAAAAGTATTGTAGTACTCTGGCTATATTTTAGCTAAGTTATAGAAAAGAATCAGAAATTATCAGTTTTCTTCCTTCCTGCATCAAAAGAAAACTGGTCTCTTACTGGGAACTCAAACAGTTAGTGGAAAAAAAATAGTAAAAGCTAAATTTTAGATTTTGTTTTGTATTTTGTGTGAAAATGAAGTAGTAATCTTGCCTTCTGAATTGTGGCTGATAGTGTATCATTTGGTTTCCATGGGAAATCAAATGGTTTAAATTTCTGGATTCACAGAGAGGTTCAGGATCTGCAGCAGCCGCCCCTCCTCAGAAACACTGCAGCTCCCATTGAGTCATCCAAAGCCTGTCTTCTCTATGATTCACAATCATCCTGACACTGTCACGTAATTTTAGTCCTTGATCCCTTCCAGAATATCTTAATATTAATTCCCACTTTTAGGCTTAATTTTATTTGCTTTTTTAATCTAGTTCATTTCCTACATGCTTGCTTCTAAACATTTTTTTCTTTTTCATGAGGCCCTCAAGTATATCCCTTTATATTAATCTCTGAATTTCAGGGGTCAGCACCTCATATATTTATTGGATATCTGATTACTATTTGCTCTAAATTACAACTGCAGGGGTGATTTTAACCTTGTTCACACAACAGGAATCGATGCACATTCCCCAGCCATGAACTGCTAATTGTCCTTATGGCTGGAAACTCATACAGCATTTCAACTGCCCCTCAGGGGACCAGGAGAATTGTAATAATTATCATATTAACCACAGAAATTCAAGGGATAAACTATTTTGTTACTTGAATGAAGACTTAATATTTAAATATGATCTGTAGCTATACCTGAATCTGACAAGTGAGCAGCCATGTGTCATATTCACTGATCCAGCATCTCCCAGATCTTTGTAGCAGGGTTAAAATATTTCTGGATATTTCTAAACTGATGTGTCCTAACATGGTGTAATGACTGAGTAGCAGGAATGTACATAACCAGCATGTGAGATTGCACTGACAATAAAAGATGATATTGTGTAGACATGCGAATTTTCAGAGTTTGGAACAATGGATTCTGTCAGAAATCATTACTTGTTAAAAAAAGAACAAGTCAATGTGAGTTACTAGTTTGTCCATAAAAATCAAAAATATCACTGAAGTAGAAAGGCACTTGACAGCTCAACAGACTTTCTTGCTAGAGAATATTGCTAATGGTTTTTTCTGTACTTTCTCTAGGGACAAATTATTATTCTGTGATGGTCTTGATAAACTCTGGAGCAGGTTTTGAATGTCAATGAGAGCAGTCAGAACATAAGATGTTGTCTATAAATTGTCATCCTAGAGGTATGATTGCTGGCCTCTGTATGAAGCCACTGCAGTCAAGTCAGTACTCATTCCTAAAAATAAGATAAAATCCAACAGCAGTGACATCCCAGGCTATTTTTTGACTGCATTTTCTCCTGACCAAAGAAGTAATCAAAATGACACCCTAGTAAATGGAAAAAAAAATAAAAATGAAGGGTTTTCTTCTGTTCTCAGGCATTTTCTATTCCTACATAAAGTTTTATGAATTGAGTTCTGCAACCTTGTTTTCAGAGCCCATGATTTTTATCTTTTCCTTTTCACTTCCATAGAGCACAAGGAACATCTTGAGGATGTAACTGGCATTTGGAAGAGAAGAATGCTTGGTTTAAGTACCAGGTTGTCTGTGGCTGTTGTTAGTGTCTTAGGCTATTTCTGAGTGAAGTCCACATTCTCTGAAGACATCAGCTCCTAGCTAAGCCCTAAATGCTTCAGTTACATTGCAGCAATATCCTGGCTGACCTTTGTATATTTTACTTGTAAGGACAAGGACAAAGAACTCTAGCTGAAAAAATGTGAATAGGAGAAAAGTTTCATTTAAGGGGCCATCTTTTAGAATAGTTGAAGACTAAAGCTGCAGCTCTAAAACTGGTGCTCTGCCTAGGGATTTTTAATGAAATAAAATAATTTCCGTTTGTATTTTGTTTGCTCTTTTTCTTTGTAAATAAGAACTTGGTATATATTCTCATTTAAGGCAGATTTATTTTCAGATTGAATAATAAATGTAAATAATTTCTTCAGAATTTTGGAATCTGGAGATTACCTGCTGACCAGTGGCATGGTTTAGCACTGAGTCTGGCATTGCCACATGTTTGATTTTAGCATGTTGCACATGAAGTAGAGTGGGTCAAAAGGATACAAAAGTAGAGCAATAAAAATATTTGTCTAATTTGATAGGCTAAGAAGAAGTTACTGTTAGTCCACTTACAACAATACTGCTGTTCATAGCTATGAAATACGTGTACCATATTGTGGGCTCTGTCATTCACTCAGCTACTGTTTTAAGACACAAGTCAAATTAATGGGAAAACATTACTTTTAAAGAGGGATTCTTCTTACCATCTTCATCTATTTTCTTGAGTGTGAAAAGACCAAAAAAAGGCAGAAATCAATTTTGCCTTACTACAGAGACCTGTAAAACCTCAAATGATGAAGAGCGTACTTACCAGAATTATGAAAAGGAGTAACAAAATAGTAACACTATCTCTCTCATATATATATATGACTCACAGTCACACTGTTTCCAGTTACTGTCTGCCGTATGAAGTGTGATAAATCTTCTGAATACTTGTATCAAGCAGTACAATTTTTGGTTTTGGTTGCATGTAAGAAGTAGAAGGATGTAACAGCAGTTGGTGTCATTAGGGATTTCACAACACTTTGCAGATTTTGATTAAAATCTGCCATAGCTTCAGAATTTGACTGTGTTTTCAGAGATCAGATTAAGACACATATATCCATGAAGTTTAAAGTGAAAGTAAAAACACATCTGTCAAAAGTAATCAGATATTTGACATATGTCAGAAATTCAATTACATCTGAACTGAAGCAATTACAGTTTCCTTTCAGGCATGAACTCAAGACACTTTTGTGTACGTTTCAATCTAGAAAAAGATTAAGAAATAGCGAAGTTGTCATAGTCCTAATTTACTTGCTTGTACTTTATCTTAGGGCAACATGAACTTTTCTTAAGGGAGAAAGGACAAGGTTTGGTGGTGTTTTTAGTGGCTGGGCACTAAATTGAAAGTCACACTTGTTTAAGAAGCATATGCCATTTCTTGTGTGGCTCTTGCATTTTCAAAATATTAATGTGGTGATTGTCTACTTTGAGATTGTAGGCAGGTTGTGCTTGTAGAGTGTTTTTTTGTACACAGAACACAACTAACACACAATAGCAGAAGGGCAAGAGAGGTTGAGTAGATTTTCTGTTAATGAAGTAGAGAATATAAGATCCTATTGTTATTGGCCATCTTATCTCTCCTCTCAGCTCAGCACTCTCCATCCACACTGAGTTTATGGTCTTTCTTCTATATAGCTACTTATCAATTAATCTCTCCTGAGAATGTCAGGTATATTTACATGTGTGCAGAACTAAAATGAATATTTAGCTTAGGAAAGGAAAATTGACCTAACATAACTGAGTTTTTACTTTTCTGTTGTTTAGTCTGTCACAAATTGAATCACTCAGAGAAGAGGTATAGTATTGCATCTTTTACAGTGCTGATTTGGAAGAGGTTTTGCATCTTTTTCTTCAACTTTGAAGTTTGTCTCCTGCTTTCAGTGACTCTGGATCTAAGACATTACTATGTTGCAGACATTTAGATCTTGGATGCCAGAAGGATCTACAGAGTTTTATCAATGTAAAATTGTCATCAGGAAAACGAGGATGATAAACAATTTTTAAATAGATGAACTGGTCAAAGGAGGACAGGGTAGATCTACCAACTCTCAGATTATTGGAGGAATAAAATAGATTTGTAAGGAGAAAGCAAGAGAAACTCTCAGTACACCATGAAGTTTTAAAACAAGTATTGGACCATAGGATAAAAAGAAAAGTTACTACTTTCATTCTTGATTATTCTTCACTCCTTACTCTTATCTCTTTGGCATTGCCTCTGCCAAAAATCTTTAATATAATAGTCTGGCCTTCTCCACACATTCTGCTCTGTGTTTGCTGTGGCTTCATTTTGCAAGTTACTGTCTATGCCTGTTGCCCTTTTGCTGATTCCTCCTGTGCTTTGTTTGTTCATTTTTCCATCCCTGCTGCTGAACTATTCTTTGGCTTTTCAATGATTTTCCTTCTCTGACATTTGCCTTGTGTTGCTCTGTACTGCTCAGTTCAGCCTTGCTTCCTTACCCCTCTCATGTCCTTCATTTGGATGTGGCTTTCCTGATGTGCTGCCCAACTGAATTTCTGCCAAATGAACCCCAAGCCTATCATCCCAGCATCCCTGAAGGAAAATTGCAAGGATACCCCATGGTGTCAAGACAAGGGCATAAATTAACAGCAGAGATGTAAAATATAAAGAAATGTGGCACCTATATGAATGTGGGTCCATTTTCTGTTTGATTTTTAGACAGGTCTGTAATAACTACCCAAAATCGGAGCTTCAGGTATCAGAGTTCAGAGATAAGAGGGGTGATCTATGATGAATCAGTTTAGGTTTTTACATGATTTGTGTATTACTGCAGAAGGTTATTACATCAAAATTTACATTCAGATGTGACTGGGAAGTGATGGAGACTTTGTTGTGAAATGTATTAAGTGACAATTTTATATTGGGGTTTAAAAAACTTTTAAATGTAGTCCCATAATAAGAGAATGTGACTTTCATGATCTCTGTTACATGTATTTTTTTAAGTTTTCTTGGAATTAAAGATCTTAAGAATTATTTTGCTTGTTTTGGTTGTCAGCAGAGAAGTTAATTACTCTACTTGGCAACATTTTTTTCCTCAGTGTATTTAACTATTGAAAGCATAGTTGTTACTGCACTTCAACAATAAATAAATATAATAGGTCAAATATAATATTTGTCAAAATAATTGTTTTGATCTTTACTGAAACTGCAATATAAGCTATTAGTTAGAGAAGGAGAATTTTATAAATGGAAGGAAAACTTTATACTTGGCCTTTCAGACATGCTTCATTTAAAAACAAAATAAATTGCATTAAATGAAACAACATATTTAATTACTGAGCCCTATTCTCAAACCATTTATTTTAATCTAAAGAGCAAGTGTTTAACTTGAATCTATTATTTTGTACCAGAAAGAAATTATTCTAAATGAAAAATCTTAATTAAATAATTCAGAAAATCTCTGGCAGAAGTATGCAAAATTGTATTAATACAAGATCCATAAAATGGTGAACAAATCTTATAAACATGCTCTAATACATTTTACTGTGTGCTTATGGTAGTGGTGTTGTGAAGCCTTTATTTGTGCCATGTCTTTCTTAAAGCAACTTATAAAGTTTTAACCAGTCATTTGTAAAATTGTTTATTAGCATCTGAGCTGCATATTCATGACTTAAATTTTACAACTAAGTAATTCATCAGCTCAGAGGGATTTTATTATTCTGTATAAGTACCAGAAGGGAGGGTGCCAAAAGGATTGAAAAAGGAATTTTTCAGTGGTGCCCAATGACAGGCAACAAGAAATTCTTATCTAAGTAAAGGGAATGCTTTTTAGTGTGAGGAAGATTGAGCTCTGGAATGGTTGCCCAAAAAAAATTATGGAGTTTCCATCCTTGGAGACGTCCAAAGCCTTTTTGGATGTGGTCCACGTAGACTCTGCTGGGAGAGAGGCATTGGACCATTTGTCTGTCAGAGGTCCACTCCAGCTCCAGGTATTTGGGATTTTGTGAAACTGCCAGAGGAAAGGGAAAACACAACTCTACCTCTTGGTGTAAGTATCCATAACTCATGAAGCAGAGAGTCTCCCAGAAAGGCAATCATTGTGGACCATCTGTGAAAGGAACCTCTCTTGAACTCCGCTTACCTAACTTACTGAACTTTCCTGAAGGAAGGAAGGAAAATGATGATGTAAATGTTAAAATGTGGGATGCAGCAAATTTAATTTTTGGCATTTTGCATGGTTATTTTATTAGATCTTTTACTTACCTATTTGTATGGAACTTGAAATACCTTGAAGTGCATTGTGTTCCATTTTTGTTGACCCAGAGAAGATGCAATTTGAAGTATCCTGCTTCTTTGCCTTTAATTGCACCCAAATCTAATTGTTATGTAACGGTGATCTCTTGTTCTTGCCTTTGTGCTTTCCCTTTGTAGGGTGCACTGTTTTTCATATCACCTGCAATTAACTGAGAAAAGTATCTGTGTCTGGTTTTGCAAACAAGGATGCATTTTATGTGAATTCTTAAAAACAGAAACAAGACAAAGCCTGTTGATCTGTCATGACCTCAGAATTCCAGAAGCACAGAACTGTTTAGGTGGTAAAGAACCTCTTGAGATCCTCTTGTTCATCCAAACCCTCTGTGGCTCAGGCAGGGTCATCTCCATCAGGTGGTCCAGGACCATGTCCAGTCAAATTTTGAATATCTACACAGATGGAGGCTGTTGGCTCTTGTATGATGACTGCCAATTCAGAAAATTTTATTTATATTTACTCATTGAGACTGAATAATTATAATACTGATGTAGCAAAACTAACAGGCTGCTACTCTCACAGTTTTTTAATTAGAATCCATAACAAGGGATTGTGATTGTGTTTTAATGAGAGGGAATAAAAAATTCAAACAGCTTCATTGGAAGTACTAAAAAAAAAGAAGATGCAAACAAAAATGGACCCACCCTTAATAAGAGTCAAGGTGGAAATGCTGTCCGTTCTTTATTAGACTCTTGGGATTTAGCAATGAAACTCTTCTGGGAGAGGTGCTATAAAATATCTTAGTTTTCATATGTAAACCAGGATTTTATCTCTTCCAGCAGATGAAAAGAAATTAATACCTAGGTCTGACTTTTTAAATGCATTTTGGATACTAGTATGCTGGCAATAGCTCACTCTTTGCTATCTGATATCAATTCTTTTCTGGATGAGCTCCTTGAGAAGAAATTAGCAATAATTCCCCAGCAGCAGCTGCTGTGTATGAATATTTTGGAGGTTGCCCTTTCCAGATTCTGAGGATAATAGGAGAAAACAGACCTAATTATAGTGAGTTGACATTTACATGGCCAGTGCTAATTTTAGCAAAGCTGTCTGTGGGTTTAATCAAAATGCTGCTATAGTAATTTTAATGGAGAAACTATCAAGAAAACAAACAAATAAAAGTACCCCCTCCTAAATGATTTTCCATGAGACTTCAACAAGATATTCTTGAGTTCTGTCTCATCTCTCTCAGTTAAAGGAGGCTGAACTGAGTGCTCTTCTTCTGGGTAAAATCAATGGGAGGCACTCAGATGCTACAGAATTAGGAGGAGTGAATCAGGGAGATGCACTTCAATATCTAGAAAATCTACCGGCAAAGCACCTTACTAATATGAAAAATACATGGCTTTAGGTTAAAGTTAAATGGGAGGATGACTTATTGCAGAATATTTTGTTCCTTGCCATCACTGTTTTATTACCATGATGCTGCCTAGTATGCTTGCTCTTAACATTTTTTCCTAATCTACTGTAGAGGGAAAAAATGCATTTTTACCCATCTGTATTCCTTCCAGATAACATCCCAGCTATTGGCACCCACTGCTGCTTGAATTTTAGCTCTCACAGTGCTGAGCTTTCTAGGGCTGACACAAAAGTTACACAGAACCCAATCACAGCTCAGTGTCCCAAAGAATTGTAGCCAGGAATTTGAAATATACTAATTTTGATTTATTATCTAATCCAGTTCTGAATTCTAGGCTCAGTGCCTGAGGAATCTTTTACAGAATCAGTGTTTTCCAGCAGCCTCTGGGGAGGCTAGAGGCAAGGCTTAACAAAAGGTTGCCTAAAAATGAAATGAGGGATCATGCAGAGCTCCACACACTCCTTTGTAAGGCAGTTGACTCAAATTTCAGCCCTTGGTTTGAGTCAGATGCCTTCAGTCTTTAATGGGTCAGTGAGCTTACTCTGCTAAATTTAACTCTCTCCTAATGGGCTGTAGGACAGTGAAGGAGGAGTGAGGTATTATCAAAACCTGGCCCAAAGCTTTTTATCAAATGTCCTGTACCTGTGTTCAGAAAAGGGACTTGCTGTGGATTTCTTACACAGAATTTGTGGATATTCATTGCAGTAAAATAATTACATGAAGGCAAGGGATCAGCCATTGGTATCAGTTTTTGGCAGATTACTTGAGGTCCCCAGACAAGTAGGAGCAGGTAAAACTGATTTTTATTAAAGTTGTACACAGAGCATTTTTTGTGTGCTAGCCTGCATTCTCTAAATGGGAAAGAAGAAATAAAAGCAAATTATATTTGGCATTCTGCCTATTTTATCTATCTTATTAACTAGCCAAAATCATAATGAAATAAATCTGTATCAGCAGTTAATGATCAGTTGGTTAGTTGACAGCTGCAGGCAAGCCTGGTGATGTAAAAATTACCTTTATTATTAGCATCTTCTAATAAGAAGATTTTTTTATTAAAAATGTGAATACAATCTGTTTCAATAGCAATATTGTAAAATTTGTCTTTTCATGGTCTTTAATAACCAATTTTCTGCCAGAATGACCCAGAATGCTATCATATGGATTCTGCATTAAAATCTATTTTTAAAAAACCAAGGGGCTCTGTCCTGTAACAGGCATCATTAAGCTACAATTCAAAATATGTAATATGATGTATATAACTGGTTATGAGTTTAAAGTCTGTTCTATTTGCCATCTGTTAAAAGCTTTGCAAATGAACCTTAAGGATGCACTGTAATGGTGTTACAAAGTGTTTACATTATTTTGGTATCCATGTATGTGTGGATTCAAGGCAATCTAATTGCAAATATATCCTGAAGTGTACCCTTCTGTTTCAAAGCTATCACATGCCTTTGTCTTAACTGGACCAGAGTGAGCTCAAAGTGGGCAAATCCCAGCAGAGAGCTGATTCTTCTCTCACTGAGGGAGAACAGCGTGTCAGTGCTGTGATGGGTTTCTGATCCAGAGGGGTGGATCCCAGTTCAGATGTCTTCAGGACTGTAGTAACTATGCCTGATATAAAAATATTTATTTCAGATATTGGATGAAAAATGAGTTGCTAGTTGTAAAGAATTTTCACTTTGACCATGTAGTTGCCAACAACACATGTATATGTAGTATATCTTTTAAATTTGGGTATGGGCTTGATAGATAATGCCTCAAAGATCCAAAGAAAAATCTTAAAATTTATCAAAATAGGAAAAAAATATAGTTTGTTTTTTTTTTCATTTAGATATTACCATTTTAATAGATATTTAATTAGGATATTTTCAAGCTCTTTCACAATACAAAACTTTTCAAGTAATTATTTCCAAGGCAAATTGCTCTTGCCATGATGAACTCCTACAAATACACAAGATTTAAGTGATCACAAATGCAAAGCAGCTGGTTAATTTTCATAATTAGTATATGATAAAACTCTTACACACAGAAATTCAGATATGTTTAGGTAAGAACTTCCTATGGCTTTTCTCATTCATAATAAAGTGAGGCAGTGGTCTGTATTTGATGTCCTGAGGTCTTTTTAACTGGGAGAGGTAGAAGACCTGCAGAGTTGTGTGGTTTTAAATATTCAAAACTTGCCTAATTTAAAATTGATTTTCCCATCTTAATTTGGTTAGTTTATTTTAATTTAAGAGTGTTTCTAACAAAAAGCTTATCACCAATAGAATTTATCATTAAATGCTGATAGGAAGTTAGTGCAGATGAGGAGTCCAAACTGGTGTTCTGTGTTTTGGAGAGCTGTTTTTCAAACCCTTCTCTCCTTCCCTGATGTGACTTGAATTTTTTTTGTTTTTCTGGCCATTCCTGTATCCTGACTTCATTTTACTTCATCTCCCAACACTTCCACCTTCATTCCCAAACTTCTGTGCATGCTCCTTTTTTTGCCAAGACTGCATTACAATTTCCCTACCACCCACTCTTCTACAACTTCCAACCCTGAGGTCTTCACCCTTGAGGAATTTTGGCTGGAGGAAGGTGACCATTTGGAGTACCAGGTGAAGTTTCCCTGCTGGCAGTTTTTGAGCATGAAACCACCTGTGGTGATCAAAGAAGTGGTCTCCAGGAGGATGCTGCATGTCCAGTCATGCTCAGGGAGTGGTACCCATAGACCTGTATCAGCTTCTGTTCATTGTAGAAAGTGTGAAATATTATCACAAAAACTGATTCAAAGCCTAATGTAGAAGAAGCTACTCATAACTAAGAGGATTTTCTGCAGATAGAATTAAAGCTGAAACCCTAACCCTGAGGTGTCATTTCCTGCAAATTCCAGGAACACTTTTCAAACAAAGAGCTTTGTAGTTAAAACACTGATTTACCTGTTCTACTCTGTGTAATCTTTCGATTATTTCTGAAATAGCTGAAGTAGAGGTTCTGAAATGTGGCAGACTGACAAGTCATTGGAAAAAGGCCCTTAAAGATTGAAAATACCAGGCTACCTTCATTACAGATAACATAAGTTTAGTTTGTTTTGTTTTTGTTTTTTTTTTAAACAGCAAAATCAATCAGAAAAAAACATCATATGGAAAAAGCATGGTTTGTATAATAACAGTAATGAAGGTTCTTTTAAATATATTATAGTTGTCTTGAATGTGAGCATTTGTTTTTGAATTGATCTTTTTAATGCAGTGTTACTCATAGATGTAACCATAGCTGAAAAAAAATTACTTTGAACCTACAAAATCATGGGATTCACACGTATATGCTACACATGATCTCTGAATATTAAATGTAGGACATTCATTTAATTGTGGTTTTGTTTTGGGTTTTTTTGTAGCAAAAATGGGGTAAAATGGAATTTTTTACAGGGACAGCCACACAATATGATAAAAGGTTAAACAGTGATTAAAAAAGAAAAAGGGAAAGATATGAGTAAAATTATAGAAAATATTTTGAAAACTTCCAAAATACCACAACAATCTGTTTCATCTTGCAGGAATCCGATTATCTCCAAAAGAAAAACTGGAAATCCCTGTATTATTCATGCCCGCTGAAATGAAAATTTATAAAGCAGTGGTGGTAATTCATGTAAAGAGGGAAAATGGTGAGAACTGGCCTTATGAGGTTACTGGTGAATCAAATACAGACTTAAACAGGTAATTTATTCTAATAGGAAATGAAAAAGTGGTTGAGATGCTCAGTCCTATCACCATTTATCCCATTGACTATTCATATGTAGCTCCCAAGGGCAGTCCAGTGTCTGATTTTGAGGGCAGTGGATATCCATCAAAAGCTTTTAATGTACTCTGCAAAGTATGCAGATTCAGGGGGAGATATCTGTCTGTTTTAATACCTATCCTTGCTTTAAATAAAGAAAATGTAAAGTACTGGCTGCTGGTGCAGTTATGAATATTGGGCAAATGAAAGCTCTGTTTGTTTCAATATATTTGGGATAATAATCATTTACATCCTGATATTTTTATGTCATTCATAAACTGCAGAAATCTTATCTCAATGTAAACATAACCTGACAAAATGCAGATCAGGCCACATGTTTGCAGATCTATAATGTTTGAATACACTAAGTGGATCTAAGTTGTAGCTGATATAATTTATAGCTGATATATTTAGCTGGATTTTATTTCATATTTTTCTTAGATATGGTTAGCATTACAGCATACAATAGGATAGAGTCTAACCTTTCCAACAACTCTTAAGTCTAGATTACTTTGGAAACGGAATTTTCAGCAGTCTAATTGATACTTGTATTTTTCTAGAAATGTTATTGTAGCAGAGAATGGCGAAACTCAGGGAATACTCTGGATCTATCCCATTAATGGAACACCTGAAGCACCACAGCAGAAATCAGGTAGGTAATGCTTGAAAAAAGCTTGAGCAATATATCTAAGAATATGTAAGAAAATCAAATAGTCACTTATATTCTCACCTGCTTGATCACAAGAATTTGCAGCAGTACCTTAAAAAAAGATAACATCACATATTAAAAATAAAATCTTCTCCCACTTCCAAAGCAAATCTAGATCATGACTTTATTCTTATTGTGGATAAAAGGAATTAGAGGCAGTTGTAAATCTTAAGGGCTGTGCCCTTCAGTATCCCAATTAATCCTGAGTTTGAGAACTGAAGGTAAGCTGAGCAAAGGACTGGTTCAAAGGTAGACTTCTTGCATATCCAGTAAGTTCTCCCCTTGCTCTTTAGAAGTAAACTTGCATTAAAAGATGAGTGACATTCTTGGAGGTTTCTTGCTTATTTGAGCATAGTAAATGCTTATATATTTGACCATTTGTATTTTTAAGGTGTGATATAATTCCAGAGCTATGAAACAGAAAGTTGTGATCAGCTTTTTAAATCTATAACCCTGAAACAACAGCTCAATGTGTAAATGTGGGACCAATTCTATACCAGCTTGTCCTTTCAGCTCACTTTTTGTGGATTGAATCAGTGAATATAATACCTTTCTACATTAAATGTATTAAGATACAGGGACAATTTCCGAAAAAACATAGATATTTGTACTGCCATTAATTTATATTGCTTAAGAACTCTTTACTTGTAGACAAATGCCAATGATGTGGTATTAATTAGAGCTTTCATCTCATTAATTTGTACTTTAATACCTTAAGGAATGAAGCAGAATATTGTCATGTAATCAGCTGTTGCCCAAAATGATGGCTTTAATGAGTCTTATTAGCATTAGAACCATGTATATTAATGTGGGTGTTTGTTGTGTAATTCAGTGGCACTCCTCAAGATAAATCTCCCTTTTATTGGGCTGTTGCTTTCATTGAAATCACAGAATCATTAAGGTTGAAAAGACCTCTAAGATCATTGAGTCCAACCATTAACTCTGTGTAACCACTAAATCGTGTCCCTAACTATCACATCTCTGTGGTTTCTGAATATTTTTAGGTGTGATGATCCCCCCAGTTCTCTGGGCACCTTGTTCCATCACCTGGCCACCCTTTCCATGAAGAAATTTTTCTCAATATCCAATTTAAACCTCCCTTGGCACAACTTGAGGCCATTTCCTCTTGTCTGTCACTTGTGCTTGGGAGGAGTGATTAACTCCCACCTGGCTACACCTTCCTTCCAGATGGTTCTGGAGATGGAGGTGGTCTCTCCTGAACCTTTTTTTCTCCAAGCTAGACACCCCAGCTCCCCCAGTCACCCTCCTAATCTAGAGACTCTTCCCCAGCTCCACTGTCCTTCTCTGGGCTCCCTCCAGCCCCTCAATGTCTCTCCTGAACTGAGGGGCCCAGAACTGGACACAGCTCTCGAGGTGAGGCCTCACCAGTGCCCAGTACAGGGGGACAGTCACTGTCCTGGTCCTGCTGGCTGCACTGTTGCCTGTTCTTGATCCAGGCCAGGTTCCTGTTCCTGATCCAAGCCAGGTTTCTGATCCTGATCCAGGCTAGGTCCCTGTTCCTGATCCAGGCCAGGCTCCTGTTCCTGATCCAGGCCAGGTCCCTGTTCCTGATCCAAGCCAGGCTCCTGTTCCTGATCCAGGCCAGGCTCCATTGGCCTTCTTGGCTACCTGGGCGCATCTGAGTTCATGTTCAGCCTATTTTTCATCAACATCCCCAGATCCTCCCCTGGGCAGCTTTCCAGCCATTCTTGCCCAAGCCTGGGGCATTGCCTGGAGTGGTTGTGCCCCAAGTGCAGGACCCAATGCTTTCTGTAGAAGTTATGAATTAAAATGTTTAGCATTCATGAATTGCTTAGGTGACATCACTTCTGTGTATGATCAGAAGGTCACATACTATCAACCCTTAAGTAATTTCAAATTCCTAAATGCTTTTTTAAAACAACAGAACCAAATTGTAGCATATTTATACCTGTTATCCATTAGTTTATGTTCAATAAATGTTTGTAATACATAAAAATGCATTGCATTAATTTAGTTCTTTGGCCATCAGTATGTTATGTTGGGCTAATATTTTTTCCCAAGGAAAATTTAGGTCTTTGAAGAATGTCCCAGAAAACAGAAATAGGTGGTTTTAAGTGTGTTTATGTAATTTTCCATTCCACCTTGATTCTGAAAGCCTATGGTTTTCAGTTATAATTGGGCATTTAGAAAACTTGCATTGAAATATATAAATCCAAAGCAGATAATAAAAAGAAATATACTTAAAAAAAAAAAAAAAAAGATAATGATCAAGAGTATTGTCCTCTCTCTAAGTGCAGACATTTATTAGAATTGCCTGGAGGCTACAAGTTTCTGTGTCAAAAACCCAAGCTGCTTTGCTGGTGTATTAAGAGTTCATCTTTGGGTCATTCTTATTTGCATCTTAATATACTTAAATTTCTAGAAGTCACTTGGCTTTCTATCTCATGAGACCAATTAAAATGATCAGTGGTCACAACCCGTGTAGTACATGTTAAGTAGGTGATATCCTGGCTATCTTATAGAATTGATTACAAATGGAGGGTCATCCAGAATATTCTTTTAATTCTTGTAGAGTGTAGAGTCAAAGAAGCATACAGCAATTTTAATTGGAGGGGCCCACTGGGGCTCCTCTAATCCAAGCACCCGCTCAAGGGCAGCTTGCTCAGGGACTTGTCCAGTCAAATCCTAGATATCTATGAATTTTATTCATAAATATTATTCAGCCATTTTGGAAAAAAGAAAATGTAAAATCAATTTTTATAGTAAGATGAACTGTAGAACAGAAAATGACACAATGTGCGCACAGTAATCTGAAACATTTGGTAAATTAGTGGAATACAGAGAATGTAATCTATTTTTAAATATAGATTTAAAACTATATTTATATAAGGTCAGACATTTAAACAAAAAGATCTGTGTTTAACCTATTTCAGTAACTCTCCCTCATGGAAATTCTAAGAGATATCTAGAAATTACTTACACTCTGTTAAACAGGGAAAGACCAAGAGAGAAAGGAAATTACCTGAACTTATGTAGTTATCTATTTTGCAGAGTAAATAAAGTGCCAGAACTGAAAGTTGAAGCTAAATAAAAATGATATAAAAAAGGGGTTTCGTTCTTTTTTTAAACACTGCATATTGATTCACCACAATATGGTTCCAAATTATTGATCATTAATTCCTTATGTTAACTTCAGAGGTAATTTTTGAAGAAACATTGGGTCAAACTCTGATGAAAATGACTTAGAGATCTTGAAACTAAAAAGTATGGGGTCAGCTGTTCTTTTTCATGTTGATTCCCAGAGCTCTAGGATGTTCTAGGTCTTTGGGAAAACATTTTTTTTTCAGCACTGTTATGTAATTTCCTTCTTTTTCTGTGCTTAATTTCCTTCTTTTTCTGTGCTATTAAATAAGAAAAGGCAAAAAAGAACAAAAAAAAACCCTATTGAAAAAAGCTTTATAAAAACTAGTGTAAAAGCTAAAACCTAACAACTTTGTAATGAAAAAGACATACTTTGGAAGCAGTAAATTAAAATCACTTACTGAACTGAAAGAAGTTCTATGATTCTTCAAACAGAAACTCATGCAAGAATGCTTTTTGTTCTGGAATATTTCTATTAAAGTTGAAGTTTTAACAACAGTATTCTTAAATTAAGAAAGCAAAGAGTAACTTAATATTCTTTAATTTAATCATAAAACCTTTTATTTTCTTTTTGGTTTTGTTTGTCTTCCTTTCTTAATAGCATATTCAAACTATGCCATAATTCCTATTAGCAGTTGAACTCAAAATGAAGATAAATTTAATGATTAAAGATAAGAGAGAAATTATCAAGTGCTGTTGGGAACTAACTGAACACATTTTTATTTACTTCCAGTATTTTCTACTACTTCACCACAACAGAACAATAGAAAGTGGAGGTTGGGAGAAGCTTTTAGTTGTCTTGCTCCTTACTGGAATTCTGTCTTTATCTGAGCACATTTAACTTCTATGTTTAATTTCTGTGTTAAAATCCAGATGCCAGCTCTTTGCAAATAAGATTTTTTTCCTTTTGTGTAGTTGTGATCCGCTGCCAGGCCAGGCAGAGGCTGGAGCAGAGGGTGGAGCTGCTGCTGATTGGAGTCATGCCTGGTGCCACTGACCTGCCTGATGCGGGGAACTCTGCCTCGGTGGACACAGAAGAGTTGTCCAGCACCCCAGAAGTCACTGATGGTGAGAGTAGTTTTGATGTTATGCTGTTTTATAAAAATTTCAAATAACTGCTTCACCAGATGTGCAGCTCTGCCATGACAATGAGTGAGGTTTAGGCAAATGGTCCCTGTTCATATTTCTATCATTTGTTTAACTTTTTGTCTACAGCTATGGGCACTTATAAACCTGAACCTTCCATTTTTTAAAATTTGTCCTGGCTGTGAGGCTTGCATGCACACAATCTTTCCTTTAAAAGAGAGCTTGCACAAAGTCTTCAGTTAGAAAAAATACATCTGTGTAAGCATTGCCAGGAGACATTTATCTGCAGGTTTATAAGATGCATTCCCATCAGCAGGTCAATATTGGTATCAGAATGGATTGAAGAAGGAGGACTTTTTGAAAGAAGTGATAAAGCTTTGTAAAAGGATAGCTTCCACTTACTGTTAATCTGCTGAGAACACAGTGAAAATCAATTTATTCAGATACTGCAGCTGTTCAAAATATACCTCTCCTTCAAAGAGAATGGCACAACAAATAAGTAGTAAGGAAAGAGTACTTCCTACTGCTGTATCATCAGTATTTCTGTTATCAGTCATAGTCACAAAAATTTTTAAAATTGTGCACCTTGGAAACTTAACATTCCATTTTGGGTTCAAAGTCATCATCCTTTATAAGGAAAATGTTATTTAAAAATTATGACACATAACATGAGACAGACTAATGTGTGTTTAACTTAGCTGTAGATAAGGGAAGGGATTTCACCTGCACCCTGACTTTGTTCAAAGTGGTAAAAGATGAGTTTACAGATGTTGCTGAATTGCAGTCTATCAGGTAATCAGTTGGAAGGGCAGGCAAACTTGGCTTTTGTGTCCCTTTTCTGCCATTTACAGTCTGTTCCAACAGAGGCTGTGCAGGAATACCATGTTACAGAAAATGTCCCGCCAAATAACAGAAAAAGTGAATAGCTGTAAAAGGTAAATCAAGATGCATTACATCCTTCCTATGAGGCCAATTTTCATGCAAACATGCACATTGATCAATGTAATCTCCTATCAACAATTACTGTCTTTAAATAGATTTTATTTCTGAAAGCTTTTAAAATAGAAGATCTGAAGTTGAACTGTTTAATAGAGTTTGCAGAGCATATGCTTACTGATTGGCTGATATTCATAATTGCTTTTCTAAATTTTTTATTTACTCATATTGCAGTGTCAAAGATAAATTATTTCCTGGGCATATTATCATCTTACATACCCATATTACACAGTGATAGTGATAAATCCAGTAAAGCAAAAATATGTGAAGTTGTCAGTGTACATTCTTTCATCTTTGGAGAACTGTAAATGCTATTATGAAAATGTATTCAGCCTTTTGAGGACAGCTGTCCATCAAGATAAAAAAGCACTTTTTAAAAACTTATTTTTATCATAGAGTAACAGATTTAGCTCATTATTGGCTGGTCATGAATGAGTGGGCTGCCTTAAACACACCTGGGCTATTTCCCTCCAAATGTTGGCCTGTGAATTGACAAGAAAAAGATGCAGTGAGCAAGCTGAGACAGCATTTTGAAAGTCTTGCAGATTCATGATGTCTAGTTCTTGTTTTATTCATAGGAATAATTTATTCACACTGGCTGCTGCACATGGTGTACAAGACATTGATTTGGGGCATTGCATCTTTTTAAGTAAGAAGTCTGGTAATGAAATGCTTTGCACCCTCGGTAGTAAAATCATTTTTAACACAGTGCTTTTCATCCTTTTCAATGACATTTTAATGCCATTATTGATAGATGAATTTGAGGCCTGTTGGGAAGCAAATTAAATGGTACTATCTGAGCTTTTCTGCAGTCTACCAGTAATAACATAAATAAAAGCCTAAACCTTTAAGATAACAGTCTGGCACACTGTTCTTCATTTTTTTCTCTTCTGAAAGAGTGATTCATCAGAGTGCCTGTGTGAAGAGTAGTAAGCAGTTTTTACACCCAAGGATAAATTATGATAATTACTGGCAGATCAGATTAAAACAGCTAATACTGTGTTTCAGTATTTAAATTATTTGGACAAGTATAAATTCTTTTGAAGTGAAAAATCTTCAAACAGGTCTTTTACATAAAAAATTCAATTTCATCCAATATGGAGGAGTGCACTTGACACAGAAAGCTACTACAATTTCTTAAGAAAGAGGGTGCAATCTAAAAGTTTTCTAGCTCCAATGACATAATTTCTTGTTCAGAAGCCAGCAAAGTTTCAGGGATCAAATAATGAAAGCTTAATATTTTAGACATAACAAGTAGCAAATAGTATATGGTCCTTTTTAAAAATAAATTTCAGTGACATGACGTGCATATTTTCACCCTAAATGTATTTTTCAGCTGTATTCTTACATATGGCTCTAAAGATGTCTTTTTCACTAAAGGAAATTTAAGAGCTGAGATTCATCCAAACAAGGGTAATTTGCTGTTTTTTAGGTTAAGTATTCAGTGGGGAATACAAACACATTTAATTTTCCACAGTCTTCTGAAAAAAGAAAATCAAACATTCACGAATCAGTTCTGGAAGTTTGACTGACATTTAACATTCAGAACATTGTGTGTTTGTAGTGGTCCTTTGTAACCTTTCCCTTTCAATTGCTTCAGTTTATCTCATAAGCCAGCCATGAGGGCTGAATGTTTCTCATTAACTTCTCTCATCTTTATTAATTCATTGCTCTCCTCACAGCCCAGCAGCTGGTCTTAGCTCCTTGCTCCGAATTCTTATTTCTGGGAAGGTTTCATGACATTTTCCTTGAGGGGAACAGTGCTGCCCAGCTTCTGTAGGGTAGCACAGGTACAAGGTTGGTTTATGTTGTGACCAGGGTTTAGAGCCATTCTGAACTCAGACTAAACAGATGGAGAGTTCAACTGCACCTGAGAGGGAAATAACATTTTCCAGATGTGCTAATCCATAATGTACATTGGCATCATTATACAAAGTGTATCTGTACCCTTTGTTTGACTGTTAATAATAACTTTATAGCAACTACCTAATATTCCTGAAACTCATCAGAATATTCAAAAGGCTCTATTTTCTTTCATTTCTTTAAAGCAGCTCTTTGAAACCAGCAAAGAATAAAAACATATTCAAACACACATTATTTTCCATCCCCAGCAGGATTTTCTGTTAGCCAGTGCTATGGATTACACTAAATTCCCATTTAATGTGATGGATCTGGATCAGGAGGCTCACCTTTAAGATATAAGGTCAATAAGATTGGGTATGACCAAAGAAATCTTTGGAGACAAATAGACTTGATCACTCATCCAGAGGTGTTAATATGATTGCTGATAAAGTGTAGCAGATTAATACTGGAAGCAGTATGAAGAGGGTAATAATGATGAAGATGGCCCTATATCCTACTTAAGCCATTTCTGTATTGTCAGAATTACTGTGGCATTATTTTTGAAATTATCCTTGAGGATGAAAAAATTATACCTATATAAATTAGATTTTCTTCCTATGCAATAAAAGAAAGGATAACAAAGTGTTTGTTTTGGATTAAGAGTTGATGAAAGCAGTGATCAATGACAAAATGAACTTGTTAACAAGGGGGTGAACCAAGAATTGAGACACTTTGTTATGGGTTATTGTTTTTTTTTGTTAGGGGGTGAGAGCTCCTGGTGGAAGAGACTAGTAGAAGTCAAAGTATAAAGCATCAGAGGAGAACTGAAAGTCTTAAATGGATTATTTTGTCATCTGCATAATTTTTGTTTACATCCGCCTGTTTGTTTTTTTATTTATGAGTGAAGCATGGGAGAGATTTGATGTATTGTTTATTTCCATTATTGAGCTGAAATAATGCCAGGCATTTTAATGAAGAAGGTCAAATATTCTTGTTGATATACAAGGATATGACTGGGTCCATTAAAAAAGAGAAAAAATACAGCACAATTTTTATCTCATAAATAAACTCTCCTACTGCCATTTCTTAATATAATTAGGACAATAACAGAAAATTCTGGCAAAAAAAAGAAGAATTTGTGAATTGTGAGCAGGCAGTTGGGAACTGCTTTTATTTCTGTTTACGGTCATCACTCAATTCTGTTTCCTTGCCATTTTATAAAATGTTAAAATCTGTAAGCCTTAGGAATGAGAATCATCATTATGTTAATTAAAATGACTTTCTGATACTTATGCAAAATCATGCTCACTTTAAATATTCAGCACTTAAAGGGAACCAGATCTATTATAAACTAATGTGAAGTTATTTTTTCAGCTTCATAAAATTGCAAAAACAATAAATAATACAAAACCAGAAATAATTAAATTCTTCCAGGTGCTACTCTTCAGTATGATATAGAACCAGGAAACATGAGAGGTCCAAAAGAACTGATTGACTAACTCAAATAATGTCTGAAACAAGAACACACAAATAGATTTCCCTTAAAATTAATTGAGCTAGTGGATAAGAAAAACATAGGCAATATAATTAGCTGGAGGAGTGTATTAATGACTTTAATTGCTCTATTTTTGTGATTGCTGTTTCTCCCCTTTCTTGCACACAGAATTTCCTGTAATCTCTTTGGTTGGATGGTAAGGAAGTATTGCTTCCAATAGAAACAGAACCACTGCACTCTTGTTTTGTAAAGATATTTTGGGGAAGCTTCTGTAAATCAGAGCCGTGGCCAACACAGCTCTATACAACCTTAATTGTTCTTCTGGAATATCATAATACCTAACAACGATCTGTCTGCATTAATTTCCTCTTTTTTCAGAATTTTTTGCTCATTATTTATGGGACACCAACAAAGCATTGCTGATCAAACCCCTTAAGATGCAAACTTTGGTTTTTCTGAGACAGTGGCCCTTTGTCTCTCAGCAGTGTTTGAATGCTATTTGTCATAGAAAAGCAGAGGATTTATGCACCTAAATTTGCCTCAGAAAATTTATCAGACAATCACTGTAGTAAAATACTACATGCCTGCAACAAGCCTATCCCAAATGCTCTTCCATTTCCAGGTTATTACATCCTATTTTCAATTCTGTGATAAAATTCTTTATCCTTGTGTTCTGTTTCTGAAGTTACATTGTTCAAGTTTTGTTGTTCTTACAGAAAATGAAGTTATTGTCTCTAGATCTCCTTCATCTCTCTCACACTACATGTTGTATCAAGTTTCAAGGAGAACTTGATACAAAAATTCCCCAACAAACTTCCCCTGTTGTTTTGTAGAATGTATAAAACTTTGTTTTATAAATTACTGCATCAGGCCTGTTGTTTTGACAGTTTAAGAACAATTTCATCTGAAGCTTTGGAGATACAGGAAGATATTAAAACTATAAGACAAATAAATAGAAGTTACACAGAATCACCACAGAACTTTGAATGAAGTGATAACCTTGAACCATCCCTTTTCTTCAAGCCAGCTGAGGAAGACAAGAGTGAAACCTCAGAAATTTACTACACAAAAATGTTATTAATTCTGAAACCTGATTTGTATCCAAAAAATAACACAAGTTGATACCTCCCATGAGATGAAATGTCTTATAGTAGAGAATTTACACTAGCCTGTGTGATAGATGTTCTGTCTTATGTGTAACTGAATGCAGTCTGTTGGGTAAGGAAAAGGAAGCAAATGAGTGTGACCCTGGTGATCAGGGGCTGTGTTCCACTCTCTGTGGCTCAGTTTTCTATATTAAAAAAGCCAGAAGATAAAATGTGTATGTTTTTGTAATAGACCATAGTATAGTGTAAAACTGTCAAGAACCATTGAAAAAATGGTGATGTGGGTTTCCAATTTAGCCTCTGTTGTGTTCCAGTTCGAACAGAACGGTCAGGTTAAAAGTCAACTTGAGTTGTTACTGATTTCTGTGAGCAACACTGAAAGTGAGGCAAATGACTCTGGATGCCATGGAAAAAATAATGTCTGTGTGAATTAGGACTAAATCATGAGATATGTTCCTGAAGAAGCTTCTTTGATGTTTCTATGCCAAGGTACAAATGTGATCTTTATCTGCCAGAGGTTCTGGCTAAATGAAGACACGGCTGAATAAAAGCAGGAACTTGTTGAAAAAGGATTATAATGGTTATGAAGAAATAAATTTTAATTGTTTCCTTTATAGCAGGAATTTACAGGGTAACATAGAAATCTGAGTAGAATGCCAGCTCAAAGGCAAATAATGTGAGATCATTTGGGCTGAAGAGAATCCTTTTGATTTTTCTGAGGTTTTTGTTTCAACTCTATTATGCAAGTAATATGAGAGTAAAGAAAGCATTGAAAGGGATGTATGGAGGCAGAGTAAGAAGATAATTAGTGAAAAAGGGATTCAGGGAGAGAGAATATATGGAAACAAGCTGCAAGGAACAATACTAGATGCACACCATGTGTTTCATATACATAAAATGGATTCACAAGCTTCTATTTCATTTATTTCATTCACTAAACTGTGCAGTGTTTTGAAGAAACACATTCTCAAAACAAAAAAAAAGGTGGGGGCAATGCTTTTTGCCTTTTGCTGCTTCTTTACAGCAGAAACTTGATTTAGAAGTAGATACCTCTTTCAAACAAATGTTTTGAAAGAGAAAAACTGAATGTAAGGGAAAATTTAAGAAAGAAGCATTCCAATTAGTTGCTAAGGAAATAGGCAGTGGGATGCAGGGTAAAAGATGTGGATAAGAGTGGAATTTTGTAGGGCCTTGAAGATATGGATGAAAGTTTTTGGCTGGATATGGAAAGAGAAAAATTTGCAGAGAAGAGATACAAAGATATTTATGCAGAACTATATTGAGTCCTTGAATTCCTATAAGGATCAATATTTTATTATGAACAGAAGAAGATCAGTTTTTATATCCATTATTTTCTGTGATTTTAATTTGGTGTCTGGGTTTTAGTTATGTTATCTTTGCTTATATTTCTAATGCTCCACATACAGCTCTTTTGTACATGTGTACTGGTTTAGGGCAAATTTGTTAAAGAATCTGCAAAGGAGGGCCCCTCCAGAAAGCGAAACCCACATGGCCCCTCCCCCCAACCGGTCCGGGAAAAAATTCCTCGGAGAGAGGTGGAAAGAACCTGTTTATTTGACTGGCCCCGCACCCCCCAGCACACAAAATGAACAATACCCGATGACACCGCTCTGAGAAAGATGGCAAAATCAGAAAGTCTCTTTCGGGGGTGGTTGCTCTGTTCTCAGTCCCTCCGGCGCTGGGCCAGCCGCTGCAGCCGAACCCTTGGTGTTCCCGGGTCCCAGTCCGGAGCAGGTTCGAGATGGTCACAGGAACAGGAGAGGAGAAACAGTCCAGGAAGCAATGTGGACTGTTTAGCTAGAACTAGCTAATAAGCAGAGGCAGAAAGCAGAGCAGAAGCAAGAGCAGAAAAAGAGAGCAAGCAAAAGCAGCAAGCAAAAGCAGCAAGCCCAAAGCTGGAAGTAAAAAAAAAACAGCTCTGTCTACTGCTTGTCTCTGTGTCCTGATAAGAGAAACCCAAACAAAACTTCCACTCTTCAGTGCCGGTCTTAAAGGCACAGAACAGATGAATGGGGATATACAAGCATCATAACGTCACCCCAGGACATTCCACCCCTTATCCCCATATCATCAACATACTACAACACATCATGCATTATTCATACAAAATTTCTATCTGTTCCCCCAAAATTACAAGCAATACCCATCATGCCTTCATCACATCCCCACACTGGACTACTGAATCCAGGCCCTATATTACAGAGCTGCAGGATTCCCCCTTTTCACTTTAGTCACTTAAAGCTCCATCTATCACTTGCTCAGACCTTCGACACTTACACATTTCCTTCTCCATCTTCCACTTGCCCAGACCTTCAACTCTTACACATTTCCTTCTATCTCATGTCTGTATGGTTTAATGTACAGACAATGGCAGTAACATCCAATGAACAGTGATATTGCACATCATTCTTACCCCACAATCAGATCTCCCTGAGGTACACATTGTGTTGTTCCATCTCTTTGCATTATCCACCACGTGCAACCTGGTCCCTGAGCAAAGACAACCCCACGAATGGGTTTGTCTGTACTCGAGGCAGAATTGATCCACACAGTCTTCCCTAACAAACCTCTGATATGTACCACTGGGACTTTGTCCCCTTCTATTACATTCAGGGACTCAGACTGGGCAGGACCTGCTCGGTTGGTGGAACCTCGGGTGTTAACTAACCAGGTGGCTTTTGCCAGATGCTGCTCCCAATTCTTGAAAGATCCCCCACCCAAAGCTTTCAACTGGGTTTTTAGTAGTCCATTGTACCTCTCCACTTTCCCTGCAGCTGGTGCATGGTAGGGAATATGGTACACCCACTCAATGCCATGTTCCCTAGCCCAGGTGTTGATAAGGCTGTTCTTGAAATGAGTCCCATTGTCTGACTCGATCCTCTCAGGGGTGCCATGTCTCCACAGAACTTGCTTTTCCAGGCCCAGGATGGTGTTCCGGGCTGTAGCATGAGACACAGGGTAGGTTTCCAACCATCCAGTGGTGGCCTCCACCATGGTCAGCACGTAGCGCTTGCCCTGGCGTGTCTGGGGCAGTGTGATGTAGTCAATCTGCCAGGCCTCCCCATACTTGTACTTGGACCACCGCCCACCGTACCAGAGGGGCTTCAGTCGCTTGGCCTGCTTGATGCCAGCACACGTCTCACAGTCATGGATAACCCGAGAAATACTGTCCATGGTTAGATCCACCCCTCGGTCTCGTGCTCACTTATAGGTGGCATCTCTGCCCTGGTGGCCTGAGGCATCATGGGCCCATCGAGCTAGGAATAACTCTCCCTTATGTTCCCAATCTAGGTCTATTTTGGACACCCCTATCTTTGCAGCTTGGTCTACCTGCTCATTGTTTTGGTGCTCCTCGGTGGCCCTACTCTTGGGTACATGGGCATCTACATGGCGGACTTTCACAGGTAGCCTCCCTACCCTGGTAGCAATGTTTTTCCACTCATCAGCAGCCCAAATTGGTTTCCCTCTATGCTGCCAGTTAGCCTTTTTCCACCTCTCCAGCCATCCCCACAGAGCATTGGCTACCATCCATGAATCAGTGTAGAGGTACAGCTTTGGCCACTTCTCTCTCTCAGCAATGTCTAGGGCCAGTTGAACAGCTTTGAGTTCAGCAAATTGGCTTGATCCACCTTCTCCTTCGGTAGCTTGTGCAACCTGTCGTGTGGGGCTCCATACGGCTGCTTTCCACTTCCAGTTCATCCCTACGATGCGACAGGAACCGTCAGTGAAAAGAGCGTAGCGTGTTTCCTCTGGGGGCAGTTGGTTATAGGGAGGAGCCTCTTCAGCACGTGTCACTGGTTCTTGTTCCTCTTCATCTGTGACACCAAAATTCTCACCTTCGGGCCAATTTGTAATGACCTCCAAAATCCCAGGGCGATTCAGTTTACCTATACGGGCGCGCTGAGTGATGAGAGCAATCCACTTGCTCCATGTAGCACTGGTGGCATGGTGAGTGGAAGGAACCTTGCCTTTGAACATCCACCCCAGCACCGGTAGTCGGGGTGCCAGGAGGAGTTGTGCTTCAGTGCCTATTACCTCCGAAGCAGCCTGGACTCCTTCATAGGCAGCCAGGATTTCTTTCTCTGTTGGAGTATAGTTGGCTTCAGCCCCTCTGTAGCTTCGACTCCAAAATCCCAGTGGTCGACCCCGAGTCTCCTCAGGCACCTTCTGCCAAAGGCTCCAGGACAAGCCATGGTTCCCGGCTGCAGAGTAGAGCACATTCTTCACCTCTGGTCCTGTCCTGACTGGGCCAAGGGCTACTGCATGAGCAATCTCCTGCTTGATCTGGACAAAGGCCTGTTGCTGCTCAGGGCCCCACTGGAAATTGTTCTTCTTGCGGGTGACCAGGTAGAGAGGGCTCACGATCTGACTGTACTCAGGAATATGCATCCTCCAAAAACCTATTGCACCCAAGAAAGCTTGTGTCTCTTTCTTACTGGTGGGTGGAGACATTGCTGTGATCTTGTTGATGACATCTGTAGGAATCTGACGCCGTCCATCTTGCCACTTCACTCCCAGGAATTGAATCTCACGAGCTGGTCCCTTTACTTTGCTCTTTTTAATGGCGAAACCAGCTCCCAGGAGGATCTGGATAATTTCCTTCCCTTTCTCGAACACTTCCACAGCTGTGTTCCCCCACACAATGATGTCATCAATATACTGCAGATGTTCTAGAGCCTCACCCTTTTCCAGTGCAGTCTGGATCAGTCCATGGCAGATGGTGGGGCTGTGCTTCCACCCCTGGGGCAATCGGTTCCAGGTGTACTGCACTCCCCTCCATGTGAAGGCAAACTGAGGCCTGCATTCTGCTGCCAGAGGAATGGAGAAAAATGCATTGGCTATGTCTATAGTTGTCGACAGAAGGAGACCAGGACATCCAGTTGATCATCACAGGCCCAATTTTATTGATCAGCACAGCGGGTTAAATACAGTTCGTAATTAACTTCATGCATATTGCAAAAGTTGAGCTCAGGATTGGTTAGTTACATATCAGCAGTTACACCTACTTTTACATTCCTATGGTCCTACTTTTGATACTTTCTACATATTCTTAGGAGATATTCAGGACTAATCTCTACTCCCTTTCTCCATGTTACAGCAAGGCCACTGATTGCAAGCTGCTGACATCTCCTTTCAGCTTGCTGACTGCTGATTTCTCAGCTTGACCAGTGGCAATATGTCAGCATGGCCTTTCTCAGCTAACCCACTATTAATAAAGCTCTCCACATTAAAGCTCTCCACATTTCCCCCGTTTTCTTCTTGTGCAAGGAAATTAGCTTGCCAGGTTTTTGCTATTGTACGGCTGACCATGTTTTGAATGCAATTAAAAACACAAGGCAAAATCAGCAAAAACAGTAAAATTACACCCAGCAGTCCTATGGCATAGATCACAAAGTTTCTTAGCCACGGTCCAAGTCCTAAGCTTTTAAGCCATTCGTCGATTCCTAAACCTTCTTCTTCCTTCAGATTGTGAAGTCCCTGTTGTATTTCTTTTATCTTACTGTGAATGGACACCGAATGGTCAGACAGATTCATGCAACACATTCCCTCAAATTCTTCACATCCATGTCCTTGTGCTAAAAGCAAAAATCTATGGCAGCTCTATTTTGCAAAACAGCATGGTTAACACTCTGCACATCTGTGGTTAGCATGTCTAGGATTTGTGATGTCTTGTTCAGTTCACTCTTTGCCCAGCACCCTAATTGCTTTGCTAAATTCATAGCCTTATTGGCAGATCCTCCCGGCAAGATAGTTGAAACAACCACTTGTTTGAATGTGCCCCAAAATTGTGGATCTCCTATTGAGCTGCAGTCTAAGTCATGTATGCTACGTCTCTCTCTGTTTGA
Source organism: Zonotrichia albicollis (assembly GCF_047830755.1). Lineage (NCBI taxonomy): Eukaryota > Metazoa > Chordata > Aves > Passeriformes > Passerellidae > Zonotrichia > Zonotrichia albicollis. The sequence goes on from NC_133820.1 coordinate 20,968,937, forward strand.
ATTTTGACTCAGCTGCATTTCTTTCCCGTAGAGCTTTCCTTAATTGTACCAACAACTCATACAATCGTTTATTATTCACTTCCTTAATTGCTGCTTCCTCTATTCGTTTGGCTACTCCTGCAACATACATAGACTCTGTAACCACATTTAAAGGTCCCTGTAAGTTGGATACTGCCCATACTACTGCCAACAATTCCAAAGTTTGTAAACTATCCGCAGGGTCTGCTGTGATGATTTGATGTTTCCATTGTCCTTTTTCTTGCCAAGTGACAGCAGCACGCCTTGACTTCTTTCCTGCATCGGTAAAGGCTGTAACAGCTCCTTCTATAGGGCAATCTTCTCTCAAGGGTCGAGTAATCCAGTTCCATTCTGTCATCCATTGCAAAACTCTAGGCACTAATTTGCTGGTATCCACTTTTGCAGACGATGTCAATAATGCTTCCTGTAAATCCTTTGAGTTAATCAGGTACCAGTCCAAGGTTTCTTTTTCCATAGGTAGTCTAATGCTAGCAGGTTCTCTACCATCCACTTCAAGAATTCTGAGACGTCCTTTTTTAATTAATGCAGCCAATTGTTCAATTTTTGAACATATTGTTTTCTTATGCTGTAATGGTGGAGACAACCATTCCAACACCTGTATCTCCCCCGTTTTCTCCTGTTGTTGAGAGAGAGCACCAAGCAGGTGGCAAGGGCTATTCCAGATAGTAAGGTCAATAGGGTGGTCGAGTTGTCGACGAGACACGTACCCCTGTTGTACACAGTCACTGATTTGTTGCAAGGCAAGACGATGCTCCTGTGTCAGGCATACAGGAGTAGTAGGGTCAACACCCTTTAATAAAGGCCGCAGGGTTTCTAACAAATGATTCGGTATTCCCACAATAGGCTTTAGCCACTGTAAGTCCCCCAGTAATTTCTGTGCATCATGTAGAGTCTTAATGTCCAGTTGTAACTCCAATTTTTGAGGTATCACTTTTTGATCCATCAAAGTCCATCCCAAATATTTCCAGGACTTTGTAGTTTGAATTTTCTCTGAAGCAATATCAAGTGAATATGAAGCAAGGGTATTTCTAATAATGTCAATCTGCAAAGAGGAAAATGGTTGTTGCTGTGCAAACAAGATATCGTCCATATAATGATATATTATAGTAGCTGGCCATCTGCGACGTAATGGCTGCAATGCTGCGTCAACATAAAGCTGACATAAAGTCGGGGAATTCCGCATGCCCTGTGGCAAACAAATCCATTCAAATCTTTTATCTGGTTCTCCACGATTTATTGCTGGTAAAGTAAAGGCAAATCTTTTTGCATCATTAGGATGCAGGGCAATGGTGAAGAAACAGTCCCTTAAGTCGATGATTAAGAGTGGCCAGTGTTCTGGAATCATAGCTGGATTAGGAAGACCAGGCTGTAAGGCCCCCATAGGTTCCATTTGATCATTTACAGCCCGCAAATCATGTATTAAACGATATTTCCCTGATTTCTTTTTGATCACAAAAATAGGTGTATTCCAGGGGCTCGTGGAAAGTCGTAAATGTCCCTTTGAATATTGTTCCTCCACTAATTCATGAGCATGCATAAGGCTTTCCCCTTTTAGAAGCCATTGCTTAACCATCACCAGTGTATCTGTTTTCCAGGTGAGTGGAATGGGGAAAGTCCAAGCAATGGCAATTACCCCAAAGGGTGCTGATTAGTTAACACCACTCCCAGTTGTGTTAAAATGTCCCTTCCAATTAGGCAGGAGACTGTAGGAGGCAGTTGCACAATTGAAAACACAGCAGATATTTGTTGATCTTCAATGGACACAGACAAAGAAGGTGACCTGCTTGCCAATGTAAATCCTCCTACTCCGGTGAGCATGTTTGCTGATGGGAATAGAGGCCAATGCTGTGGCCATGCCTCTGGAGAAATAATGCTGGTATCTGCTCCTGTATCCAATAATCCATAAAGGGTTATGCTTTGATGCCCATAAGTAACTGTGACCTTTTGCTTTGGTCTGTTTTGTAAATCCACAGTTAAAAGTGTAACACCAGTGGAGCCAAAACCTTTTTCATCCCGTGCTTGTTCAGTAAATGGTTGTATTCCAGAGGTCATTTGTGATAGTGGTATCAATTGTGCAATACGTTGTCCTTTTGTAATTTTAATTGGAGGATAGAGGGTGTAAGCCATGATTTGTATTTCCCCTGTAAAGTCTGCATCAATAACTCCAGGCAAAACAAATAATCCCAACATAGTTGTAGAAGAGCGTCCTAATAATAATGCTCCACATGTTTGTCCATTTAATATAAGAGGACCCTTTACTCCAGTTGGTATTTTCTCAGGAAGATTAGTCATTATTGTCACTTCTGAGGCTTCCTGTTGTTGCGGGTTGCAGACAGGAGGTAGCGGCGATGTCGCGGCAGCTGGTGCTGGTGCTGGTACCTCTGGTGTCACGGCAGCAACTTGTTGTGCAGCAACTGACTCATTTACTAACGCTTGCCAATGTGCATTAAACAATAATTGTTGATGCTGAGTAAATATTAAACGCACTATCCCTTTTAAATCATTTGGGCATAAAATCTGAGTGTTAAAGAGATAATCTAACATTTGCTTAACAGGTTCACTTTTTACACCAAACTGACTAACTGTAGAACGTAGCTGAGCTAACAACTTCCAATCTAAGGCAGAATATGCTGCCACATTATGCATTAAATTCCCCTGTGCATCATATTGTGGTGTATAAGTAACAGGACATGCAAGACTAGAAGCAATTTCTACGGCTTCACCATCTCCTATTTGCATCGCCTCTTTTGCCAAAGCAGACCAAGCTTCCCTCCTTTGCTTAGCCATTTCCCCCCATAGATCACGGTGTGCCCCTGGGATGGGAGCTGGCTCTTTGGAGGTGCTATGCTGCTGGCATTTTAGTGCAGGCACCGAGTTTTCGCACAGGGAAGGCAGTAAAGCAGAGGCTGGCTCGCGCGGGGGAAGGGACCCCCCCGCTGGGGCTGTCAGTGAAGCCGGGGCTGGCTCGCGCACAGCCGGAGCCGGTTCGCGAGGGGGAAGGACCCCCCCCCTCCCCGCCGGAGCTGTAACTGGAGCCTGCTCAGGCAGAGCCGCCGCAGGCAGAGCCGGTGCGCGCGGGGGAGAGGATCCCCTCCCCGCCGGAGCTGTAACCGGAGCCGGCCTGCCCAGGGGTAGCGGCGGAGGCAAAGCAGGAGGCAGAGGCGAAGCTGGCTTGCTCCCACCCCCACCATCCGACCCGCCTGAAGCCGGCTGTGGAGGCAAAGCTGGCTTGCTTTTACCTCTCCCACCCGGCTCGCCTTCCCCCTCAGACAAGGGAGGCGCAGACGGTTCCACACTTTCTAAAGGCATGTCCTCAACACCACTATGCTGGGGATTTTTAGGCATAAGTATCTTAATTACAGAAGGTGCCAAGGGATCATCCTCACGACCATATCCTATATTCCTCTTATGAGCTTCTGTAGCCCTTTCTGCTACCTTTCTCTCAGAGACCTGCTGAAGCAATGCATTATACACCACCCGCCATAATTTCCCAAACTTTTTAGCTGATTTATCCCCATCTAACACAGAGCCCATTAACACCTCTCCAAAATTTTTCCACTCTGAAAGCTCATGTACTGTATGTGGGTTAGTAAACATACCTATAGAATGACCATAAGCTAACAACCCCGGTAATTCCTTTTTTAAATCTATCTCTTTTACCCCTCGCTTTTCTAAATATGAGGAGAATAAATCATATGCCGCTTGTCTATCCATACCTATTAGTCAGTGCGCACTTTTGCAGCTCCAGACTTCGGCGGCACGTAGAGGCTTGAGTGATCCTCAAGGGTGCTTTTTATAAATAATCCAGTCTTTGTAAATAATCCGGCACCGTCCCGCTGCAAGGACCCTCACCCAACTTCCGGACCGTGGCGAGTTCCCTTTTTTCTTTGTAATCCGAGAAAAAAGGACAGGGGTTCAACGTTGCCGCATCGTTGCCCGCAGCGTTGTTGCCCGCATTCATTCTCCACCATTTGTCGACGGAAGGAGACCAGGACATCCAGTTGATCATCACAGGCCCAATTTTATTGATCAGCACAGCGGGTTAAATACAGTTCGTAATTAACTTCATGCATATTGCAAAAGTTGAGCTCAGGATTGGTTAGTTACATATCAGCAGTTACACCTACTTTTACATTCCTATGGTCCTACTTTTGATACTTTCTACATATTCTTAGGAGATATTCAGGACTAATCTCTACTCCCTTTCTCCATGTTACAGCAAGGCCACTGATTGCAAGCTGCTGACATCTCCTTTCAGCTTGCTGACTGCTGATTTCTCAGCTTGACCAGTGGCAATATGTCAGCATGGCCTTTCTCAGCTAACCCACTATTAATAAAGCTCTCCACATTAAAGCTCTCCACATATAGTGGCGTACCACCTTGCTGCCTTGAACTCAAGCTCATACTGGAGCTCTAATATGTCTGGCACGGCAGCACTCAGTGGTGGAGTCACTTCATTCAATGCACGATAGTCCACAGTCAGTCTCCATTCTCCTTCAGATTTTTGCACAGGCCAAATGGGGCTGTTGAAGGGTGAGTGGGTCTTGCTGACCACCCCTTGGCTCTCCAGCTTTCGGATCATCTTATGGATGGGGATCACAGCATCTCGAGTGGTTCTATACTGCCGTCGATGCACTATGGAAGTGGCAATTGGCACTCGTTGCTCTTCTCCCGTCAGGCATCCTACTGCAGATGGATTCTCAGACAACCCAGGCAAGGTGTTCAATTGCTGGATGCCCTCTGTCTCTACAGCAGCTATTCCAAATGCCCATCTGAGTCCTTTTGGGTCTTTGAAGTACCCACTTCGAAGGTAGTCTATGCCCAAAATACATGGGGCCTCTGGGCCAGTCACAATAGGATGCTTCTTCCACTCATTTCCCGTTAGGCTCACATCAGCTTCCACCAAAGTGAAATCCTGGGATCCCCCTGTCACACCAGCAATAGAAACAGACTCTGTCCCCACATGTCTTGATGGTATTAACGTGCACTGCGCACCAGTATCGACCAAGGCTTTATACTCTTGTGGTTCCGATGTGCCAGGCCAACGAATCCACACAGACCAGAAGACACGATTTTCCCTGGCCTCTACCTGGCTAGAGGCAGGGCCCCTCTAAGCCTGGTTATCATTATTTCCCTGGGTGTATGTTTTGGATGTTCCTTCGAGGGGATCAGACATGTCATCATCATCATACCTGGCCGTTCGGCTACGGGCAACTGGAGCTGCTTTCCTCCTGGTGGCTTCCTTCAGTTCACGCACCCATCGTGCTAAAACAGCGGTAGGTTTCCTATCCCACCTTCTCATGTTTTCCCCACAATCACGCAGGTAAAACCACAGCTCAGCTCGTGGGGTGTATCTTCTCTCACCATCTTGGAAACGTCTGTCTTGGATACCGGAACCTCGGATCTGTACTGCTGAAATTTGGAGAAGGTCTTCTTTAATCTCCTCTCTAAGCTTCTTATGGTTCTCCTCTATCTTATCCTCTAAGTTCTGCAGACGTGTTTCTACCGCTGCGATTCTGGCATGTGTCGGGCCATGTACAGCATCTGCATATGCTCGGAGCTTCCTTGCCATGTCAAGCACAGTCTCACCCCTCTCATCCCTCTTCATGATGGCTAAGGCAGAAGCATATTCTTGTGGCCCGAGTCGTACGAGTTTTCGCCACATCACAGACGTGCATGGTACTAAATCTGGGTTCCTAGTTGTTACATCATCTGAGAAGATAATCTCAGCCACGGCCATTTCTCTCAGGCGTTGGATCCCTTGCTCTATTGTCTTCCGCTGAGTCTGCTGCATATAGAGATCGTCTGCACACAGGTATCTTTCTGCCACACTTCTTAGGACCCGTTCCCAGAGGCTGTGAGAGTTAGCCCCCCTCATCATTCCTTGGTCTATGACAGTATCCTGTGACAGGGATCCCAAATGCCTGGCTTCAGTGCCATCCAAAACGGTAGCCTCGCCTGCAGCATCCCAGAGACGGACCAGCCAACTAATTATGGATTCATCAGACCTTCGAGTGTAATCCTTCCGTAGGCCACGAAGGTCCTTCAGGGAGAAGGACTCAGTATTAGCATCTGATCTTGCACCTGCTGCTTTGACTCCTGACTTTACGTCAGGAGGCACTGAGGTTCCTTCTCCTGCATCATCATCATCATCATCATCATCGTCCACTGGTCGATTGGTCTTGGCTGTGCATTTCCCACTTCTAGTGCTGGTAGCAACAGCCATGGGTTTAGCTGCTGGCTTCGAGCCTGGAGTGTTAGCTACAGCCTGAGTCACCGGGACAGTTGCTGATTTATCTCCCTGCCCCCCTGCCTCTGTCTGCTGCCCTAGAGTATCTAGCAGTGTGCGATAAGCATATGCCAGGGCCCAGCTCACTGCAATGACCTTCCTCTCCTTAGGCTCATCCTGGTACTTCTCTTTCAGATATTTCCCCACCTCAGCTGGGTTCTGAATTTGTTCATGGGGAAAATCCCACACTATAGGGTCAGAGAATTCCTTCAGGATTTGGCCCATATCCTCCCATTTCCCACACCACTTAGGATTTTCCACACCAGGGTTTACTCCTGAGTCAGGGGTCTCATCAGCCCGTCTAGAAATCTCAGCCCTCATTCTAGAGAAGCAGCAGGCTGTATAGAGGAAGGTTACCAGATTGAATACCAGAAAGATGGTTTCTTTAACATTGAGGGGAAACTGAACATCCTTCACTAGTGATGCAACTGATTCATAGGAGAAGGAGGAAAGCAGAGGCTGAAAAACCTCATTCCCTCCTGCTCCTCCTGCGACAAACTGGATGCATAACCATAGCCATGAACCATTCATATCTGGAGCAGACCCCAGCATGTTTATAAACTTCTTGCACATTATTGCCACCAAACCCAGCAGGATAGCTATTCTGGTCACAGCCCCTCTGATGTAAAAACTACGTATTAGGGGCAATACTAAAGCTATTTCTGGATAGGAAAATAAGCCTAGGGACCAGAGAGGTATTAAAATCTCAAAAAACCCTAGGGACCAGAAATGCATGCAAACCTTCACCCCAACACACATTATGAATCCAAAAAGCATGGCTATTAGCTGATTTAAACGAACACAGAGTAATAGCAGCCAAAATGCAGTCAAAACAGGGTTTTTCCACTCTCTCTCTCACCTCACGTTTGGGCGCCAAAGATTTGTACTGGTTTAGGGCAAATTTGTTAAAGAATCTGCAAAGGAGGGCCCCTCCAGAAAGTGAAACCCACACGGCCCCTCCCCCCAACCGGTCCGGGAAAAAATTCCTCGGAGAGAGGTGGAAAGAACCTGTTTATTTGACTGGCCCCGCACCCCCCAGCACACAAAATGAACAATACCCAATGACACCGCTCTGAGAAAGATGGCAAAATCAGAAAGTCTCTTTCGGGGGTGGTTGCTCTGTTCTCAGTCCCTCCCGCGCTGGGCCAGCCGCTGCAGCCGAACCCTTGGTGTTCCCGGGTCCCAGTCCGGAGCAGGTTCGAGATGGTCACAGGAACAGGAGAGGAGAAACAGTCCAGGAAGCAATGTGGACTGTTTAGCTAGAACTAGCTAATAAGCAGAGGCAGAAAGCAGAGCAGAAGCAAGAGCAGAAAAAGAGAGCAAGCAAAAGCAGCAAGCAAAAGCAGCAAGCCCAAAGCTGGAAGTAAAAAAAAAAACAGCTCTGTCTACTGCTTGTCTCTGTGTCCTGATAAGAGAAACCCAAACAAAACTTCCACTCTTCAGTGCCGGTCTTAAAGGCACAGAACAGATGAATGGGGATATACAAGCATCATAACGTCACCCCAGGACAACATGTATGAAGAAATCTGGTGAAAGGCACATTTAACTACAGCCAGGTCTTTGGGGGTTTTATACAATTTTCTTATTCTGCTGTTATTGTCCCATAGTTGTGACATTCTACAGTGAGAAACAGATACATAATTTTCAGATGAGATTTCATGTCTTACTACCCACATGATGTCTACTTAAGTGTTAGGATGTTCTTGACCACTAAAGTTCTTTTTACTTTTTTCTTTTATTACTCTTGCAATTCACTTTTTGTTGTTTATTTGAATATGTGCCTGAAAACAGTATTATAATTATTTGATCTGCTGTGCAGTAATGTGTTCTGCCTGCCTCTACTTTTGCTGGAAAGGCAGAGCTGCATATTTAGTGTTCATTCCCCACTGCCTGCTGAGTTCCTGCAGTGTCTGTGGAAAACTCTTGGAAGACAATGGAGAAGCAGGAAAAGGACAGCTGTCAGATGAGACCTGAAAGGGACTATGTAGGGAGATATTTCAAAATATTTGGAAGGTGAAGATTAGATGCCAGATACCTGGAAGAAATGAGTAGTTAACATCTGGTTTTGTAGTTTCTGTGTTAGCAGTTTGGGGACTATTAGATCAAGAAGGGAAGAAATCTTTGTTAAGTGTCAGGGCCACAGTGGACACAGCCTTGGAAAATTGTCAGAACCAGTGGAAAAAATCAGTGTGAGTGCACTGTGTTTCATTCAGCACCAAGTGAAAATAATTAATCTGGTTTATGCAAAGCATGAAACCGCAAATTTATTAATGCCTTGGCTTTAATTACATGTTTATATTTGGTGATTGTGCTTCCCTCCTTTATGAAATGACTACAAATAAGAGCAGCTAAGTGAATTCACTTGCATCTCTGTTTTACTGCATCCATCCAAGGAAAAGCCTCTGAAATGAGCACAAGCACTTTTGCAGTCTGAACATGTTTCCATCACAGTTTTAATTTCCATCTGTCTCACTGGAAATGGGAAAGAGTGTGAAAGTAAAGGGGGTCCCTTAGGGAGGTGCTCCCCTTTGCCACATTTTGTCACCCAGTGTGCCACAGTTAAAGTGATGTTTTTGGAGGGCTCAGACAGCCACATCTCCCCTGGGTGTCCACAGGGCACTGCAGCCTCCTGGGTCAGTGGCCATGAGATTTTTATCATCAGGAAATGCAGAGGATAATGAGCAGGTCCTCAGTGAAATCAAACACTCACTTTTCAGAAATAGGAGGGAGGTGCAAATGCTTCTCTCCTGACACTGTGAAACTCTGAGGTCAGGAATATCCAATGGGCCTTTCACTGCCTTCTGTAGGCAATAGGCCTTTCTACAAATGTCTTTGTTAATAATTCTTTTGAACCTCGAATACAGGTTCTTTTCCACTAAAATATTATTTAAATGTCTAAGAGTACTATTTTGTGAATGTGTTGGAATAGTTCTTTAAATTTTAGATGCATTAATTTTAGATGCATTTATCTATTAATTAGCTTTACAGTAAATCTAGCAGTCACAATTAGCTTTACAGTAAATCTAGCAGTCACAAAAATTCACATTTCTCCAATTTGTATGCCCAGACTGTAAAATCCTTGGAGTTTTAATGCTGTAAGTCTTATGAGTCATAAAATATTTTTTTAAGTGATCTATATCCTTTCATCTTCTTCGAGGCTATTTAAACAAACCCCAACACTTTTATTCCAGTGTCCTTCCTACCATTTCTAAATGACAGCCAAATCATAGTACTGTATAGCTGAAAAGCCTGGTTGGTTTTTCAACATAGGTGCTTCAGCAGCTCTGTATACACAAGTGTTGTTTAAATGCATCCTATCTTTTTAGAAATCTTTATTTACACAAATGAAAATGCTTGATGACTAAGATTAATTGCCTTTCAAAAGAAGAAATGTTTAATGATTAAAAAAATTGTTTTGGAATAATTACCTCAGAATATATTTTCTCTTCTTAAATAAGGCAAAATATTATTCAGAAAATAGGAAGAAGCAATATTTTTTATAATCAGAATTTCTGTTCCCTAGATTTAACTAGCTGTATATAAATAGCATGCTTATATCTTCCCAGTGTTTAGATTGATAAATATCTCTATATTGAGTCAGATGTGGCTAAAGCTCTCCCTGCTGCTCTCTATTTACAGAACGAGTGGATTAATTGGGGTATGCTTTTGCATTTGCATGTGTATTTTATGTCTTGCATTAGACAGAAGAAGAATTTTACCTGGATTAAAACTGGTCATTTAGAAAACTGAACTGAAATGAAGATAAAACTGAATGAAAGCATACAAATAGCATGGTCTAAAGGGTCAAGGCCTATTTGAACAGCATGTTCTATTGCATTTGACTTTGCTTTAAAGAAAGTGTTGGTGCTATGTCCATTTTAATTGAAACTAGGAATTCTAAGAGTCAAGGGAACTTTGAATATTTGACAAATTGGACAATTTCCTAGCTGATTCATAACTTTTTTCTTCTAGGTTCTGCCAGTTTGTTTAGGCAGTGTGTTACAGGATTGCTAGAATCAAATATTAACATTCCACAGAGAATTCCCACAGCATGATAATATAGGAGTCTTCAGGGCAGCTGTGATGAAAAATATAACTGTTTTACATTTTTTAGTAATGCTAAACTAGATCAGCAGTCTAAATCAAAATGTGCTGAAGGGACCAGTATAGCAAGGTTCCAAATATTGGCATTCATAAATGCACCATTTTTTTCCTTAAGTGTTGGGAGTATAAAATATTTTAACTAATTACTTAATATAAGCATAGAACAGGCTGCAAAACAGCCTGGAACAGAAAAAAAAATATATTTAATTGCTTCTGACTGAAAAGTAGTACATATATATATATATATGTATATATATGTATATCAAACCAAACCCAAATGTTTGGATATTAAAATCCAGCATGCAGTTCCCAACATTGTCTTCCTAGCATCTGAACTATAAAATAAGCTTTTCCTGAGTAGCATTGTGTGATATAACTGCTGAAAGAGGCATCTGCTCAACAGCTGCAATTTTTTTTCACTGTGAAATGCTCCAGATTGTCTCATCCTTTAACTCCCAATCCTTTCTCTCCTATTGATTGTCAGCATCTGATGATTGTCAGCATCTGAATCTTCATGTTCTAGCATTTGTCAAGGGTGACTCCTAAAAGCCTTGGGCTGTGTTAGAATATGAATGCATGTCATAAACATTACATTTTTCAAATGTAATGGATGAAAAAATGTAGGATGGTCCTAAGTTTTATAAACTGTAGGAAAAAAAAATTCATGTTGGTTTTCATTTTGAAAAATTACATTTATTGTAATGAAGTCCCTGCCTATATGGATCAATACATGGAAATCCTGTATTTTGATACTCAGTGTGTATCTTTGATTGATAACCCCTGGTCATGATACTTTGTTTACATCTGTGTGACTCTCATCTGGTATATTTTGTACAGAGGTCTGTGAACAGTCTATTTTAAAGAATTACAAATGGTTGAGTATAAGCTGCTACATTTCTTAATCTTTGTGTTATAAAAATGAAGAAACAAAAGGTCACACCTCCTGTGAGCTGCTGAGGTGGGAAGAGGAAATTGTGCATTTTAGAGAAGGACAAAGGACTAAAAAGTGTGGGAAGGCATTTCCATACTCACTTAAATTTGGGTGGTTTTACAGATTGGCAGTACCAAAGTAAGCTTTTCTCCAACATTGTCACTTGGGACTTTTTATCTAAACAAATCTGTCATCTATATTTTAGAATTCTGAGTCAGAAGGCCTTGGGAATTAACTCTGCAGCTGCCTGACACTATGCAGCCAGGATAAGTGTACAGGGATGCACACACAGCAGTTCTGTACATTCGTACCCAGCTGTGCAAATTCAAAATGTGCCCTGAGATAGGTGGTCATAGTACAATGAAATCTCCTGTAGGAGTTAGTGGTTGTGTTAAAACATTTCTCATCCAGAAAATGTGTAAAACTTTTTAATGGATTAACATCTTGAGATTCTTTTCCTCATGGAAATGTTCCCTTCTGTGCACAAATTGCTATTGTATACTGAATATCTCAGTTTCCTTTATTACAGCTGGAGGAGACATTTGATTCAAGAAGCTCAGCTGTTTATTTTTATGTCATTACTACTTGGCCTTTTCATAGCTGCTTCAGGGGATGAGAGAAGAGGCTGCTGGTGACATCTTCACTATTTCTCTGTATTCTGTGTATTGGGCTTGCAGCCATCAATGGCATTGATGTCCTTAAAGATGTTTTTTTTTTCCAATTGTCCCAATGGCATTACTCAAAAAGAGTATTATGAGATTTTCATTTGGCAGATGAACTAGAAATATTCCACCAGGCAGAGCAATATTGCTATTACAGTTCACATATCCCAAGTAAGTTTTCCAGCTTCTATTTTGCTAGAAACTATATAGCCTGTCATATGAAATGGGAAGATTTTGTTATGCAGTCAGAAGGAAATCACTTAAGTTTTAGATAATTGCTAGTTTTACTCATTTGTCATTTTTAGTAATAAAGGGAAGAATTGTAACTCTGAGCCAACCAACTGTGTGAAATTATAGTGCACGCAGGCTGATATTTTTCTTTTGTATCATTTAGGTTCCTCTGCAACACTGGAGTTTCTGTATGAATTGCAATATCAATCAGATGAAATTAGATATCAGCTTGAATCTTTGGTTGGAATGGAGCTGGTTGAAAAAGAATGGGATACAGAATCCAGAATTGTAACACTGATCTTTAATGTAGTGTTTGCACCTAGCAAACCAATGAGGTAAGGTCCTGTTCCAATACTATCAAAAAAACATGTAATGAAATCCATGTAATGGTCATTCTTACTTAGATAATCATTTCCCTGCATTTGTTTCCTCATTTTGTTTTCACCTCTGAGATCTATTGGTTTAGATTTTCTCCCTTGCTGCTTCTCAGTATGCTATCTTTGGTGTTAAAACTGACAGTGTTTCTTTTTAGTGCCTGTGAGATGATTCTTTTGAATTACTTCCATAGTCTGTGTGCACATTGTTTTACTTCTAAACACTGGAGTATTGAAAGACTTCCAATGAAAATTATTTGTTCTCATAATTCTTAAAAAAATACAAACAAGATGTTCTCTCAGTCTTGGAAATCTTTTCCTAGACAAGCATGTGTACATATTCTTTGACTGGGTGGGATAGCAGAATTTGAAATTAGTTTCTACTGCACCAGTAACAATGATCAATGATCAGGAAATTATTCTCCTTTTTTATAATTGTGATGTGACAAATTATCTATATGCTTTGATTTACAAAAGAGCATCTCCCTTCTTTAAAAAGAAACTGTTGAAGGGAGATCCTGTTGGAGATAGGGAAGTTGTCCCTTCCTTTGGGTGCAGTCAGATGTGGGTAAGGAGGAGGCTGAAATGAAGCTTTTGGGACCTGCAGGCACAAAGTAAATCAGAGTCCCAACTTTACAAGGAGTGTTAGGGAACAGTCACTGCTGAGTATCATGGGTTGCATGAAAAGAATTATCTTTAGGAGGTAGGGGGTTGGTCTTTATTTGCAGTAGTCCAGAAGATTAATGAAATAAACAAAGAGCAAACCTTTAGGAAGAATGATCCACCCACCTGATTCAGTGTCATTGTGTCAGAGGGAGGTGAATTTACAAAGCCTTTTCATTTCTACTCTCTCATTTTTATTCTGTTATTTTTTAATTTGGTTTGGATTTTTTAATCTTCATGTACTTTAGGCTTCCTGCAGAGGACTCAATGACAGCAATTAATTAGTTTTGTTATCTTCAGAATCTACAGCACCAACTCTCTTAGACAATCTGAAGGCATCAGAATCTGGCATTTTCCTTAAGTACATAGACCTTTGTCAGATCTATTTGATCTTACTATGAACTGCTAATATGTTCTGGAAAAAATTCTCCTCTAACATCACAGTAAATATAGAATAATGAGTAAAATAAATTTTGTGGTATTTTTAATTTAAAAAAGAGCAAGCAGAGGAAGAACAAAATCTCATGACTGTGCCAGGAATGTTACTTCCATATTATGTTCTTTCTTGTAATTTGCTGTAAACATCTAGCACTATTTAATCTGCATTCCAGTCAAGTTTACCTGATAAATACTATGCCATGCAAAATTAGGGATATATTCCAGTTTAAAATAATTTGTATTTTCATTTTACTGCAGTTTACTTCTACACACTCAAAGATTTTTTTTTTTGTATATTAATCAGTTCATGTTTTATAATGTTTTTCTATGTATTGACTGTTGTTATCTGAAATTTTAAGGAGTGAGGCAACTCTTGTAATTCAGTGTACTGCAGGAGGCCTTTGGAAGTTTCCATTGGTGTTCATTGCCACAGAGCCAGAAGTGGATGATGTGATCAACATTGAAGCAGTTGGCCTCAATAAGGAATCCATAGTTGGCTTTAAGCTCACAAGCCAGACAAGGTAAAAACACTTACATTCAAGAATTTATGCACTTTTCTGAGGGTACAACTCCTATTCAAACACATTGGTTAGAATAAATTTGGGCAACACACACATAACTGGGATGCAGCTATTTCATCCTTATTTTCAAGAGCTGCATTGTTTAAGTAACAAGTGTGATTTTGAAGCTTTGTTATAGAAAACAGAAGCATTCTACCTTTAGGCTTTGGCTTGAAAGAAAATCTGTGGAATAGATCCACATGTTTATGTTATGATTTTTTTTTTGCCCTAAAAGGTTTAGGAAGATGTTAAAATGTGTAATACAATGTTAAGGAATGATAATAATTTTGTGCTATTAAAGGCTCACTAGTAAGACTTTAAAAACTAGTGCTTTTACTAATAGATTTTTTCAACATACTTTATGCTTACACCAAGTTAAAAACATTCCCTCACCTTGTGCTTTAAAGAATTTTAAATGTGCCATTCCTTTTAAAGTACTCTCATTGTATTATATGTGTGCTATGAATTCATCTCTGCTTCCACTCGCTAAAATAATGGTGTAATTCTTCAGTATTTTGTTACTCTCCTTTTTTAAAAGCCCTGCAGAAACCCCTGTTAATATATAATTTTTGCATATTTCAGTTATTTCCCCAGAGTTTTACAATGTTACAGTAAACTTACAATGCCATTTGTATACAGCAGGAAGTCAAGGAATAAATTGTGTGTGTGATAATGATAGATATGTTTAAAATATTAAACAAGGAATCTGAATGAATCACAATGTTTTCAATCTATGTACCTTATAGAAGTTTTAAATTTTCTTTTATTTTCTTTTAAATTAAAAATTTTTACTATATTTCTAGAGGGTGTACCAGATATGCAGATTGACACTTTCATGGTGGATACATCCTTTGGTTTCATCCTCATCAGGAAATGTATTTGGTTACAACTGATATTTTTTTAGGCTTATTTCCAAAAGCTGTGTCTCTGAGAGGGACAGTTGTTCCAGGTTGTAGATGTCTGTCAGTGATGTTAATTGAGGACTCTGACAAAGGCTTCTATCACAGTGTTCAAGTTAACAGCTTCAATAGAATGGCTGTTTCAGGAACAAAAGCAAAGCAAGGGCTCTGGCAATACTGTAATCTCCTGGTAGGTGTTTGATAGCAGTGAAGATACCTGATGTTCTCCAGAAAGGTGTTATAAAACCTGACTCATTATAGTTATATGGAGAAAGAGCAGTGATGGAAGATAGATTCTCTTTTGCCCTTAAACAAATTTCAACTTTATTTTATATAGCAAGTGTTCCTCCCATACATTTCAAATGCAAAATGTAATGCTTTCATGTATTAAAAAAGCTCTGTGTTATAAACAGTACCAGGAACTCTGCTCATGAGGGTGCCTTGGGAAGAGCACTGCCAGCAGGTCAGGGAAGGGATCCTGCTCCTCAGCCCTGTGAGGATCACCTGGAGTGCTGGGTCCTGTTCTGGGCTCCTCAGGACAGGACAGACATGGAAATCCTGGAGCTGATCCAGTGGAGGGTGACAAAGATGATGGAGGGACTGGAGCATCTCACTGAGGACAGGCTGAGGGAGCTGGGCCTGTCCAGCCCCGAGAAGAGAGGGCAGAGAGGGGCCCTGATCCCTGTCAGTGTCTGCAGGGAGGCTCAGGGCATGGACCAGGCTCTGCTCCCTGGTTCCAGCAATGGGACAGGAGGAACAAACAGAAACTGATGCACAGAAGTTCCACCTGAACATTAGGAATAATTTCTTTCCTTTTTAAAACCCAAATACTGGATCAGATTGTCCAGAGAGGGTGTGGAGTCTCTCAGTGGAGATATCCAAGAACTGGCTGGACACAGTCCTGTGCTGGGGGCTCTGGGATGGCCCCACCTGGGCAGGGAGGCTGGAACTGGTGACCCACTGTGATCCCTTCCAGCCTGACCCACTCTGTGATTCTGTGAACTGCTCCATAAGTTATATATTGCTTTATCTTACCTGTGATTTGCTTAGGAGATATTTATGGTGGAGGTATTGTATAGAAATAGAACACTCAGCCAACCAACACATAGTATAGAGGACCTGCAGATTAAAAGCAATTACATAAGAAAAGCATATATTACAGGTGTAATTTAATGCTTGAATAACTCAAATTATTTAGATTAAAAATAAAATAATGACATAATAATACAGGGTTTAAAATTTTTGGATAGGATACAAAGTGCCATCCTATAGATCCTCCCTGAAAAAACAGATGATCAGCCCTTTGGAATTTTCTTGCTTATCAATTAGCAGGACAATCCATAGAGAAGCAGTTCTGTGACTTTAAGAGAGATGAGGTATTTTTCTCCTTGCCTGTATAGATACTTGATGTCTTCTTTTTTTATGCTGGACAGTAGCTCATGGCACTGCTGCTTGGGGAGGAACTGTGGGGGAAACAGGTGTATTTATGAGTAACCTGCTCGGGAGGGACTCTGCAGATGTGTCTTTTTCTCCTGCTACTGCCAGGAAAGAAGGGTTGCACAGCATCACTGAGGACACCTCTGCATCTTTTTGAGCTACCGGGGTGCATAGTGGTGCAACAAAGAGTATATGAGAGCCACAGGCCCTAAAAAAGGCTCAGGATCTTATTAAGAACAGATTAGGATTTATATATATAGGAATATATATATATATATGTAGGAATATATATATATACACACACACACACACACACCACATTGAATGAGGATTTTTCAGTGCTCCACAATAAATCTATGAGATCAATAGATTTAGCTTTCTTTTTCTTTACAGCTAGTGCAACTCAAATGTGGCCTTCCTCTTTAAATTTCACATTCCTCCCCTCCCTCCCCCAAATTCCTGTGTGTGTACAGGATATCTCAGAATGAATTAATGATTTTGGAAGGATGATCAGTTAAAAATGGGAGGTCATTGCTACACTCTTCGCAATGATCTGCAATAATGTTCAGTTCATGAAAATATATAATGCACCCTTTCAATACATTTAAATTTCACACAATGAGAAATAGCCCAATATATGCTCCAGAAAATAATGAAAGATACTGAAAATGCAGCTAAACAGTTTTATTGCATGAAGAAAACAGATGTATTTTTAAAAACTATATGCACCTCTGTCAGTTGGAATAGAGTAGACCAATAATTTACTTTCAGCTTTAAAAATTCCTAAGGGACATGTTGTTGAAGGGCTTTTTGTATTGGCATTAAGCTTGATTAGAGTCAAATCAGCAGATTTCACTTCCTAAATAAGAAAAATCTACCACTTAGCATTCATGGATGACCTTTTTCAGGTTTTATCATAAATGCAGGAGTAATTCAACACTAACTGAAATCAGTGGCAGCATTTCCACTGGAGTAATTTGTTTTAGTATAAACCTCTAATGTTTGAGATAATATTAGTGCTTGTTTTAATACCAAATGTATTATTGAATGCCAATGGTTTACAGAATGACAGCAGTTTTAACCAAAAAGGATAGGATATTATCCTTGGAAATAAAACTTACAGAAATTTATTTGATTGATATCTATCTTAAATTATTGGTCTATTATTTTATGTTGAAATCTGCAACTGAACATAAAATAAAAACTCTAAAAGTGATCCTTTGCTTAAGAAAACTAGCCATTTCTATATTTGACACACTGAAGATAGATTAATGTGTTTTTAATCAAATAAGTTTGGGATCAGGACATTTGCAGTAATACAGATTTGGGCTTTGGAGCTTATTTACTGCTCTATCTTCCTGTACAGAGTTATTTTGATGGTTGGACTTATTTCTTCACATTAAGATACTGATGTCCACCTACAGCAGAATGTTACCTTATGTTTTCCAGGGCAAATACTTCAGTAGCCAACTTGAGATGTGTGGGATAGATAGATAGATAGATAGATAGATAGATAGATAGATAGATAGATAGATAGACAGACAGACAGATATTTGTTAACACTATATTCACTTGGAAATCTTCTGTAAACTACACTACATTTGAAGGTTCAGTCAAGCTGGGGGATAATTCTCCCCTGTTCTGTCTGCTTTTTTCTCATGCAGAGTTTCCTTTCACCAATTTAGTTCTGCCTTCCCACATATCTGTTAGTGATTGTTACAATCGTGTATGGCTTCCCATATGCAGTAGAATTTTTCCATCTTTCCATCCTGCCCTGTCACTCCAATCCTGTGTTTATCACAAGCAGGATATTTGTTACATTAAGGAAAATTCTTGGGTAAACTCAAACTGCCCCTCTGAAAAACATGGCACCTGTTATCACAGCCTCAAAAAAAAGCAAACAGCCTCATGTTAATGTGATCTCCCCAGAGGGCAATCTGCAAAATCCAGGGCTCCACCTGATTTTGGACACAGAGCTAGAATAAGAAGGAAGAGAAGCCCCAAACTGGTGGACTGGGGAGATGAGAATAAAGATGAAATTAGGCTTTAAAATGACTGCACATGCAGATTTATTTCTCTTAACCTACTTTTCATTGGAGATTTTCCTTATTTCTTCTATGTACATTTCCTACTGCATAGAATAAATCTTCAATTAAGAACATTGCTTGGTCATACAAAATTAATTTTTATTCTGAGGAATTAGTGGGCAACCCATTTTGTTTCTGTACCCACCCTTGTTTTGAAGGGAAAACAACAAAAAATGTTTACAATTACAATTTTAAGAATCATTTCTATCTTACTCTAATTACTGCTACATTTCATTAGAAATACCATGAGCCAGGATTAAGTGTGCTGCAAGAAAATGCATATTTTAAATTCTCAGTTCATCCATCCTCTCCTTCACTCTCTCACACATTGTTGTGTATGATACAGGCCTGGATTCCTCTGCCAATCTCTTTGTTAACAGTTCTGCAAAATTCTACCACCAATCTAAGGATGTAATTAGAATACTTCCTCTTAGTACTTCCCACACAGCAGCAGCTGCAAAGCACAAATGTTGAATGGGCTCCATTTTTTGGATCCTGAATGGAGACTAGTGGAAAATATTGATGATGGTAACATTCAGCAGACCTTTTACAAAGTTGTGATCACCCTTGCTAACAATGCAATCCTTGACACGTCACACATTTAGCCAGGACCTGTTTGCAGTCATCACTCAATCTGTAAACAGCACCCCTGGGTAAAACAGGAATGAGACAGAAATGAGCTTGTGCAGAAAGAACCTCTAACTCCTGCTCTGGTTTTACAGCATGCACACACAAAAAAAGGCATCTCAGGGTTGGTAAAGCATTCCCTGACAGGCATTTGTCATGCAGTGCTTGCTCATATTTTTTGAAAGTCCTTTAATTCTACAGCAGCCTTTCCAAAGAAGTGATAGCCGGAGTTTTAAAGCTTTTCTGATGTTCAGAGTTCAGGATTTAGAGTGGTCAATTAAACCAGCGTTAGTTTGGGTATGAAACATAACCAATTTTTTATAAATAATGATGAGTTTCTAATTTGTTTTTCCATTGCATTTTTTTTTGTTGATAAGACATTATCTAAATCATACCAAGTATCACTAATGATTCTATAGAATTTGACAACAGCATAAAATTAATATGTTTTAAAGACTTGACTGTGTAATAACTGAAATTTCTTGTGTCATCCAACAGATGTTAACTACAAATTAAAATAAAAACATTTAGTTATGATTAACTATTTTTTGAACTACTTGAACTATTGTAACATTTTAATATCCCTTATTTATTGAAGCAGTTATCTACTTTACAGACTAAGACATTTTGTTACTCTTCTTTTATAGCAAAAAATACCCAAGTATTTGGCCAAAAAGACTAGGTGGTGGTATTTTTATGCATGGCTTTTCAAAATGCTGAGTTTTGTAAAGGAATACATTTCTACAGGAATAATTTACTGCTTTAGTAGTTTTGGGAAGAGAAACATTAAACCTATTTTGAGCCATAATTTAATAAAATTTAATAAATAGTTTCAGTTTTATGAGTGTTTTATAAGATTTGGTGTGTGATCTCTACAGGATTATAAATTTTAAGTTCTTCTTTCGTTGAAGATGTATTGTTGCTGCTATTGTTTTTTAGTTTAATAATTTGAAAATTGTGTAGCATGAGAACATTGATAAGCAGAGACTTCTATATAAGGACAAGGTTGAAAGATTAATTATAAAAATGTCCATGTAAGACAAGAAAACCTCTTTTCCAGGCTGTCATGATTTGATTGTACAATTGTTATTTAAATTCAAGTTAGTGTTTACTCTTGTTCATTATTTGAGTGAGGACAGAGTTTGTGTTGTCTGATGGCATTATCAAACCATTATGAGAGGAATTAAGGAAAGACAGATGGGAAAACACATTTAATTGTCTTTGTTTTATAAGGCTTCTGCCCTTACACTTTCTAATTCATTTGTGCTTGGTTTATATGTGTTTTCAAAACTCTACACATGATTAAGCTTTATAAAGTGTGTTCATATCTGCCACCCTTCTTGCAAAAGTGCAGACTGCCTCACATCTGACCTTCATGGCTGAGAAATGACAAGCCAAACATTCATTCCAGAGCTGTTTCACCTGAAGGATTAATCAAAAAGGAGGAATTAAATTTTAATAAGTTTAAGAAACAGAATTATTAACTTTTAATTATACACTAAATATACAGACACAGAAAATGATAATGTCTGAAATTCAGGTGCTGTTCTGGGAATTTCATCTCTGGATTTCCCTTTATTATAAAAGATAAGAAAGTTAAAGCAATTTATTTGTGCTAGTGAGGTCCCCAACATTCCAGTTCATCTCCCTAATGTGAACAGCAGTGAAAGCCCTGCTTGTTTTGTCTCAGGGGGAATTTTTAGATTTATTTTTAAAACAATGCAAGATTTATCAGTGAAAGGTTTCTGTTTCAGATTTTGTATAATTTTTTTCATTGCTGGTTTTTGTACCATCTTCATCACAATCCCTGCTGGCCTATCATTTTATGGCTAAACATTTAACTTGTCAGGATTTCTATTTTTCTTACATGGACATAGTTTCTACTCTAAGAAACATTTATAGTTTCTACTCTGAGAAACATTTTGCATCCAGTAGACACCCTGACTTTTTTGTTTAAACTGACAGGCTTTGGGAACAGGAATGTTTTAGCTGTGATTATATGTGTTCATGCAAGTTCATATGCCTTTATGTATTTTACTCAAAAATTATAGCTGCCTCTAGTAGCTTGTTATAATGCTGTCAAGAAGCATGCAGATTTTATTTAAAGCTTTTTTTTTTTTCTTTCCATTTTTAAAATCTGACAAGGGTGATGTAATAACATTATTTTTCTCTGACTAGGTAAATATCTTGTGCATAATTATAGGTGAGTTTTTTTGACAGTTTCACTTTAAACTGTCTGATCCCCTTGTCTGGACAAAAACTGTGTTTTTTTCTGCTCTGTGTTTTCTGGCTGTTTTGATGGCTCTTAAAAATTCTGAAGCAAGCTACTGTTGAATATCTCCCTGCTAAGAGGCAATATCTGCAGGAATGAAATCTGTATTTTCCTGTGTCTGCTGTGTAAGCAGCCTGTCCCCTGCCTCATCTCCCCCAGCACTTCATCATCACATCTGTGGTCCAAGTCATGCTCTTGGATGTCTTACAAAAACACCAAGCACTTACTGGGAGTTCTCATCCCTAACTATTCACTGGAAAACAGACTGAGCATGGGAGACACTGAAAATGCTGCCTTGAAATGTTCCTGAAGCCAGTCAATAGAGCAGTGATGCTGGAAATGAAAACCTGTGTCCAGGTCTGTTTTGAGCATGAAAATATTTATTTCAGGCATTTTTGATGAGTGCTCTGCTCGGCTGCTTAGTCAAGATCTGTCACTTATTTTTGATCCCATTGCTGCTGTCTGTGTGTAGTAGGTGTGCTCTAGGCATTCACAGCTGAGCACTTCTTTTGGGAAATAAAGCTGTGAAAATTCCAGGCTTATCTGGCACATGGATGGGAGCTCAGGCCCAGCAGGATTATAGCCCAGCAGGGCTATAAACTCAGTGGCACAACTTTAGGCACCACAAAAAGAGGTTGTTAGCATAAGTTTGATGTCAAGACTAGAAGTCTGGAAATGTAATTTCAGACATTCAGGACTTTTGCCCACCTTGCTGCCACCTAAAGGAAAAGCCAGGCTAAATCTGCTGATGCATCCAAAAGCAATGCTTAGTGTCAGTTAATTTTTTGCAGGCAACAGAAGCTTTTTGGTTTCTGTTTTCTGCACTCTCACTGTTTGTTTCTATAAACTGGCAGTGTGACCTTTTTTTCAGGAGAGCATTTTGAATATAGAGCAACCTTTCATGAGAACAGATTCCAAGAGAGGGCTATTTTTAAACAAAATTACAGAGGCCCAGCGTGCCACCCACAGCATAGTGCTTGCCCAGGAAATGTGGAACATTTCCACAGAGATATGACTTGCCATAAAATATTAAATTTCATTCCTTTTGGGTATTTTCTTTGAAAAGTGTTATTTCTGGTGTGACAGTCCATAAATAAACAGATTTCAACAGCTTTTCTTTGAGATGCTCTTAGCTTTCCATTCTTCAGGTTTTATCAATACAGGAAAATGTATTCCCTCCAAGTGTGCACGATACTTGCCCTGCTGTACAGTGCCAGGCTGTTGTGGATTAATTTTTGACCATCCCATTGTATTTCTACTTTCAATTTCCTGTGTTCTCCTTCTGTTCAGAGAGTGATAGACTTGTCCTCAGCAACACACATAAAGACTAAAAGGAGAATGCCTCACCAGAAAATACAAAAATGTACATTCTTTTCATGCTGAGAATGTTTATGGCAGGGAGTCCCTGAGGAATTTTGATGGACAGGCTTTAGTTTGGGATGGGCTTAAGATTGTTTTATAGTCTCAGCCACTGTCTTCACCAGTACTAGGGTTTTCTTTGGGTCCAACAGCACTGCTGTGAACAAAGGCATTAGACAAGATCTGCAGTACCTGTGACAGAAATTCTTTGAGATAAGAGATACACAGTATTATCAATTCAGGAACTTAATTATGTTAGTGTAAAAATCTCAAAATGTTCAGTCTATGGGATATGAAAAATGTGAAAACAGTGATAAAAATTATTACTTTCCATATCTCCATTTCAAGGCTTTAAGAACTCCCTCCTAGTCTAGTAACACTCTGCCAGAATGCAAATTCAGTTCTAGTCATAAACCCTAATAAAATGGGCAGCTTGTCAGTTTTATTTGATTAGAGATTGGAAAAGGGAATACTTTTAATAGGAAAAATGGATTGTCACTCTGATATGGAATTTACTTCTATCACTGTTATGATATTTTTACAAGTCAAATGATTCTTTTTTTTTTTTTCCTAGTGGCAAATGCTATCATTATTCCATAGTTAATATAATATTTATAATAGCATGTAAATGTGTTTGAAATTGAATATCAGTATGCAGGTCCCTGTGTATAAATAAAGAACCACTACAAAATAATTACTCTGTAAGAAAGAATGCTGTTAATATTCCATATTCATTCCATGCCATGTTTCCTGAGTCATGCCACATGGTGGCCTAAGTGTTAGATTGCAGATAAATTCTGTGAAGGTGCTGTAAAAGGCACAAGAGTGTCCTGTTTTTGTGCTTTTCTGCAGGTACCCAGAGCCATTCACTGCACACTTCCTGGCAGGCAGTGATCCTGATTTCCTTGTGATGCCACAAGCTGGAGAACTTCTCCCAGAGGGCACTGGGGGAACCCATATAACGGTGGGGTACAAGCCAAGGATGTACGGCAGGAAGCACACAGCAACCCTGGTCATTGAGGTAAGCCTTCCAAGCACAAATCCTCCTGCAGGAGTGCAGCAGGAAGAGAATCCTGCACCAAGGAGCAGCACTGGAACACACCCCAGTGCATGCGCTGGGATGGCTTTGCTGCTCCTCACAATGGACAAGAATAAAACTAAATTTGGAGAATTGACTGATGAAACTGGAAAAATATACTGTATTTTAGACTTTATTATAATTTCTACATTATCCTTTTTCCATCAGCACCAGAGGCAGATGCTTCATCTTGATACGTTTGCCCCAACTCCACAGACAACATGATTTTCACAGAGAAATCAATATAATCCTGTAAAGAACTGGTGGAGAATATAAAAGTAGTTGAATAGGTGAAGCCCAAGTTATTGATTTTAATTGTAATATACATCTTATATGATCAAAGGCTCCAAGAAGGCAGGTGCCCAACTGCAGAGGAGAGAATTTCAGAGCACAAAGCCAGGAATAGCTCTTTTGAAGCAAGATGCAAAATAAACAAAAATTATTTGCAACCAAGTAGCCTGTGTAAGTGTGAAGGTCAGGAAACATTTGAAGACATGTATTCCTTCAACTGTTAAAATGCTCTCAGAAACCAATTTTCATGTTTTAAATTATTCTTTAGAAGGAATGTATTGAAAACAAACAGCAGGGGAAAAACCCCACATTCTCTATAAATCGTGGTTTGTACTTTCACTCTATTCATTGCATGCTGGTAGTGTTCTCAGCCTACTATATTAAGTGAAACAGCAATAATGATTTCAGAAATAAGATGGTCAGAATAAAGTTGATAAAAAGATGCATGGCAAATCACTGTAGTGTTTTATCTCTAGAAGTGACAACTAGTATGACAGTGAATAAGAAATTCAAATCCTGGAAAAAACAAGGTCCTTCAACCCCTCCTAGTTTTCTTTTACTGTATTAGATGTCTGATTCATGCAATCTCTTTACCTAAACAGCAATGATGCTTATCTCTCTTCCATTTGAAAAATAAGATGGCTTACTGAATATATTTTGTCCCATTTTGTGTTTAAAAAGTAGTGTAGGACACAGCTACAGAGCTCAGACACTTGAAGTTTTGGAGCTGAACTGCTGTTTTTAGGCATGGCACATACAAATGCAGTACCTGTGCTTGTCCTTGGCTTAGCTTTCATCACTAACAAGGAGATTTTACCATAAATCTGTCTGGAATGGGACAAACACAATGATCAAAAGCTATTATTAGCTCTTTAAAATCTCAGGCCGTAATTCAGAATTTCCTTTTAGGAATTTATCAGTATAGATGGCCTGTGTCTAATTGGATTTTTAAGCTACATGCACTCACACCTCAGTCTGTGGTTATGATCTAGGCAGACAGCTTTTCTCATCTCCACCTTTGGTACTGTGTGTGGCTGCAGTAAGTCAGTCATTCATACATATTACATATATATATATATATATCTATATATGTATATATGTCAGATCACATCTTTTTGTATCTATTCGTAGATATTTAAAAATGCATCAAGGATTCTTGATTCTCACAAGCACAACTCCATCACAGTCTGTTAGAGCTGTTTCTAACATTCTCACTCAAATTGCAGAATTAAGTGGTTTCAGTAATGTTTTTTGATGAGGCCTTTGTTCTCTTTTTTTGGTAGCCCTTTTCTGTACTCCAGACTTCTCCCTTTGTGCTCCCCACAAGCTTTAATTCCTGCAGTTGTGATGGAAGGTAGAGCATCTGTGGCTGTGTGTGATTCAGCTGCTGTGCTCTCAGCCCTGACCTGGTGTAAGATTTTATGAGGTGTTCAGAATACCTGATACTTATTTCTGCCTTTTGTGTTTGTTGAAATAATTTCCATTAATAAACTGAGGGAGACAGACTTAGTAAGATATATTAAATAAAAGCTGTATTAAATCATTCTTATTTGGGGAATAACAGTGGAGGTGGTGAAATGCAATTAGTGTTTGACCTAACACTGAAGAACCTTTCTTGCTTGTATCCTCTCTAGCCAATATATTGGCTGAGGCTCTGGGCTATTTTTAGAAATGTTGAAGAAGCTTCTTTTCTTTTGCAGTGCCTCTCTTCTGCTGCTGCTGTAATAAAGGATTACAGTGCTCTTGCTTTAAAATGTCTTTTGCATTTTCAAGGGTAAACTCATACTCCAAACACTAACGCATTTTTATTATTAAATTCTTTGAGTATCAGATTTGTAATTTTTGTGTTTCAATGAACAGTGATAATTAATCTGTAAAGTAGCAGAGATAGCAGAGTAAGTTCTTTTGTTTATGTTCATCATTACAATTGTGTTGTAAAGGAAAATGGGAGGTTAGGATTATGGAGGAAGATCCTATAGTCATCTTTTTCTCATTTGTTTTTAAATTTTAAACACAAATATTGCATATACAATTTTTTGGTTTATTATCCTGCTGAAAACCCAATGCTGAGAAGCTAATTAGCATTAACATATATGTAACGGTCTGTCTCTACCAGAACTTAGTGTGTACATTTTATTAACTGAATGCATATATATATATATGCATAATTGAAATACTATTGTCTAGTTTATATTTCTGCACACAAATCAAGTTCTTTGTGAGATATAGTATGAATTCTTTGAGAATTCAATTAATTCTTTAATATTCATGAATACTTACAATGGATTTTATTAATGGCAGGAAACCTTAATTACTTTGCTGAAGCAGTTAAAGCTCTTTAACCATCATTAAAACTTCTGTTCTCAGTCAACTACATCTCAAAACAATTGAAGTTAGATAATTATTTAAATAGCTGCTAGGAACTTTAATTTTGCAGAAGTGACATAGAAAATTACTTTAAAATTTTATGTAGATCAAAGAATTACAAAAAGGCAGTAAGTAAAATAATCATCCTTGTTTCTTTGAAAAAGCTTGTAGCTTTGAATGAGGACATCAAATCTTAATTGAGCTACAGGTGAGAAACAGTGAAACTGTGCCTGAACAGCATTTTTAAATAGCTATTTTTCTATAATCAAACTTCTAAATTTAGAATTGCCTTCATAAACAGTGCAGTTCTGAATGGAAAAAAATAAAAATATTATCGCTAATGATAAGTAAGTGAAGAGAGCACACCAGCACTCTACTTAGATGGGCTGTAAAGTGCTGTGAGGACAAAGGGACTTCCTGAGCCCCAGTGACATCCCAGAGCTGTGTGTGCCAGTGAGGCTGAACAGAACTGACAGAGCTGAGGGATGTCCAGGTGCAGCTGGGGCTGGAATCACTGCCAGGCACAAGGTGGAGCAGCCAGGAGGATGGGACTCCTTGGCTAAGGGAATGTTCTTGTAGGCTTGCAGTTAATTTCCTTTCACCGTGCTGAATTCAGCTGGAGACCAGAGCAATTGCTTTGTAATTCATGTGTGAGACTTCTGAGATATTCTAAAGCAGGAGGCACACACAATAAGTCTTAAATGATCAAATAGGTGTCAGAGTGAACCAGATTGCAGGTAACATTATCAAGCCCTCCAGAAGTCAGGCTTGTGCACCTTTATTACTGAATAATCACTAACTTAGCCTATGGAAGATAGCATATCAAAACCATTTGTCATGCTGTTCTGCAAATAAATGATGCAGTGTGCCAGGCACAGTACCCAGGTGTGGCTTCTCTAAACCTGTCTATGCAAACTTGCATATCTTAACAGCAAACAGTTCTGTTACATATTCAGCAGCTTGCTGAAGCTGCCTTGTTCCTGGTGGATTTCTTAATTACCATAGTTCAATGTTATTTTAAGTTTTATCTCTTGAAAAGAATGAGCAAGGAAAAATGTAACTAACTTACTAGAATAATTGAAGTAGTTTCCCATTAAATAAGATACATGTTGGTGCTGGCTTGAGTTGTAATGTTAGAAACAGAGCGCAGAATCAGAACTCAACATTTTGGATTCACAAGCATGAGGAAAGGTTACTTTGCTTATTGAGACTTACAGTTCTGATAGTGGAAAAAGGTGATAATAATGTGGGAACCATTGCTGTAAAAGGTTACTTAGAACACTGTCAGTTTTGGAGGATTTTGATTATATAATGTCTGAGCAATGTTGAGAAACACCTAATATTTGAAGTGCAGAAACCAATTACATAAATTTTAATTATATCTGGAAGTATTCTTTAAGCTAAGAAAATTTTTCTTATTCATCTTCTTTATTAGAAATTGATCAGAGCCTGAATGGGCATTTGTCTGCTTGTGGGAGGTGTTTTTTACTGCTTTGGGTTTTTTCCCCTTTTTTCCTTCACTTATCGAGCTATCATTGTCTTGATCCATGGATTTTCTTGCCTTGGCTCTTCCCTTACAAAGTTCACATAAAGGTTTGCTTTAATTTCATTCTGTATACACTGATGGTAATTGGTAATTTTTTTTTTTTGTTTGTATAACAAAACCTTGCAGTATAAATCAATGGCCAGGAAACATTTGGTGTGATACCTGTAATTTCCTCTGGTTTTACTTTTTTAGGAAGGCTTGTGAATTGTGTTTAGATTTTTTTGAGTTAACAGTATTTGGAAGCTAGCAGGAATACAATATTCCTTGAAATTCCTGATCCTTGCTCCCAGTCCACTTTCCTAACAGGTTGCTTTGGCAATTATTTACCATGTACTTCAATAGCACTTCCAGTCTACAGGGAACACCCATGGATAATATGTGGTTTGCAAATTATCCCTATGAATCATGATCCATCAGTAAAAATGGGTTGGATACCAAACAAATAGACTTTTATATAAATTATTTGGTGACTGTTACCAGTATTGGCTGAATAATTTGCTTCATGAACATTACTCAGTCAGCCATCAAGATGATTGAATGACTTAACTTGAATAACTTACATTATGTGATAGGAAGTGGCAGTTTATGTCTCATTTTTAATTGTTAAAAACATTTTTCAGAGAGATTTAGCTCAGTACATGGCCATTACTCCAGTCAGGTGAGCCAAATTGTTATTCTCTTCACATTTTGATTCAGGAATACTGAGGTTTTGAAAAAAGAAAGTCATTCATTTCAACAAGAAATCCTCCCTCAGATTGTCAAGGACATTCAGAATATGCTCTGGTCTTTCTTCTTAAATTGTGTGTGAAATAGGCCTAGATATGCATCACAGGGAGCCTGGATTCTTAACGACTTATGTTTATATCAGATATATCTTCTTAACAGAGATTCTCTTCTAATTTTGTTCTAGTCAGTACAGATTGCAGTGGATTTGATACTTTCATCTTTAGACTTTGTTACTACCAGAGCTAGAGTTGGAATTATTCCAAATTTGATATAATAAACTGCATTGCCTTAAAAATAGGAAGAAGTGTTCCTCTGATTTGGGAAATTTTGGCCTGCTTTTGAGGCAAGTAAATGCTGCTTGTAAATCAAATATTCCATCATAATTCTACTGTCATATGTGGATGGCCTTTGAAAGTCTCTCTTCTTCCTCTCCACCATTCCAGGAAAGTCTGAAGCTGTGATGATCTGTGTTTTCCTTTGCTGTGATGTGTCTGGCCTGGAAACCCAAAGCAGCGGCTTTGAGGCACTTGCATGAATTTTGAAGATAGATTTGCTCTTGCTGCAGTTTTCGTATTGGTTAGAATAATTACTGGAGTTAAGCTTTACAGATTATCCCCCCAAAAAATTACTTACAGCTTGAGAAACTAATATTGTACTCTTGAAAATTAAGTATTGTAGTAAAAGAGACATTTATGGTTGCCTAAAGTTTACTGAAAAATACTTAAATCTAGGTTGCCTTGAAAATGACTAAATTCTGGGTGGTTCTAATGCTAAACAAAGAACCCCAAATTATGCTGACAATTACAGTAACTTTTCCATGTGTGTGACACTTGTTTTCCTTTAGTAGAAAATGCTGAGCTTACCTTACACAACATTAGTTTTTTCATTTAATGTGTAGATAAATTTTTCCTCAATGTTTGTTTCTAGTAGTCTTGGATGATGGCACATGATTTACAATAGGTGAACTACCATAGTTCAAGATGAGATATTAGGGTGGAGTTGCAATGTCTTTTACTATATAACACCTGACACAGCAACAGAATAGGCGGCTTTTTTCAACAAGTCAAGCCATAACCTTTTTTTTTTTCCCCACTGGACACACAATCCAGGATATTTTTATGGCAAACAGGAAATTAACATAAGGTTATTACTACCAGGAAGTCTGTATCTATTGTTTGATGCTGATGATAAGTGAAGTTGAGAGATAGAATAGTCCACCATTTTTGTTTAAATCATGCTAATTCTAAGGACTAATTCTAATTACTAATTCCATGGACAGTCAAGTCACAATATGTGGGGATTTAATGAACAAAAATAGTTTTTAGTAACTTGCTACTAGGTTTAAATCATTGGCTGAAACACCTTTCGTATCTTTTTCTCTGACCTTGAAATAATCCATGAGACTTTCACATGGTGAATATGACACTGAGGTTAAATTACCTTTAAACTAAATTGTTCATCTACTTTATTAAAGAAAGATAAACTGTTTAATTTTTTACTGAATTTAATGAATGAATGAGCTCATTTTGGAGAGCCTCTTCTCTTAAATGACAGCTTTACCTTTGGACATGAAGCTGGTTCATGTCACACCTGCTTTTGCTGGCTGTTACCTTTAGAAACAGTAGAGTTACTAGTTCATTTCACACTATTATATAAGGTTGAGAATAAAGACAAGGTAGTCTTCCTGTTTTATGCAGAATAATATTCAATTTAAATTTAAATTTTGCTTTTAGTAGGATAGTAGTAAAAATCTAAGCATGCATGGTGAAATATCTACTGAGTTCTCATTTACTAATCTTACTGGAATAAGGCAAGTCATTCAGCAGACAGCATGTAAAATCAGTACTGCCCATTTTCAAGTAGAGGTTTCTTTAAAAATACACAGCAAAAAACTCCATAGTTATTATTTCAACATTGGTGCAGAAAAGTATAATTCAGTACCCAGAATGCTGGTTAAAACTACAATTAGAGATTGATATGATGATGGCATTTGGGAGCTGTAAGTGTATGCACTATTTCTGTGAAATAATGTAAATGCTCTATAAGTGCACAGCAGAGAACAAAGCCTGAGCCAAAGAGTTTATGGTTTAATGTTCTGAAACTTTTTGTTGTTGAGCATCTGTATTATAAATTCAAAACTGCTTGCAATGATACTCCTTAAATATAATATAAATTATCACTGAACAGGGTAGCAATAGGAATGGTAGGAAGAAGCATATGAAACATAACAAAGATAAGCATAATAGATTCAGACTTTTTTAGTGGCAAGTACAAAACTGATGTAACAAAACTTAGTAAAGTCAAGAAAAAATTTATCATGTTATTTTTTCCTCTTCTGTACGTTGTTGTAAATCTGGGATGCCTCCACAAAAGGTTGGAGGTAGAGAAGATTCACTGCTCATCTCTGTAGCTTTTGTAGTGCTTTACCTAGACCATAATTAAATGACAAAATGCAAAGAATAACAAGACAAATATACACACTGTGCTTTGGAGATGGTTGATAGCATTTATGGTGTGTGAAAATCAGTCACAATTTCTGTGGGTATTGTGGCACCTCTCTACAGGCCAGATCTGGCTGGGGTACTGCCATGCCCAGCAGCAGAGCAGGAACACAGAGCTCACACTGGAATGAACAAATTGGTCACAAATCCAGCCATGTGGGAAGGTGGACTGCCAGCTGAGGGAAAGACTCATGAGCTTTGAGGGTTGACTGTAGAACTGTTTTCTAGAGCAATTTGAAACAATATTAGCCTTTCTGACCTTTTGTTTCCTTAGAGGAAGAATGACACTGTTAGGTGTAATGTTTCTATCTACAATGGATTGTCCTAAGGATTAAGTTTTAAATGGGTGATGAATTCCATGAAGTACAGCTCCTCCTGTAATGATAAAACTGGAAGCAACAGAGAAAGGTGACCCTATGAGCTGTGCCCCTGTTGTTCAGCACAGCAGAGAGCACCAAAAACCTGCTCTGGAACCACAGCCAGCACAGCTGTGTGACTGCACTGCTGTGTCTTGGGAAAGGCAGACCTTGGGAATTTGGAAATACCACTCATTTCATGTGACTTCCCTGCCCTGAGACTGCAAAGTCAGAGTCTGCTATGTTCTGTGTAAATGCCAAATTTCACTTGTATGAATATATTTTCATAGACTTATACATGCCATATTTTTACTCAGTCTTCCTCTATTGCTTTTATCTCAGAAGGAGAAAGAAAAGCCCCAAATGTAAAACCTGAGATTTTCAGTCACTAGGTGTGAGGGAATAGATGACAGTCCATGCCTAAAGTGGGCATGCAATGATTTGTCCTTTTGCACAGTACAAAGCTGGGCATAATGACACATAATTTGAGATTCTATACTATCTTTCAGGTTTGTAATATTTCTGTTGTTAGTTTGTAGTTTTGGAATTTGTTTTAAAGAAAAGGATAATAGAAAACTAAAACCCAGGAATATACCTTTTTCCAGATGTAAAAACAGGAAGGTACTAGAAATTTAGAATAAAGACCTGCTTTCAAAATTAAAGTGATCTGTTATGAGAGGAAAAGTATTGGAAGATCTGCAAAAATTACACATGAGTTTCTAACAATCAAATTTTAGTTTCAAGACAGTAATGAAACTGTCCTACCATGGGAGGTAGACAGCAGTATACCCTAATATTCATAGAAATAAAAGTTCTTAAGCATGGATAGATGGGATTTGTAGTAAGAATAAGGACCACGTACTCAGGAAGAATCAAGTATTCAAGCATTACAAGACTTGACATGGAAACAAACATATGTTCCATTCCTAGAGACGAGTTATAAACACAGAACAAATGAAGAGTGTCATTTTCAATCCACAGAAATATGCCTCAAACCAGAGATTCCAACATGAAGCTTCAATTCTCTTGTGCATACTCTGAATCCTTTTGTCTTAGTTTTGTTCATTGCTTTAATGTGAAAATCCCACAATTTGATATTACCAATTGTTACAGATAGGAGAGCTGCAAGTGAATCCTGTGGTACAAACTTGATGCATTTATGTTGTAGTAAGGAACAGTCACCTTTGAAAAGCATACAGAGCTCTTTGAAAAACATATAGACCTCTGGGATTTTTAAATAAAAAAGGAATTTTAGATCAGCCAGGGAAGGTGAATTTCTCATCTTTGTTGTGCCTCTTCCTGAATAAAGCTGAATGTGATTTCAGTTCTTTGTTCCAGGAGTGGAATTCTCATTCTGTGTTATTCCAGTGCATTACATAGGAAAGGACAAATATCTTTTGAAATCTGTGTTGCATCTAAAATCACTGATGAATTTACAAGGTATTTGACAATTGATTTTTTTTTTTTTTGGTCTGTTCATTATTTTCAGACACAATCAATGCAGTGGACATACATAATCAATGGACTTCCTCCACAGACTGAACCACCCACAGTGGCAGCAAAAGTGGTTTGCACCAGCAGTTACAGAGGATCGTTCACAGTCCGGCAACGCAACTTTGTACGTGAAAACCTGAAACTTATAACCACTGGGGCATCCTCACCTATCAAAGGAGCCCCTTTGGTCCTTAGGAATAGACAGAAAAAGTTATAATCTGTTAATTTTTGGTAAGAGAACAAATAAATTCTGCAGATAAAAAAACCATGCACTTTGTTAATTTTTTTTTAAACAGATGTGGTATGCATCGATTGTATGTTCTGTATGGAAGATTCAGAGCACTGGAGCCCTAGTAATAGTCCTGTTTTTCTATAAGGGATTTTGGATGCCTAACAATTTATTTATGTCATGCAGATGTCATCAAGTTCAGAGGAAAAGCTTTAAGTTTAAAAAAATTATATCCGAAGATTGGGCAACTCAAACTAATGCTTTGCTTTCTGAAGGATGTTGGTTTAATAAGACTGTAATAGGAAGTTTCAGTGAACATTCTATGTGATGTTCAGCACATCACATCCATGCAAACCAAGCAAGAAAAAAAAATCTCTGTTCTCCTCCACAAGAAAATTCTTACCTTTTCTTGGTTTGGAAAAGTTAATTAATTAGGATATCTTTGCTGCGTATAAAATAACAATCTTGTTTTATTCATCCCATAACATTTCAAATCTTTGATCATTAAACATAGCACAGAAATGAAATAAAATGTCCTGCTGCAATAATTTTATGTCAGGTATATTTTATAGAGTGCTTTAGAATATTAACATATAGAAGGCTATGAGAATTCAGTGAAGAATGAAGACAGATTTTCCATTTTTTCCTAGAATAATCAAATCAGAGGTGCCATTCCTAGTGTCTTTCTATTTCCATTCTTTAGATGGGAGTTCAGGCTTTCTCTGCTCATGATATAATGTGGAAAATTAGATCTATGCAGACATGCTTTGTAAGATCATTGGATGGATAACTCCTGACTCTTTTCTTCATTGAGATAATTTTTCCTGATTTTACTAACAGAACATAAATTGTATTTTGTGCCTTTATTTTGATGGCAAAATGTGCTTTGACAAAAAGATGGCTTGGCACAGACTAAGTAAGTGCCTTCTTGGCTCCAATACAGAACGAGCATCAGTGCTCAGGAATGGGGAGCCTGAGAACAGCCTATGTAGGTTAGTGCAGATGAGCACCCATAAAACCCTTTTACCGCAATGTGCTTGAGGATTTTGTTTATGCCACACGTTTTTAGGGAAGTTGTTACAGAAAATGTTGGGAGCACATAAAACAGCAATGGTGCTGTTTAATACCTTTTTTAAATGCAGGGTGCCCCATTTTGGTCAGAAACCAGGTAATCTGAAGTGAGAATAAAATCAGCTTTATAAATTCAGTGGACAGCACTGGAAAGATGCTGTCCATACTGATATCTCTAGAAGACATTGAGAAAGAAGCTGTTGTAATATTTATCTTAAATGCGTTGAGACCACAAATGCAGCTGGGTTTCATAGAAAGGCTCTACTGCATATATAAATGAAGTAAGTGTTTATCTGACCGTAAGAAATCAGAATTCATGGACCAGCAATGGTTTCACATCTAATGATTCGTGTTCAGGGAATATTTCATTGACTGCATGTTTTTGTAAAAGCATTTTGATCCTTGTTTCACTCATTTAAAGTTATGCTTTCGTATTTCAAATGGCACTTTTTTGCAAGATGCGCAAAATTTTCTAATTCTCCCAGAAATGGATTAGCAGGTGGTGTAGAGGTGAATCACTTAAAAATTACATGGTGCTCACTCCAGAAATGTTATGCCTGATTTACTTGCCTGCACTTGCTGCTGTATGTATTAGATTTCAAATTCTGTCATACATCTAAACATTTTAAACATCCATGGGAAAATGTGCAATAAAATAGTACCAGAGGGGTGTTTTCAAAGGAACCATTTATATTATCTATTTTAAAAGGGATGAATGCATAATCTGTGCTTGCAGGACAAAATTATGGGGTTTTATTCAATGTGTACAAAGTCACTTCTGAGCTATGCAAGATATGCCATTGCAAATTGAATTTGGACCTAATAGTAAAAATGTATTTTTCTAATTTTTTACAGTTTAAACAGAACTAAGGATATTTCTTACGATATGAATACACTTGCAAAGATGATTTAAAGAAAGACCATTTTTAGTTGTGTGGTTGTAACATTCAAGGTGTTTTACATACTATCTGCATGCATTTATGGTTTACAGTGACTATATAAACTGTTAAAAATAAATTCATTTTTGCTACTTAGCTTGATAATTTGCACTTCCATTGCTGAGGTGACTGTATTATTTGTAAAGCAAGGACTAATTCCAAGTATATCTCTTAAAAGCAGTTTCTAAGCAGCAGCACTGGAAGATTTCCAGAATGATAACTTCCATTCATTACTTGCTTCCTCTTTTTTAATAGAATTACTGAGCCATTTTTAAAATATTAGTGTTT
The DNA here is from genome assembly GCF_047830755.1 of Zonotrichia albicollis. Lineage (NCBI taxonomy): Eukaryota > Metazoa > Chordata > Aves > Passeriformes > Passerellidae > Zonotrichia > Zonotrichia albicollis. Next base: position 21,004,794 of record NC_133820.1, read on the forward strand.
CAACTCCTGGAAGGAAAGGTCTCACATGGGAAAAGATTAAAAAATGCTGGGTTTTCTTTGTTTTTACTTACAGATTTCACTTCAAAGCTTTTGGACTCACCATTAAATGTGAGCTTCAGAAGAGCTGGGCAAGCTCACCATCCCTCTACACCCTAAAAATGTAATCTGCAGAGGAATTCAGCTCTTGTAGATAGAGCTAAACACAATTGCTGCAGTCAGGGCTGGAATTGTTGGAAAAAAGCAGCCCAAATCGTTTAGCTTTGAATTAATTCTAAATTACTATTCATTATCATAATCTTAAAGGGCAGTGGGAGAGAATGAACACAGCCTCAAGTTGTGGCTTTTGAAGATGCTCTCACAATGATTTCTGTTCCCTCATGCCGCATCAGAACAGCCACTATCAGAAACTGGTAGGAAAAAAACCCTAAACTTTGTTTCTCCACACTAGAATACCCATCAGGATCCTTTTGAAAAGGATGAAAACAGGAGTTATTCCCTTCACATTAATCTGTGTAGGCACAGCAGAATCTCAGGGAAATGAGGAGGTACTGCTTATTACTGTAATTAATAGCTAATTTCTCAATTGAAAATTACTTCTACTGACCCCATTTATATGTTTTGATTTATAGAAATGCCTAATTCATAAAGCACAATAAATTTTTCAAAGTCAATATGGCATTTACGGCCAAATATTTTAATCATAGTCTTACATGCCACACATGAGTCAGCTGTGCATCTCTTGTGTGGCTTGGCAGAAATGCTGATTGTCCAACCAGTGTAGTCACCATGTGTTATTTATATTTCTTCCTCCCTTCTCTCTCTATGCCTCACTATAATGATCCATCTATCAGAGTAATTAAAACAAGGACTAAAACCTTACGAGGCAACATCATTGTGTAGCATAGAACTTGTTACTTTGGGAATGAGGTCTACATTTAAATTGGTTAAAATGCAGTGGAGCTTTTGCAGCTGTTGAGCTTCTGGTTTTATGTGACATGTCCAGTAGTGGGGACAATCTGTCCTGGGGGGTTGCAGGATTGTACAGTCAGATCAATGGCTTCAAAGCAGTACAGAGCAATCGACCTTCTAATTGTTTGATGTTTGGCTGAGCTTTATTTGGCACATTGCACACAGGAGAATGACACCAGGGTAATGTGGAGATGTGTTTAGGATGGCTGCCATTAGCAGCTCAGCTTGGAGAGGGTTTTGCACACATTTCAGTAATGCTTGTTCTACTCATGTCTGGCTCACCATGGTATCAATGACACTCCAGGGCTGCTTTATACCTGATCTCTCTCACAAAAGAGAAAAAGGTTTGGGAGTATCAAAACTGCCCATCAAAAATAATAGGAGCCAAACATTAATTTCTGTGCCAGAGCAGGTTTTGTGTGAGTCAGGAGAGTGGGGAGATAAAGGCTGCTTTGAGCACAGGGGTAATGATGATCAGGTAAGAGCCCATGGGGGTACAGTGCCCTCCTATCCATTCCTGCTGCAAGGAAAGGGATTCTTTCCATGCAGCTCTTTGGGAATGAAGCCAGGTTGGCAGAGGACAAAATGCTGAACCAACAATGCTCTTACTTTGGTGAAACACCCATGGCAGCAGCCAAATCTGAGCAAGCACTTTTTCCTCTATGATCGCAGACTCAAACTAGCAGAAGATATAGAAAGTTCTGACTCACCCTGCACATAGCAAACGCTGGGAAAAGAATTGCTGTATATTAATAGATATTCCTAGGAGGAAGGCTTAATATTTAGAATAAGAGAGAAAATCCCTGGCTTTGCCTTACTATTTATTTGCTTGTGAAGCGTTTCATAATTTTATTTCTCCCTGCAGTGACTGCTCATTCTAAAATAAATGACTGAACAGTGCTTTACTGCTGACACAGATCACAGTTTGTTGCTAATGGAATGTTAACTGCTTTTTAAGTAACTCTGAATAAACCTACTGATCCATAGAAGATTCATCTGAAAAGGAATCCAATTCATCTACCAGCTTTTCTGCTGCCACTGTCATGAAAAATATTTTTCTACAGTTTACTTTACTGCAGCTATTGTACTATTGGTAGTGTCAGATTTCCTGTAGAAGGATATTTTACATTTTGAGACCATGGCATGATGCCAGCGTGGTGAAGTCATGGCAGGAATTGATGCCAAGGTCACTGCACAGAAATGTGTCTAAAAATCACTGCTTGGTGGCTGGGGAACTAAAGACATGGGGCAAGGACAGTCTTTGACCTTTTATTTCCCTCATTATTCAATTATTAACTTCCTTTCTGCAAAGTGCCCAGCTTCTCCTGGTAAAAAATTAAATAAAGCTTTCAGTGGAAAGTCTAGCAACTCACTGCTCATCCCACCATAGTAGGCCACGGCAGATGTCAACAAATCAGTCTGGCACAAGTCTTCAGTGACAAAATAAAATCAGAGGTATCAAGAAGGGTGAGGCAACAAAGTAAAATCCTTCCACTTATTAAATGGATAGTGCTGATATTCATCAGATGAGATCCAGTTTACCAATCTATACAAGAATTGAAGGCCCAGTTTTCCCTTTCACTGGAACAGATATCCAGGGGACCTTTGCTGTAGCCCCCATTGGCCTGATATTGGCAGTGTGAGGTGGGAAGGATGGCTGTCTCCTTCAGTCTTCAGTGTTTTCATCTATATAATACTGAAGTGCAAAATATACATTGCAAATCAATAAAACCTGCAATTGTAATTACAAAAAAAGGAAAAAAAACCCCAACAAAAACCAAAACAAACAAAGCATAAGAAACAATTTCCTCCACCCACACACCCACAAGATTCTCTAAAAGAAGCATCTCAGACAACAAGTTATAAATTTGAAGAAACTAGACTATGAAAAGAAAGATTCCTGATCATCTACTCCTGACAAACAGACTTCAGGGTAAGGTGTGAAACTTCCACATTTTTTGATGAGTATAGAATGCATGTTTCTAATATTGTTTAGGTTTAATTATCACAGAATCACAGAACAGTTTGGGTTGGAAGGGACATTTAAAGGTCATCTGATCCCCTTTGATGAACAGGGACATCTTCAACCAGATCACTTTGCTCACAGCCCCATTTAACCTGGCCTTGAATGTTTCCAGACACAGACATCTGCCACCCCTCTGGACAGCCTGTTCTGGTGTTTCAGCACCCTTTTTGTAAAAGATTTCTTCCCTTTATCTAGTCTAAATCTCTTTTAGTTCAAAACCATTGCCCTTTGTCCTACTGCAACAGGCCCTATTAAAAAGTCTGTCTCCATCTTTCATCTAAGTGCCCTTAAGTACTGGAAGGCTTCAGTATGGTCTCCCTGGAGCTTTATCCATGTGGAACAACCCCAGCTCCTCAGCCTTTCTGTACCTGAGAAATGTTTCATTCCTCTGATCATTTCTGTGCCCTTCTCCAGACTCACACTGCAGGGCTGTCTCTCCTGAGAACTCCAGAGCTGGACAATTGATCAATTCCCCCATAAATATCCTGACCAATGCCAGGATACAGCATTTAGTGTACTGGGGACTCCTGTCAGCAATCTGAAACATTTTTGACTGTTAAACATCCATGGAGAAAACAAATCCAAATCCATCATGTTAACAAATTTCACTGCCAGCACATTAACTCCATTTAGGAATAGCTCTCTGCAGTGTGTGGTGTATTACAGAGTTAACAAATATACATATAAAGAACAAAATAGTGATTATTTTTATTCCTTGATATGTAAAATAAATGTGTATTTGAGTAACTGCACTTGGAAAGTCAGCCTGAATGTGCAGGCAGTCAGGTGTGTGCTTCTGAGTTCAGAGCATACCTGTGAGTATTGGGTTAAATACACGGTAAATATGTGAACAGCACTGACTCAGCAGCCTTGCATTGCTCCTGGCATGAACTGTTGCATTTAAATGTAAAACTTTTGACTTTAAAATGCTTTTCTGAGCCATGCAGCCACGTGGCTAGCATTAATTGGTACTTTCATTCCATTTATTGTTGCCTTATTTCTGCCTTAATATTTGCTATTTAAAAAATAAGTAAACAAACAATAATAAAAGGAAAAAAAAGAAAGGCAACATCAAACCAAAACAAGGCTACCCTGCCTGGGTGTGAGCTCTCTTGTGCTCAGCTACCAGTTATTCATTTTGAAGCTGCTCCTATTGAACCTGAATTTAAATTACACAGAGGCGATAGTGTGAAGGGGATACAGAGAGAAGCAAGCTCACAGCTACAAAATTAAATCCTCATGGTAAAGAAATGTTATTGTATAGAAATATTTCCTGAGGAACTTCCTTTCCTTTAGAGAACAATATCTAGATACAGGGGCTGTGATCACTGCCATATGAGGAATTAATTGCTAGACGACATGTCCCTGTACTGAAACACAAATCAGCTGCAGAAACATTGGATTAGCTCATTAAAAAATGTCATTAATTAGAGGTTCAACATCTGTGAGAGCTCTTTGGTCATTTGCAGGTCAGAGAAGTCAAAGTGCCTGAGTTCTGTGGTGGGTGGTGGCTGGAATTGGGATCCCTCCATGCTCCTCCCTTGAACCATGGAGGACAAAAAGATGCTCTGGAGCTGCCTGCAGTTCCCTCCCCCTTGTGCTGTGAGGATTCAGCTGCTGAGATCAGTGTTGAAGCCAGAGCTCTGCTGCTGAAAATGAGAGGGAACAGCTGGGGGATATTGCCACTGGGAGTCCCATGGCTTTAAATATAATCAGTTCATGGTCTGATATAATCCTTATCTTAACTTTCAGAGCAGGCTGCAAATTGTCTCTGCACCTTTCCCCAGGTTTGTATTAGAAGGAATAAATTACAAAGAGGAAATTTGCATTTAGCTTACTTAGCTTGCTCATGATAGCTGACAGTGAATTGTGATGTTGCTCTTGGAAGATTTTACCCATCATCTGATGCATTGAGAATGATGGTTGGGTGCAGTTCCTATCATTTTTTAAAATGTAAAAGAAAATAAATTACTTGATTATTAACAGAGGATAAACAACTGAATCAGATAGGTAGATTATCAGTGTCTGAATTAATGAATTAAAAGCAGCGTGAAGAAGAAAAAGTATGAATGTAAGGGCCTCACTAGAATTATTTGGGAAGAAAAGAAGATTGTAAATGAGGAATAGTTCCACCTTAAAGAAAGTAGGACAAGTCAACTGGCACAGAAAGCAGATGAGGTTGTGGGGGATTATTTAAATCAGAAACAGGAGGAAAAAATTCAGCAGGTATTGAGGAACACTTGAGCCAGTCACAGACATCTGCCAGGACTGTCAACCCTATGACAAGTGTCTCTGTCACAATGTGAGAAGTATGAAAATTATGGTAAAACTAGGGAAAGAAACAGTGTCCCAGCAGTCCATCAATGAAAATCAGCCAAAGAAATCGTCCAACAATAAAAAGAAATAAATACCAAAGGTTTCAAATAGAACTGATAGAAACAGAATAAAAACTGTATCACCAAGGAACAGTACCTTGAGAGGAGCGTTGTACTCCTGGCTGTAAAGCAGAGAATACAGAATATTCCTTAACTGCAGTGCAATGCCATGGCAGTTCCATAAAAATAGATTGAGAGAGTGTTTGGTGGGGAGGACAGCCAGGAAGGATGAAGGGGCAAGAACCAATGGCTCCCAAGAGGGAAAGCTCATTAACAGTGTCACACCACCAGCTGCTGGCCCGAAAGAAACCACACTGCATTCACAGTGTTGAAGAGATGCAATTAAAAGAACAAATGCTCTCCTCCCCACTAAATCAAACACACCTGTATCTGATAAACTTCTATCAATGTCTTTGATGGACTGTTGACAGTCAGGGTGTTAATAAGAAATCAGTTCCTCAGCAAAATTCCACTACATTTGGTTAATTTGCAGTAAGTATACAACATAATTAAAGCCCATATCACCATAAATTTAGCAGGCCATATCTAGCACACAATATAACTATGTCTATGAAAAGTAGTTCAAGATGAGTGAAAATGTGCCATTCTTGATATAGTCTGAAGTAACATTAAAAAAAAAAAACAAACCTGGTGTTGAACTCATGAGCAGATAATGATCATCATTTAAATAAGTGAAAAAACAGAAATCTCCATTCTGCAATGTTCAGTAGAACCTGAAGAAGCCACAGAGCTTTCTCCCCAGAAAGCCAACACAGCACTGACACAAATACCTCCTTCCATCCCTCCCTGTTCTCCTTTATAAATATCACATGGATCTAAATATTAGCATTTAAATACACTAACTCTGACATATTGCTTTGCTTCTTCCCAAGGCAGAAACATCTCTTTGAGGAAGAAGCACAAGGAAATGGAAGGTTAACCAATAGTTTCCAATCTCACCCAAGTCCAACCAGCAGTGATGGTGTGGGGCTGGTGAGGTGATACAGCCCCAGCCTTGGGCTGGAAGAACACAAGGAGGTGCTCTGACTGGATGATGAAGAGTTTGGCCTTCCCTGGGAAAAACATTCAGGGTTATAAATTTGGGAACCCAGTAGCTGTTGCAATCCAAAATGAAACAACTCAAAAACATCTGGCATTGATTATGTGGCTTCCAGTTAATTACTCCAGCAACTAATTAATGTGCCCAGTGGCGATGATCGTCAGCTGTGGGTGCTGGAGATCTCAGCATGCCTGGAGTTATCTTGTAGTAGTTTCTGCTTGGGGGAAGTGTGCAGATCACAGGTATGGTTTCACACTAGAGGAAAGAAATGAAACCACCCTGGAGTTTGTCAGAATTCAGTACCCCAATTTCTGTAGGATTTGATGAGTGATTCACTTTTCAGTGTCACGTAAGAATAAATAACACCATATCCTCAGATAATTTAATTAAAAAATAAATTTTCCTGAATAGCAGGTAGAGAACTACTGACACTAAGATTAGAGACACCCCCTTTGTAAGTGGTTTCATCTTCTCTTACCAACAGGTGCTTAATATTTTGACTGTTATCTCCAAATAATGCAATGTTTACTAACACATTTATTCTCATTAGAAGGTCAAACGATGCCAAAGAAGCATTTCAGCTTTGGAAAAGTGATAATTACATTTTGCTTGTTTGTAAAACCTTTGGTGACACAGCCTATTATGTTTTAAGAAGGGACCTGAGCAACACCTGCTTTTTGCTGCTGGGGAAAGCATTGGGTCACATGTAGAGCCACGATGATCAGCTCTTCTGGCATACTAGATATGTTTCCAAGCATCTAAAATACAATTGTTCAGCTTGCAAATGAACCAGCAACACAGAAAAAAGACAGGTCTGAGCTGGGAGACTTAACAAGTATCTGCCCACTTTCCCCCTCACAATCCCTGAACGATTTCCATTTTGCAAGGACTGAAACTTTCAATTAAGAAAGCAAACCCAAACTAGGCTTCTGAAAAAAGTGTGAAAAAAAGTGAAGAGTTTTGAGAATAGGGAGGCAGAAAAGGGTTGTTCATATGTGGTTCCCTCCTACAAAACCCCAATGAGGCAATATAGGCTGCTGTGGAGTAATTTGGTTATGTACAAGCTGGGCTGAAACTGCTGAGCTCAAATGACTGGCCAACACCTGACTGCAAATGTGAAACCTGTTAAACCTGGAGCTCAGGGGACAGGAAGAACCAGTATCCTTAACTCATGAAGTAACTGTAAAAAAACTTTATTTTATGCAGTGTCACCATTACTCTATGTAGAGGGGTTTCACACTAAAGGCTGAGAAGAGCCCATAAACCATGGAGAATTACAGAAGGATTTAGGTTGGAATCATTAACCCAACACTGCCAAGTCCATCACTAAACCTTGTCTGTGAGTGCCACACCCACAGGTCTCTGAAACACCTCTGGGCGGGGTAAATCAACTGCCCAGGGGCAGCCTGTTGGGATAATTTATTATCCTTTTTGGTGAAGAAATTTTCCCAGATATCTAATCTGAGCCTTCCTTGACACAACTCAGGAACTGAAAAGCGTGACATGGCAAATGCTGAAATGAGAGTTTGGTTGGCTGGGCAATGTGGAGTGAGTCCTTGGGGGTGGGAGTTTTGCTGAAACAGGGAGTGAGTACCTGATATCCTCTCTCCTGTTGTCTTCAGGAAAATTGGATTTCCTGTCACAGATGCCCTTTTCATCATCAATTTCTCCTTATCAGAAAAAAACCTGCAAGCCCCTGTGTTTCAGTTAACTGCCTGATTGTGAAGGAGATAAATTGGGTAGAGCTGGAAGCTCTTCCTCTTCAGTCCCTGTTAAGTGGCACCTACAAGTGAAGCAGAGGAGAAATTGCTGTGAAGATCCCTTTGGGTGTCAAGGCAGACATGTGGGAAGCTGGTAAAAATGACACAGCTCTTATGACGTAACAACATGTCTGATTTATGGCCCCACACTTGTTTATTGCCTACAGACTGAGAGTCCTGGGCAGCGCAAGATCAGTCTTGTTTTTTCTCCAAGAAGTGGCCTGACAGCTACAGGCTGAGATTAGGCTCTGGAGGAACCAATATGTAAACACTGGGAGATTAATGATCAATGAATTATGGCCATATGGACAGGACAGATTTTTTTTTTTTTTTTGTGATTGAAATCCTGTGGACATGTGTGAGAGGAAGCAGCCACCAAGAGTTTGTCACTTTGCACCATGCAGCTGCATTTCAGTGGCAGATGGGGCAATCTGCACTGGTAATTTACCACCAGCTGAGACACTCATCTTTCTGGCACATCTTTGCATGAGTCTTTATTCAGAGTTGAACAAGGATCATGGACACTGTGGCTTTGAAAGTTCAAGGCAAAGATGTGCTCTGAAATGCACCCAAAACTCCTAGATTTGAAGCCATGGTGGCCACACCAATTTTAATAGCTGAGCAGCCCCTCCATACATACCCTAGATGTAACAGGTAATGTTATAGCTAAGTGTTCATGGGGGCAGCTGATCCTAATACGTTGGTGATGAGAGATTTCTAACAGGCCAAGTGTGTCACTGAGATAATTGGGTGTCTGGGACCATTCCCTTCCCAGGGAAGCCACAAGGAGTCATCTCTAAGCTCTGAGCAAGGCATCTTTTCTCTGCATTTGGTACTTCTCCTACTTAATAAGAAATAGCTCAAGTTTCACCTTATAGGTCTTCCATGAGGACGACTGAGAGACAGGAAGAACTCTTTTTTGAGATTATTGCAACAAATCAGTGAATAAAATTGTGATTTATGCTTAGTTATTGAAATGCTTAACACTTAAATCTCTCTAGTTTTTGTACACAGGCCATGAATACACAAATGTAGTGAGCACTCCCTGCAGTGCTGCAAGGATTTTGGGTGTCAGGGCTCAATGTTTTGGGATAAATTGGCCACTGGCTGCTGTCTGCTGCAGGCTGTTCCCTACCAAGCACAGAAGATACCCCATCAGTAGATGAGCTCTCCTGAGAAGGCAGCTGGGCACAGCCAGGAAGGGAGAGATTTTGGTGCTTCACTCTGACAGCCAACCTAAGGCAAGCTCTCCACACCTCTGGACTGGATCCCTGAACAGCAAAGGCATCTGCATTCAAATAATGGCCACTTGGCCCAGCTCTTAAGTAGCCATGGAATGCAATTACGAGGAGAAGTGAGTGCTGCTTTGATCTCTGGACTAGAGAAATGTGCTCCCCTGCCCTGTGCTGTGAGGTTTCTGAAGGGTGGAGGCCATTGCCTTGCCAGCCTCTTGCTTGGCCACAGTGTCTCAGGTGTTTTGGGTGAGATGGATTTTGTTATTACAGATATCTCTGAAAAGCTGCCCATCTTCACAGCCCAGCATGGTCTGCTTTTGCTTCTGCCTTTTAAACAGAGGAAATTAACCCATCTCCCAAAGGAGGAGGATAGATGGGTTTGAGTGGATGGAGGAGATCCCTGCTAAGCCTGTCCCCACCTCCTGGCTGGCAGAACTCCTGGGCAGAGCAGAGCTGCTGCCAGAGCTGTGGTACCAGGGGAGCTGTCCCAAGCCAGGAGCAGAGCTGTGCTCATGGAGCTGAGCATGCCCTGCCTGCAGGCTGAGCTGTGACACTGGGGATGGTGCTGCTGTCCTTGTGAGCCTAGCCCTCAGCACTGTGCAGGATTGTGGTGGTGTTCACAGGGGCCCGAGGATGAGAGAAGAGATGAGGATCTGACTCCATGTTTCAGAAGGCTTGATTTATTATTTTATGATATATATTATATTAAAACTTTACTAAAAGAATAGAAGACAAGATTTCATCAGAAGGCTGGCTAAGAATAGAATAAGAAAGAATGATAACAAAGGCTTGTGGCTCAGACTCTCTGTCTGAGCCAGCTGGCTGTGATTGGCCATTAATTAGAAACAAATATATGGGCCAATCACAGATGCACCTGTTGCATTCCACAGCAGCAGATAACCATTGTTTCCATTTTGTTCCTGAGGCCTCTCATCTTCTCAGGAGGAAAAATCCTAAGGAAAGGATTTTTCAGAAAATATCATGGCTACACAGGCTATCTGTCAGCACTGGGACAGTTGTTTTCCTGGGATGTGCCCAAATTCACAGTGTCAGGCCCACCCTGCCCAATGGGTCAGGGCCTCTTTTCTGAGCCATTTCTGCCTGCAGAGCAGGGGATTGCCATGCCCGGCTCTCACCTGTGCATGCTGTGCTGTGGGTGGGTACCCACATTCCCAACCCCAAAGCCAGCATTGGTGCCAGGCTGGCTCTGCTCCAGAGGGATGGGAGGGGATGGGGCTTTAGAGAAGCTGGCGCAGAGCCAGTGTGCCCAAACTGCTGCACAGTGAATTAGCAGAGCTGAGCCTCAAAGGCAGTGCCTGTGCAGAGCTGCAGGCTTAGGATGTGACCTGCCCACTCCATCCCTGCATCCTGATCTGAAATTACAAACCTGAGCTCCACAACAACCACAGCTGTACCTTTCTCTCTGAACAGGCACAGGCTGACTTTTTCACCTCAGGCAGTTCAGGAACAGTGAAAATGAAAAGATATAGATAAAATACTATTAAAAATACAGAATAGCTGCTCCTGGCATTTTTATAGCACTTTTTATCCAAGAATGTATACAGCACAATTAAGATCACAGGTTCAAACACCCCAGTTCACAGCAGCTGCAATTGGAGTCAATCACAGATGACACCCTAGTTGCTAATACCAAGCTTTTTCTGCTGAGCCTGGCTACTGTCTCTGCTGAAGGCTGGTTTGAGCCACACTTCAAGATATTTATGTTATTCTTACTGCGTAAATAAACAGCTTGAGAGTCGCTGCAAAACCCTTCACTAGCATTGGCATTCATGAAAGAACAAACAAAACACAGACACAGCTCCATCCTTGGCCCATCAGCATGCTGAGCAGGCCATCCATCAGGTGCGCCTGTGCACTGCAGTCATTACTCAAGGAGCAAAAGCATTTACAGAAAAATCCATGGCACCCACCCTATGGCACTGACAGTACCCCAGGGGGTTTAGCACCTCCCGTGCTGCACCTCTCATTTGGAAGTGATGAGTTTCAGTGGCTGTGGCAGGGCAGTGGAGGGTGACATCCCTGCTCCTTGGGGTGGACAGGCTGTGCTCCTGAGGGCACTTCAGAAACCTGCAAGTGTCCCTTCTAAGGAAGTGCATAAAATAACTGTGGCTGTCTCAGTGATAAAAGGGTCCCATTCACAGAAATATTCAGTTTGAAGTTGTGATACTCCAGAAATGTATCTGAGTGTAGAATTCCAGCCCCAGCCTGCTCCACTCCTGCTCACAGCAGAGCTGCCTCCCCTTCCCCACACAGCATTCCTGACTTGGCTTCTCCGAAACCCTCCTGCTGTTTTCCCACTCATGCCCAACACTGGCAGATTAATTGACAGCCTGCTGCTATTTTTACCCTGTAGCTTCTTTACTCAGCTGTCTCAATCAGCTGCTCCTTAGATTTTCCTCTCTCTATCTGCAGACCAGCAGGCTGGAGCCTTTCACCTCTTGCTCCTGTTCCCCCTCTTCTTCAAGACTAAGATCCACATTAAATTCAGTCTCTTCTTTCTCCATTGTCGCAGACATTTTTCCATGAAAATCCTTTCTTTAGGATTTTTTTCTCCTGAGAAGCCTCAGGAACAAAATATAAACAATGGTTATCTGTTGCTGTGGAATGCAACAGATTTTTCATTGGCCTATCTTGAATGTTTATAATCAATGGCCAATCACAGCCCAGCTGGCTCGGACAGCGACTGAGACAGCTGCCTTTTGTTATCATTCTTTCTTTTTTATCCTTAGCTTAGCTAGCCTTCTGAGGAGAACCTTTCTTCTATTCTTTTAGTACAGTTTTAATGTAATATATATAATAAAATAATAAATCAAGCCTTCTGAATATGGTGTCAACTTTCTCGTCTCTTCCCTCACCTGAAAACCCTGTGAACACTGTCACACTCCATCCCAAACTTCCAGCAACCAAGGCTTGACACCTTTGTCTTCTTCTATCTCTCTTCCATTCTGCCTGTGACAGAAAATGCCAGTTTGTAATCCCCACTCACACCCCAAGCCAAGACACAGAGAGGAGCAAGCTCTCCTTTCTGAAGATGCCAGCTAAGAACCTTAAATATCCAAGGGAAGGGAATGATTCAGCAGTCACAGCAGGTCTCAGTAACAGATGGCAGAGCAGACAAGCTCTCTCATGTTTGCTTGCACAGCAAGGCCTTTTGTGGCAGTTCTTGGAGGGGCTGCTTCTCCTGAACAGTGATTTTATGGCTGGCAGGACAACACTGCAACAAGAGCAGGTCCTTTGTGCGTAGATCTTTACAACACCCACAGCTGCCTGCAAGTGGTTTTCACACTTCTAGCTTATTTTGAGTGGGTAAACATGATTTTGATGAAAATTCTTCCTGTCAAGAAAATGTAATTTAGTTGTTCCCACCATTGTGCTCCATAATATTTAATTGCTAAGGCTCTTTTCTCAGGCCACACTTAAAATCAAGCTGTTTCAAAACAAAATGTTTGTTTGCAGATACGTATTTTAAACAATGGTTTAATGTCCTCCGTCAGACAAGCCATTAATGGAAATGAGAAGTCAGCGGTGTCTCCTTTTCTTCTTTAAAGAAACAAAAGAAACAGAAAATTAGTTTGCAGAGGCTCTAGGCAACAATAAAAATAGCTTTTGGAAGCAGAGCAATGACACACAAGTTGTGTGACTGGGAGTAAGGTGTAGGATTAGTGGTTTTCTTGTAAGGTTGTGACTGCTAGATTACCATAGATCCCCACTGTATCACCTAGATTAGTAAGCAAGAATTAAATACTTCAGTACCTCTGAAAATAATGGTTTCTTTCAGGCACACAGCTGGTGCTAACTCTGACCTTTGTCCTGCCCAAAGATCTCTGTTCCAATTTCACTCCTTCCCCCCTGTGCAAACACCACTGCCCTTAATTCTGCAGCACTGACAGCACACAAGGTGACCTTGTGCATGTAAAACTCCTTACAGACTCTCATTGCAAATCTCATCCTCCACCAGTGTCTAAAAATGAAAGTTCCTTTAATAACTGATATCTCACCCACAGGATAATGTTCCAGGCTTTCCCTTCCACATGCCATTGCAGTGATGCTGCAGGCATATCCACAGGCTAAACACTTCCAACCTGAAACCAGGCAGGTCATTTTCTTCTAATCTGGGATGCTAAAGGTTGTTTCTGTCTCATTGTGGTTACACACCTGCTGCTACAATCTTGTGAAAGATTTGATAAATGCCAGACTGCTCTGTAATGTGGAATTCCTCTTGGGCCATGTTACAGAAAGAGAGGTTTGAGTTGCTCCAGCTCCATGTTGCAGAGCTCTAATCTTCCTGACTTGTTCTAATGATATTTTTTGCCCATATTGATCTATGTTAGCTGAATTTTTAAGAACAAATATTCTCAGGCAAATTTGAATTTATAGTTCCTATTTAAAATCATACATGGCTTTCTTCTATGCATATGGAATGCACATTTTCTAAGTGACACAACTTCGCTGCTTTACAAACAAGCATTTTTTTAGGATTCTCTGAAGGGCTTACTGGTCAATGACCCATGAATATAAAGGAAAGGTCAGTTTGAAATGTCTGGCCACTTTTAAAAATACCCTAGCTTTGGAGGCAAGGAAAAAAAACAGATCAGAAGATGATATTAGGAAGTCCTTGAAGACTTTATTAATCATCTGATGTACAGCTTTAGGGAGAAGGATTCATTGAAATACATTGATTATAAATATCTAACTTTGATAGGTTGACTTTGTCAACAAAACATAAGCCACTCTTTACATCTGTGTAGAGCAGAACAAATTCAGTTTGTAAGAGTGACAGATGCCTCTTTTGGAGGACAGAGGAGGAATGAGACCACGTGTTAGGGTTAGGTTTTAGGTTTTAGGGCTGAGATGAAAAGGACATGACCCTTGCCACATTGCCTTGACCCAGCCCTGCATGCATCCCACTCAAGGTAGGATTTGGATGACATTCCAAGATACAGAAAGGCATAATTTTAGTGGTGAACACTTTCACCTTTCTAATTTCCCTTGAAATGAGCAGTTCACCACTGTGAATGTCTTAGGGCAGTACACAGGAGTCACAGGCAGAGTTTTGTGCAAGCAGTTATGTGTGTAAACACTTGGATCAGTTTACATGCACAAAAGAGTGTAGTAACCTTCCCTAGGGTCTTTTCCTTGGGAAAAAATATCTTAATGGGGTGCTGTTCTGTTCCAGACACTCACTCCTGTGCGCATAGACCAAACATGGAAAATCTGACTACTAAAACGAGTCTGTGCCAGAAAATTAGGAGTCTGTGAAAACAGGGAGCTGCAATTCTCAGTAGTTTGCAGTGTTTACTACAGCAATTGCAGTGGATGACAGCTGCAATGTTTAAGAAATACAACCTGACAAAAATTACTGCATTTTCCAGGGGTGACATGAGACATAAAACTGATAAATAATCCTGTAGGAATCTACTGCCTATAGTGTTTTACTGCTACTATGAAACAATATTATTCAATAAAATTAAAAGACAGGGCTATTAATTTAGAAGGTAGTGAGTTGATATAGCTTACATTGATAATAATCAACCCAAAAATCTGTGTTCAAAACCATTTGAATGAACCTTTGTAATTAGTCACTTACCATGACTATCTCTCACCTGGGTGCTGCTAGCTTAACCAATGTATTTAGGTGACCTCTTCTATTAAAAGGTTTCCAGCAAAACAATAGACTTTCAGAGGCAACCAAAGAGTTTAGAAGCAAAGACAATTCTTTCACAACACAGGAGTTGTTCATATTAGTGCATGAAATCAAAATTGGAAAAAAAACCTTTGCATAGCCATGAACATAAAAGAATAATAAATCTCTATTTGAACAGCCACCAGAGGCTGCTAGAGACCTAACCTTACACCCATTGCCCTCCCCTTTATTATGAGTTTGTTGGTCTCCCTTGCAGTGTTACTTGTCTTCACCAGCCAGTAGGTCTGTAGTGTCCCTTTTTCCTATGTGACAACTGGATTCAGAGTTAACTAGCCACGCCTTCCTACAATAGCCCTTAAACTTTCCCAGAAATGAATGTGAAATGTGGATTAAATTCTGCTTTGAACAATGCCAGTTAAAACTTAGCAGGTCTAAGTGTGTGCAGCAAAGACACTGAAGTCCTTTGGCTATATCATTATTTTTAAATCATATGTTAAAGTGTGCATGATATTTTACCAAGGAGATAAAATTTCTACCCTAAAGACCTTGCAGTCTGACAAGATCTAAAAGGACAGAGGTACAGTGGCTACAGGCTACAGGACTTATTTGTTGAAGGTGCATGATAATGCTAGAAAATGTAACATATTATTAAATTTTCTCCAGTCCTCTGCTGTGACTCTGAAACCCTCTGGCATTTGAGGCTGTGGAGCTACAAATGCTTTTCTGACTGGGAGGGGTATTGGGGATTATGGCTGTGGCAGGGTTGCCTTTTTTCCTCTTTCCCTCTATTCTTGCTCACATTCCTAAATCCCATATTCAAATGGATGAAGCATCCTCTCAGGTTAATGTGAAGGCACCCATATTTCAGATAAAAAGGTCTGAGACCTTGGTCTGTCATGGCAGCAGCACAAACAAGGCTCTCCCAGCCCCACCAAACTCTTCTTGGTTTGGGCAAGATTTACTGTAGCTTTAGGGCTTCCAAGAAAACTAATCTGAGGAATGCAAGCAAAGGGTGGATGGCCTCTGTGCTTTTGCCATGATGTAGAAAGAGCAATAGAGAGGAGGCTGAATGGGGGATTCTCAAACCAGAAATGCTACTTTTGAGCTTTGATTGGTATTAGCGATGCAGGGAGGTGCTGGTTTCTGAGAATTATCACTTTGAGCCATATGCTGCTGACTGTTGTTTATCTAAGAAATTATATAGCTGCTAGATTTTAAGCTTCTGGTAACCATCTCCATTTTTTATTCCTCTGGATACAAGTAGATATATGCAATGATACCTCAGAGCAGTATTTTTAATGGTACTTTAGAGCTTTCTTCTAAGCTTCAGAATAATTTCTGCATGTGTGTTACAGTAAAATAATGTAACTAAATAACAGCATTGAAAGTGGCATAGTCTAGGCAAGGTTGTTAGCATAGCTTTTAAGTTCTTCACTGTTGCTGTAAATGCCATGTTTTTCTTCTGAACAGTTTTCTTCCAGATCAGTGCAGAATTACTAAATTTGATTTTAATCAAACAGTGGCAGCACTTCCTGTTAGTGTAAACAATAAATGACAATAACAACAGTAAAGCATTGTCAGGCAGGATGTGGTACAGGTTATGTTCATATACCACCAATGACTGTGCGTCAGCATAAAACTGTCTGCTCTCCTGCTCCACTTCATAAAAGCTTAAAAAGAATTAAGTCCACCAAGTGGATTTTTATTAGCTTGGCTATTGAAGTCAGAAAGCAATAAGTGTTATTTATCTTAGGAACGGAAGAACCCAAAGAACTTGATTTAAGCAGTTGAATAAATATGAGTCAGGAAAAGGAGAGACACAAAAAGAGCTAATGCAGAGTTTTAACAAGTAAAATCCTGTCTGGAGAGACTCATCCTGAATAAAAGCAATGGCAAGTTGCAATGTTGGCATCTCCTGCTTTGTTGCCCATCCCTGCGCAGAGCAGGGGCTCCAGGCAGGGAGCACAGAGCAGGTTTATCCCCAGGAAGGGCCAGGTGGGATCAGAGGTTGTTAGCAGTCCCTCTGGGCCTGCCCAAAGCCACAGACCCTCCTGCTGCCCAAGGAAAATCAGCAATGCCTCTGTTGCTCCTGGCAGGATGCTGTCCCACCAGGATAATGCTTTAAAGGAGTTTCCACAACTTTCTCAAGCAATTGGTGCCAACTTTCACCCTTAGAAACCTTCCTGGGTGCTGCCTGGACCATATCCTCTTTCACTTGGGAACACATCCTCATGCCCTTTAAGCTCATTGCTTTACCTTCCCTGTCTGACTATGGAGGTGATTCCCCACTCCTCTGAAGTTGCCTTTTACACTATAAAGGCTTCCGTCCTTCGTGTGATTTTCCCTCTTTGCTCAGAGCAAACCTTCTTTAACTCTCTGGTTAATCTCTGCTGTAATCTTGGATAAGTGCTCAGAAATGTGGAGCTGAAAACCTGAAATACCTGAGCTGTGGCTGTCACAGTACCAGGAGACTCATTTCACTGGACATGCCAGCTTGACATTTTCCTCTGCATCCCAGTCAGCTATTGCAGCAACCTGAGATTGCATATCAGACAGAATTTGAGTCAAAAATCACCAAATACTACCATTTTGCAATTCACTTATGTGTATTTATGTATCTATTTTCTCAAAATGTAAGACCCTGAATCATATTTTTTCATATAAGAGTCTCAAGAATGTTTTAATCTCTAAATCTTGCATCCAGGAGAGTGGCTGGTCCCCATTTAGTCCCATTAATCCCTTATTTTTGGTATTGTCTGCAAATTTAATTTGAATACCCTGTCGAGACATCTAGAACAGTAAAGAAAATATTAAGTATTTCCAGACTCCAAAGAGTCTGCTTGAGACACTTTCCTTTTGGCAATGGCTCATGAATAACTGTGGTTTGATTACACTCCTCCAGCTATCTTTGCTCTCAGCCTCTGGTGGCTCCCAGCTGGATGATGAACATGTCATTCCAAACTCTGCTAGAAGCCAAGATCTGACATCTTTGCTTCCCTTCCACCAATGAGTTTCCATGTCACATGAGGCAATTAGGATTGGCAAAAGAAAGACTTCTCAGACTAATCCATGTTTCCTTTAGATTTTTTTTCCCCCTCTCTAATTCTGGGTACCTAAAAATAGTTGGCTTACTGTTTTCTTAACCTATGATTTTTCTGAAATTGAAACTAAGCTGACACCTTTGCAACCCTCTCTTTCCCCTTCCTTTCTGAAGTATGGGCACTGCATTTTCCTTCTTTAAGGGCCTGGCATTCATCCATATTTTGCAAATTCAACATGATAATTACTGATGACTTGTGAGGTTCCTACCAGCCAGCTTTGGAAGCAAACCAAGGGTGAAGTTCATCATAATAAGCAGAGATTAAATATAATTCTTATCCAACCATGTCACCTGAGGGCTGAAATCCTGCCTCTTTTTCCAGCCATATCCAATACTCATATTAGAGTCAGTTTGGGAATCAAAGGTTTTTTTCCCCAATCCATGATATTGATTTTAAATGTATTTACAAAGAAAGAATAGGCAAAAAAAATCACGTCTTGTGTTTTATAATGATGAAGGAGAACTAAATGAGATGGCTGCTGCATTGTCACCTCAAAACAGAGGAGAAATTGTAATGGCAGTCACTCTTTTGTCTTTCATTGCGCATCCTGTTCAGTGCACAGGGGTCAGGCTCACTCCATTAGAAGAGAAGGAGGCACCACTAAATGAGCCAATCTCTGCTCTCACAGTGGGCTGCTCACACCCTTACTGTGCAGTGAAGCTGGTTGGTTGTCAGCCTCACTAAAGCTGCCTTTATTTAATGAGTATTGTTAAAATTTCATCTATCCCTTCTCATTGTTAATCATTCAAAATCTGATTTTAAGCCTTCTCCCTGTTTCAGCTGTGACAATTTCTCACTGGAAAGCCCAAGTATCTTTCTGCATGGGGTTTATCTCCCTGAAAAATTTCTATTTGTATATATAGTTACTGGAGAATTTTTCAGAAAAAATGGTTTCTAAGAAGGAATGTATTAAAAAAGATGTTACTCATGCACAAACCCCATATACAAACACACACACACACATATATATATATACATATATATATATATATATGAAAAAAAAGCCCTCTATGAAACAGTTTCATCCTGAAAGGATGCTGCAAAGAATGAAACAGACACTGTTAAAAGGGCAACTTCAGCTCTGGCAACAGCATTTATTCAAATACATCATAACACTTCAAATTCCCTTTCAGCCCTGAGGACCCAAAGACCTAAACAAATGCTCATTTTAACAGTGTCCTTGCTCCAAAGATTTCCTTTAATAGTTTAATAACTGCAGAGAAGAATGCTGGAGGAATGCAGATACATAGGAAAACCTCCCCCAAGCTTGCTGGCTGTTCCAAGTGCTTCACTCTATTGTTTATTCCTCTTTTTTCCACATACACCTTGGGATAGAGTTGGTCTAGATCCAGCAGAGTTCTAAAAAATATCTGAAAACACTTTCAGAATATTATTTTTCTCCTGCATTGAGCATGGGTGGTGTCTAGGTTCACATTGTCCTTGATGTGAGCACAAACAGACCGAGAATTGCCCACTGAAGCTTGGGTGTAGCATGCAGTGTCCATGCAATAACCCTCACCATGTCTGAGGTGGGCTCCCACCAGTTAAAAAAGTGTTAGAAACACTCCTGCATGCAGCCATAGGCTATCCTGAAAAGCTTACACTGCTTTCCAAAAAAACAACGTTGAGAAATTTAAAAACTGGAACACCCTTTCCCCTCTCCAAATGGTGAGATTAGCACTGAAGTGGTGACCAGCAGTCTCAGCAGGGGCTGGTGGCCATTGTGTGAAATTCTACATGTGTGTGTGTAAATTTAAACACATACTTGCATACATACACACAAATGTGTGTATATATATATATATATATATATATATATGTGACCATGTTCACAGGGGTCTGAGGATGAGGGAAGAGACAAGGATCTGACTCCATGTTTCAGAAGGCTTGATTTATTATTTTATTATATATATTATATTAAAACTATACTAAAAGAATAGAAGAAAGGATTTCATCAGAAAGCTAGCTAAGAATAGCATCAGAAAGATTGATAACAAAGGTTTGTGTCTTGGACAGAGAGTCTGAGCCAGCTGACTGTGATTGGCCATTCATTGGAAACAATTACTTGAGACCAATCACAGATGCACCTGTTGCATTGTTTACATTTTGTTCCTGAGGCCTCTTAGCTTCTCAGGAGAAAAAATCCTAAGGAAAGGATTTTTCAGAAAATATCATGGCTACACATATATATGCACAGTTATTTCAGCTCTTACAGTGAATGGCACAGAAAGGCAAACAGCAGAAGGGGGCACACAGAGCTGAGCTCTGCCTGTGAGAGCTGACCAGGTGGGTACCAGAAATAGAAATATAACTGCATTTTTACATCATAGTGGGTTGCTCCAGTTTTAATGTGTCTCCTCTCCTGTGCCTGCAGAGGAGAAGTTTGCCACATCTCTCCATATTGTCATTTGATAAAAGGTAAAGTGTTAGGTGGGAAAAGATGGGAATGTAAGGAGGACAGGTGTAGACCTCTCCCCACACCTTGGCTTGACTAGAGATACACACAAACCAGTAAGACAGTAAGCCCTCCCAAGACCAGCAATTTTCCTTCCAATCTTTCCTTTCCCAGAGTTTTCCTCATCTTTACAAAATCCATCACACTTGGTGCTGGAAGATTTCCCAGTGTGGCTGTCCAGGTTAATGTTCCAGGATATATCAGACAGAGAAAGCAGGAAATTTCTCAGATCTGATTGTGCTCTAAATGTGTCTGCAAATGCAGCATTACTGAGACATTGCTGGGACCTTCCCACTGCCAACTCTGCCATTCCCAGAAACACAAGCACCATTCAGGAGTGAATGTGTGAGCTATGTGTGCTCAAAATCTCAGCAATTAAAAAAGCTTGTTAAAGCTGGATTTGGTTAACTGGGTACCCTTATCCCTCCTGCCACTATAAATCAGTTTTGTATGAAATCAGGAAAAAATAAAGCATTTGCAGTTAATACTGAGAGATAACTTGGTCCAGAACTTCATCAGCTGTGAAAGTAACCATCCCATTTTCTATGAAAGCAACCTTGGTGCAGTGCTATGAGGTGCAAGAATAGTGTGTGTGTTTCAGGGACAGCAAAAGAGGAGCCAAGAAAGGCCCAGCACTAAAGGAAAGCACATTTGTACATAATATGGTGGAGACATTCAGGAGCAGCTCAGGATGATATAGTGGCAGGTCCTGTCGTGTTGCCAAGGACAGAGTAAGTTGTTTTTCTCTTAGGCTGGGGCTGACATAGACCAGTATTTCTCACAAGTAAATAACTTTATTTTGTAGCGTAGGAAAAAAAACCACAACAGCATAAAGCCACCGCTAGATGTGGGCTAGACATTGCCATTTTGTAAGTCTTCTAAACAAGATGGGGAGCTAAAAAATAGGCCTTTAATTTATGTTTCTCTTACATGCATTTTTCTCTGCTCATCATGAGGTCGTTTCAGTCTGCTGGAAGGAGCCTTTAGAAAGTTGCCTTTTCTGGCTTCCACAGAGTGCTAATAGGCAATGTTATAAAAACAGAACTAATAAATCTCTACTGCTTTTAGTTCAAAGACTGTAATAAAATATATAGCTGCACAGGAGTGGGGAAACTAGCTCAAAATAAAGTATATTCAAAGTTCCACAACAATTTCTGTGCAGAACTTTATGTTACATGGAAACTTACATCTGCTGCTGTATTTTAAAGGTATTTAAGCTGTTTCAGAACCACTAGATTGATATGTCAGCTAAATATGGGTGAATGGGGTGCTCATTTTTAAAAGCTGTTCAAAATTTAGTGGCATTTTTTCAGCCAAATGTTATTTATTAACAAATATACCTCTGTATACAGCTCTCATGTCTGGTTCACATAGTCAGAGAAATTAAAATATTTGGCCTAATTAAATATCTACAATCTTCAATCATTGTATGAGTAATACAATGAACACCATTAAAAAAAAATCACAAGATTGAGAAATGAACCTCATCTATACAGATGCAAATTTGGGGCAATGACTTTGGAATCACAAGTAATGTCACTTGTGAGTATCACCCTTTTTTATTTGCTATTTTTGGATGGTATTAAGATGAATGTTTTAGCTTTCCACTCAGTTTCATTACTGAACAATCCTGCCTTATATTACTTCCCTAAATCATGGGAGAAAGAAGCACCACAGCACTTTTCTCCAGAACAGAGATAATGTGGCTATAGACCTCCAGATTTTAAGACCGGAGTGAAACTCTAACCTGAGCCTGTGTGATCAGCCTCTGTAGGGCACTTTCAGAATAAGCAGAGTTATTTATGTCTTGCTAAAGAAACAAGGGAATAGTAGAAGATACAGTAAAATTGCTGTGAAACAACTTATTGACTCCTGAGAAAATAACAGGAAGTAAGAGAGGTGAGAAGATATGAGATTATGGAGGGAGGGAAGAGGCGGTGGAAATAATTTTAAGTTATGTACACAATAGTTTCCTGGCCTGTGTAATTGTCTGGAGGGAGAGAGAATTGCACTGGACCTGATTCATGCCTAGTAGCCTTTTTTGTGCTTTAGACTTGGCCTAAACAGTGATTTGAACACAAAAATATTAAGGTGGCTTAAAAAAATATTAATGTCTCTTGAGCATTTACAAGTAGCATGGTTTTGGCAAAATACAGGAGTTGCCTTCAGTCCAGCACAACTAGAGATGTATGTTGCATTTATGGTTTGAAGCTCTGGCGTGAGGATTTTTTACATTGCGGCAGCACCAGTTCCTGTGTAAGCTCATTTGACTTAAATACCTGGAGGCAGAATCCAGCTGGTTGCCTTTGTGGTGAATATAGAATTATCTTTCTGAAAACTTGCTGGTGGATGGATTGATTTGCTTGAAAATTAAATAAAATATTCATATTTTTAATTAATTCAGCACCTACTGTCAGTTGCCTTGTTCACTTGAACTATGTAGACAATTAAAAGGAGGTATGGATGGTTCCAAATTACTTAGAGATTAGCCCCACATATTTTTGTGGCTGCTACTACACCTGAGTGCACTTTTGTCCTTATTCTGTAAACATGAGACTCTTGACTTAAAGGTAGGTACCATTTCTCTGTGTGGATTTGCAGTTGCACTCAGAACGGCTGCTGTAGGCTTTTGCTCTGAGTAAATAATGGGATTTTGGTGTTTGCTTTTTTGAGCCAGTAGGATCCTTGATAAGAGTGCCAAGGAAGAAAAGTAGCCCTAAGAATGGGTGTTTTGGCCAAAAGCAGAATGCAAAACCATCTTTTGCTTTTGGGGAGGTAGGATGGGAGCCTGCAGATGGAAAAGATGAAGGAAAAGAAGGAAGGCATTGGGAAGGCTGTGCAGACCCTGCACCCACAGTGGGTGGCCAAGACCCTGCCAAAACCTGCTTTGATACCACCTGGAAGATTTTAGATGCATTAACAAAGGCCATGTAGAAATGGAAAGCTTTGGCACATGGTTTTTGAGATGGAGTGGATTTGGCCAGCAAGAGTCAGTTTTGGGTTCTCTGCCTTTTCTTGAGAGAATATCAGTTCCCTTATCTTTTGTCCACTGCATTCCCTCATTCCCTGGTTCTCTGGCTCTGCTTGAGAAATCAGTTCCTCAGGAGTTTACAACAAAACCAGCAATTTTGCTTGCACATTTAAGAGAGTTTTTCAAGTTTTCCTGCTATGCTTTCTCTCCTTGATGAGTAAAATTGTTTAGTATTTGGGGGGCAGAAATATGGTGACAAATTCATATGAAGAACTGCTTTCATCATCACCCTAGGAAATGGGTTGGTTAATGGAGAGAAGGAGATTTTTGAGTTCTGTAATGAGACAATGCTCTGTTTTTGCAGCAGATTGATAGAATATATATATTTTTTTTTTACACTGCAATGGGTTGGAATCGTGATTGAAAATAGTTCATTATGCTGAAATGGACAAAATGAATGAAAGGCTCTGCTATAGAGAATGGAGAAAGGAAATGCTGTATTTTGCTGCTAGTCTTTGCTTTGTCTCTGTGCAATCCAGTTATCACATCAAGTTATTCACATCAGTCAAGTTATTCACATTTGTGCATTTCTGTAGTCCACTCAACTTGTTTGTCAGAAGTCACCAAGCTATCCATCACCATTTATTTTGGGGAAATTTTAGCTAGAAATCTGATGTCCCATGCCTAGGCCAGATTTCCTTAACAGTACTGTTTTCCTGTCCCCTAAGACAATTTGGGCAGCAGGTATGTAAATTCTGTTTAAATATTTTTATCTCTGAAAAATCTTTCAGGAGAAAGATAAGTTATTATTTTACAATAGTTCCTTTGTCAGAGATAATTATTTCAATATTCATATGATCAGGATGTGGTCATATCATGATCAGTAGCTGATCATACATCAGTTTCCTGATCAGTACATGCTGATGTGTATGTACTGATCAGGAAATTCACATGGAACATATATTTTTAGAGAAATTCCAACCAGCTTTTTCATAGCAAGCAGGAACTACTTTTAGTTAAAAATCACTGTATTTGCATTTTAAATACTACTTAATTGCAACACAGAAGAAGGACTAAAATACATGAGTGGAGTTTCTTTCTTGATGTTTAAGTTTTCCTTTCTTGATTTTTTTTCCCCCTATTTCATTTCTTAATGGAATTGACTTGCCACTGCTGTGTTCCACAAGGAGCCTTGGTCAGTTCCTCAGGCTGTGCACAAAGGCATTAACACAGCAGGCAAAAGTTTAAGTAGTGCTAAGCATTTGAAGGTTTGCAATCAGTAAAATCAAAGTCAGTCAATGAGTCCAGAAATAGCAGATTGCTTTGAAGTACAGTAATTAATTCTGTTCAATCTCACTTTTTCCATTTCTATCAAAGCTTAAGAAGTGTCTGTGTCTTCTCAGGAGTGTGTTATCTTCTGCTGAAAGCGTGGACTGAGAATTGGATCTTGATTTACTCTCCTGATAAGACTTTCACTCTCTAAAGATGAAATGCACAAAATTGTGACTGTAAACTGACTCAAGCTGAAATGATCTGCCAATATAATTCCAATGATATTCCACATTATATTTTTTAAGGAAAAAAATCATAAATTTGGCACAGCTTCTCTTGTGGTCCCTTTGTAAGCAGAAGAAATATAAGCATTCTTATTCTGAGTCCAAGGTGAGCAGTGAGGAAACACCTTTATCAGGGAAAGATATGGAATGTATTTATGATAAATGTAAGGATCAATAAACAGCCCAAGGCAGGTATTCTAAGTTATCACATTTTAGATCATTACATTATCACATAAAATATTTGGACATTGTAATATAGAAACTTCAGCCTTATTCTTTATAATTTTAAAGTAATTTAGGGTAGAAAAGACATTTTACATCATCAGGTCCAACAGTTTGCTTAATAATGCCTAGCTCACCACCAATCCATGTCCCTAAGTACCACAAGTACACATCTTTGAAATACTTTGGGGATGGTGACTCAACCACTTCCCTGGGCAGCCTGTGCACGCTTGACAACCCTTTTCTTGAAATAAATTTTTAGTAATATCTGATCTAAACTTCCCTTGGTGCAATTTGAGGCCATTTCCCCTTGTCAGTGTTGATTGAGAAAGTAGGCCAATCCCCACCCTGCTACACCCTAATTTCAGGGAGTTGTGGAGAGCAGTGAGGTCTCCCCTGAGTCTGTCTCCAGAATAAACACCCTCAGCTCCCTCAGTCACTGCTCACAGAGCAGCTGAGCCCTGGGAACACCCTTGGTGTCCACCCCCAGCTGGATGTGTCTCCATTCCCCACCCTCTCTGGGCCTGGACATGCAGACAGTTCTTCACTCAGTAAACCACACCTGTCCGAGCCATGAAGAGTTGGATTCTCCAGAAGAATGCTGTGGGAAATGGTGTCAGAGGCTTTATTAAGATCTCTGTATATGACATCTACAGCCTTTTCCTTTTCCAGCAAGCAGTTCAGGCTGGCTAAGCAGGACCTGCCCTTCCCAAATCCACACTGGCTGGGCCTGATCCCCTGGTTTCCCATACTTGTTTGATGCTGTCATCTTATTTCAAAAGGTCCCATACCTCCTCAGTGATTTCTCACAGGCAGCTCCTCACAGCACTGACTACTTCTCCTTCTTTATAGCATAGCCAACAAACCCCAACTCTTCACAGCACAAGTAGAAAACTCCAACTCTTTTATAGCGCTCATCCTTACTAGTCACAGCTGTGGCCTATTGAGGGCAGGCCTGTTCCTAATCTTTGGTAGTTAGTACAGCTGCAGCTCCTCAGGGGCGAGATTACCTTCTGCACTATATTTTCCTACATTTTATCCCCCTACAGTTTGAGATGACACTCAAGATTATCTGCTCCACAACCTTCACAGGCACCAAGGTCAGACAGACAGGGCTTCATTCCCTGGATCTTCCTTCCAACCTTTGTTGATGGGCATCCTGTTGAATTCCTCTCACCTGGGGCCTCCCTGGCCAGCCAGGACTGCTGGTAAATGATGGGAAGTGGCTCAGTGAGCTCTCCTGCCACATCCCTCACTGCCTTTGGGAGGATCCCATCTGGCCCCACAGACTTGTGTGTGTCTAAGTAGTTGCTAAAAGGTAACAGCAGGTTGCTGACCCCTTCCCCTGGGTTATGGAGGCTTCATTCCACTCCCCATCCCTGTCTTGCAGGTCGGAGTGGCTGGGCACCCAGAGAACAAGTTCTTTTACTGTTGAATAGTGAGGGAAAGACATTAAGTACCTCATCCTCACCTTTTATCACTATGTTTTCTACCTCATCCAGTAAAGAGATTTATAATGATGATGACCTTTCTCTTACATGAATCAGGATTTGTATCTTTGCTCTGTGGCAAAAGATTTTGTTTATCTTCATGTGCCAGTATGAATGGAATGGTTTCTGTTGATTCTCTAATAGAAAATTTTCTCATTTGTAATGACATTCTCCCAGCCTTCCATATTAGGTTTGGTAGACTGACATGTGTCATCATTTATCAGGGTCTGACTAAAGGCAACTTTGCATTTAAAAAGTATTGATGCATGAAAATCTTTATGCTGCAGTATATTTAAATACCCTGTATGTATATATCAGACAACACAGAAACTTAAATTCAGTTGACATTACTCACTGCCAGAAGTAGAACATTAACTTATAAGGAAGATAAATACTGTGCTGCATTTTCACTTGTTGTTGTGTCTCTATAGCTTCCTGCCACAGGCTAATTTCCATGTCTTCCAGCTGAGCCATTCAGTTTCAGAACTGTGATAGCAGAAATTAAAAATCAGCTTCCACTGCCTTTTTTGTTTACTTAGACCAACAGGCAAAACATTAAAACAAAAAGTGATTTTCCTCTTCCCAGCAAAACACTTGAGTGCAAGCTTGCTTTACATTGACCTCAATGAGACAGAAATTCTTAAGAGCTTTGATGTGGGGCCTCTCTTCCTAATCCTTGTTGAATGCAAATTTCTTATTGACTGAAGTAGGGTAGGAGACAACTCCTAATCGCTTATGAAAATATTACAGAAATAGCTTGAAACACTGCAGAAAGCTACTCTGTGCTTATGCAGCTATATAATCTTGGGCCATTCTTTTAAAATATGACAACATTTTGTTTTTATAGTGGAAGCTACAGAAGCAGCTCGGCCTGTTACTCATATAAATGGAAAATACTTGTGAGCAGTATTATGTCTTTGTTCTGCTGCTTCCCTGGATTATTACCTCTACTTTCAGGCTAAAAACCTTGAAAACTATTCCAAATTAACATACTTCTTGATAATTCTCTTTTCTTTGTTAACCTGATCTTTTGCATAAATACTTTTTAAAACGTATTTCAGATATTGCTGCAACACTATAACCATGACTTTGTCATGCCTAGATCAAAAATCCGATGCTGTCAATGAAAACCTCCTCTAACAGAGAGAATACACACGTCCTAGGATCTTACTGAATGTAGGAACATATTATGGCATGAACCTGCAGGATCTGAAGCGTGCGTCATCAGCACTAGTGCAGAATTACGAGCAGAGGCATTATTAAATTCTTAAACCTGGAACATATTCAGGCAGATGTCATGCTAGGCAGATGAACACCTCACTGAATCCACATTTTCCTTTGAAGTGGCATTTCAGTTTCAAGTCAAGTTCCTTGACTATCCCACATTCCTGCCTTGCCCTCTTGGTGTCTGGGAATGAGCCTCTTCAGAGGAAACTAAATAAATCCTGTCTCATGTGTGCATCCCACTGCACTTCTAGTTCTCTTTTAGATGTAAAGGTTCCAACCACTGCTACTTTGGACTGCTTGACTGGTGCATGGGGAAAAGACATTCAGTCCTGATGGCCAAACTAGGCCTAGTTTGAAGTAAACCTTGAAGATTGTGTATAGTGATGATGCAATATTCTCAACACCAACATCTTCTGTTTGCTAATCCATTCCTATGAGGTCGATGACTTCCTAATATCAGCATAGCCATGATAAGGCTTTAGTTTTATTAAAAATGTTTCTTTTGCGAGTCTTAACCAAATATCTGTACACTTTGTAAAAAAATGAAGAAAAAAATGACCGGAAATGAAGCAGTAGATACCTGAAGTGAACAACTTCATTGACAAAACAAATTAAATGGAACACAGTGAGGAAGTAACAGAATATAAGTTTCTAATGGATATGTTCATGGCATTTGCCATTGTCATGTTCTTCTGTTCAAAAAATCCCAAATCAGGCCTTGTACTAAACACATTACAATGCTCAGCAAGTCACTGAAAGTAATTACAGATAATGAATGAATATGGCATCTCAGTTTGCATCTTGACCTAGTTCCTAATATAAAAGCAGTCTCTTGCAGTGGTGTTCTCTGAGAAGAGAGGTCTGTGGGCCTTTGGCATGTCTTATCCCACTTATGAAGAGATTCAGAAAATAGAATAATAAAATGTATTCTGTATAATCAACAGATCTGAATTTCTTAAAGGAACTTATAAATCTCCTTTACAATAACTTAGAAATATGCAGATTAAATGAATTGGAAGCTTAGCTTCTGATATAGATAATACAATTTCTTAAGTTTGATAATTTCCTCATATTCTCTTTGCATTGAAATATACGATAATATGAATCAAAATTTAAGTGTGAAGTTTTTTGAAGTAAGTGATATGGGAGTTGTCTGCTCTAGCTTGGATGACAAGCACTGCAGGCTTTATGCAATCCTTCCCTCTTGCTTTGCATATGCTTCCAGTTCTCCCTGCTATTTTGTGCTCTCACCCTCTTGGATGCATTTTGTTGAAATAGCAATTAAAAGAGGAGTTAAGCCCAGATTCTCAAACACATTCAGGGCCTAAATCACTGGAAGTTAATCCCTTAAGTAGTTGCAAGTCTGGTGACATTGCCTGCATTCCTGTTGTTTCACATTGACTTTTTTCCCCTAGAAAACATGGTGAATATAAAGTGATCAAATGGCCCAGATTCAGAGACAATCTATTTTCATTGTGATGTCTTCACATCCCAGAGAATTCATCAAGACATCATTTATATGCCTCTTTTGTTATGATCTTGAATACAAACAGCCCAAACTCGGCTCTAAAAAATCATTTTCATCAATCTGCCTGCTAATAAAGCTTGCAAGTTACTGTATTTATAAAATCAATATCTAATGATGATGTGCAATAGGACATTAAATATGGCACAGCTTTTACTGTACAGCACAATATAAATACACTGTTGCTGTCATGTGTAATACCTTGTTTAATCTCTGGTGTCATTAGGAATGCCCTAAGGGTTGTGCAGTTCCACAAACTGAATCTCAGAAATGTGCAGCTGTGTTAGAAATTGTACAGGTGTATGGAACATATGTAAGCATCATTGAAATCTAATGGACAGTGCACTGGAACCTAAACTAGCAATGCTAATAAACCAATTATTGCTCTTTGCCTTGTTTTCCCCTTCCCAGCTTCTGCACAAAGGGC
The DNA here is from genome assembly GCF_047830755.1 of Zonotrichia albicollis. Taxonomy (NCBI): domain Eukaryota; kingdom Metazoa; phylum Chordata; class Aves; order Passeriformes; family Passerellidae; genus Zonotrichia; species Zonotrichia albicollis. The sequence goes on from NC_133820.1 coordinate 21,034,858, forward strand.
TCCCTCTTCCTGTGTGAGTGTCAGGGCTCAGCTGGAGAATTTGGGCTTTATATGAGCATTAGTACTATGTACATCTTCCAGTATGCAGAGAAGAAAAAGCCTTTAAGTACAAGAAAAAGGAGCACATTAGATAAGCTGAGAAATGTTAGATAAATCAGTGGTGCAGTCTTTGTTCATGCATTCGCTGCTGCTTTTCCACCTGGAAAATAATATAGCAGAATTGGAGTACATTTGTGCATGTCAAAGAAAATGAAAAATGAGTCAATGAAAACAGCCAGAGAGGAGTTTTAGATTAGGATTGATTACTTGGAAAAAAACCCAATAACAAGCCTGAAAAAATACATATAAAATGACAAATGACATGGTGAAAGGAAAGCAGGGGCTTTGCTTCTTCTGCTTTTGCTATGCAAAGAAAAGGTGAAAGACTGTTAGATGAGAAGCAGGAAATTTCAGCATGATAAAGCAAACTCATCTCCATACAGTATGCAACCAGAGTAGGGAACCATTACCACAGGAAATTAAGGCCACAGGCTCTCCTGAAGCAATCAGTAAAGGTATATAGGTATCAAGGGTATGATGATAGCATTTTGAAAAAGGATATTAATCCTCTTCTATCAGGACATAAGACACTAGAGTGGTACCTAATAAGATTCCCACACCATTTCTGCTGCATATTTCTTCTAAATCCTTACTCAGAGTGAACCCTAGAGAATCTAAAGCCCCCTCTTTGGTGGTGTGACAGAAAGTCAGACTTCTGCAATGTGTGCATTTTATTATTCTATCATTTGGGATTTATTGCTCATGCAAATGCCTCTCATTGCAGAGGTGCAGCACAGACAGCTGCCTTTCATGTTGGGGTTGATTCAGCAGCACTTTGCTGAGAAGTTGTGCTGCTCCTGTTTAACCTGCATGCTGCAAACTGGAGAAGCCTTGCAAGATGTGACTCTGCTGCTCAAAACTCATTTCAGCTGATTGTATTGAAGCCATATGCCCAAGGCTGTACATAAATGTGAATTCAGGATTTGTTCTGAGCATCCAAAAAAATAATCACCTGTGTTTAAATTTCTTCTTGCTTGTTCCTGCCTGTATTTTGTACATTTTTCAGAAGATGGTGGCTTGCATTCTGTGCACTATGCCCTGAAAGTAGTGAGGAAGAGAATGCACAAGATTTTGGTGTTAATGACTTTGTAGTTTCTACAAGCAGAAAAATATTATTTACCAAACAGAAAAGAATATGCTCCCTTTGCTATGTGAGGGTCATAAGCTTGACTCCATAACTGAAGAGTTATTCACAATTTTTCTGAAGTCTGTCACTGATTTAAATTTTGTGCAGTTTAACTATTTAGTATTTAAATTTAGTATTTTGTATTTAGTATTATACAAAACTGAATTATTACATGAAGGGCACATGCAAATTCCTTCAGAAGAAAATCGTATTTTTCCTTTGTTTCATTCTGCTATCTGTGAGCTGCTGCTTTACTGTCTTGGTCTGATGCCTGTATAGACAATTTGAAATTTATATAAATAAAGTAAGTAAATTTCAGTGCACTTTGTCCCAATTTTTCTCTTAAATATAAGGTTTAGTTGAAAAATTATTTAGGATCTGAGTTTGTTGCATGCAAGCAGAATGGGGAAAAATTACTGTCCTTGGTGGCACAGTAAGGTCAACAACACCTGGTATAATAGAAAGAGTTGTTTCTAGCAAACTGTGCAAGTTTCCTAGAATATCACAGAAATGCTATTTATTATTAAAAATTACTGCAGTAATGTGTATTTGCATTCTGCAAACTTCCTGTGGGTAATCTTCTGATATTCTCTGTCCCTTCAATGTTCTTATCCCTCATTGCGCATAACCTGAAAAGTCTGCTGCAGGAGAAAAATAACATAACCGTCAAGCAGGAGAAAAATAACATAACCATCAAGCTCCCACTTCCCAATGAGCATTGCTGGTGTATTGTGCAGTTCTGTCACTACTTCTGGTTGCTGAGGCTTCCTCTAATTTCAGTTATAGCAGAAATATCAGGGTCTGGGTTTTTCTCCAAAGATTGATTGCCAAGAAGAACTCTCAATGGCTGCACAGCATACCAGCTGACAGGTATTGCAATGCAAAAGGAGCACACACAATGGCACCAGAGCTGTGGAGTGGTGGCAATAACCTGGCCATAACAACATCTTGGACAGATTTTTATTTGTAAGACTTCTGCCAGTGCAAGGTCAGAAACAAAATACCAACAAGAAGCCCATAGGATAGATGGCTACAGCTTAAAAAATTTCTGATGAAGTGGAGTGCAATTCAATATGTGATCTGTACAATGCACCCAATTGTTCTCCAGCAGGCTCTTTTGCTATAAGTGGAGCAGAAAATATTAGGTAGAATAAGGCCATAAAAAACTTAAAAAACCATACCTATGTAGTAACAATTTAAGATGACAATGAAAAATAATGTTTCCCAGTGTAAAAAAACCTCCTTGTCATACACAAAAAGTAAAATGCTATATTGTAATAGATAAAGTCAAAGGGCAGAAATATAGACATTGGCAGGTTATCTGGTGTCCACTTTTGTTGTTCTTTCTTTTTCAATTGGTCCTGACATGATTTGTTTTTTTTCAGATATTTCAGTGGTAAGAAAACTTTCTGGAATTGGAAAAACAGATGAAATAGAAAAAACCTTGTGCTGAAAAAGCAGAGTATAAAGAATAGCTTAGAAGCCAAGCTTTTAAAACAGACTCGTTGTAAATAAATGTATTTTTCAGCATTTTCTGACAATTACAAAACAGAGAGGTGAAGTCAAATTCTTCATCTGGAAAACAAAGGAATGGCTCTTTTTACCTCAGAATGTACGTGATGTTCTTATTTTCTTATCAACTGTGAGGAACAATCATCTTCAGTGTCCCTTAAAAAATTCACATCTAGTTGAGTGCATATCTAGCACTTTTGTTCCTGTAGTAAGAGCGCTGATCTGGAAACAAGCTGCTGATCTCATCCTTCTAATAATATCCTTCAAATACTAAATTATGTATCATTTCCCTCTGATTATGAATTTGAAAGCATATGTTGTATTTGTGCTTATTGTGTTACATTCCCCTGGGTACTTTGCAAGCAAGATATAAAGTCAACTATTAATTATTAGTATTGCAATTAGAGTAATCACAATGAAACTGAATATTATGGAGAGTGTAATGAGTATCAAAAAAGCTGATAGTGAGTATAGACCCAGGTTCTTATAGAGGTATGTGTTCCTAAGCTGCCTGAAACAACTTCTTTTTGGTGACTGGCTGCCACTTTCAATGATTCTTGCAAATCAAGGGAGTTTATAAATCAGAATGAGGGCAGTTCGGTTGTTAAAGAATAAGCAGAACACATAATGTTTTTTCTATCCCAATATTTTGCTCTTCTAATCTCTCCTGCTCCCATCTCCTCTCATAAATGTGCAACTGACAATGTCTGTAATATATTCAGGATCAAAGGTTTCAATTGCTGCATCCATATAATGTTTGGGTTTTGTCTCAGTCCTTGCCTTCCTATGCTAAACTAAAATAATTCCTCGTTCTGTATGCTGTAAGATTGGAAGAGTCTTCTCTTTCAGAACATAACATAACAGGAAAGGGGCACATGTTAATTTTACAAATGCCAAAGCTACAGTTACTGTAAAGACTGCTTTTAGAGGATAAAGTTATTAAATATTAAAAAAAAAAAAAGAAATTGCAAAAACAAGCAACCAAATAGCACAAGTTACTCTGGAAAATCCCAAACTCATCTAAAATTACCAAAGAAAATACTTTTTAGTTTGTGTCTGGTAGTCAAGTCTCTATGTATTGTCTTAGTATCTTGCCTTACAAAGCTTTTTGAGATCTTTGCAGAACAGTCTGGAATTCTTTGGTATTCTGGGGGAATATTTATCTAAATATTTTATTATTTGAAAATTAAAATACAATTCCAAATTAAGTACTTTCAGAAGGCAAATATAGCCTATAAGTGCTTATTTATTTTATTAATAGCTTTCCATTAAAAATAAAAAAGGCTGATTTGACATTCCAAAAGCAATACCTTTGGCATGTATGTTCCTGCCTTCTCAAAGGTTCAACTTAGTACCTCTTTCTTGCAATGCAGTGACTTCTGGATCATTTTGTAGCTCAGAACTCAGAGGAAAATGTGAGTTTATGCCAAAGGCAAGATACTGCTGAGCATGGCACCTGCCTCTGGGGTCACACATGCTAACCCTGGGAGTAGAAAGGTGAGGGACATTGAAGGGGATGGGTATATAGGGGTGTGTGAAGGAAAGGAGTTAAGCCCTGGATTAATGGTAAGCACAATTTCCTACAACCAAGAAAATGCTTTTGTTGTGTCTGTAATTTCTGAAGCACCTGAAATCTAGCAGCTGAGAAGCTGTGCTTGAGAATGCTGGGTGTGGATTCCCCGCAATGCAGGGAGAGATCTGTGTCTGACCAGGTGTGACAGCCTCGGGTGCTTGCCCCAGAAAAGGAGCATTTTCTGTGTCCTTCGCTTCTGCCACTGAAAATTTTGTCCTGAGGAGGACAATTTTCAACTTTTTTTTCCTTGTTCGTTCTATGCCTGTGCTGCATGCCTGTGGGATGTGTGGAGAGCCCCTGTGGGAGCACAGGGGACACAGCCCTGAGTAGGGACCTGTGCTGGGGGGCAGACACTGTGTGGCTTCTGAAGGGGACAGAGGAGGAATGACGAGGTCTGTGGTGTCAAGCTGACCCCGAGGTGTTTGAAAATCTGTTTTTCCCAGCCCTGAGATCGAAGAAGAAGATGGGATTCCTTGGCTCTCATTCTCAAGGTTGTTTATTTTGTTATCTATAATATTCTTTCTCTGACCTGCAGAGGTCTGTCTGGCATGTCGGTTCATGGCACACTGACCACCTTGGGGTGGTGTTATCTTTTTATACTAAAAACTATGTGTACTTTATTTACAATAATTTTCCAATACCTATCACCTATGTTAGACAATCTGTCTCTACCCTAAACCAATCCAAAAGTGCCACCATCTCAGCAGAAGATGGAGGCTAAGAACAAGAAGAAGGAAAATAACTGGACATACCCAGATTCCTCCATCTTGGCCTCTTGAACCCCCATTCTCAATCCCCAAAATTCTACATTTTCACCCTTTGATAAATTCACTATCATTCTATTTGAACTCTTGTGGCTTGTAAATACTTGCACAAAGTTGGTAATTGTTTCCATGGGTTAAAATCAAAGGCAGGGGTGTTTTTGACTCTGTGCCAAGGTCTCTGAGCCCCCTGCCAGGGTCTTGAGCCCTCCAGGGCATCCAGAGAAATGTCCTGGGCTCCAGCAGAAGAACATCACTGAGTATGGGGGAGAAGGATCCCAAAGCTTTGTACTCTGAGGTGCCAAAGTGTTTGGGAGCTTCAAGACCTGCTTGAAGTGGTTCCAGTGTGGAGAAAGAATCAATATAGTGTAGGAGCAACCATTTCTGTATGTTTGTGAGGGCAGCAATAGAAGTGTGATTATGTCTGAATTTCATATATGTATTATTATTCATAATTTCTATTGACAAGGCAAGTAAGGAACCATGGCAACCAAGGGCAGCTTATTGAAAGCTATTTTTGCCTGTGTTGTGATTTCCCCATCTCTTCCTTTTATTTTATTCCTCAATACATACATAACCTTTTCCAGCAAAATTGATTCCTCTGAATCAATGATTCCTCCTCATATCTGACAGTGCTTTGGTAACCTGATCAGCCAAGAGAAACTTTTCCTGCATTTTCTGCATCATAACTTGTCAGTGCTCCTAGATCATCTTCTGTGAGACACAAAAGATGAAACAAATATGAAAGGATGTTAATCTTCTGAAGATTTTTGTACAGAAAAAGTGTTTTCATAGTTGCATAATACGGTTGTCTATGCTTGTGGAGTTATTTATGAGCAGCCTGGAGAGTTTTACTTTGATGTGTGAGAGTATTTCGGCCTGTGAAATCTTCTGAAGTGGACACGAGAGTGTTAATGAAATAACTTGCATTAGGAAGGAAACATGAATGTGGAATGTGATCTAGTTTGCTTCTTAAATCTGTGTAAGTGATGAGAAGAAATGTCCATGCTGCCTTGAGCCTGATAAGAAATGGAGTGATAAGTGTCAGCTGGGCTCCAGCTCAGTGGGTTTGAGCAGAGAGGGGAAAGAGGGAGGCACAGATTAGGACAGTCCAGCAAATAAAACCTTTCAGAGATCTTTGCTTGCAAACACAACAATCCAGGTAAGGGGGAGGCAATAACACATTTCCTTGACTTTGGCCCTGATTAAAATGTTCTGCCAGAATGTAAGGTTTAGATTAAACTGGAGAAGAGGCATGTGTGCAGCTGTGCAGAGCTGCACGAGTGCCTGTGCCTGAGCAATCCCTCTTCCTGCAGACACCCACCTGGACAGGGCATTGCCCAGGGCTCGGGCTGTGTGCTCTGCCCATGTGTGAGCTGCAGATCTGCTCCAGAGTGCTTGAGAACCCCTCTGGGTGGTGAGCACAAGATAAATTGTATTTCTATTGATGTTTTCTTCCCCTAAGCCAAAGGAGTGCTTATAAGGTACTGTCTAGTCTGGATATGAAAAGTTTCAAGTTTCCACATTATCAGTCAATAGACAAAATCTTTGCTCAGTGAGAAAAGTTAAACCAGGGCTGAAATTGTATTTGAAGGACAAGATAGTACAGAAAGAAGTTTCCATCAGGCAAAACAACTTAATTTTGTCTATTTGGCCTCTCTGCTTTTGAAATGGGGTATTTCTATTATTTTTCACAGATTTTAATGCATAAATAATATCTGATGATGGGGAAAGGAAATTGCTTTTGGTAGAGCAAGTGGATGGAAAGGGGTAGAGGACTACCAACAATATAGAGGCAAAGAGGCTTTGCTGTGAACATGCAGGAAGAAATTCTCCTCCAAAAGAAACAGAAGAGATCTATCTATAGGCTCCTGTGCCACTGGAACAGGGCACACAAAATGAGGCTGCTGGGACAAACTGGACCTGTGTTCAGCCAGAAAATACTGGTGAAAGCAGCATTCAGAGAATACATGCTGCTGCATTTCAGAATATATCAAAGGGTCAAAAGTTGTATAGGCATGCTGCATGGATTCAGTGGAAAGGTCAGATGAAAGATCAATTCTTAGAAATTCTAAAAAATGAGAAATAAAAATTATATGAGGCTGGGACTGGAAAGTGATGGAAAATGAGTTCAAAAATAAAGGGAGACTGGGAGCAGACATAAAAGCTGTGTTGTGAGTAACGAACTGGGAGAGAAGAAAGCACACAAATCAAAGTTTATATTTGGGCATATGTAACAATGCTACTTTTTCCATGAGGTACTTAGAGGTCCAGTATGCAAATAATTGGCATTCAGTAATCAGTAAAGTAAACCAAAAATTAAAACCTGCAGTACTTCAGTCACTGCTGGCCTCCTTATCCTGTTTTGATTTGCATATGTTGGACCACCAGGGCACAGAATGTGACTCCCTGTGCTGATCAGGTATCACACACAGCATTGTTTTTGCTGCTGGCAATCATGCTTTAGGCCATTCCATCCCTGTGGGCCCCAGTGCCAGAGAACATTCCATGGTACTTTCACATGAATATAGGCACAGTGCCAATGGTGCAGACAGCTTAAAGCACAGTAATTTTTTTGTTGTTTTTGGTGATGCTCACTTAGCTGTTACATTAAGACAGTTTATTTAGCTTGCTGCAAATTACTTCCATAAGAGTGCTGGGAAAGGCAGAAAAGTTTACTGCTTTGTTGATGCTGTGAAGGTTAAGAAATATTGACTTAAAATACAACAGAGGGTTAGAGTAACTATGAAGAAAATATTTCTCAAGGTAAGCAGATCAAGTAGATCATATTAGAAAAGGCTCAGGAGAGCCCTTCACCAGGGATTTTTTGAATACATTGGATATCTATCTGTCAAGGATAGCTAATCCTGCCCTTAAATAGAGACAGATGACTTCCAGATGTCTATTCCACTCTGTGGACAGCAAGTCCATACCTGAATATTAAATAGGAAAGGCAAGGATGTGTCCCCACCTATCCCCATTGCACCAAGCAATGGGGGAGGATGAAGGGAAGGGGGCTGGAGGGTGACCAGGCTCACAGCTTTCCTTCTGCTGCTTTTCTTCTGCTGCTTTTCTCACCAGCTCTCAGTGTGCCCAAGGCTTGGCGTGACTCACTGCTCCTCTGACCCAGGAGAGTTCTTTTTTGTGCATTCTATCATTATGTTGAAAAAGCATACTTGTCTTCTGGAGAAGGTATGGATAAAGTGGAAGAGAAAAACATTGTGTGATCATATGAATAAATGCCATTTAATCATTTACAAGCTGAATATATGAGGTATCATCTGAATGCTTGACTTAGCCATAGGATTGTTTTTGAGCCTGTACTTTAAAATTATTTCCTAAACTTATCCATTATTTCACCTCACACAAGAAATCCTTCAAATTCTGTAAATTCTGTTGTCTTATCCAGCTGTGATAATTAGTTTAATGATACAAAGTTGTTAATTTACAATATAATCTAAGTGGATTTTGTGGAGTCATCATAATCACCACTGGAGGCATGCAGAGTTAGCCTTTGGGCTCCATGCCTGCTTGCTGAGCATGGCAAGAGAAAGACCTGGAACTCAGTTTGTAACTGTGATTTAAAGCCATTCAGTGTTTATACATTACTGCGCTTCTGCTGAGATCCTGTCTTGCATCTGGTTGCTGCTTTTCTTCTCTTGTCCATCTTCTTAGCTCTGACTTACTAAGTTCTCATTATTTCAGCTCCCTCTGGCTCCTCGTTTTGTCTTTCTCTCATTATATCACTGCTACATTGCTTTCTTATTAATTCTTATTCCCCATGTGATTTTTCCTGCTCCCTTTACCACTTATGCTCTTTTACCCTTTGAATTTCCACTTTGTTCATATGGGGGATATCTGCAAAGCCTGTTTTCCTCCTCTTTGTCCATTCATGGGCAAAATGTGTTTTTGTGGCCCTTCCTAGGACTGCTGGTATGATCTACATAAAGAGGTTTGTGTATCAGCTGGTACTTTGCAAGCAGCTGAAAATGGGATACTGGGTTGGCTGCCTTGTATATGGAAATATCATTCTTCTAGACCAAAACTTGATATAGTACTAGAGAAAGTACTCTAGCTAAAGTCTAGAATCTCCAAACTGGTGTTCAACAGCAGAACAGACATCTTCCACCAATGTGAGCTACTATCAGTCTAATCCAGGAATTGATTTATTGTCTAAGATAGGATGGGTCAAAAGGGCAAAGCCCTCTACAATGGCAGTGTTAATATCAGATGTCTTTATGATCATGGAGTTGTAGCTGTGCACTTCCCTCACAATTCTATCAAGAATAACTTTCATTTGCCTCAGGTTTGGATGAATATTTTCCTTCAAAAGACTACAGACAAAGCATGTCACTTGTGATCACAGTGTGCATCAGGCCTCTAGTCTGGAAAGGGGATGAAGGCACCCCTAAAAGCAGGCAAGTGAGCAGAGGGATCAGACTCTATGGCAAAAGTTAGCTGATGCTCATCAAAGCAGCTCGCTGGGTTGAGCCAGCACCTCATTTCACAAGTGTCAGGGAATGAGCATCAGTTTTGTAGAGAAACTTGAGCCCTGATTCTGTGTGATGTTTCAAAAAGTGACTCAGAGATGAGTTCTTCTCTGCCTCATTAATGGTCTTGGTCCTGGGAGGAATCTTTCATTTTTTCTTGCGTTCTGTCATAGCACAAAGGCAACACTTGAAGGGATTCCTTGGGGGAAGCAGTCTACTCTTATTTCTTGAAGATTTGTGCATTCAAACAGAAGGTGGAAAACAAGCACAAGCAATTTTAGTCTGTCATTTTAGATATTATGTCAAATGTTTATGGTCACATTTCTCAAACGCCTTAATATCATAAGGAAACAGAGTTGAGCCAGACTCTGAGAGACAGACTAAGCTCACCTGACAGCTATCATCTGGCCTCTAACTCTGCCTTTTGCCATCTAATGCAACATAGTAAAAGAATGTACGCTGCAATTCTAAAAGAGCTTTCACCAGCAACAAAGTTTTAAAGAAAAATACACCTATTTGTAAGCTAAACTTATTTCTCCCCCATGTTTTTCATCTTATTGGGGCCTGGTCCCCTTCTCCTATGAAACTTTGTCCACCACACCTTACAGTTTTTAAAATACGAGTGCTCATCTTTGAACATCTGGACTGTGGAAAAAAATACCTTTCCTCTCTTTTGAAATGGTTAACAGAACTAAAAATAATTAGCTAGACTTCTTCCTTCAAAAGAAACTAGCAATTTCTTGGAAAAGTCAACCTTTGGGTTTTTTAAAATGCAATTCAAGGAAATTTTGTTGTAAAACTTTCTGATGTAAAACTTTCTGTCCGGATTTCTTTATCAATGTCCTTTGCAGATTACCTGTGAAGATTGTCCCTTCATAAGAAACAATGCAAAAATTAAGCTTTCCGATTCAGATGTAGCTTGTCCCTGATTGCAGTGACATAGATCATCCTTTTTCATTGATTGTTTATTTGACTCATTGGACTTGCCAAGCTAGCATTAATTAGAGAGACTGGACTTGACTTTTTTCTTACATGTCATTGCCAATATTATTTATGCAATTCAGTGAGCTCATTCAGGTAAGACTGTAGAGGTGTAACTGCATAGTCTAGTATCAAGAAAACAATTGTGATTATATTTCAGACTTGAGAGTGCTTTATCACTATCTGGGTAAAGAAAAAGCATAAGCAAATATTTGAGACCCAAACTGAAAGTTGTGGTTGAAATTTCTCTCCTTCCACCACCTCCTGCATATATGGAAATCTTTGTAACAGTGGGGGAGCATGTGAAATGCTATAATTATATTGGTAATGAAAATAGAAACATAAATGTTGAGAAAAGGTGTTGTCAAACAAGTGCAGGTTCTCAAACTTCTCTGCATTATTTACAATTTGTGTTTTTCTTCTCTAAGTGAGGACTTTGTGTGCAGAGGTTTCCTACATATCTGTCTACATCTTGAATAGTGAACATAGAGCTTAAGAGGTATTTTAATGTGGGGTCTTCTAAGTAGTGGAACAATGGAGGAAGGGCAAATGACTTAGAAACAGCCTCAGGTATCCTATAAACAAAGATGTGTTTAGAATGGGATTTTTTTTGCTATTGTCTTATATCAGACCTCTTCAAAATAATTCATGCAGTCTCTTAAGCTGTTACCAGTCTCAAAAGCAGTTTGAAGAGACCAAACAATCCATGCCTTAAATCTGACTAGCACTGTTGAAGAGCAGTTCACTGTGATTACAGCATTTGAAATGTGTTAGGAAAGTCACATTGTGCTTTTATCCAGAGAACCCAATGTTAATGCAAATAACAGCATTAATGGCCAATAAATTAATTATGCTCAGTAGTGAATTAATAATGTAATGAAGAATTAATTCCATTTTTTAGTGAAGAACATCTTAAATGTTTCATTCCTCCTCTCATTTTGTTTCAGTATTCCCCACTGTGATCAAGACTTCATTTGCAGGCACCTGAATGACTAGACAGCTCCATACCCTGAGCACAGGCTTGAAGATTTAGATAAGATCTTAATCTAAGAAAATGTTAGCTCTTCTTTCTTAAGCGTATTCCACATTGCAAGGCTCATAAAAGAGATTTGTATTGTACATTTTAATGATATCTGGTGGGAATACTTCACAGTAGACAAGTTTTCCCTCAGGTTTTCCATCCATGTTTAGTCTACATTTTCCCTGATATGTTGCTTATTTTGTTGTGTGCAGCACATTGGTCTATTCTATCTGCAGAGCAAAGACAAACTGCTTGTGAATTACCCAAAAGGAAAACAAACAGAAAAAAAAAATCCCTTTATGTAATGAAAAAAGGAATTTAAAACCAAGGTGAGACCAAGGCATGAAATCTGAGAGGAAATACTCTCCTCTCCAGTTTGGCTGTTAATTCCTAGCCTTTGGTAGTTTATGAAGCTTCTTGTGTGAATCTCTGCACCTCAGTAATGCTCCCCTGCATCCTTTCGACTTGGGATTCTTGTAAAGGCTGAAAAAACAAAAGAATCAACAACATTTGAGCATAATAAAGACCTTCTGAATTGCAGAAACAGATGTCTAATGTCTTGCTTTTGAAGTTCCAGCCTACTAAATCAGGTTTATTTGAACCCCAAGGCTCAGGTTACGGTAGCATTTGTAAACAGAGAAGAAAATGCAATTCTTGCCATCAGTAGAAAGCCTGACTTATAAATTACCAGGATGGACAGGTAATTCTGAAAGTGGCTTCCATTTATGTGTGGCTAGATGGACTTCTTTTCAGAGACATCAGTGCTCTCACAATGACTGTGTTGTTAGGAATGCCAGTCCCATCCATTACCCCCTGCACTCAGTGGCAAGATGTCACACTGCTAACGTGTCATTACCTTATGGGACAAGTTATAGATGCTTTTTCTTCCTTCAAAGACCAAAAGAACCCTGAAGTATTCAAAATTTCTGAATTACTTGACTTCCATGACAGCTGCTGGAATTGTAAACGTTAATAGCCAATGCTAAGTAATCAATCTGTCACCTTTTGGTGAAGTAAATTACAGGAAATCAGAAGTCAGCGGCCACTGTAACGTGTTTTTCCAGAGGAGCAAGATTCTAACATTGTGGATAAGTTGCTGGTTGTCACCCATAAACAAGGAGAGCTGCTTTGTTCCTTCAGCAGCAGCAGTGCACCTCCTTCATCATCTCAAACCCACAGCACACAGGCAGGATGCTCTGTTGTTTATGGCAAACAGCATGTGCCCCTGAAGGCAGAGTCCATCATCCCTCTCCAATTCCCCTGGGGGAAAAAAGTAGAATTCTGCCTTACACTCCTTTTAGATTCTTGACATAGTCAAGCACCTCACCCCACTGCAAATGTTTGACAAATTCTGTCTGCTGAAGAAAAACAGATAATCTATGGAAAATAACGGTGTGAGCCTGTACTAAACCTTAATAGCCTGCCCTTAAATAGTAATTTTTAAAAGTCTTATACTTTGTGTCATTTTGATTTTATGTTTGATTTGCTGAATGAAAAATTTGGCCCTGCAGGCCAAATGTTTTAGAGAAAATAATAATTTTTTAGCAGATAGTTGTGAGAGAAATAAGAATGGATGGCTTTTTGAACTTCTTTCTCTTGTCTAATTCAGCCTGTTAGATGTAAAAGTCTTGTACCTTACAAATCTTCATATCTTCTTCATAGAAACCTTCTCAGCTGCATTTTTGTGACTCACCTCTCTTGCTGTCAGCAGCACTAATCTTCATTTCCTGACACCCTGTGTGTTTGGAAACTCAATCTCCTCACCTCTACCTTTCCTGATAATATTGCAATAGCACATTTATATAGGGTAAAAACCCTGGGGAAAGCTATTTAAGTATTTAATAATTGCTCAGTTCTTTTAAAATTTTTTCTAAACCATCATTCTGGGTGTTGGTGCTATCCATAACCCTCTCCTGCCAGGAAGGTGGAGAGAAGCTCCCTTTCCTTCAGGACAGATTCAAACTCTCATGGTGTTCCCAATGGCACTTCAGTGGATGGCCTTGAGGAGAAACCTCTGCATTGGTGAGCTGCCAGCTTCCCTCTTGGAGTAAACCAACTCTTATGTGATTGCACTCCATCTTCACAAAGAATGGGACCAAAGCCCCTACCAAAATGCATTTTCCTTCTGATTCACTGCCATTCATTCTGTAGATAGGGTAAATCATTGTGGCTGGCGTCACCAGCTTGACAGGAGCCAATTCAGACACAAGGAGTTACTCCAGGTGTGCGTGCAGCCCTTGTCTTCTCACAGCAGGAAGGGATCATTTTGCAGGGGATCATCTACAGGGTTAATTTTTCACAGAATTAATTTAGGCAGTTCAGCTAAAGCATTTTCCACCTGTCAGCTGAGCCAGCCTTGCCCTCAACTTCCCCCAGCTGGTGTCAATGCTCAATATCTCTACATGCAGAATTCAGCCTTTCTTACTTCTTTGACATGAGGATGTGTGTCTCTGTGCCTCAGTGAAAAGAGAACAGCTGAAATGAAAGAAAGCAAGGAATATCCACTTGGAAAAGAAGATAACAATGATTTAATGTAACCTGTGTCCTTTGCTCAAGGATCCTCTCATTATCCCTGTCTCTTTAGCGTTGGTGTTGGAGACAGAGCACTGTGTTTAATTATTTACTGGTTGCTATAGTGTTGTTAAATGAACCTTTGAGACTGCCATGTGCTGGGTAGAGCTGTCCCTTCACAAATATTAAAGCAGATCTGCAGCAATGTAAATTCCCGTAGATTGAAGAAACTCCATATTCCCATTTCCAGAAAGCAGAAAAGAAGGAAAAAAATAGAAATCAAACTCTGAAGTCTGCATTTAACGATTCAAGAAGCTCTCAGAACTTCATTTCTTTCTCTTAGAACTGTGACCCATTGTTCTTTTTCTGCTCGTTGCCATTTCCCATCACTTCAGTGTATAAAAATGAGTTTGCAGGCTTTCAGATGCTGAGGCTGTTAACTTACCAAAACTCTCCATATTCAGACAAGTTCAATCTGTGTAAAGAACACAATGATGCATAAACCAGATACATTGCATTATGCAGCAGTCTAATTTATTTCATGAAATATATAACAAATGAGCAAATATATTTTGATGCCACAGCCATGAACATTGTAGGCTTACAGCAATTCAGCATGACCAATGGAGCTGAAAACCATTATTCATGAAGTGTGAGTTGATGAGTTAGAAAAGTAAGACATTTTGGGCGTCCAGATGAGTATTTTTATGGAATAATGCAAAAATTATTGAAGGAGAAAATAGATGACCAAAACAAAAGAATGAAAACATGTATGCAAAACTGAAATATTCTGTGGGGAAAAGCCAAGACTGGTTTGCACCTAAGTTTGTAGTATGTGTCAAGAAGCAACAAATGGATTTAATTTAGCATTTCATTGTCATTCATAAAACTTGCCACTCTGCATAGCTTATACAAAAGTAGTTCAATAAAACATTTGCTTACAACACTTTTTCTAAGTATTGCCATGTGCCATCTGAAGAACTTGTCTAGATAAAAAAATATCAAGAATCTGGACTCACTTTCCATCCCTTTCAGAGAATATTGTTACTTTTGTGGGAGGGGGGGAATAAGAAAACCAAAAATATAAAAGATCCATAGATGTGAGACTAAAAATATGGTACTCATTCAAAAATATTGCTTGACAGTCAGTTGTGGAGGCAACAAGGAGACATGGCTGTTTACTGAAAACAGCAGAGAGATTTTCCTAGGAGATGCACTTTTACTATTCCATTCTGAGTGTTATAAGTTCCAATTACATCTGTGCAAGTTTTGTAAAAGCAAAATAGGATCTTTGTGACTGAAGATGAAGATAGAATAATCATAAAGGATGTAATTAAAGAGTGACAAGTTGACAGGCACAATCCAGAGACAGATGTACAGGCAAGCAGTGAAGCAGGTCTACACCAGGACACAGCACTTGGGCACTGGGGACCTGTCCCAGATCCACTGCAGCTATTAAATGCAGGGCTGGGAAGATGGGGAGAGCCCAGTGCTACTGACCTAAGGAAAAATGCATTCATGTTCTGAAATATTTTCCCTTGACAAAAATTTTCATATATGCTGTGGAGAAAAAAAAAATTCCAGCATCTTGTCCAGTCGCTGGAGTGCTGATTTTATTTATGAGTGCCCTAATAGGTCTTATTTGCTTCTGCTTCAGTGAATAAAGCTCTATAGGAGCAAGCAATTGGAAGAGAAGCAGTGGCTAGGTATTTCCAAATAGCTGATGGGCAGCACCTGACGTTTCCCACTCAGTTTTTGTGCAGATCTTGATGTGCTGTGCTGGTAACATGAGCACGCAAAAAACCCCCTGAGTCAAAATCCATGCTGCATAACATGCTCAGTGCAATTACAGCAGTGAATTATTGAATAAACAATATCCTTAACTCACCCTGTTGGGATGAGCTGGAGCTTCTGTAGAATGGGGCATGGTTTGCATTTCTCCAGCATCCAGAGGGTTTGCCTGTGTCAGCAGCCTTGCATATCACAGGATGAATCAACTCATTGCTTCTGTTGGGACCTTAATCTTGTAGATCAACAAATATGAAAACCTGAAATTTACTGGAATGAACCTAATGATAGTTTTAAAGAAATTTAAATCAGTTTTTCATAGGAAAACTTCAAAGGCTTTAATAACTGTGAGCTCAGGCAAATGGAAACAAAAAGAAAAACTATTAAAGAAATAAGTTTGAAATTTTTCTGCTTCCAAAGTCTCAAAGTTGTCTCTGTGTGTAAACTACACGAATTACAATAATGAATTCTGCTTTAGGAAACAATTTAATTACTTTTCACAGGTTACAAAAGCAACTTATACTTTTTTCTGCAAATATAAAATTTCTCACATTATGTAAGCATAGATGTTTTTTAAATAAAACAAGTTTTCACTTTTACAGTAGTTTTGTGCTGTATCCTTTGCATAGAACCATCAGAAAGGAATGAATATTGAGTCAATTACAGATTTATGGTATATAAATTTCTTCTACATTCACAGATTTAAAATCCCTTAGGAGCCATTTCACAATCTAACTGATGACATTTGTGGTCATGTCTCAGAATCAGCTAAATCATTTCAGCACCATTCCTTTATCCAGCAGTGACCTTATATTTTCAAAGTACAGAATATGCTGAATAACTCTGGTAAATGATCTGTGGACAGAAGGGGCTGTCTTGCTTCCCTAAAATTTTTACAATATATTTGGCTCATTAAAGAAACTGTAAGGAACACCAAAATATTGTATGTCTTATTTCAGTTTCAATGATAGTGAGACAATTTAAAAATTATAGAAGCCCAAAATAGTATAAAGTAATTTAGAAACAAACAATGTTTTGGTCAAAAATCTAAAGTTTATATCAAATTTTCTTACATCTGCAGGAAATTAAAAAAAATTTGCAAGAGAAATCTTTTACTATGCTTTTTTTTTCCTTGACTTGTTTCTCTTAGAGTCAGGTTACTTTAAATTTCATTTATTATATTGTTGCAAATAATCAATAGATTTGATTAAGACAGTCAAGCTGGCTTTCTACAAAGAGCAGTGGCTCTCTCAAGGAGAGTGGATTGCAGCACTGGAGCCTCCTCAGGAGAACAAATGTGTAAGCAATCTAATCACTGTCATCATTTATCAGGCACCACTGCATTAGCTGGTATTTTTGCGTTACAGGTGAGTAAAGCAAGACTTTTGAATGAAGGATTAGACTCTGTATGGCATAGGAAAATCAAGCTTTTTTTCAGCACAAATCCCCCAAATGCAGCTCTTCTCAAAGACATATTTACGGGGATTGACTCACCAGCCTCCTGTGGATCCCTTTTCCCCGGGCAGAATTGCAAGTGTAAAACGCTGCTGCTCCTCTCTGCTCACAGCTTGAGCAGAGGGAGCCTCCAGCCCTGGTCTCTGGCCCCTTGAGCAGCACACTGAGGATAATGAATTGCTCCCTGTATCACATTAGTGGAGGTGTCCTCATATTGAACACTTTATGGTGAAGCTGTTATTGCTGTCATATTCTGCCAACACACCCACGGATTCCTGGAGAGCAGAGAAGTTTTGAACATGGCTAACAGTGCCCAATGTCACTTTGGTGCTCTGGGACTGTGGCACTGCTCACCCTAAATATTGTTTGGCTGGATCCAGCTGTTGTGCTGGGGCAAAAAAAAAGAAGACAAGTGTTTATAAAAACTACCAAAAAAGAGTAACTTCCCTAATTTCCCAATATTGGCCCCTGCAGTGATGCTGTGGTCGTGTGGCAGGGTCCTGGATGGGTGGCTGTGCTGTCATGGCTGTTCAGATTGTCAGAGCAGGGTGAGTGGGGACACACGGGCAGGGTCAGGGCTGTGAGATGTCCTTGTGTGGTTTGATGCACTGGTGTGGTGGCAGGAATGCACTTCACCACATCCCAGGGACTTGCAGTGATTTCACTGAGAGGCAAAACCACCTGAGCTAGGGCCAGGCTGGCAGACACCTCCAGCTGCCTTGGGAATACCACTAAAAGAACTCAAAGTGCAGACTTTGAGCATTAGCTCAAAAATTAACAGGCAGGCTCCCGTCCTCCCTTGCTGTGATGTAGTATGGCTCTTGCGGAATGACAAGATTGGGTTTTGGGCAACTTTTCTTTGGTATTTCTGAAATAGAGGAAGGTTGTGCTCTCAGAAGTCTTTCAAGGAGAAAAGCCAGTTAAGAGAGGGATTGTACAGTCTGTCTTAAATAATTTAATTTATGGTTTGACTTCTTTCATAAGTATTCACTCACGGTTCCTTATTTTCTTATTTTTTATGGCTGATCTGGGTCCAAACTTAAGTGCATCCATGGTGTGCAAATATGGATATATTTCCCTTTGAAAGCACAGAAAGATAACAAATGCCACCATACCTGGAGCTTTCTTGATATATCCCTTAGTGAAGTGCTAGGATTTCTCTGGCTGGTAAATTACTTCATGAATGAGAAGCCTGTTTTTTCCAAAATGTGGGGTTTTTTGCTTAGTCTAAACAATGTCAGCATTCTTAGGGTGATGAAATGATGAAACCACATGTCCTCCCCTCACAGTAGCCAGAAGTTTCAGCAGGGCAATATCCTGACAATTGCCACTGACAATGTCCATTGCCACAACCTCAGTGCTGTGACAGAGTTCCTGTGTTTGTTTGAGTTCTGTGGGGTCCTAATGAGTTCATACAAAAGACTTTGCTTTCTTTTGCTGTTTTGTGCACTGAGGCAGGGCAGAGATATTGGTGTGGCTGTCCTGCCACAGATGAGAGGAACAACTCCAAGGGGTAGAGGAGGGCAAAACTATGGGTTCTTCTTCTCTGTATGGCTCAGAGAAGAAAGAAAACTCAGTGGAGTTACAGAGAAAGTAGTGTGTCCTTTCAAAAGCTACTGGAAGCGATTTAATTTCTGTTTTGGAGGCATAAAGTCTCCTCCATTTTTTATAGCTGGCCTGTTTCTTTAGCTTGCACAGCATGAGGAGGTAGCAGCCTCCACACTGTTTGTTGTCTTTGAGTATAGTAGAAAAGCACCTGCCTTTGGAAATCCATTGGCTTTAACATAACACACCTATCAGTGAAGTTTCCCAAAAGCAAAATATTGAGGAGGATGGAGAAATTTCTCAGTCTTCAAGTTCTGCAGAAAATTGTATTTCTTCAGACTTTAGTTTTGTTTTGCTTGTTTATTTTGGTTGGTGATGAGGACTTCTTACTTTTTTTATTTTTAATATAAAGGAAATACAACAATGATTTCACTGGGAATGATTCTTTTCCCCAGGACTACATGATAACTTTTCATGTATTTACTGTGTTCTAAGATGAAGATATTTCTTCCAAAGTCAAGAAAATTAGACTTTGGATTTTGGAATGATTTGACATTTTAGATTCACCTGTTTCCCTTTTAGTGTCCTCATTATAAGCACTGTGGGGCCAAGAGGTTTCTAGAAGTAGCCTTTTGTGAAAGTGCTCATAACAGAAATGACTTCTAACCACAGATGTTGTGAAAAGACCTGCACCTAATAGATAATAATTAATAGATACATCTATGCATCTTTTCCTGAAAGTTCTTTTTGCAGGCTAGGTACTGTAGTCTTCCCTGCTCTGGATAAAGCAGAAGTAGAGATTTATTCAGTCAGAGCACTGGGCTGTGAGACTGTAAATCTAAGGTCTATTTCCAGCTCTGCCTCAGAGCCTGACTTTGATACCTAAGGCAAGTCATAGAGACTCTGTTCCCCAATGCTAACATGAAAAATGGCAGTGATGACTTGTGCAATTTTCCACAGCCATGCTGAGGTTAAATTATACGAGATTGTAGGATAAATTTTAGATTTTTCATTAATGGGTGGGTAAATGGAATTAACAGGGATATCACTTTTAATATATACAAACATGGGGAAAGTCCTTTATGCATCTCCAGTGAATATACAAAGTAAAAATATTATAAATGGTTTCCCTCTCTGGTGTATGAATAGACCCACATGAGATACTTGTGAATTTATTTTAACTGCTTTTGAGTAAAAATTAGTGAAAATACATAGATGCTGGTGAATACATGACTATAGGAGTGAGTTGTTGAAATGATCATGTCATAATAAGTACTACCCAATTCACATGTAAAATATGTTGAAAAGATGTTATTAAGGGGAAACAGGAGCAGGATAAATCTTGTCCTAACATCAGCTAAAATGATGAGTTAACAAGAGCAAAATGGTACGGTTGCTACAGGCAGAATAAGGCCACTGTACTGACCATTCAAGTGTATGGTAAAGTGATTTAATTTGGCTGTGTTCAGCCTGCCAGTGCTCTTATTCTGCATCATGCAGGCAGGTGTAGAAGAGACTTGTTTGCTAATTAGTGTTATGATTTCAGATGCACAGCTGTAATGAAGCATGAAATGGCAGCCACCAGTGATATTCCTGCAGCCCTGGTACGTCAGCCTGATGAGATGGCTGCACATTGTCAATATCAGCAGGCAGAAAGTCCCAGAAGAAAAATACCAGCTCAAGTGAGAAGGGGTTATTTAGTGGAGGGCAATTAAAGAGACTGATAGTCCTAATTACACATGCAAGTGAAGAAACTAGGTAGGCTTTTAGTGCAGTGGTGACGAGTTACAGTCTATTAGGTTCTGACTCTTAAGGATGCTGCAGAGGAAATGTGTTAATTCAGAGCATCAAAGAGCATTAGGAAAACCCCACCAGATAACAGACCAGTGGTGAGAGCCTCCCCGATCAGATCTGCTACTGTTTGGTGAACTACTGTGTGGAAAGGACTGGTGAGAGCTCATGAAAAACTGGGAGGCCACAGCTTCATGAACACATCAAGGTGACATACAGCACACAGGTAGTTTGGGGCATCAGCGACACGTCCAAGACAGCTGGCTGTTGTATGGGTATTTTGTCATCATATTCTATTTCAGATATGAAATTTCAAGGACTTTTTAGAATTGGGTAGGACATATTCTGTTTGTGAAAGTATGAAAAATTCCAGAGAGTAGAAAAAAGACATTTTCACTCTGTGCATAAAACACAGCCAAAGAGTGCTCTGTGATGCTCTTATTTCTGTCCCTGGCCACCTCACACCTTCATATCAGGCAAGACTTGGCACATACTGGCTCCTCTGCACTCTGTTCCACTCATGTTTCCATGCTAAGGGAACAGGATGTGTTCCACATGAGAGCCCACTCTGCCCATGTGCTGGTTTTGATGGACAAGAGTAAAAAATCTGGGGACATTTTATCACAATAATTGGTAGACTTAGTGAAAAACTTTATTTCAGTGCTGCTTCCTTTAGAGAGAGTACAGCAAAACAGCATGAAAGGCAGCCTGGGGTCAGATTACCTTGAAATGTGTCTACATCTGTACATTTCCATTGCTTCATAGAAGTGTGTTTTGAAATCAGTCTTGCTCATCAAACATATTTAACTGCTTTGATGGAAAGAATCTCTAAATTTTCTACCATTACTTTATGCATGCATGTCATAAGAAGTGCAAGATCCTGGCAATCTGAGCCACGAGGAAGGTCATGCTGTGCAATGAAATTATTGTTCCTGACTTAGACTTCATGTTCCTTTAAAATTATTCTAAAATACTCCCCCTTTTCATGTCTTTCTCCAGCTTTTGGGATGCCTTTATCAATTCTGATCTCTGACATACCAGTTATTCCTCCTGCCTTTCATTTTATCCAATTTTGCCTGATATTATCACTGATAAACTTGCCCACCCTGAGACCCACCTTCAGCTGAAAGCTATGTCAGAACAGTTTATTCAGTTCATTAAAAGCCATCCCTGTTTTTTCCCTTTCTCCATTCCTTCAGTAATGGATGATTTTACAGTCCCTTTCAAAGACAGTGTTTCGTTAATACGTTTTATCATATAAAGGGTTCTGTTAAACTTGCTGTAATCACACATGATACATGGCATGTTTGACTTTCTGTATGTGATCTGCATCTGGAAATAACAGGAGAAATATCACTGTGTTCATATTTTGTTAAAAATCAGTAGGGTGGCATCGATCAAAAGATACCTAAACGTTTTACATATCAGGAAAACATTTTAAAATTATTGATTAAAATTTACCAATTACCATTGGAAATCACTACAGTGGTTTAGGGGGTATTCTTGCCCTCACCATGTCCCTTCTACTGATCCTGAACTTGTTGGACTGCTTCTGTCCAGGGCAAATTGCAGTACCCAGCTATATTTTAATCACAGTATATTATAACATATGTTTCTTACATCCTATCTTTTATTTTGCTTAAAATACCTGAGATCAAAAAAAAAATCAAACTATTAATTTCTTGTTTTTCTAATGCAGTTCTTAAATCTGTGCAAATTCAAACTTAATTCTATTTTTTTTGTTGTTTACTTTTAAATTATGTATGGAGCACTTGATTTTTGATCGTAACTACAAAGAAGAAAAGGATGCAAGACTTGGAAATTCCCTATGCTCAGCTTTGTGAGATCTGTGCTGGCCCATGTTTTCTGTCTGTGAGAGGGTTTTTCTATGGCAGGACACTCATGTGCTCTGTCAAGCACCCTGCCCAATTTTGTGCTGTCTGAAGAACTACTGAGGGTGAATGCTGCCCTACCAGAGAATCACAGAATCACATGAAAGGGAAAAATAGATTGGGATATTGACAAGGAAAGATGCCATAATGTAGATCCAAACTTCAGTGGAAGTTTGGGTCTACTTTATGGCCTTGGCAGAAATTCTTTCCAAGGCTCTTTGTGTAGACTTTAGCTGTTTCCATTACTGAGCTGGCTCAGAGCTGTGGTGCTGCTTAGAAATTAAAATCTTTTTGTCATAGCATCCTTGGTTTCCACCAAGATTTTTATGGTTTTTATGCCAGAAGTCAGTTCATTTTGGAAGAAAATCAACAGCAGCTCTTTTCAAAAGGTCCCCAATGCTGAGAGAGGAACTTTGGACCCAAACCATGGATGGGGTTTTTGCTCTGATTTAGGCCTCTGGTGTGGGCCACTGCTTCTTTCTTTCAGTTTTCCATCACAAACTGTTTCCCTTGGAGGAAGAAATCCAATTGGAAATAAACTGCCAGTGCCCCAGTAGTGGGAGAGAGTGCTCAGCACGTACTGCTTTGATCTATTGATCCACACATTTGCACCAAATTGCTGAATTCAGCCTACCTGTTGTGGAAATTATAAACAAATCACAGTAATATAAGGAAGCCAGAGACTTCGGCTGGGACTTAATAGAGATGAAATGAAGCCTGGGGAAGATGTGCTCTATTTCAATGCTCAGCTCAAGAACAAGAAATAATGAAGGAACTTGCAAAAATTTAAGGGAGATTTATCAGTTTGCCAGCCTTTGATTGATGTTTTGCAGAATTTTTAGAAACAAGTTGATAAAAGCCACCAGCCTCATTCCATTTTCCCAGTCAAAATAGAGAAATATTTTATTTAAAGATATGTATCTTTGATTTGTGTGAAATAAGAGAAATTATAGTCAATATAAATAATAGCAGAACTGGGGATAATGCCTGGAAATAAAAACTGTATTTATAGACTTTCTAGTTTACTTTGTTTTTGTTCTAGATATACAGCATGGAGGGTTTGTACACTATTCTTTGTGTAGTAAAGGTGGAATTCGGTGATGCATCACTGGTGGCCAAAATCCAATAATGAATAAAGTTTTATGCATGGAAATTATTCACAAATCCAAACATTGATCTATAATCATCTGGAGAAGCAAGAAGACTGAGGGGGAGTGCCAGTGGAGCTGCAAGTCATGGAGATTGACTCCCTGTGACATTAGAAATGTTTTTCTTCCTATATACTCATTCCTTCTACTATAAAAAGTCTATGAAATACTAATCTTTGGAGAAAAAAGAAAATTATTAAATTTTATTTCAATAGTTTAAAAATAGACTACATTACCTTAACATGTAATTCCACACATTTGATACCAAGCATTCTTTCTCAATAACCTTCATTCTAACGTGAGTATGTAAAATATATATTAATTGCTTTTGATATTGGTAGTGACAATATTATTACTACATATAGCTCAAATAAATGGTTTGAAAGATTTAAAAAACCCATAAATATAAAATAGAAGTGATTACTGAGTTGCCTAGGTGAGAAGATCCTGCAACCAAGCCCATTCAGGAATGTTTCCTCAACCCTTACTCAGTAGTTTAATTTCTCTAGCATTAAGAGTCATTCCATCCTGCTCTGCATTCTATGCTGTTGTTCTCTCTAGATGGAATTCTGCCCAAACCCCTAATTTCCTTAGAAAATTAGAAACTACAATTTTCAAGCCTATCCATTTCAATATCTTCATGCAGGATAATAAGACTCTTATGATAGTTAATATGTCCCTGATAAAACTTCTTGAGATGTAATGGCATTTTGCACTATTTTTATATGTGCTGCAAAGTCATTGATATTAAGAAGTGTCTCTTTATTTCTCTATTTACTATAATTTTAATTTTCTTTTCTGGTGTACCATATTACACTATACTTTCTAATTTGAAGCAACAATGGATGTAACTTCTGTATCATTTTCTGCCCAAACCATTGACATAATGCTGGGTTTTTTTTGTTGAAATTATTTTTGTTCATATTACTAAAGGCAGAAAAAATGTGTGAAATTTTTTTAAATTATCAATTAATTTTGTTTCCTGAAAAAATAAAACAAACCCAACAACATTGAAATTATTTGATCCCATATACAAAAACAGTTGTCCCAGTGTCTTAGGGCAGAATCTCAGTTACCATTGCTAATTATACCACCCTGCATTTTTTCCTTTCCTGAATGCTATCAAATGAACTTTTTCAACATCAACACAGCTGTCTTACATTATTTCCACTCCAATATTTTTCAAACCTATCATCCTCAATCTCACTTGTACCTTGTTGCTGGCACCATCCTATGTTCTATATGGCCTTTGCAGAGTGATTGCATGTTTTGAATTGTTTTATCCCCTCTCCCTTAACTAAAATACATCTGAAAAGTCATTTATTTAATGACAATTAAGTAAATTAGTTAAATTTATCAGCAATTTAATTTAAAATATAAATGAAAGATGGGATAAAAACAGGGAAGACTTTAAAATGAACATGGAAATTGCTACAGGAAAAAGAGGGATATATAAGAAACAGCTTAATATACAGAAACCTATGTGAGGAACAGAAGTGAATTTAATGCATTGCAGATGTAGATATTTGCATCAGTGTGTGTTGGTAATTAAGAACAAAGATTCAGGGAGCATCTGTGGGTGCCAGAACAGGATTCCTACCCTGGGACAGGCAAAGGTATTGAGATAAAAACAGGGAAGACTTTAAAATGAACATGGAAATTGCTACAGGAAAAAGAGGAATATATAAGAAACAGCTTAATATACAGAAACCTATGTGAGGAACAGAAGTGAATTTAATGCATTGCAGATGTAGATATTTGCATCAGTGTGTGTTGGTAATTAAGAACAAAGATTCAGGGAGCATCTGTGGGTGCCAGAACAGGATTCCTACCCTGGGACAGGCAAAGGTATTGTCCTGTCTCGCCAAAACATCAGTAACCATGAGGTGGGAGATACAAGTAGTGTTAATTTGCATTTCACCTTGCAGTCACTCTAGATAGCTGATTGTGAAATGGGCTGTGGGTTTGGAATGTTAATCACTCTTATTTTCCCTGTCCATATACCTGTGAAAATCTTCCTGCCTTCTCCCTCTGCCTTCAAATCTCATAGATTACCCTTTTTCACTCGTTATTTTGCTCAAGTTCTGGCTCATTTTATTTTCAATTAGAAATTGAAACTAAAGAAGTAGAATAAAGGAAAGAACTGGAGGATTTTGAGGGGTTTTTTGTTTGTTTGTTTTTGGTTGTTTTTTGGTTTTTGTTTTTTTTAATCAGTTTTGTTTCATATTTTATTCAGTTTTTCTCTTTTTAAAGGCCCCCATTCCTAGGAGCAGAGATGCTGCTCTTCACACCCATCACTGATTTCAGGTTACACCACAAAATGGAGGTGTTCTGCCTGTAACTCTCTTAGCAGTTTCCCTTCTGCCTTAGTTTTCTATTCTAAAATATAATTTCAAAGTGTTTCAGTTCTGTTAAAAAGCTGTTATGCTCTATTACACAAGTGCCTGTGTTTGTGACTAAGGGATCCATACATATATGTGTATATGAGCATGTGTATGTGTAAATCCATAGTGCACAAGTATAGAAATCATATAAAATGCATTTATTACTTTGCATAAAGATACAGGAGGGTTTTACCTGTTTGTGTTTGGGGTGTTTTTAGCAAAGGTTGAACAAAATGCACTTGCAGAGAAATGAACTTCCCAATTGTAATTCTCACTTCCAGCAGCACTAAGTACATATTTAATATCTCTCCTCCCCAGGCTGATTCGGCATTCCCAGGGAGGGTTGAAAGATGAGAGTAATGTGCAGAGCAGTGGAGAAATGCCGTGGGAGTGGATAAATCTGCCTGACCCTGGACACATTCCAGCTACCACCCTGTGATGTGCTCCAGCAGCTGCTGGCAAAGCTGAATCCTCTGCTCCCTGAAAGTCACCCACCGTAATCCTGATTCCACAGCAGCCCTTCGTGCAGGCAGTTGCTGGAGTGCTGGGCATTCAGACAGGACATTCCCAGTCCAAGCTGTGCATTCCCATGGCCGTTTGCATGGCAGAAAAGAAACATGTGTGATTCCCCAGCCAGGAAGCAGAAAACTTGGAGCAAGGATTGTAAAGTTCAGAGCAGAAAGGATAAAAATTAAGTAGGGTAGTTTTTAAAAAGCAAACAGGAAAAAAAAAAAGAAAAATAACTGTAAAACGTATCAGCAACTAAGCCAATAGGTCAAACACAGAAAAAACAGAAATAGACAAACAGTGAAAATAAAGGAAGCTGCAATTCTCTCAGCAATGGAGATCTGTAGGTCAGCTAACTTTGTAGGAGCCTCAAGTGAAGAAACAAGTTACAGCAAGTTTATTTTTTTGACCCTTCTTATAGGACACTGTTCATTAATTTAAATTAAACCTCCCAAAGTAAGTGCCATCTCCTGGTCTATTGCCAGTTTGTCTCACATTAGTTGGCAGTGTGGCCTGAGCACTCTCTCTCAGGCTTTCTACTCCTAATATTACTTGTCAATTAGTCCCTCTCCAGATTCTAATGCAATGGGGTGAATACGTCCCAAAAAACCTGAAAGCCTCCCTGTTACAGATTGTGCGCAAATCTAGTAACACGATTCATTTTGAGATCCATTTAAACGTTAAGCACAACATACTGGCCAACAAAGCCAGCTGGTGGGGCTTGCTCCACACATCACACTTGGGATTTTCCCCTTGCTTCCAGTAATTGTGAATGTTTTAACTTAGATGATGAAGAATAAAAGAAAGGCATTTCATCCTCTGGCATTTAAAAACATCCATGGCTTATGGAAATGAACAACAGTTATCTTTGAAATAATATTTTCAGTGTGTTTTGGAGGGATGTGTGCTTTGATTTGGTTTGGTTTTTAGTTTTTTTTTTTTTTTAAACTGTCCAACACTACCTTTATTGCCAGTAAGTAAGGAAAGGAAGATGGACAGGGTTGCCAAGCTACTAACTGGAAGAAACTTGAGACTCCTGAAGAGAGCAGGGAGGTGACCTTGAAGTGCAAAACCATTGCTTCTGCTGAATGGAGTTTAACAGGCAGAAAATTCTCGTGCTGTAGCAGAATATTTATCTGTCTCTCAAGGTTTTTTTCTTGAAAAGTACTGTGTTTGATAATTTACTTGTTTCTTTTTCTGATAGTTCACAAAAATATGGTGAAACTAATGGATATTGCAGTAGAAAAGTAAATTTAAAAAGCTGCAAAGATAGATGATTCCCAATATTTGTGTGGCAGTTTAGTAAGCTTTTCCTTTCTTAGATGGTATTTAATGAGATTGTGGATATTTGAAGAACTTGTAGGATTTGAGCTTATACTATAACATGAAAGAAATGATAAATATTACAAAAAATAATAAAATTTTATGCTTTGAAGTATGAACTTATTTGCTCAGCTGTCATTCTTTTCATTTTGTACATCAATCAGCCAAATTTTTTAAAATTAATTCTTATCTCCTTTTTCAGTATTGTTATCAACCTGCTGTTATCTCTGGACAAAGAACACCTTGTAGAGAGAAACACATTGAGAAATACCTTGATCACTCCTTAGCAGAAGCAGTTATGCCACAGTAAGTGGAACAAATATGGAGAGCTGTAAGCTTAAGGTTTTGGAAACAGAAAGCATAAATGATTTGGTTCTTTGCTTTTGTCACAATACTCTGAATAGCAGAGGAAATATATCTTTAAGTTCCACAGAAATACAGTCTATGTCCAGGGAGTGAAGAATTGCAAAAGAAGTTTTGTAGTAGTTGCATTTAATTTATGGGACAACAGGGATTCTGCAACAGCTGGACACAATTTTTCAGGCAAATCTTTTAAAGGCAACACTTTAAGGAGTTTGGAAAAGTAGGCTAAACTGGTTTTGTTTTAAATTGGTACAAAGTTCTCTTGGAAACTCTAGGGTCTGATCTTCAACAATGGATAAACCTTGGTAATTTATTTAGCAGATTGAATAATTTAAAATGGGTTTTAAAATCTCTTCTATCAGTAAAACGTATTTGGTTTTATTATATTTTTTTCTTGTCTCATCTTAATTTATCACAGACAAACAAGAAATTACAAAAAAGATAGAAAACTGCAAGTGCAGATTAATGTCTTTTTTTCTGTTTGCTGAGGTCTGATTCATAGCAGCTTTGTTTGACAGACATGCTGTCCTTGTGGAGTGTGATGCCTTTAGGAAACACGAGGAGCTCCACAAACTCATTTATCACATTGGTCCAAAATGCTCACGTTACAAAGAACATTTTTTATGTTCTGCCTTTTCCTAGTTTTCTTAGCCAAAGACCAGCATTGTATCATGTCATCCTGCTGACCATATTTCTTAAATGCCTGTTTTCATGCTGTCCTAAATAATCCTCTCAAAGAGAAGAAATTATTTCCAAATGTTACTCTGGAAATTTTCCTTTTGAAGCTTTGAATGACTTTCCACTGGTATCTAGCTAACACTTGGGCTGAATATCCAAGCATAAGGAATCGTCCAGGTAGAGAAGATGCTTGTAGGAACCACAAGTGAAAACTGTCCCTAGTAAATCTGAAAAAATAAAGGGCTCTCAAAGACTTTCTTTTTTTGTCAGAATAAAGATTACCATTGTACTATAGACCCTAAGCTGATACTTTTCATGTTTTTTCAGAATTGAATGGATGAAAGAACCAAATTAATACAGTAATGCTGTATTAATATGTTGATTTTATTGCTATCAAATTATTTGAGAATATTTTTGTCCTCTCTTGTTTTATTTAAGGTGATCATTTTACACCCATTGTTTCATTCTTCAAGGACTTATATTTCTTTACAACTTTTCATCAATGCTGCATTTTCCCTGCAGACTTAATTCACAGGATTAAGACTGAATCATTCTTTTACACTACCACTTGCCAGTGAAACAACAGTGGAAAACATGGAGCAATTGTGTGAATGTCATATTCTGGATTCCATTTGGTTTTTTAATATTCTACAATATTCAAGAGGTCCCACTGGATGAGCACACAAGTTCTGGTCATCTTCCCATAAGCATCCATTGTTGGGAGGTTTTGCTTCAGTGAGCAGCATTTTATTTTTATTATTTCTCCTGTCAGAAAGTCATGGTTGTCACAGCTGGTAAAGTGCCAACCACTCCTAAGCTAACTAGGTCTAGAAAACTCACATTTTAAGTACTTTAAATTACCTATTCTTTATTAGTTATGCTTTGTGAAGGGAAGGCAAAGGAACTTTGCAGATAGATAGGGCAAAACATTAAATAAAAGCTGGCAAGAAACCCAGAAAACAATGTTTTTGCAATCATGCCCTTTGCTGTTATTGGTCTAAGAAAGGCCAAGTTTGATAACATTTTTTCCTTCCTCTATTCCCTGGGGAAAAGAAACACTGTCAGGTTAGCCCTGCTCTCATAAGGGGACCTTTTACTCCGCAAGCAGCAAATGATTCACTCCTCTAAACTGGACCTAAGTTCATGACATGTTTTCCCTGAGAGCCTCTGTCTAAACTTTTCCCCACCAAGAGCAGAAGGCGGGGATTCTCTTTCAGAAACTCTGCATGGTGACAGCTCCACAGACAGTGCCCTCTTTCCCATGCACCACCCCGGCCTCATGAGTATTCAGTTTCAGCTGCTGTTTCAGCACCCTGTTCAGCATTTCTGCCAGTTATTATTCAGTTCAGTTGAGTTCAGCATTTGTCCTTGGCTCACAACTCAGTCTCTTAGGTAGTCTCATAGGATGTCTTTAGGTAAGTGATTTATTGAGTTCCTTTATGATAAAATAGGTGTATGTGCATAGATAAAAAGATAAATATATAGATAGATAAATGTGGATATTAATAGATATGCACCAGCTTGCCTTGTACAATTCTATAAATACTTAGGGGAAATAGGAGATAATTAAATATACCATCATGTCATGTCTGATATTCCAGGAAAATATTTCAGCCAGGAGCAATCTTCCTAGATCTCTTATTCAAATAAAAATCAACAAATTACAGCAAGCACACTGTCAGAAAAGCTCTTTCCTCTGATATTTTAAGGTGATTCCACATGATGGTAGTCAGGACAATTCCATTAGTGGAGCAAAATATGTTTATGTGTTTAATATATTTTGGGATGTCTGTTCTAGTTGCAATGGGAAAGGCTTGATACCCCATCCAACAGCTGCTAAAAATGCGTTATGAACTCCAGCCTTGAACTTTGGTTGATTTTATGTCCCATGCTACTGTCAATGTCTGTCCCCTCTTCACTGAGGAAGCAATCTCAGCTCAGATCCCCAGCTCCTGGTTGGATAATTGTGTGAAATTACTGCTCAGGATGGTGGTGGAGAGGCAATATCTCTAAAATGCCATTCTGTCTGAGAACTGCTTGGCCTGAAGCTGGAACTGAAAAGAGAACAGTTCTAAAAGGGAGGTCTCATCTTTTTCATGGGATGCCTGAATGCAGTGTTTAACACAGAGAAAGGGAGCGAGGCTGGGTTGGCAGAACAAGTTGTGTTGTTATTTAGGGGGAAGCTGCAGCACTCATTATTCACTTAGGAACAAACTATTTCAAATACTCTGGGAAAAACTGCAGGTTTTCTTCCATTCTTTGTCTGTATAAAACAGGCCAAACACAAACACACTAAAGGGAATAGAGTCTGCACTCTTCAGTTAAAACACTGAATGCTTTTTGGTGTTTTATTTCAACAAGTTTTATCGATTATTAGTGAATTTCTTTCAATTCTTCATTAGCTTCTTTCTGTTGACTTGCAGAACAATTCTTCATAGTTAAATTGCACAAAGAGAACCTTTTCCACTGCTTTTAGGGTCAGGATGAAATAATCTGAACAGCAGGAGCAGTGGCAGTTCAATTAGCAACACTGGCAGCTTCTGTGGGATGGAAACACTGCTGGAGCCAAAGAGCTCGCTGGCACTGAAATGTCTCGTGAGGGGGAAGTGAAGAGTCCTTGGTACAGTTCTGCAGATTAGTGTGACAGACAACAAAATGAGTGACCAAGTGGGGAAGCTGTAAACACAGTACAAAGCTTTTCCAGGCCATGGTTCTGTGCTGAAAGAATCTTTCTCAACAGGAACAGCCAGAGTTTGTTAAGCAGTGTAGGTACCATTTGCTGCTTTCAGTACATTCGTTAAAGAAACTCTGCCTTTTTGTTAGCTTTTCAGATTAGTTTTTCTTTTAAAACTGTGTTCCTGTAGATGTGCCCTTATTGTTTTGTTTTGTTTTATTTTCCTTTTCAAGAGTTGCAGAATTTCTTGGTTTGTTTTGTTCTATTGTTGTTCCCCTCATTGGTGTAAGAATGAACCAAATTTCTGGGGCACCTTCTCGGTAGCACATCTTCAGAGATTTTACTTGAGGAGTAAATTAATTTTCAAAATATCTTTTCATTTTGAGGAAATGCAGTTATGAACA
Source organism: Zonotrichia albicollis (assembly GCF_047830755.1). Lineage (NCBI taxonomy): Eukaryota > Metazoa > Chordata > Aves > Passeriformes > Passerellidae > Zonotrichia > Zonotrichia albicollis. Next base: position 21,066,884 of record NC_133820.1, read on the forward strand.
CTGGTCTCATGAAATAGAATTTATGTGCAGTAGTCTGCATAAATACTCCCAAACTGTATCTATTCCATAATTAATATGTTGACATTTTAGGAGGAAGGGAGGACTATCTGTAAAGTCACAGTCAGTGAAAACAATTGAAGTTCTATTCCTAGCTCCTACTCCTGATTCTTATTGTGATCTTAATCTTTTTGCCTCTAATTTTCAAGTGAATGATTAAATATTTTTTTAATTCTCTATTGTTGGATGTTAATGGTCCTATTTTTTTGTTGTTGTTGTCTACTCAGTGTAGCTCTCAGTGACAATGAAGAGTTTTAAAATATTATTGTTCCTCTGGAAAAGATGAATTCACATTAAAAATAATTTCCTTCAGGTCCTCTTCTGAATTCTGTGCTCAATTCTGAAACAAAGATGTAAGTGTGGGCTGCAGCAGTATGATTTTGAATAGGAATTCCATCTTTGAATAGACATTCAAAGGTTGTGTCCTTTGCTTCCATAGGAAGGAGCTGTTGGTAGGAAACAGGAATGCACAAAGTGGTTGCTGCTGGAACAGCAGCAACTGGAGTGTTAATTGTTGGCAAGCTGAGACCTTAAAAGCATTCAGTAAAACTTTTTTACAAATTCTAATTAGTCTTCTTTGCTTTAGTTGACTAATTTCACCTTTCAGCAGTAGATCCAAATCTGCCAGATAAGTTACCAAATAAGTCATGATGTTCATCTATTTGTTAAAATATTATCTAAGACAATGAAAATATATTTGAGAGAGAGCAGTGGGCTTTTTTTTTTTTTTTTTTTTTTAGTAAGACTACTAAATGGGATAGGAGCTAGATAGAAAATGGATATCTAGAGATAATATTTACTGTAGAAATTCAGTTGTACAAGTAAAAGTGTATTTCCTTCTGAAAATTACTTACAGAGAATATTTTTTTATACCTCACTGTGAGCTGGAACACAGAATACAGTATAAAGTACAGAATTGTATTATGATTGATTTTTTCCATACAGGATACCACTTAACAATTTTTCAGTTCAGAGATGCTGGAATAAAATATCTACATTTAGCAAAAAGAAACTTCAGCTACGTAAATGTCCAGAAGTATTTTCAAAAATTATTGAAGTATTGAAGTTCCTCAGGGAAATATATTTTGTAATTGTGGATATTGCTCATCCTTCTGTTGATGTCTGCTTTACTATATTTGATGGACTTTTGGGCTGTTATGAGTTTTCAGAAAATCTAGAAGAAAATGAAGATTCCTTTCCCCTGCAAGAGGTTTTGTTTGTTCTTTGTAATCACAGGACTAAAGCACCTGGAGCTTTTGAGATGATCAATACTTTGAAAACTCTGTGCTGTTTTATCACCTGTGCTGAGACTCATGAAAAATTAACACTTTTTATCAGCACCTGAACAAAATCAATAGTTAAGGTAATTAATCCTTGCTACTTGACAGATCATTTTATTGCACAGGTAAAATTTGGGGACTACATGGGGTTATAAGGACTTATTCTTGGTGAGCTGAGAATTGCAGCTGCAAAAACAGGGCTTGTGTGGAAAGGATTGAGATTGCACTTGTGCTCCAGGATGGATTGAATTGGGAAGTCCAGAGGGTTCCATATGATTTAATTCACTGTGAGAGGGCACAGCTATCCCAAACATATCCTATTTGTGATATATAAAAAAATATTTTTACAGATGAATATTTATCAAGGAAACAATACTCCATCCATTAAAATAATGTGGTTAGGAGAAATTTTTGTAGCTAAACATTTGGTCCTACAGGCAGGAATTTTGAGGTTGGGCCCTTCTTTTAGACTTGATGTTTTATTTCTTCCTCCAGAGAATGGTGATATGAAAACTTGTCACACATTTCAGTAACAGATCAGAGCTCTGCTCAGCACTTAGTACTGTAAGGCTTTCATCTGTGTTAGGTCTTACAGGCATTATTAACATAACACTTGGCTTTAGCTGTCTTTCTTACCCTTGAAGGAGATCAAATGGTTTGCTATGTGCCTATCACTTACAAAGAGCTATTTTGAAAGTAAACTTGAGTGTGGGAAATTCTGCCTCGTGTTCTGAAGAGCACATCCCAGCAACTTTGGTCAAGAGATGTTGGAACCCAGGACATTGCTCTGACTGCCCTGGAGGACTCGAGACCCTGGCAGGGGTCTCAGAGACCTTGGCATGGAGTCAAAGACACCCCTGCCTTCAATTTTAACCCATGGAAACAATTACCAACTTTGCATGAGGAGTTACAAGCCATAAGGGTTTGAGTAGAATGGTAGTGAATTTAACACAGGGTGAAAATGTAGAATTTAGGGGTTTTAGAATGGGGGTTCAAGAGGTGGGATGGAGGAATCTGGGTGTGTCCTGTCTTTCTTCTTCTTGTCCTCCATTTTCTGCTGTGATGGTGGCACTTTTGGATTGGTTCAGAGACAAAACTGTCTAACATAGGTGATAGGTATTGAAAATTTTTGTAAATAAAGTACATGTAGGTTTTAGTATAAAAAGATAACGCCACACTGAAGGCAGTCTGTGTGCCTCAACCCAACCTTCTGGACAGATCTCAGCAGGTCAGAGAAAGAATGTATTAAATAAGAGAAAATAAACAACCTTGAAAAGCAGAACCAACGAATCTTGACTTCTTCTTCGGTTGTGGAACTACAAAAAAAGACTCTTTAATACCTCGGAAGCCATTCCAGCAACACAAAACCCGAGAAAGAGACATCCTTAAAATCCTCAAAATGAAGGGCAGATATTCCCACAGTACTGGGGAATCCTACATACAAACACAACATAGCCAGATACCTACATCATATTACCATTACATACACTGTCTCCAGTCTGCAGTAGGAGTTCAGTGGTGTTTATTTTAATTGTTGTCTTTCTTTTGTTTTATTTAGTCTTTTAGGACCAGAGAAAGGGATGTAGTGACAGCACTGTCCTTGTACAAAACTATGAATTTATATGTGATCTGAAGCAATGATCATGATAGTGATGGTAAAAAAAATCCTTATGTGCTAAAAATTGGTGACAGAGGCAAGAAAGGACTTTTTGTGTCAAGAATCAGTGAAGAGAAAAAAGATGCAAGAAATAGCAAACCAAATGGCAAAGCTGAGGTTTTAATACACCAATGAGATCTCTGACTTGACTTAAAAGCTCAAGAGCAAGCACAGAGCCAGTGGTTGCTTAATTCTAAGACGGCTTTTAAGGTAAAGGCAAGAGGGAATTACATTAACAGACTCATTCCTTTTAAATGCATGAGCAGAGGATGTTATGGTGAGGCGCACATATCGTGCATATCTAAGCAGTCTGTAGTCTTTTAGGATAGTTCTCCTAATTTTAAAATACTTTGCCTAGCTTCCACTTAAGAATTTTCTTGTGTGGACAAAGAAAACCTCTTTTCTTCACTGATAAAGATAAATCACTTTCATCATGCAAGGATACTGCAATTTGTTTTTAATATATAAATGCCCCTTAAGTTTAATTTCTCTGCACACAAGGAACATTCCTAGTCATTCAGGGCAGCATGGGATGTGTTACAGTAGACTTGGGATCTATTCTAAGTACTGCCAGAGGCTTGTTAAATGACTTTAGGGAAATCACCTTGCAGTCATTCTTCTTATGTTTAAAGCTGTGACTGGGACATTCTGTGTAATGCAAGTAATGTCACATTAACACACACCCTTGTCCAATCAGGGTGAAAAAATTCAGTTTTGAATATATTTTATAAGCATGTTTTCTGTCTTAAAAGGCAATTTTAATACTGTCAGAGCAAAAAGTTAAGACTTTCCAAGAAAAAGGACTGAACATGACATCTCATGATACATTAACAAATAAGTACCTTCATTACTTTATTATTAATATAGGGGAAAAGTTGTTTTTATGATGCAATGCTTAATATGTTTTGCAGGTCTTGCATTTTGAAAATACTAAAAAAAATTAATTATGCCAAATTAAAAATTGAGTAATTGGTAATGACCACAAAGATGAAGAATTGTATTCTTCAAAGGAAACCTTCAGTAGCTGCTTTATTTTAATTGTTTTATAAGCAATGGAATGTATTTCGAGAGAAAAAAGATGCTGACTATAACCAATAAGTACAGAAAAAAATATATAATATATAAGAGTAAAGTATAAAAAAATCTTCATTTTAGCAAGCAGTAAACTTCAATCCAGATTTAGAAATTATCGGAAGGTCACAGTGAAAGTGAAAATGAGAGGATTGGGCTGTGTTAACTCTCAAAGGTATTTTTTATAGGTGAACATTATTATTTCTTATTGATGCTTCCATTATTTTTCATTGCTGTATAATTTCTTCCTGAAATTTCTATTTCCCCTAATGATTACAAAGGTGTTTGTGTTTCAGTTCCATGGAGCAGACTCCCTGTTTCTCACACTTAGAGAAGGACACTCACACTTAGTCAGGGACACCTATTTGTGTCAGCAGGGCTCAGGTACTTTTTGTGCTAAAGAAGGTACTGAAAGTAAATCCCACAGTGATCCCTAATGGTGGTCTAATAATTATTAAAGAGTTGCACTAGGAAATCAAGTAATTATTGACTTGTTTTGTCAAAAGTATAGAAAAGATGGCAGTGATGTCAAGTGGATGCAAAAGAAAATACTCTATTGACAGATTTTTGAGGAAGTTGCACTCAATTATGATTGTGCTGCACAAACAAAGGATTCCAAGGTTTCAGGCAAAGATTTTCAAAACCAGACATGTGACTCATCATACCTTAATAAAAAAATTACTGCTAATTTTGGAATATTAGTTGCTAATACAGGTAGTGAAGAATCTTGGTTATATGAAGCCATAGAGTTTTGACTCAAATCCATTTGAAAATGCCTGCACTCTATTTACAATAATCCAGTAATCTTTATTCACTTTAGTTCCTTATTCTCCTTATTTCTGGAAGGATTCCAACAGTTAAAAAAATACTACAGATGTATTTAAAATCCGTTTTCCAAAATGTGATGCAGTAATAGAAGGAATTTAATGAGGACCATCATTATGTGTTCAATTGAAAGCTTTCTCACTGATCTTGTAGCAAAAAAAGAATCTTCTCCTCATTACTGGTGTCTTTCTGACTCAGCCAGGCTTTCATGTAAAAATAACACTAAGCTCACAAACTTGTGGTGGAATGGCAGCTATATTAAACACAGTTTTATTACCACTTACCAGTTATTTTTAGAAACCACATTTCAGCTTTTAACTTGAGTGGCAGAGTAGCAAAGAGAAAAAATTGTTCATAGCTGGAATTTCTCTGAGGACACAGAGAAGTACCAACACTTAGGGGAGATGGAAACAAAGGCTTCAAATGACAGCTAGTATTAACCAAGGAGTATATAACACATCTCTATTGATTTTTTGGCTGAATCTTGTAAATTTGGCATTATTTTATTTTTTTAAGTACTGATCAAGAAATTTCTTGATGTAAAAAGTTGCAAAAACTCTGTCAATTACTGAGGATCATGACAGCTCAGAACAGTGATAGATGTGCTTGCCACTGCACACTCCTGAGTATGTGTTTGGGTTTTTTTTAAATATGTATTTTTAAATGAAAATTTTTAATCTTGTTTCATCCAAACTGCTATGGTATTGTACGCAGAGACTTTATTATGCCCGGTCAGACACAGCAAAAATCAAAGGAATCCTATGTTAAGCAATCCTATGGAAGCACTTCTATTACTTTCCAATCCTAAGAGCTTTTCAGGATGCCATCAAGTTAGCTCCCTGAGAAAAAGAAAAGTCAAGAAAGGAAGACTCTAAATATTTACATGTATCTAATGGAGAAGTATACTTGTTGCTGTTATGAGGAAAAATAGAAGAGGGTGCTTTGTCTGGCAGAGATGAAAATACTGCAAGTACTACTAAGGAGAAATAAAGTAAAACCATACTTAAATAAAAATAAAAATATTAGAGGTTCTCTAGATTGCAGAGAAAGAACCTTGTGAATCTTCCATCAGTCAGTACAGTTGGTGATATAAAACAAATCAGCATAATCTAAACCAGAATACTGGAGACTGAATTAAATAATAAACTCTATTCTTTGTAGTATTCATGGTTTACTCAATATAAGGCTGTTTGAAAATTTAACTTCTAATTTTTTCTCTCTCTGTTAAAAAAAGGTATGACTTTTTCTGTAACGGGATTATTTTAAATTTCCTAACTTGTATATCTAGAATTCATTTGAGTTTTTTGTGCTTAATGTTTTGTTCCTAACTTGGATTTTAATTTAGAATACAGGCTGTCAATCCAAAGTTTTTCTGAGCTCCTACAAATGTTAGCAACATAGTTTGAATATTTTCTGAAGAAAATGTTGCTGTTAGTGTGGTGCTTAACGATGGACTTGAGGACCTGAACATAGGCAAGATTGTTAAATTATCTCAAAGAAATAAACTAATTTGAATGTTGCACTAATCATCATGTTGTTATACTAGCAATCAGGAACTAAAAAATAAACCCAGACACACTCATTCTTGAGAAAATTACTATAAGGATGAAAAAATAGTAGCTACTGTGCAGCAATAATTCTGGTTAATCAATAGGAATTTAATTATAGTACTGCAAGTTAAGAATCTGACTGACTCAAATGTTGCCATTAAAAAAAAATAGATTAAAAAACAGCACAGAAATTGTCCATTGCTGTCACCTATTGTTGATGTAAATTTGGATTGAGTTTAGGATGATATATTGGCTGGTTAAGGGAGTTTAATAGAGCAAACAAATATTAACCCCTGCCTCTCTTCCATTTTGCTTCTTAGAGATTAAATATTGTATAATGTAAAGACAAGTTTTAATGCCCAAATGTCCCAGTGCAATGCTGTCACAATGGCAGGGATGACTCTCACAGTTATCTTTTTCGTGAACCCCAAAAAGCCCCCAATGAATTTCTCCTTCCTCTTATTTTTCCTAGACTTGATTTTCCTATTTTAGTGTAACCCAATACATCTCTCAAACATTTCAGACATCTTCTGTCATTCTCACCCTCAGCTGTTTAGACAAGACTTCTTATCAAATTTCCTTCCTGACACAGATCCTTATCTTAATTGATAGCGTGTTTTCTCATACACCACATCCCCACGGGCTGTGATTACTTTTCTTGGCTGACAGGTATGTCAAAAAGGAGCTGAGTCTGGAGTGTGAAAGAGACAGATGTGTTTAGAGCAGCACAGGAAGAAGAAGTAAAACAGGTGACATTCTGTAGACAGAAGACACTCGTGGAATAGGGAGTTGAAGTGAAGGAGAAGCTGAATGGAATAAAAAGAGATGCTGTCATCTGAGAGCACATGAAGATGGAAGAGGGCAGCCTGACTTGGTTTCCTGTTGATGCCAGTTACAGCAGCAAGCAACTTAATTAACAGCTGACTTTTTTCATTTGTCTAAATGCAAAATTCAGAATTACATTCCTCACACAAAGTTCACCGGGATGTACTTCAGAACAGTTGGACATCTGCATCAAAAACCCCTTTACCATGAGTGAAACTTTTGTAGTTGGGCTGATGAAGAAGAATTAGACATCAGAGATGTTTGAAGGTTCCTTGCTGCCGTTAAACTGGGGAATATCAAACCCCAGTTTATGTTGGTTTAACATGGAAGGTCATGTTAAGAAAAAAATGCAAAATGGGGAACTCAGTTTTCCAGAGCATGTGTGAGCTTTTATGGGAGTTATGAGCATGTAGAAAAGAAAACCTTGATGCCTCTAGATCCAATGTCAAAAGTTTCTAGCTTAGACACTTTTATTCATCCTTAGGAACCTACTCTAAATGAGACTGCTAAGACTAAGGACTCAGATTTGTTGGATTTTTTAAAACTTAAATCTCTTTAAGACCCTATATACTCATCTAAAAATGTCAACAATATTTCATGTAAGTATTGACTCGAAAACTGAATTGACTTCTCACATGGAACAGAGAGAGCCTTTATGTAAGAGATCAGCTGAACTTGATTTTGTGATGTCCTGGTGACTGATGATGTCTGGGCAGCCCTTCTTGAGCACATGGGTTGGGCTGGATGGCCCCTCAAGGCCCAACCTCAGCCATTTGTGATTCAGAGATACATTAGAAAGGATTTAAACCATGGTGGCAAGGAGAGGTGTCCATTCCCTGTTTGTGTCAGTGTTTAGGCCCTGTTGTTGCAGACATCCCAGGAAGATCACTGAACTCAGCACTTGTCTCCCTGGGACAAAAGGAATTCTCAGAAATTGTTCTTGGCCTGAGCTTAACATGTTGAGGCCAAAAATTGTGAACTAGGAAATTGCTTAATTTCTGTTAAGTAAGTTCTTGGGAATTCTTGCAGATATATTCAAAGATATATAAAAAAATAGTCATGTAAACCATATGTCTCAAAGTTATTTTTTTCTACTAAGTAGACAATGCTGAGATGTAATTATGGTTACCAAATAGCTGAAGATAAGCAGGAAGGAAAATATATACTTTTTTTCCTCTCATAAGAGAAAATGACAGAACACAAACATTTCACAAAACTTCTCATTCCTGGTTACATAAGTTGCCTGAAATTTAAAAGGCTCAGGAACTAATTCATTTTCTGTACTTCTGCACTTTTTAAATTGGAAATCTCTGTGCTAATATAAGCAGTTTTGAAACTGTATAAGAGCAGTAATTCAAGAGTAGCTAAAAGATCTATTACAGTGAGACTGTAATTAAAATTTACCAAAAAAAGCTCCCCCAAAAAAATTTTCATTATCTTGCATCAGAACTAACAGAGTGACCTGAAATTCCATTTCAAGCTCACCATGTCATATTTCAAGAGCAGTCTTAAAATCTGCCAAAACTTTCATAAAATGAGACCCTTTGATCAGAGTGCTTGCACATTTTCTGCACATTTCATAAGTTAAACTATATATATATTTATTATATGTAAAGACCATATGACAAGTAATGCTAAATACCACTCTTACTATGGGTTTTTTGTAGCAGGAGAGTTTTAATAAATAAAAGGGTTACATTTAAATGTGTTAGGCCGGACCCAGCAACCTACAGAGTACGTAGGATTCATAGCACCACAATGTATGGGCCAGTGATTTCTCTGCTATTGATTTTCCCAGGATTTATTGAATAAAAATCAAATCACCAACTTGTTGTGTGCTGAGAGCCTGCTCATGAAGTCTCTGAGTCTCTCAAACCACCTGCTGAATCCATGTTTGTAGGGGTGGCTATAGGAAACGATCAGCCTGGCAAAGCAGAGAGGAGAAATAAGGAGGCACAGAAAAACCTGTAGAAAAGAGACACATTTTGTGGAAAAGAAGAATATTGAAATGATGTCCAGGAGCTTACAGGCTGTGCAAGTCAGAAAAATAAGGCAAACCAGACCCTGCTCCTGTGATATGAATATAAAATATTTCTAACTTCTCCTAGTTGTTCCCCTCAAATGCTGTCCTCTAATAGATGATATTTTGTTCTTGAGAAATGCAATGAAAATAAATTGTATGTAATTAGTATCAGAAACCATTTAATCCTAATAAAAATCTAGACTAATCCTTGAAATTCTTCACTCTTTTGCTTTTTAAGAAGCCTTTTTCCACCTGCATCAAACATCAATGTAGATGTTGACATTATCAGGTACAAAATATTCATTCAATTCATTTTCCTGAATAGTCTTGTGATGCCGAATTTTGCCCCAAAAGGCGAGAATAACTGCCTAAGAGACTCAAGTAAGTCAGCATAGACAGGAGGTATTTTATTACGACGCGTTGGAGAAATCACAAAAGGGATTTCTAGCTATCTCATGACAGAAGCAAGCTTTTATACAGTCTTGGGTGCAGGGTTACATCATATTCATAAGAGGCGTGGTGTGGGCGGAGTGTGGACGGAGACATCTATTTTGAGGATTATTCTTGGTGGTCCTTCCGGTGCCTTCATCGCGGGCAAGGGTCTTCTGATGAGTCTTCCTCTTTAAACTTTTGAACTCCTATCCTAATATGGTCAATTCCCGGTGTACTTGGCTTGGTTCCCATGGCTAGGCACGGCTCTTAGGGTCAGTCTGACATTGGCACGGCTCTTAGGGTCAGTTTGACATTATTAGCTCTGATCATGCTTAGCTCGACAATTCCCTTATCCCTATCTCTCTTTATTGTTTGCCCTGCTTACCAAACTTCAAACAGAAGGATCCACCAGGATTGCTTCTGGATTAATGAATAACCTATCATACAGCATTATCAATAATTCCAGGATTGCTTCCGGATTAATGAATAACCTACCATACAGCATCATAAGCAATTCCTGAGTGTGGATGGGGGCGAATCCCCTTGTACCTAACATGAGACCACCCGCTGGTGATATGGGATATGGCTCTAGTGTTAGGGGTCGCGTGAGTAGCTAATGGGATGGGAATGGGATAGGACTGCTCAGGGTTGATTTTCAGTCTGTGGCTCTGCCTAAGCACTTTGATAACAAAATTATGTTCTTGTGCAGTAGTAAAATGCTGATCGGATGGGCAGTTTGGGGCTTCACTTGCCATGACTGCCATTGTTCCTGTTGCAGAAAGAGTCTGGTTGAGGATGGTTCTTTTTGTGATGTATCACAGAATGCCAGGCAACTTCAACAGGCATCAACACTGTAGGGGATTAAATTAGTGGAGATATGTTCATGTAGTTTGAGGATCTGTGGTAGTGTCAGGCCTCCCTTTGACATCAGTGTCAGAGCAAACCTGACCTTCGAGGACAAAAAAAAATTGTTCTGAGGCTCAGTGTTAGCAATAATGCCACCTCTCTCCATCAGAACAGCCTGCACCACTGCATAATGAGTTCATAAAGACACAGCAGCCTGGTTAATCACAGCCAGTGTCAGTGCTGGCATTTGACTTGATCATGTAGATCCCCAAAAGATTAGTGCCTGTTTTGTTCATGGCAGGGTTTCAAAGCACAGACAGCTCTATAAATATTCCCACAGAGATGAACTGTCTTAACAGGCTGCTGTGCAATTTCAGGTGGTGCAGGATGAAGTCACAGCACTTGAAACAAGCTACCAAAAGCAGGAATTGTGAGGGAGGAATAAGGGAAATTATTTCAAGAAAAATCCAAGACCTGCAATTTTAAAAGTAGCAGTAAACCCGAAGGGGCAGGAAAGATGCTCTTTGCAAAAGGATGGATTGAACCAACCCATTGGAATTACATGGGGAGAGCAAGTTGTGACCCATTCTTCTACTCAGACCCAAGCCTAAAATCCTTATACCTTTTTATTTTCCTTTCCAAATGCCTTCCTCAAAGACTTTGAGTTCTTCAACAGGTAGACATAGAGAGCAGATAGTTGTTTTCTCTTTCTGTATGAAGCAGCATTGTTTTATTGGGATACAAACAAATAATTTCCGTATGAGTACGTGCTAGAACACACAGACATCTATTCACCCAGTGACCTTTTAATACCAATCTTTCAGTGCTATATCAATTGTTTGTCAGCATTTTAAAAGTGTCAGAAGTCTGCATAACCAGTAATGAAAATTGTAAATGTAGGAATGTGAACTCTTCAAACATTTGATTGACTTTCTTAGAAGGGAAAAGATGAATAGTAAAAAAAAAAAAAATCTTGTCTTCGGTGGACTTCTTGCATTTTCAAAGTTTTTATTTCCTCTAAATTTTTCACTGTTTTCCTGGATACATTTCTACTTCAAAGTAATTTATAGAACTAGTGTTTATATGTATTTTTTTCGTATAGGAACTACAAAACAAAAGAAGACACATATAAACACAGATAAGTGTGATCGCCAATACATATTTAGGTCAGCAATTACTATTCTTTTGAAGTCCATTTTTATATATTTTGTGAATATCACAGACTTCTAAATTGCCACAGTAATAGTTGCAAAATTTTCATCCACATCATCCTTTTTTTTGTTTTCTCATGCGTAGTTTCCAAAACAAAATAATTTCAGAATCAAGATATACAATATAATAAAATTAAAAATTGAACAAACACAAATAGAATATCTTTGAGATTCAATAAACTTCCTAATTAACATTTTCTACTTATAATATAGATTTTTTTTTTCAAAATGTTGGTTTTGATAATGTGGTCCAGAATTGAATGAAAAGAAAGTATAAAAAATACATTTATTTGAAGATATCAATGAAGAGCATCTACACCATGTAGTTACATTGGAGCTCTATTCTCAGTCTACAGACTGCTGTAGTAGGGGAAGTAGTCTAGTGACATTTTTTGCATCCTACTTTGATAATTTTATTATTTTGTACATACAAATGTTTTGCACATGCCAGTGTTAATTTTTCTTTAGTTATTTGCATTTTATTCCTTTGAAATTACATAAATCCTGAGTTTGATGCTGACCACGTTCTTCAAGAAGGAAACATCTAAAATGCAAAGACAGTATCATAGAGCCCAGTGAAAGTAGAAATTTATGTAAGCACTACATGCTTTCTAACACACTCTTGGGAGGATTTTTTTTATCTGGATAAACACAATAAATATCAGTATGAACATTTGCTGAGAGACCTCCTCAAATCCCAGAACTCTTTGTCTTCTGCTTTCTAGTGTTCTTTCCTGGCCTTTATGGCCAGAATATATTGATATTTCTGTCTAGACAGGAGGCAGTCACAGAACCACTACAGGGAACAGAGCTCAAACATGTCTCTCAGGGGTACAAGAAAAAGGAAAAACCCAAAACTCTAGTGACTGAATAAAACACAAAAACCTACCAAGTCCTCTCAAACCTCTGTATATAACTGTTACTTATTGAAATTTAAGACACAGAAAGCAGTAAGAAACATCATTGTGAGAAACTTCAAAAGCACAGCAAATCCATGGACACTTTATGCCTAATTAACTCATTACTCATAAAATTATGATACAGTTTTGTTTGGAAAGGACCTTAAAGGTCATCTAGCTCCAACAGTCCCTGTCTTGTACATGTTAGGGACACCTCCCACTAGATCAGGTTGCTCAGAGCTCCATCCAGCCTGGCTTTGGACATTTCCAGGGATGGGACATCCACAACTCCTCTGGGCAATTTGTTCCAGTAGTTCAACATCCTCTCAGTAAAGAATTTCTTTCTCATGTCTCGTCAGTTCAAAGCAATTCCCTCTTATCTACCCACTACATGCCCTTGTCAAAATTCCCACTCATCTTTCCAGTGTGGCCCCTTTCAGTACTGGAATGCTGCTCTAAGGTCTCTCCAGAGCCTTCTCTTCTCCAGGCTGAACCAACCCATCTCTCTCAGCCTGTCCTTACAGGGGAGCTGCTCTGGTCCTCTGATCGTCCTTGGGGCCTCCTATGGACTCATCCCAAAAGATCCACAACCTTTTTTTGTATTGGGGGCCCCAGGGATGGGTGCCGCACTCCAGGTGGGATCTCACAAGGGCAGAGCAGAAGGGGAAAATCACCTTCCTCAAGCAGTTTACAGTGTCATGTGGAAGCCTTAAGTGGAAAATGTGAATGTCCCCATTGACTTTTTGCTTTCTGAGAGAAGCCAAATGACTTCATAATGCATCTTATAAATTAAATGTGTTTAATTTTCTTGGTTTGGGTCAAGTGAGAAATAAAACTTTTAAATCTGCTAGCAGTTGAAATTAAGATATTTTCTTAGACTGTTACAAGGAAGAAATACAGTACACATTCGCAGGATTCTCCCCAGAAAGATTTCAGCTAATTTGCTCTTCATTCTGTTGAACAAAGAGAAAAAACCACAACTAATATTGCAGCTCATGTGAGTTTAATACCAATATGCAGTGATTTCAAAGTGTTTATGCTCAAGTGGCTATGATATGAATTGGACTAACATGAACATTCTGAGTTCTGCTTATTTTAATGATAATGAGAAGATTTTCCTTTATCCAAAAGAAGCAATGTAGTTCGTAGTCATGATATTTTCTCAAAAATCCTTTCCTTAGGATTTTTTCTCCCGAGAAGCTGAGGGATCTCTGGAACAAAATGTAAACATTGATTATCTGCTGCTGTGGAATGCAACAGGTCGATCTTTGGTAGGTCCATGTTGGTTTGTTTGTAATTAATGGCCAGTCACAGTGAGCTGGCTTGGACTGTCTCAGTCAGTCATAAGCCTTTGTTATCATTCATTTTCTATTCTTAGCTAGCCTTCTGATGAAATCCTTTCTTCTATTATGTTAGTAGAGTTTTAATGTAATATATATCATAAAATAATAAATCAAGCCTTCTGAAACATGGAGCCAGATCCTCGTCTCTTCCCTCATCCTAAGACCCCTGCGAGCACAACCGCAGTACTTCAATGGTGCATGTGCCTTGGTTTTGATCTTCACAATCTTGATGCTGTCATTGGTGGTGGCAGCAGGAGCTCAGCCGTGGCCCAGAATTCTCCCTTTCTGCATCCCAGTCTCCCAGGGTAGCAGAAACCCAAATCCCCCCTGGCATGTCAGCCACTTGATTTGTCAGACAGCAGAGTGCTCTTGTTCTGGACATGAAGGGCAGAACTTTCCCTTATGTCCTGTCCCTAATTTGAGTGCTTCTGGAATGGCAGTTGGAATGTAACTGAGTGGTTTTGCAAAACAGAAATCCATCACAAAATTTTAGTGAAGGCCAAGCACAGAAGACTCAGTTCCTGCACTTATAGTTAGTTGTTTTACTGTCCTGTAAAGAATTGTGTCAGATATCTACTACTATAATCAGATTATTGTAATAAGAAGAAAAGAAATTTAAAAAGGGCAGATTTCTCTTCATTTTTCAGGAAAGTGATTTGCTTTGTTCCCATTTGCACTGCTGACCCCATTCAGATTTACGATACCAGACTATTTTTTCTCCTCCCCTCATATTGCTTTACACAGGAGGGTTTCTATAGCTGGAAACTGTACATTGCAATTTGGCCTATGATTTTCTACCTTCATTCCACCCACCTACTCAACACAAACACACAGGTTTCCTAAAAACACTTAGAAATCTCAAGCTCTTTGTATAACTTGTGGCTATTGAGTGCACTGATGAGTATAAATGTATATTTCTTTGAAACTGTGGCTGTATTTGGCATGCTATATGTATAAGCACACATTTTCACTGATTTTTGAAGTAAATATGCCATCTTAGTCCAATGAGAAGTCCAGGCTGCCCACTGAACAGATTGCTGAAAACACGGAGTGTGATGGAGACAGGATTGCCACAACCATGCTTTTATTATTTTATGTCTTCTCTATCAATCCACTAGCACCCATTATTTCACCTCTTTTCCCTCTGCTCTGGAATAGAAAACAGTCACTGTGACCCCTCAGTGGCCACCCCATGGAGCTGTGGATCACTAGTGAAGCCAGCATTCCACTGATTTATAGGAAGATCCTGCTGCTTGTCAGGGGGAAAGGATATAAGGAGGAATATTAAACTTGAGTGGGAAAAAATTGTTCATCTGTATGGAGAAGCAACCTGTGTGGTGTTTGTGAGGGTCCCCAGGATGAGGTGAGAGATGAGAATTTGACTCCATGTTCTCAGAAGGCTGATTTATTGTTCTATTCTATTCTATTCTATTCTATTCTATTCTATTCTATTCTATTCTGCTGTACTAAAGCCATACTAAAGAAAGAGAAAGGATACATCAGAAGGCCTAACAAGAATGAATAATAAAACCCCATGACTGACTCAGAGAGTCCAACACAGCTGGACCGTAATTCATCAATAATTAAAAACAATTCACATATTTGGATAAACAATCTCTAGAGCAGCACAACATGGAGAAGCTGAGGTTTCTCATCTTCCCAGAAGAATAAATTCTGGCAAAGGGATTTTTCAGAAAATATCACAGTGACAAACCTGGTCTAGTCTTTTGAGTACCCTGATCTAGTGGAGGATGTGGGGAAGCAGTGGCGAGGGAGATAATTTATTTCCTTCTTTTCCTTATCCTTTAACCTGATCTGGTTCAAGGGAGGGAAATGGTAGAAAGAAAGCTCCAGGAGTAGAGTCTACTGTGAATCTGCCTCTTCCAACCAGCTTGGCTTTATCAATGCAGGATAGCCCCCAGCCAGGGAATAATGTGCTCTGACTCCATGATTTCAAAAGGCTGAACAATTGCTTTATTAAGCAGTGTTATATTACACTAATACTGTACTATATAAAAGAGATACCCTACTTAAGAGATACTAAAGAAAAACCCGTGACTGTCTTAGACAGTCATGACACAGCTTTGACCCAATTGGTCAATTGGTCCAAACAACGATCAGCCGAGTCCAATTAACAAATCCCTTTTGATAAACAATCTCCATAACATGTTCCACACGTGCCAAACAACAGGATCAGCAAGTAGAGATAAGAATTGTTTATCTTCTTTCTCTGAGCTTTCTCATTGTCTTCTCAAAGAAAAATCCTAGGAGAGAGAATTATATCTCTCTCTGATCAGAGAATGTGAATATCACAGGGCTTCTCTGCCTGATTGCCAGAGCTGCCACCCTGCCCTGCACAGGTAAGCCTGCTTTTTGTCTTCTGTCTCACAGGCACAGGACACTATGAAGCTGATACTAAAAAAAAAGTGTTTCTACAAATTATTATAATTTATTTTGCAACAACAATCAGGTTGCACAAACTTTGCTTATTCAGTATTTAAAAACACAGCAGTAAGGGCAAACTGTCAATCAGAATAATTTTTTTGCTGCTCTGGTGGATTCTTCAGGATTTGATAATCTCAATGGTCTCAAATGAGCAGAAGACTGAGAAAGATAAAAAATGCATGTTTATATGTAAAAATTATACCTCATTCAGCCTGTGGATTGAAATGAGGATAAGGAACTTGAGCAAATGAGGCTTCCTCAGTGACATCATTAAGCTCAAACACACAAGTGCCTGACTAGGGAATTAAGTCTCTTCATTATATTTCTTCCACATACTTTTAGAAGTTCAAGACTCTGAGTGGAAGGAAGCAAAAATACCCAGTAAAATGTCCTTGCATGTTCCAGGATTCTGCAAGAGTTTATGCGAAGTTGTTTTTTTTATCTGCTAGACTGATTATGAAAAATCTCAACTATTGAAGAGTACTTAACACTAAGGTTATTCAACTCACAGACTTCCCCACTTGTGCAAATCAGTCTGAGATAAAAAACAAAACAAAACAAGCAAAAAACCCAAACAAACAAAAAACTCCAACCAGTTGGATCAATTTTCTGGAAATAAAATAAAAGTTTCAAGTTTCATGGAACAGACACCTTATGTGACAACTGAATCTTGTCTCTTGGTCCTGGCCAGAAAGGCCACTGCAAACACTGACCTTTTCTGAGATTTGCCAGTTTGTTTTCTGCCAGATCCACAAAAAATACAGAGCAGCCAATGGGAGGGAACTCACAGGCTGCTAGAGGAAGATGAGACAAAAAGATCCAGTTTGATGCCTGAGTCTGACATGAGTGACCAGGTATTTGTCCAAAGAAAAAGAACATAAGTATTTTAGTACAAGCCTGATTCCATGCAAGAGCACATTAATACAGGCTTTACCTCTATAAAAATTTCACACATATTGGTGGGGGATGTATGTGTTACAAATTGGTGGTACAGGAACATACCTTCTTGTTCAAACCCCCATATTCAGCATTTCTGGTATCCACATTCCAATAGATCTTAACTTCAGTAGCAGCATAGTTATTCTCTAGAAAAAAACAAAATTTTCTTTCCCTTCTTTTACTGTAAAATATTTAATGGATTTTTCTTTAACGGAAGGTAATATTAAATATTTTCTCCACATAGAAATTCTGCAGTTCCTAGGACTAACTGCATTAAAAAAAAATTCACCCCTTCCTTCATATATTCTCAAGACTTCAAGTACAAGGGGCTGCTATTTTACTTTGAAAGACTTTTACAGAGAATGTTGTTCTGCTGTTAGTCTGCAGTGTGCTCCACCCTTTTGATCTTGGCTCACTCAGCCTGACTGCTTTTATACTACAGAAGATGCTAAAGAATTATGGATCCATTTTGGGCAGCAGATGTTACATGTTGGTCTTCTGATGTGAATTATAGGTGCAATACTGATGCTACTTTTGCTTTATGGCTCCTAGAAGTGATTCCCAGATCTTGAATCTGAAAACATGCTCTGGTCATATAATTGTTCTCTGTGAGGACAAGGCACAGATTTGCAGCAGCTTTCCTTCCACAAATCTTATTTTGTACATAAAACCAGTGCTCAAGAGGAATGCCATTATGTGCACTAAACAGGTACTGATCTGGATGATTATAAGGAACTTGGCTGCTTAGAAGGAAGGACAGTGCTGCGCACATCAAAAAAGAAAGCCTTCACCTGAGTTAGGTAGATAAATTTTTTTTTGTCACTTTCTGTAGTGCCAATCTTGAATTTTAAAGTTTAGCAGTCTCCTAACTCTCTTAACTGAGTTCAGTATGTGAGGATCCATGAATCACTGAACAAGAAATTGTAATATGAGGCTAAGAGAAAATCCGGATTTAATAGAACACACTGAATACTTACTTCTAGGAAGCTTAGAAATTTCTAATAATTTGTATGAATGGAAAATCCCTCTGAAAGAATTTCTCATTGCACCTAGACTCTGAAGACCTATTTGTTCCTTCAACAGGAACCCCTGCTTGACACTTCTTTTAGGAGACAAAAAAAAAGCAAGAAAGCAAACTGGAGCACTGCTAATACCTGCCAGTTTATTGCAGCACTTCTGGAAATGGCTTTGTCCTAATGCCAGCTGAAGAAGGTGGATTGATCTTGTGTATTCATGTTTGGAAATATCAAAAAACTTGTGTTCAGCTCATGTAAACAACATGAAAGAGACATTTGGAACACTGCTTTATCAATTTCCTAGTGTAATGGGAGAATATAACTCAGGGAAGGCTGAGAATTGCACGTTGATTTCTACTGAAAGGCAGGCATTATGATGAATGTGAATTTTGCCTTCTTTTATAAGTTACTGCTCCACTGATGCAGTTTTTCTCAGTGTCACTGGCTCATCTGGAGGTCAAATGCTGTGTGACTTTCAGACTCACTTGAGAGTCTGGAGTCTTGAAAGGGATGAGCACGAGCAGCACAAATGGGCTGCAGCAAGTGCGCAAGAGCACACAGGTCCTCCTGGGACATTAATCTGCCTCTTGCCTCACAGAGAAGGACTCCCTTTCCCCAACTATTTTCCAGTCATTAGGACACAGGAACAAGCCTTTGTGGTGCCTTCTGAGCAAGTGAAGAGAATTAGGCTGCAGCACACAAAGCACAAAAGCATGGGAGGGACGAAGGATCCTTGCGGGCACAGAGCGACAGAGCATGAGATCAGTGCTCAGGAGATAAAAGGAACTGATGGAAACACTGCAGAGCCCTGATGTATCACAGATACCAGGCAGATGTTTGCAGCACTTGCTCCTCTGCCAGATCCTTCTGTTGTTTCTGGGCAATCATCCATTTACTCTGTTGCCTCAGCTACAAGGTTTTTCTTTCCTGCCTTACAGCTGCTGATATCCGTGCTGGCAACAATACTTCTGCTTCACTTGCTCAGTCTTCCCTGCTCAAAGAGAAACTTGGTTTCTTTACATATAAATTCAAAATGTCTGTCACTGATTAGTGTCCTCCTTGGAAAATATTTTTCCTGCCTAAAAATTCCAAATGTGGGACATGGCAAAATTATGAGAAAAGGTAAAGAGAAAGAGTATCCAAAAAGAATCGGAACAGAAAGAATTCTCTTACTTTTCAGAGACTCCTTAAATGATGTCTAATGGCCATTAATATACTATATCCTTGATCAGTATCTAGCTATTTTCCTATTTGGAAATGCATTTCAGTTTCTACATGTACATGAGAGTTTAGTAACAAAAAATAATGCAGTCATAGACTCAAAATCATTCTTTGTAGAATGAAGAAAACTCCACACTCTTTATTAACTGAACATAAACCAATGAGAATGGTAAGGACAAAAACAGAGTAATCAACAAATAAACTCAACTTGATACTGAAACATTTGTTTCTTTCCTAAAACTGTTGAATAAAAATAATTAATGCAAAGCAGAAAAGCTCCTATTCTTTCTCTCTGCCCTCATAGAAGTCACTGTGCTTGTAAAAGCAGCAGCACAACCTTGAAAATGAATTTGCTGAACTTGAACCTGTTACAACTGGTTTGCACACAGGATTGCAACAGTAATTTTTGTTGTAAAAATGGCAGTTTCTCATAATTCAATAGAAGGAAAAAGCATGAGGAACCTTTTCTGTTAATTTGTCATTTGGTAAGGTATATTGCAGTTATGACAAATGTAATCATATTTCATTGTTCTCTGCTGAAGAACTCTTGATGCTGCCTGAAATACATATCAGTAATGCAGGATGTGAAAAACATCCTTAAAATGTAATTCATGCAACGCTGAACATGTTGCATATCGATATCCCCTCTGTAACTGGTATCTGTGGGTTCCTGCTGATAACAGTGCTAAAATGTGAGTGAGGAATCTCTTATTTTCATCCTAATCTCCTTACTTAACTCAGTCAATGTCAGGGGAAGACTCAGTCTGTATTATTTTCTGCTATGGTCTTTGTCATGAAAATGAAGCACCAGGATGTTCATTTCCATCAGAAGAGAGCTAGAAAAGTAGAAGCAGGAGTTGAACACTGCAGATAATTTTCAGAACCGTAGAAGAAACATTGCTGATATTTTCATGAATGACAATTACCGAAATGTAAGTTAAAAAATATTTTTTTAGGAAGAAAATATGTAAAAAATTTTTCATAGCTAAAATAGTATATTATTTCCATGCATAGATTTTACAAAATCCAAAATTATTTAGGAATACAAATTCCTTTATTTGAAACAGTACTTCAGTTTCAAAAGCAAAGAAAAACTTTTAAATATTTGAGCGGATGTCTTATTGCATACTAGGGAATAATTACTGTTCAATTATGCAATCTTCCTCTCCTAATAATGTGGGAGTGGTTCACACCTGACAGTTCAGATCATCAGAATTCCCAGAGCGAATCACACAGTGCAAAGGGCTTGTGGTGCTGCATTAATGGTGCTGCTCTGTGATGTGTGTGCCATGAGCATTTTGATATCTTGTTTACATAATGAGGGCACTAACAACCTTTGGGTACAAGCTCAGTATGAATCTTCACTTTACAACCACAGGGATGAGCAAGAGCACAAACAGCATGGGGTTTTTTCACTACAGTAAAGCTCTGTGATTCATTCAAAGTCTGCAAAATGAGGGACATTTCCCCAAAAAATCCCAGACACAGAAACACTGAGTTCTGTTTTTAAAACAGAATGTTAAGACCACCAGCTTCTCTCATGGAGTTACCACCTGGCATTTCATGGGAACTGAAACTGCCTTCTTTTTGCTCTATCCCTCTTTCTGTGTCTCAGTATCATGGTGCTGCACACAGAGTTGTAGTAAAACATCCATTTGACTGCTTCTGGAAGAATTACATGAAAGTTTTGTGCTGCCCTGCTTGAAAGCCCTGTGGCTCCATTATTTGATCCCCCTTCACCTTCCTTTTCCCTAAGCATCCAGCCTGATAAACATGATGCAGCAGTCCTAGCCCCATCAATGACCACTAGGAAAATCCTATTTTACAGGGTTCACCCCCACCTCTGATCTTCAGGGAACCCTCCAAAGTCCTCTCTTCTCCAGCTCCTGTAGAAGGGAATATTCTCTTTGAAATTTCCTTTGAAATAAAGCATGCATTTCCAATGGCAAACAGTAAGTTGGGTGGCAATGATTCAAAACTCAGTAATTCATAATATTTCCAATTCACTCAATAAATAGGAATGGTTGTAGTAAAATATTATCACTTCATATTAAAAAAAGTATCCTGAAATCTGGAAAGGTATGTAATGTCAGTATAAAAGAAAAATTACAATTTTTCTTGGCTACTCTTTTAGCCATATAAATGATTTAACACATTTAGTTCTCTCAATTCAACCTCCCTGCTTTTTCTTCTTTTAATCATGCACAGTTGGAAAGGACTTTTACTGGATTTGAATATAATAATGTGAGAGGCTGGGGAAAATCGGTGATTGTTGAGACAGTTATTGCTCATAGGAGAGAGAGAACTAAAAAACCTGCAGTCAGGACCCTGACACATCAAGCAAACACTCCCCCTTCTCTGGTGCTGAGGAAAATATCTCCCAGAGATATGTCAAATAATTGCAACTTACTCCATAGTTTGGAGCTATAGATCTAAACCAGGGAACCCTACTGTGCATGCTGTAACCTATATTTTACTGTTCAAAGTGAGCTTTGATTTCATAAGGCTGGCATGGTCTGCTCGCATAGTAATGCAAGTTTTTTGTGTTTTAAGAGAAATATTCCTAGAATTTCTTAGGGAAAACACTTCTTACAAAGATGCAGCTTTTCCTTAAAAATCGCATGCATTTTTGCCAAGTATTTCAGTTAAATTGGATGTGGTTATAAATAGAGGAGCCTTCAAAAGCATGTAAGGCTTCAATTCACTTCACCCCTTTCTCCTGGCACTCCTCCTTCCAGCCCTTCCAAACACTTCTTATTTGTATAAGGAGTCTGTTTATTCTGCTTGGTCTATTAGCAAGATATGTTCCATAAGCAGAGTAAAAAGTGAACTCTTGCCTCCAGCTGGCACAGCTCACTCCCATTCAGATAGGAAACCACTCTGTGTGATTTATTGCAGCTCACCTCCCCTAGTCTCTTAATTTCTTGGACAAAACCAAGGGAAAAACAAATTCCTTCCACAGCTCTTTAAAGAGCTGTTCCTTGGAATATTTTATTTTTAACACTAACATTTGTTCATCTTTATACCCATTCCATGACTGTTTCCAGAGCAGCTCTCCCCACAGCATGGTAGAGTGTTCCTGCTCCCATTTTCTTTCTCTAACAGCTGAACCTGGGCAAAGCACACTTTCACTTCACCTTTCCTTTGAAATTCTGTGTATGCAGCCAATTAAAATCAAGTAGCCAATGTAAATAATTGATCTAATTGTTGCGTTTGAGGAGAAGGAAGTTGCAGGAGGAAGAACTAGAGAGGCCAGCAGGAAAGGCTTATAGATTAGATGTGGTTTAGGCTTTAGTCGTAGAGTGAGGATTTGATGGGCAGACAAGTGACATCCTTGACAACTAACACGGCAGAGCTGGCCATTAAAACTTCCTATGCCCTTACAACAGGTGTCAAAGTTGCATTGGTAGCTCCTTTATCCCCTACTTATTTCTGCTTTTTGACAAGATGCTTTTTCATAACATTTTATTTTGTGTTGATAAGCAGATTTTTTTCATGTGGTTAGGAAGTCCCATAGGACCAAAGAATGCTCCCTTTATAGTGACTAAATCCAGAGCCAAGGAAGTCATCATACATCCTAAGGTGTGTTTACAAGGAGGTCAAACAGATAGTCAGGGTGCATAATTAGAAAACGAGTTTAGCAAGGCAGAGAATAAAGCCACCTGGATATTTACCTACAAATCCACAAAGATCAGGAAAATGAGGGAAAAAAATCATATTATCAGGAGTATTTCAAGAACAAATGGGAGGGGTGCTAGTGGGATTATTGTGTTTAATTAGCGATGGTAAGAAATTTGTCTTGGGACAGGCACGGAATAAGGTCAAACACATAATCTTCATAAGCTTGTCTTTCAGAGGATGGCAAATACAAGGACACATAAAAACAAGAGTATTCTATTCATGTTGAATTTAAAGAATTTTCATCCCTAATATTTTCTACTAAAGTAACTGTGCACACTCCACTGCATGGTAGCTTACTCCAGGCCGCCTCTGAAATATGTGCAATGCCAGGAAGGTTTGAGTCACTTTGCAGATGAGTGTCCTGACTGGCAGTGAAGAAAATTCTGGTGTGACACTTAACAAAAACATGTCAAGAACCAGGCTTTGCAAATTTCAGGTATCCAAGTGAAGGTTTAGTAGTGACAATAATAAACAACAATAATAGGTTTTTTAGTTTTAGTTTGAAGTTGAGAAGCAACTGCTACAGCTCAGTGCTAGATTCACCTGCAGGTGGGTGACAGCAAATAAACGACAGCTGTGTTTGCTGTGGCTTTCATTTTATTTTGAATTATTTATAAATAGCACTAGGAGCAATTTAGGCATTACCACATAATATGCCCTTTAAATTATTAGTTGCTTTTTTCTCTTGAATTTACTGAGAAGGTAGGAGCCAGATGGAAGATAATGTCAGTGAGGAGCAGAGCACAGTTCTTTTCAGACCTGTGACTCCTGTGGTCACTTCAGCAATAATGAAGTTTTGAGTGAGCTTTCAGAAAGAAAATTCAGCTAGTGCTTTAATATAAGAATGTGCTGCAAAGTACTCGACCACACAGTTACTCCTCAAACAGCACCATCTGTCTATATCACAATGCTGAGAGAAAAGTAACCTAAAAATGGAGTGAGGTGAAGCAAGACCTATTATTCTGTTCTTGTCCTCCTGCAGAACACACTGGTGTTCTGTTGTACCGAAGCAAGACCTATTATTCTGTTCTTGTCCTCCTGCAGAACACACTGGTGTTCTGTTGTACCATCTCCAGATAACAATAAATGTTAATACCATGTCAATCTCCCATTTGATGTCCCATTCAAAGGGACATCACCTAATTTCCATTGTGCTTTTGGTGTTCTTCTGTCACTGTGCCTGGAATAGGCGCAGCTCAGCCTGGGCCCTTTTGCTTTGGCAGTCATTTACCTGTTGTCTCTCCTTTGCTCCTCCAAGCTGACACTTCATGTCAGCTAATACCTGAATATCAATGCTGGTTGGGTTTTTCCCCTATTCAATTTCTCAAACTCAGGAGATATTTATAACAAATATCTTCAAAGATTTGTGTGCAATATACTCTTTTAAAATTTACATTTCCAAGTATGTAAAACATTTTACAAAGACAGCTGTCGTGTCATACTGCCCAAGCTTATCTTGTTCTTACCTTGTCCTCCCCTGCCTGTCTGAAAGCATCTGTTGTCCCATCTCTGCTTTGGCAGAATGTTGAAGAACTTATTTTAACTGTTTGCCCATCACTGTCAATTGGCCTACCTATTAGACAGGGAGAAAAGAACTTTCTACCTGAATGATAGACTGAGTCTGATACAATAGTTCTTAAAAAATAATACCTGAACTGTGAATGATGGTTGAGAATCTAAAATCATAACCTCCTTGTGACCAGTGTTCTCTCCTTTTCCATGCAGAGATACAGGAGAGTTGTGTATACTGAGAAATGTTTTCAGCAAGAAAACACCAAGAACAGATTTCTTGACCTAGACCTTTCTGTCTGCTGCACGGACTGACCCGTCAGCTGCGGAGCCAGCCTTCCAACACAGCAGAGCAGAGCTGCCTTCTGCAGGGAGGTGGTTCAGGAACTGAGATCTCTGACACACAGATAGGGACCTGCAGTTGGTGAGCTGGTTGTGCATCCAGCTGGTGCATTCTCTGATCCTTCCTGTGCCAATTCTGCTCCACAAGGCAGTGTGGGCTTGGAACAGGGCAGGGATGGCACAGAACCTTTATATTTGAAGGCAAAGATTATGTTTTTCTCTCTTCTGCTTGCTTACTCAGTAAGGAAAGGAAACTGCAACTGATATTTTTCAATAATAGCCCTCTACAAAAGCAACATGTGATATTTTCATATAATTACAGGCCAGGAGTCACTGCCCACAGTCCTTCCATTGCAAAAAATACTTTGGATCCAGAAGCAACTGAGGTGGTTTATTATTCATTTCCAGAGGACTTGTGGAAAGAATCATAAGAGAGGGAGGAGAACAAGAGGAAGAAAGATGAAGTGCACCATTAAGTATACCCAGGGAACACAATAATACACTTCATAGTCCAAAAAAAATTTACTTATGCACTATCATGGACAAAAAAGTTTCAAGTCCAGGAAGTCCAGTTTGTAGCCAGTCCAAATGAAACTTCTGATCACTAATTTACATAGTGAGGAAAGAAGTTCACAATTACACATCAATTCACTCCACACCAATCCTCAAAACCCATAGAGAGAACAGACAGTGAATAGGCTGAGGTTGCTGTGTGTGTGATGCTTTTTTCACTCTTTCCTTCTCACTTATCTCCCACCCACGCAGCTCCTCAGTGTCCCTGCCCTGGTTTAACCCCAGCTGGCAGCTCACCTCACATGGCTGCTCACTTTCTTTGTGTTGGAGTGCAAGACTGAATATGAAGGGTAAAAGTGAAAAAAACTCAGGGGTTGAGGTAAAGACAGTTTAACAGATAAAGCAAAAACTCTGCTCACAAGCAAAGCAAACAAGGAATTAATGCACTATTGTATTTGCAGGGAATGTCCCAACGAAGGCAGGAATGACGCATCTGACTCCCTGCTCTCAGAAGGCTAATTTATTACTTCATAATACTATATTATATTAAAGAATACTATACTCTACTAAAGAATACAGAAAGGATACTTAATGTTAAAAAGATAATAATGAAAACTCCTGACTCTTTCCAGAGTCCTGACACAGTTTGGCCCTGAGTGGCCAAAGAGTGAAAACACTCAGAACAGAATCCAATGGAACAATCACCTGTGGGTAAACAATCTCCAAACACATTCTAAAGGAGCACAACGCAGGAGAAGCAAATGAAATAAGAATTGTTTTCCTTTTCTCTGAGGCTTCTCATCTTCCCAGGAGAAAAATCCTGGGAAGGGATTTTTTCAGAGAATGTGAATGCCGCAATGAACCACTTCCCATGGGCAAGCAGATGTTCAGCCACCTCCAGGACAGCAGGGTTCCATCAAAAGTAATGGTGATTTGTGAAGAAAAATGCCATAAATCAGAAAAATACCCCCTTTCCTCCTCCTTCCCCCAGCTCTGTGTGCTGAGCATGGTTCCATGTGCTCTGGGATATCCCTGTGAGCTGCTGGGGTCAGCTCTCCTGGCTGCCAGTTTCTTGTGTACCCCCAGCCTGCTTGACCAAGGCCTGGCTCTGTGTAAGTCCTGCTCAGCTCATCCCTGTGATAACATCACAGTTTTTCAGCACAAATCTAAAACACAGCTCCATACAATCTGCTATGAAAAAATTACCTCAATCCCAGTTAAAATCAGCACTATTGCCCACAGCTGTGGTCCCTTAGGGGAATCCCAGTCCCTCTTGGCGCCATATGTCTCCCTCCAGCCTCTTCCCTTCAGATTACTGTTTTTTCCTAAATATGCTTGTGTAGGAGCACCATATGCTCCTCCAACAGGCTCCCCCAATTAGGCAGTGGTTTGTCTCAGCCTCTGAGCTGGCTACAACCAGCTTCAACCATCTCAGGGCAGGTGACCTCCTGTCCAGGGCAGCACTGATGCTCCCAGCTGCATCACCCTGAGACTTGTGCCCCTTAAAACAGGGGCTCATCTTTCACTGCTGGGCTCTGCATGAGAAACAAAGCTCAGCAAAAGGTAAAAAAATGGCTCAGGAGGGAATGGGAGAAGTGCTAAATGGGGGAATTTATAGAAGGAAAAAGGAAAAGTCCTTGTCTGGAATACGTGGGGAGCTGCTGTGACCTTACTTGCATGTGGCTTTTCCCATTGTGGGCACATCAAGCAGATGCCTGGAGCTCAGAGAGACCTCATCCAGCACCAGGTGTCCCTGTCCCTGGCAGGGTGGTTGGAGCTGGATAATCTCTAAGGTCCCTTCCAACCCAGAAGATGATTTTTAAGGTCCCTTCCAACCATTCTATGGCTAGGATATTCCTTTTGCTCCAGCTGTACTTCATCACTGCATACCTGCAGCCTTGTGGACACACACGTCTGCTGCCATCCTCTGTGCCCCTGCTCTGTCTGCCCAAAAAGATTTCTCCCCACCTCTTTTGGCTTTGTCAGCTCACAGGCCCGAGAGAAAAGGAGAGGGGAGAAATCAGCTTGCATTCCTCACAGCTCTTGCTTCACATTCCTCTGCACATTACTCCTGAGGCAGAAATGAGCACACACAGAGCGCTGTTCCTCTCTTACCTTGGCTGGAGGATTTTGGGGTGTAATTGGCACTTTCAGAGATGTTGTAGTACCATGAACAGCCCATGCTGATGGGTGAAGTGCAGGTGGTGAGTGCTCCTGCCTGAAGGTGCCCATGCCAGCAGCAGGCTGGCTCCCTGGGCATGGATGGAGCCTGGCTCTGGTTGAGGAGGGGCTTTCACCCCATCAGCCTTCCTGCAGTGGGGTTACATCGGAAACACCTTGCTTCAATCAACACTGAGCAAAGCACCAACTCTTAACCTGCCTCTGCATTTCCATCCCTTCACCCTAATAAATATTAATTTATTTTCCAGATTTGCTGGAAGGCAGTGTTTCCTCAGCACAGGCTTTGTAGAGATCAATCCCTTTGCAGCCTTTCAGGTTTGATGTACAAATTTGTGTTTCACAGTAATGTAGAATGGAAAGCATGACAAGGTGGTCAGGGTAATTTCTGGTGCATAAGATCTCATACAGTGTTGTGATAAGCTTTGCAATCACTGCATCATTACACTAATTGTTTGTCACTGTGCACATGTGCATAAAATCAGCGGCCTTGAACAGAATACATTACATTACACTTGTGTCAGACATGGTGTGTCTCAATCCATCAAGAGGAAATGGGTAGAAATGAATGTAGGAAAGTGTTTAAGGCAGAAGCAGAGATTCTAATTATTTCACACCAAGAACTTCACATACTTGCTAAACTGAGTTGTCATGCTGTTACTGATTATAATTGTCTTCTGCCATTGACAGGTGATTGTTTTGTGATTTCTGTGTCTAAAGAAAATTCATTTTAAATAGGAAATTATTTTTGTACTGTTATGGTTTCACTTAGAGAATTTTTGGAAAGTGTCTCTTATTCTACTTTTACCTCATAACATAATCTTGAAACTATTTTTTTTGCTTAATAAACTTAATTGAGAAAATTTAAATGGGTGCATTTAGTTTTTTCAGTGTGACTCACAGTACTGACACTTAGAAGATGTCTCTGCAGTAATAATGGAGATGATAAGTGGAAAATAAAAAGAATCATTTGCTTTTATCTACTTCCCTGTTATTGCAAACAGATAGGAAGTTAATTGAAGTTATGTCCCTTTTTGGCATCTGTGTGATACAATCCATCAGTGAGAACCAAGTTATGAAACTCAGTGATATCTGCCTGACTGAAAGAGCCTTCTAGACTTAGATTAATATAAAACAAAAGCCGGCCTTTAAAAATTGCACTAAGATGGTTAAATGTGTCTCCTAATTCCGTTGTTTAACTCAGTGGTGGGGGGTGGTCTCATCTCTCCTCTTCCTGCTCTCCAGGCTCAGGAAATGACTGAAGCCTTAACATGAGACTAGAGAAGAGGAAGCCCTGGAGCAAGCCTAAGGGAATGACAAATCCTGGTTTCCCTGTCAGAGTGGATGCAGCAAAGAGGAAGAGTCCCCTTCATTCATTTGGTCCAAAACTGAATCTTAACTCTTGAGCAAAATTTCTGCATAGCAGTGTGGAGTTCTACTGTAGCAGTGTTGAGTGGAGGGGAGAAAGGGGAGAAAGATGGAGAAATTTCTCTTCCTGATGGAGAGCTTCCAATAAAGCAGGCTTGTTTTGGGGAATGAACTGAAAGGAGTTACATTCTGTCTTGTAACCTTCTCACATACATGTACACAAACTCTGTGGCTGCAAGTCTGGGCATTGGACAGAAAATAAGATGTAAAGAACTGGTTTGATTATGCAGGAAAATGGATCAGTGGTGATTGCAAAAGCCAAACCCATACTGTGAAAAAGCACACAGACTTTTACAAAGATATAATTACCATTGTGTCCTCTTTGAGCATGTCTCATCATAGAAGGGACTGTGACGGTGTTCACAGGGGATTTCAGGTAAGGGAAGAGATGAGAATGTTGACTCCATGGTCAGAAGGCTTTATTTATTATTTTATGATACATAATACATTAAAACTATAAAAAAAAGAATAGAAGGAAAAGTTTCATCTCAGAAGGCTAGCTAAGAATAGAAAAGAAAAGAATGATAACAAAAGCAGCTGCCTCAGACTCTCTGTCCGAGTCAGCTGTGTTGTGATTGCTTGTTAATTACAAACAAGCAGACGAGACCAATCACAGATCCACCTGTTGCATTCCACAGCAGCAGACAACCACTGTTTACATTTTGTTCCTGAAACCTCTCAGCTTCTCAGGAAGAAAAAATCTCAAGAAAAGGATTTTCATAAAAAGATGTCTGCGACAAAGGACTCCAATACCTGAGGCCAACAAGCGTGATGCATTTGTTAGTGCATGGTGTGCATGCCTGGGGAGCAGGCAGCTGAACTTCAACAAGAGAAATGATGTTGAGTTATTAATAAAACACTATTCCTAAAGCTGAAGCATGTTCATTTGTTTCTGCAACAAGTTTCATGATTAAGCCATTAGATTTACCATAATGTACCATTTTACCTATAAATAGCATCATAAACCAGGTAATATATATAAAATTCTTAAGAAAATGCTATGATTTTAAACTTTTGAAGTAATTTGCAGCTCAGCTCTAAGAATATTACATGCATTTTATTAACATACTCAAAATTTAATTTTAAAATTAATTAATCCTCCTCCTAGTTTAATCTAGAGTATATAGGAAAAACTCAGAAAACATGAAGAAAAATGACTGACATAAAGTCAGGAATAAAAATAATTCAATTTATT
Source organism: Zonotrichia albicollis (assembly GCF_047830755.1). Lineage (NCBI taxonomy): Eukaryota > Metazoa > Chordata > Aves > Passeriformes > Passerellidae > Zonotrichia > Zonotrichia albicollis. The sequence goes on from NC_133820.1 coordinate 21,097,370, forward strand.
ATTTTTATGGAACACTGTTCTGGACTGCAATATAATTTATTTTCTGCAGTCTCCAATTTGTCTTCAGATATCTTAAGCCTTTGATAGGTTATTAATATAGGACATGATATCTACTTTCAGTCAAGTTGAGCAATCTGCAGCTGCTATATGTGGAACATCTGTATATTTTTCCTTGTAACAGAAAATATTAAGCTCTGTTAAGCCATGCTTTCACTCTAGCATTCATTTGGTGGACTCTCAAGAGCACCTCACTAGGCTGCACATCCTGATCAGCTTTTTGTGAGTACCTTTGGCTGCACAGAAGGAGCCCAAGGGAACCCTGCCTAGGTGGTTTGTCAAAAATGGAAAACCAAGAGAAGGCTTACTGAAAAGCTGATTGCACTGGTGCTGTGGTCCACCTTTTCAGATAGTCAGTCCTTGAAATTTTAATTCTACTCACCTCCCACGCTATTATTTACTTTGCTAGATAAAGTACAAAGCATGCTGACAGAGAATTATTCTCACATTGCATTTCTTTCCTATAGGCAATGAAAAAATACTTAGAAATAAATTGCCATACTATAAGTACCATTTCTCAGAATTTCATGGGCTGTAGTCTTTGATGCTAACAGAGTTAATGTACAATAAGCTTTTTAATGTAAATACTAAATATACATGAAATCACTAAAGGAAGTGCAAATACCCCAGAAGCTCAGCAATAGATTATGCCTCTCAGATGGCCATTTTACAGTAAGGATTTCCTTATATTTTCCCTCCTGAAAGAGTAATTGAGAAAATGTCCCAGAAACAAGGAGTGGTATGATTATCACAGTTGAGGAAAGGTTGCCATCAAGAGGGACCTTGACAGAGTTGGGGGTTCCCAGCATAAATCATGGACCTGTTAGAGCAGGGCCAGAGGAGTGCCAAAAAAATGGTCAGAGACCTGGAGCACCTCTCACAAATTAAAACTGAGTTGGGGTTATTCAGCCTGAGGAAGAGATGACCTTGTTGCAGATTTGCTATATTTTAAAGAAGAATTATAAGAAAGATGGAGAGAGAGTTTTTGCCAAAGCCTGTAAACAGGCAGTGACAGGACCAGGGACAATGTGTTTAAACAAAAAGAGAGTAGATTTGGACTGACAACTAGGAAGACTTTTTTAAGGTGAGAGTGTTCAAACTGGAACAGCTTGGCCAGAGAAGTTGTGGATGACTCATCCCTGGAAGTGTTTAAGGTCAGGCTGGATGGAGCTTTCAGCAACTCAATCTAGTGAAGGGTGTCCCTGCCCATGGGAAGAATACTCTTGGGCTGGATACTCTTTGAAAGTCTGTTCCAAGCCAAACCCCTCTGTGACTCTATTAAACCTCATTTCTCTGAAGAGAATATTGTACAAATATTTGTAAAATAATTCCTTGCTATGACATCTGTAAAGGTATCAGGGAGTCTGCACAGAAATCAGAGACAATTAGCACTTTGTTTTTTCAATTCTCATGTTCCCTGCTTAACCTCCAGATGAGTGTTCCTTTTTGTCCCTTCTTTCCAAAACATGTGAGTTTACAGATGATATAGCTGAATATTGATCCTGGAGTGATTCAGCACAAAATTCAAGGTTCCACTCACAGGGTTCACAGGTCCATACAGACATAAAATTAGGGCTGGGTGACTTTTTTGAATCAGGTAGGGGGTTGAGGGGTTGAATTTTGAGGGGTTGAATTTTAATGTTATTTAGGATTTGGTGAATGCTTCACCATTTCATTCCACACCTCAGCTTGTTGCAACTTAGCATTTTTAACATAAGGCTGTATAGTTTCTCTATGGATATTAACCATAAAATGAGGATAATATTTTGAGGTCATTCAATGAAGTCACTGAAACATATTTTCAAGCTTTGCTTTATGTTATACACAAACTATTATGTTAAAAGTCATTAAGGTTTCAAAGACAAGCACTCTAAAGCAATATTCACTCTGTACTTTCTTCCCTTCTGAAATCTTTTGAGCAGAGACACCTTTTGGTATCTATCCATCAAAAACCAAGCCCATTTTGGACATATCCAAATAAATAATACTAATAATAGATGCTGTAGTAAAGAAATGCCATCACAATATTTTGGATTTAATGTGGATGACATAAGGAGTTAATTTTCCTTTTGCAATTTGAGTGCACTTTTTGCAGACCCTATCTCTCTTCTCTTCTTCCTACCTTATACAATAAATATTTTATCCCACAGACCTGATTGGCAAACTTGGAATGTTTTCCAGGTTATTCAGTTGATTCCCATTTCATTATATCCTAGAGCAGAATTCTTCACTACTGCTGCCCACAGATCATAAAAGAACCAGAGCACAGCAGGCAATGCCCCATTAATGGCCCAGTTGAGCATCGCTGTACAAAAATGCCAAACCCCCACCATCCATCACCTCTGCACCCCACGCACACTCACATTCAGGTGTTTGGAGGAATACATCTAGATGTGAACCTGCTCGACTATGAGGAAATTATTAGGTTTTATTTCACTATGCTCAAATTGCATTAATGCAATTTAAAAAGTAAAATTTAAAACAAATAAGAAAAGAAAAGAAAAAAGAAAAGAAAAATGAAAAGAAAAAAGAAAAAGAGAAGAGAGAAAAGAAAAGAAAAGAAAAGAAAAGAAAAGAAAAGAAAAGAAAAGAAAAGAAAAGAAAAGAAAAGAAAAGAAAAGAAAAGAAAAGAAAAGAAAAGAAAAGAAAAGAAAAGAGAAAACATGAACTAAATTTTCAGCTCACTCCAGCTCCTTCTGGTTGAGGATGGCAAACTTGCAACATCCTTCATGTCTGCTTATTTCTGTTTGTCAGTCAGCATTTCTTTAAGTAATTGCTTTAAACATGCACATATTCAGACTTCCAGGACAAATTAGTAGTTAGGCAAGATTAGTACCAGAGCAGACAACACGCTATGCCAGTTGATAAGCTGTATGTCCATCAATGGATTCTAGGAAAGTATCTTAAAGAAATGTTTTAGGGATGATTTTTTTATATATGAGCCATAAATACTCCTTTATTACGCAACTACTCCTTTCATAAGTCTACCTGCTCTACTTCTTAGCCCAAAATCCCATTGTCTGCATCACAGTGGAGACCAAATCACTTATTTAGTGAGCAGGCAGAGGAAAGAGAGATTACTTGAAAACATGAAAGACAAGTATCCTTCCCTAACACTAATATTATAGTAGGCATGTTGGTAAATTTTATAGATTGACCAATAGTTTTAATTTCTAAGTTTTTACTGCATCAGGTGACACAGTCAGACAAACTCCTTGTAGCCTCCATAGGCTACCCAGTAACTCCATGGCTGCAATTAGCTTTTACTCATTTATTAATTGATTTGACTTCAGAGCAATTTTTTCCCCAGTCAGTGATCTGGAGGGAAATTGGGATATGACCATCAGATGTTCCAGTGCTGTTAAGTCATTGCTAGAAGTATATCCCCCTTTTTTTCTGTACTTATGCATTATTTTTTTCTTAGTAGGAAGCACCATCTTGAATATCAAAATATTTTATTACATTGCAAGGTGAGGAGACACAGATAATCTTAATTATTTTTTTTTAGAATGAAGCTCTAAATTTCACCCACTGATTTTTTTTTAATCTCCATTTTTGGGATACTGCCTTTTTTCATGGTTTTGACAGATAGCTGAGGAAGGAGGAAAAACAATGAAAGCTAGAATCATTGATATATTTAAATTTTCTAGTTACTGTTTGTTAAAAGAAAATCCCTCAAAAATAATTTAAAAAATAGCAATCAAAATATATATTTCTGATAGCTCTGTTATTATACTTCTTCCAGCACTAGGAAATATCTGCTGCATGAAAAACAGCGAATAGAGTATTTTTCAGTTTTCTACATTCTGCACAAGGTCATTCTATGAAATAAATACAGGAAATCATAATGGTTTCAGAGTCAAAGTATGCCTCAAATTTTTATGTGTAGAGGTCTCAAAATACCACACTGAATACAGTGTTTGAGAAAAATATATTTCTTTGGAACAAATCAGAAGAGTTTTCTTCATATTCTGTCATGCCTATTCATAATTTCAAGTTGTTAGCCTTAAAATAACACTTCCAGTATCAGTCTTCTCCCATATTTCAGTAAGAAAGACAACTCTAAAAATGTTGAAGGTCACTGAGACAACTTGCCTGACATCTCCTGGGTTTTAGATTTATGGCAATTTTCAACAAGCCCAAGAAAAAAAATTGAACAAAGGCAAGACTACTGTATTAAGACTAAAGAAAAGTCTGCAAGCATTTAGTGGGAAGAATGTATTAACACCTCTCACACTTCATATTAGTCTAAAATAAATAATAGGATAGCAACAGCAAGTATGGACACAATTCTGTCGCCTCAAGTAGCTACTGTTTTAGTAAACTGTAAATAGCAATTTACTGGTAGTAAATCAAAACCTGGAAATGGTGAGAATTATTTATTTATTTGCAAATTTTTTCACAAGGAAAAAATGAAATTGAATAATATAAGTTATTCTCTCTTTATTAATAGGTATTAACTCAAAATCCTTGAGTTCAGATTTTTATAGTCTTTTCATATCACAGCTAAAAGGAAAGTAGAACTAAAATTATAAAGCAGGAGCTGAAAAGTCTGGAATTCAAGGTGAAAGGGCTTGGCTGTTCCTTGCCACTGATGCCTGACAGAGATGCTGTTTCTATGCAGGCTGCTTGGGAACAGAGCATGTGACTGGACAGGGAGAAAGGTTTTAATCATTTCCTTGCCCTTTTCCTTTAGCCAGTGGAGATGAACCCATGCATGAAGGTCCAGGAGGCAAAGTGGAGAACAGGGAGAAGGAGTGGTTGTAATTTGCAGCTCACATTGGCTAACCCAGCACAAAAAGAGATGGGAACCTTTTCTGGTGCAGGGCTGTAATCCATACCTGCCATAGCTCCCAGAATGTCATGTAATGCACGGTGTTGGAGCTCATTCCACTTGTTTACCAGGAATTATTTTTTCCTCCATCCCATTGCCTCCTAGATTTTGTATGTTTTTAATGCCAAAAAAGGAATATGAAAAAATATATTAAGAAAATCACAGACAAGATTCTAATTATGTTTTTTTTTCTGTGTTCTTTCCCCTGTTTCCCTTGTCATCTTCATTTGCTTGCCCTCCTGGGTTTAGCTCACATCACAGCTCCCTGGGAGATGCTGCTTGTAGGGGACAGCTGAGTGCTGTGCTGTTTCAGTAGGGAGAGAGGTGCTAAACTGTGCTCTCTCCAGCCATTCAGGCAATGCCTCAACTACAGAGGGGAAAAAAACCCCACAATTTAGAAATGGCAGTGCAGAGAAGCCTGAGTTTAAAAATGGAAAATGCTTTATGCTATATGCCATCTCTTTACATCCATGTAGAATCTAAAGATTTCAGGATGAGATTCAGAACTAATGCTCATTTAGATGTATGAAAAGCAGAGCAACATTTTTCTTCTAGCAAAGCCACACTCAGCTCTACTTTGCAAGTATTTTATTTGCATCCTTATCACTGTCTTTATTTTAGTGCCATCTCTGAAAAACAGATCCTTCCCTTTCATAACAGTCCTGTGTACTCGAGTTGCACGGATACCAGATCAATATTAATGCTCTTTCCCTGCCAAACATGAAATCACAGCTTCTGCTGTCACTAAGAGCTGTACATTTAAGTGAACCTGGGACAGAAGTGCAGTGCCAGCTCACCATCTGATCACAGCCTTGTGGAGTGGGCTTCAAGAATTACTGAGCCAGCTGCCAGGGGTAGCCCACAGTAACACAACTCTATTGATAGCATTCCTACAACTTGTCATCTCGTGTGGGATCTGAAATCCTGACACACTGTCAGTGCATGCATGGTGTGTCTAGAAGCCATAAAATAAATGTAATGCCATGTGGCAATTAACATCACTGGTGCTTCAAAACACAGAGCTGGTGGGGAGGCTTGCCTGTGGGTTTTGTGGGAGCACACTATACATGATGCAAAGGAAGTCCAAAGGAAGAGATGGATAGGGTTTTGTTTAGCCAGAAAGCACAAACTGAAATTACTGACAACTAAATCTCTATATTAATGGCACTCTTATTTCTTGACATGGAGATGATTTGCCTCAAGCCTTTAGATCCAGAGTGACAGCAAGCTACTATGAAACCAACAATGCTTTGCTTCAGCCTTTAGCAGCTGTTGAATTTTTTTTGTGCAGTGGAAAGCATGATGTCTGATCCTGTGCCCCCTTGTCAGGTGTTATGAAATAAGCCTCCCTTCTAAGGTTTTACTGGTGTAATTTTACTCTGCAGGTTCTGAGGAAGGAAGAAGTAGCTGAAGGCTGTTGTAAGGCCAGTGATGCCTCCAGCTCTGCAGAAGCAGCCCTGCCTGTTTCATTCAATGGAGCTTTCTGTTTCATTCAATGGAACCTAATTAGAGGGCCCTGAAATAGACCTTTCGCACTTATTCTTGAAAATATTCAGATTGACAGCTAATAAGTAGTGTCCACCTGCTGATAAGACTGTTCCAAATAGCAGAAGATCAGCTCAGAGAGACCCAGTAATGAGGGATTTCCCTCAGATGGAGCTCTGTGCAAACCTGCTCTAATAGGGAAGGACACATTGTAAGGGGAAAGTTTAATCTATTCTGAAAAACTCAGAGCTGTATTCAATACATATGATCCTGTGAGCTTGATCTTGGCTCTCTAGGGCTCTAGTTATTTGGGTTTTGCAAGGTATTGAGTCTACATCTTCACAGTAGGCTCAAGTAAACCTGGACATTTTATTTTTTACATTAAAATATTATACTTTTCACTTGGACAATAGATTGTATTGACCACCACTTCGGCTACATTCAGAGCTACTTACTCAGATAGAAATAATGAATCATACTTTTTCAGTGTCCTACAATGACTTAAAATTACAAAATAAAAAACTAGAAGCTGGTGCAGGGCTCCAAGAGAGTGACAATGATAAAGGAGTAACTTTAAAGATCTATTTTTCCTCTCAGTTTTATTTATAGCTGCTGCAGGGGTCCAACCCCTTTCTTTCAAACTGCATACTCAGAGGGGCTGCTCACATGAACAGTTTTATGAGCAGAGCTTGTGCCAGTCAGACACAAGACCGAGGAGATGCAACCCTGCCCATTCTGCTCTTTCCCACTGCATGGAATAGCTGTTGCATCTGTTTCTATGTGGGATTTTTGGTTTTGGTAAAGAGAAAAGAATTTGAACAGGCCACCTGCAGATAAGAGATGAGTTACTGTTTTCTTGGTCTGTTTGCAGCCTGAGGGCAGAGGGCAGGCACAGAATTCTGCTGTGGCAGATTGAATACAAGCATGACTTTAATTAAATGAGACAAAATACCATGCTAACATGAAAACTGTAGTCTATTTATATGCACAAGTCTTTTTTGATATCTTCCTCCATATATTTGATAGAATAATGGGGAAATATTGTTTGTGACTGGATTTTTTATCATTTGAAAAAGAACTGTTGTATGTGTCAGAGCAGTTGCAATCTGATTTTCATGGGTGTGGAGAGTCAAGCTCAGTCTTTCCCTCTGCCATGTTGTTACTGATCACTGCTGGGCCAGAGAGGAGCAAATGATTAGCAAGATATCAGATATGGTGATAAATGGGAAATGGCTGATGTTAGTTCATCCCTTAATGAGATAATTAATAGATGATTGGTCATATTTTTTTTCCTATGAAAATATGAAGCATAAAGGACCCAGCTAGCATAGCAAGCAGATGTGCTACCTTGGAGACAGTCTGTAAAAAAACCAAAAATACTTAAAATACTGTTTTCTTTTATATATATATTTTCTTTTGTGTGTATATTTATATATATATAAACTGAAAAAATATTCTAAAGCTAAATGAAGACTCAATTGAAAACTTCCTGAAACTATCTGAAGTTGAGGAATAGGAGTGATGTAATTTACAGTAATGCTTAAAACTGATATGTGTGGAATCATTAGCTGGATGGGATAAATGTAGTTCAGTCTCCCTGTTTTCGGTTTCCCCTGCCATTTTCTCTGCCCCTCCGTAGAAATATAGAACATACAAATGTATGTTCACATTTTCTGGGATTTATGATTTGTTGTTCCTAGTTCTCAATCACTGTAGCTCAGACATGTGATCTATAGGTTAAGGGAGGTGATTTCTACCCCTGCTCTGCTCCTGTGAGGTGCCCACCCAGAGTTCTGGCTCCAGCTCTGGTGTCCCCATGCAGAGCAAGACATGGAAATGTTAGAGAGAGTCCAGAGGAAGGCAAAAAAGGTCAGAGGGATGGAACATCTCTCCTATGAAGAGAAGCTTAAGGAGATGGGGTTATTCAGCTTGGGGAGAGAAGGCTTTAGAGATACCTTATAGCAGCCTTTCAATGCCTAAAGAGGGTTACAATAAAGATGGAGAAATAATTTTACCAACGTCTGTAGTGACAGGACAAGGGATTATGTTTTTGACCTGAAAGATGCTATATATAGATTGGACTGAAGGAAGAAATTGTTAAGGTGAGGGTGTCGGGACACTGGAATGGGTTGCCCAGAGAAGTTGTAGATGGAAGTGTTCAAGGCCAGATTGGAAGGGGCTCTGAAAAATCTGACCTAGTGAGAGATGTTCCTGCCCATGTTGGGTAGATAATCTTTAAAGGACCCTTCATACCCAAACTACTCTGTGATTCTATGATTCCATATTTGGGTAATGCTGCAGATGCTGAAGCTCAGCATGGTTCATTTCAGGAAATGGATGACAAAAAGTCTCTTTCAGTCTAAATCAGGGTGAAGTGGGTGTCTCAAGCAGATGTTTTGCTCTTTAATCACCCCAATCTACCACCCAACACAATCAAGTGCCTTACAGCCAAAACATGAAAATAAAATCAGTGCAATGTACTGCCTTCAGCTGCCATGGTTTTCTATACATTAATACTGATATTGAGGGCATCAGATTGCAACAAAAGTCACCAGAAGAAAATAAGACCCCACCTCTTCTATGAGTAAAGAGTCTATGGATAACTCCAGCTCCAGTACCTAGCCCTGTTTGTATAATGACTGCATACAGACATGCATGATTTTCATGTGATACATGGTGCTTGGAATGCTGGAATTCTAAAACTGTGGACATTTCAGTATTGAATCTTTTTTTTTTTTCCATCTGTAGCTTTTGGTGAAGTATAATGGAAAGATTTATTTCTTCCTAGTTTGAAAACAAGCCAACTGTAAACTGTGAGACAGAAAACAATCCACTCTGTTGTGTAAACTGAGAAAGATAGAAAGTACAAACCATGAGTTTCTCCAGTCAATCCACCCCCATGCTGAGGATCTAACATGAACAGGGAATGGCATGAACTTAACCTGTCCTCTTTGCAACTTTCCACTGGTAATTTTATAGTTTTATTAAGGTGCTGTAATAATTGTGATACACTGTGCTGTCTTCAGGAGAGGGTTATTTCAAGCATAGTATGCTGTATTTTTAACTGAGACTGTAATTTAATTTCTGTGTTCAATATTACTTTTAGATTCTCCTACATCCTACACAAATGTCATCGATAATATTAGTTTATGTTTATTCCCCACCTCCACCTTTTTTTTTTTTAATTAAGCCTTTGAATTCTGCAAGTCATTTGAAGAGGAAAGGATGACTACTTCTCTGGGTGCTCCTGCTCCAGTACTGCATGGCAAGATCAATTTGGGCATTAAGCTTTAGCTTTTACCCTCTTGCAAGCCTGCCAAGCAGTAAGTAGTATTTTGCCAGGAACTTTCAGCTTCATTAAAACTTCAGCATGTTATCAGAAATTCATCCATTAGGCAGACACATTGAAGGAATCCATATTCCTTACTTGGAGAAAATATGATTTTTTTCATGAAGTTAGTTGTATACATTCTTCAATAAGTTTATGGTAAAATTCTGTTTAATTGCCTCAAAATATGTAAACATGCACTTTTAAAAATTAAAAAAGTCAACTCAACTCTCAACTGCAATTTGGTCTAAAATTCAATAACATAATATTGATTATAGTTTAATATCAAGTTATCTTTGTAGGTAAGTATCTTTGATTCACTTTAAATTCAGTAGATAATGTTTACAATGGAGAGACATAATTTTCCTCCAGTTTATCCCTTTATTTGAATCTGAACAGTTTTCTAATTGGATATGGTTTAACACTGAATTAATTATTTTTATTTTTTTCCTCCCCATCAAGTAGACAGGTTACACAGTACCTGCTTAAGCTGTCACCTGCTTCTGGAGAAAAATTCAGATGACAGGAATGAATCCATTAAGTGCAAAAGAGCTGACCAGACTTAGAGCAACCTCCAAGGAAAGGTTCACTTCGGGTTCACTGTGCGAGCTAAAAGAAAAATTGCTGCTGCTAACATTTAAAATAAACATACTGAACAATTTTACTCTTGCACTTAAATATTTTTTCTGAAAATTCTGTCATTTTGCTTTAAAGGTACAAGAACCCTTTGGGGGTTTGTTTGGGTTTTTTTGTGTTTGGTTTTTTTTTTGGTTTTTTTTTGGGGTTTTTTTTGTGGTTTTTTTTTTTTTTTTCTGAAACTGAGTGTCTATCATGTGTAGATGAAGATTCTTACTGATAAATAAGTCCTGATGTAGAAAGCACACAAAGATGTATGGGGTTGTGGCCTGAGGGAATTCTCTCATCTTGAAGCAGCAACAGTGTTGGTGAAGAGAACCATGGGAGAAAATTCCCTCAGAACTTAAGGCTCTGGTGACATTCATCCCAGGGATTTGAATAGAATATATTATGCATTCAAACTGAAGCTCTTTTCCCTTCTGACCAAAGCCAGAAATCACTTTGGCATTCTGAATGGAGAGGTCAGCTCATCTGGCCAAGCTGCTGTGACTGATAACGTGAAATGCTGATAATGAGAACAAAACACTGGACAGCACTGGCAAAACTGTGAACTTTCCCTTGTGTTCTTAGCACTGGTTGGGTCAGAACAGCCCCAAGGTAGAATGTGATTTTCATCTTTGGTATGTTTATCCCTTTTCCTCTGTTGGCAACCACTTTATGAACTGACCATGCATCCACACAAGAAGCACTGAGCAACAAGCCTCAGTAGGAACAGAAATGCCAAACCATCATGGGCTGCTTTGGATGGAGGCTCTGCAGCTCTTTCACATCTTCAGACTGTTTTAACATAGCCCATATGATGTTATGTATCTGGGAACATGCCCAGAACACAATCATTCTGTGCTGAGCATGGGTTTATAGGGTCTCTACAGGGAGATGTGCAACTACATGAGAATTTTCGTTTGGTTTCTTACTCTTCTGAAGTTAATATCCTGACTGCCCATGCTTACTTTCATGTGATTTGTACTATTGAGAGTTTTCAGAGTGCTTGCACGACATTTAGTTGGATAACATAATGTGAGAAAAGCTACTCTGGGAAAGCACCAAATGAGTGCTAACTGCAAATGGGAACTGAGCCCGCAGGATCAAACTGTAGCCAGTCTAAAGGAGGCATGTATGGTTCTCACTTGCCTTTGATCCTCCATGCCAGCAGTTTCATTCTACACATCTACTCCCTTCATCCTTTCACCAGTTTGTGCACAGAACAGAAAACAGAATAAGGCAACGGCCTATTCTCCCTTCATTGTTCACTTTAAAAGCCAGAAATTTCTGAGAAAGCACCAAAAAGTGGTTTATACTTAGCTACTGACACAGAGACCAAAGAAACATAGACAATAATTCTGGTTGAACTTTTTCTCAGAGACCAGAAAAGCTAATAGTTTTAAAAGTAAATATTTCAATGGATGCCTCCTTTCAGAGATATGCAGAGTCGACAGAATGTAATTATGTGCAACTGTTGCTTTTTTGTTCAAGGAACAGTATAAATCACAGTAATTTGTGTTTGATTTTTAAAGAACATACTGTAGATTTGGGCATGAATCAAGGAGAATGCACTGGCTGAACTCTTTAGCTCTTATTCATTTGTTTGCATTGATTTTTCCATGATTGTGAGTGTTTTTCTATTGTACAGAGAAAACAATATGGGAGACATCTGGTGGCCATTAATTAACTGAAACTCTCTAATTTATTGTAATAGTTGGTTTATCTACTACTAAGCTTATAAATGAGCAACTACAATTTTAAAATTCAGGGTAATGTATCACAAATCCACCCCTAATTTATTTGCTACTTAGTTTTAATTATTTATGCCTATTCATAGTGTATTGGTCAAGGGCAAAGAACTGCTGTAACTGCAAATGCATCAGATTTACATTACCAAAAAACAATTTTTTAACTTTGGAGGACATTAGAGGCAAATTAGGACCTTGACCAGACAACTCAGTACTATCTCTACTTATCTACTCTCTACATATATTTTAATTATTATAAAATTCTTTATTTTACCTAAAATTATTTATTCATTTATACACTTTTTGTTTTGTTTATATGTGTGATTAATAGGAAGAGGTGACATAAAGGAATATAAAGGAATTAGTTGACATTTATATCATCATTTATATAATAATTTATATTATTGTTTGAATTACTAAAATAAGCAGTTATAATAGATAAAAACAATTTTCTAACTGTTCTCTAGCTTGGCATCTTCATATCTTTTTGTGTGCATGTGAGTGTGTAATGATATATTTATTCATTTTTGCTTTTGCTCACATATTACAGCATCTCACTTCATTTTCTAACAAGGAAGGTAGTATGTTAAAATGATTAACTCTTCAGGAAGGAACTTTTCCTCTTCAAAACACAAAAGTACTGTCCTTTTCTCACCCCATTTCTTGGGAAAATACTAAATAATAGATGCTACCACAGTCAGAAAAAACTGATGTGTCCATGACAGGCAAAGAAAGAAGTGCAGTTCATTCTCTAACATCTAGAAGGGTTTTTAACATCTAACATCCTAGTCAGGGTTTTTACCAGAGGTGCTGCAGTACTGCCCTGACAGCCCCTTGCTTAAGGCAGCGTGGCTCAAAATCTGCATCCAGAACTTTGCTTCCAACATCAAAGTAAGAGTGTGACCTCAGGAGAAGGAATGGGAGCTGCACCTTTGCTTTTGAGGATCTCAATAATATGGGAGGGGAATAGAAGGAGAGAGAGAGAAATCAAATATTTCTAGGAAAACCTTCTAGCTCTCTCTCTCAATTGCCGTAACTTGTTCAGCTTCACCCAAAGCCACACTGTGTTGGTGGCATCCACTCAATCTCCCTGGAAGACAAAGTCTGACTTGAGAGTATGGTCCTGGATTTCCATGGATATCTGGGCGTGCCCCTGGAAGTGCCCCTGCCCGGCTGGAGCTGCGTGGTGCCGGTGGCCTGGCCTGTACAGCCGAACTGTCACTTTCACATTTTCTGAGAAATCCCTTCACCCAGGATTTTTCTCCTGGGAAACTGAGAAATCTCAGAGAAAAAGGAAAACAATTTTATCTTATTTTCTTCTCCTCTGTCTTGCTCATGTGGAATGTGTTTGGAGATTGTTTATCCAACAGATGATTGTTTCATTGGTTTCTGCTGTGGGTTGTTTTGACTCATTGGCCAATTATGGCCAAGCTGTGTTGGGGCTCTGGAAAGAGTCATTATTATCTTTTTAGCCTCCTGTAAGTATCTTTTCTGTATTCTTTAGTATACTTAATTTAGCATTCTATAATATAATATGATATCATAAAATAATAAATTAGCCTTCTGAGAACATGGACTTGGATTCATCATTCCTTCCTGCCAGGGGGCACCCCAAAAATACAATACCAGGCAGAGCAGCTCACTCAGGAGTTCTGCCAGAAATCCTTGTCCAGAAACAGAGATGGGTAATGTGTCACTCCTTTTGGCTACTGAAGGAGAAATATCAGCATTCCACAGGGCTTGCAAATAACACTGAGATTTGACATCATTCCAAGGTGAATGCTTAACAGGAAGTAAGGTGCAGTCATAATTTTAATTATCAGGTAGATTAGGGACTACTTGTATTTAAAAGTTTTCTTTACAAGACAGATTAGACCTAAACAAACATATCTATGCCTTCCTACCTATGGAAATTAAGGCCACAAATTTGAAATGTTTAGCTTTTATTATTTGTTTTCCAAAAAGAAATATCAGAACTGCAATAAAAAGAATGTTTCTTTTATACAGGGTGATTCTGAGAATGGAAAGGAAAATTTATATCTGTGTGTTTGATGTTTCCTGATTTTAAGGGAACTTTTTTGATAAGGAATTTTAGGCAAAAAAAAATTGATTCTGGAGGTCCAAGTGTATATTGAAAATTCAGCTATTGACCTAAAAAAAGAAATTAACATGATTTTATTTTGTTTAGTGTCATCTGTACACCAGGTAAATTGTTTATTTCCCCATAGATAGTAAGCTTTAATTTCTGCTAATGTTTTAATTTTTGCTGAGGTCTAGTATGTCAAGCTGTTGTGCCTGGTAATCCAATATATTGGTTTCACAAATGTTAATGTATTCATAATCATGTTTTCTTGTGCCCAGATCTACCAGTCAACCTACCAGTCTATTCCCAATCTAATGTTATCTCAAATAACATGGCACAAATTTTATAAAAAAGCAAGACTACATCAAGCATTTTGCATTGATTTTTACAAAGACTGTCAAAACATGTCATGATATTATTGATGTCAGCATTTCTCTGAGGCTTTGAATGTTTAATATGCATATCAAGAAATCCTTCTTCTTTGTAATACTGGAGATGTCTGCCCAGTCAGTCCATTCCCTGTTGTCTCCATTTTAAATATTTTTGACAAAATTTTGCAGGTGAAATTTTGATTGGATATTGAGAAACATATTTTTGTGGACGGGACTTTCAAACATGTTCGTGTTCATGTTCATGTTTGACTATGAACAGGCTGCCCTGGGAAGTGGTTGAGTCACCCACTTTGGAGGTATTTAAGAGATGTATAGATGTGACACTTGGGGACCTGGTTTAGAGGTGAACTTGGCAGTGCTGGGTTAACAATTGGACCTGAAGACCTTGACAGCTTTTTTTCAACTTAAATGACTCTGTGATTCTATGACTTGGAAAATATAAGAGTATCAAAAATTGGGCCCTGGATTTTAGCTGAACTCAAAATTATATAAATAACTAAGTGCAGGTGTTCTCTATTTAATTTCTAATTAATCTGTTCTGGTCCAGCTCCCTGTTCAGCATGTGGAAATATGCTGTGTCAGATTCTCTTTTCACCTTGCAGAGGTTATGAATTCCAGAATTAGATTATTTGCGATATTTTTTGAAAACCTCTCATAAAGTGTAAAAAGCACTCTCCTATTCTCCACTAATCACCCACAGTTCTCAGAGCTTCAGCATTGATGCTCTGTCACAGATTTCAATATTTCAAAGCACAAACCAATAAAAATCCTATAGAATTTATACTGTTATCACTATTACTCAGGTTACTGCTTCCAGCACACAGAGTCCTTCAGATGTCCTTGGGGGCTATTGAGCACCTTGCTAAGCCAACACAGAATGGAACATTCTATCACAGCATCACATTCCATGTGAAGGAGCCATTGACAAAACAAGGTGTTGAGGACATTTCTACAGGAGGAAGAGGAAGCTGTCCCGCTTGGTGGCAAGGTGACACATCAGCCTTGTCCTGTCTCTGGAGAGCCATGGAGCTGTATCTGCACATGGAATTTGGCCCAGGGATGGATGGGAAGGTCAGAACCTTGGGGTCAGCACACCTTGGTCCAACTGTGCAATGTCTCCCTTAAACCTATGCAAAGATTTATCTCACTGCCATGTTCCCCAAACCTCTGAAGCAGCAAGTTCAAATTCCCTATGGTGCTGCTTGCAATTCTCCGTGCTGTTGCCTCCCTTCTCTACATTTTCTCTATGGTTTACTCTATGCAAAGGTATAAATGGATGATAGTCTAACTAAATAGGAAAGTATTGGAGGTGAAGAGGCTTGTGGAAGGACAGGACTATGTCAAGACTGAGAAAAAAAATCTGTAAAGATTGATTAGATAATTTTTAAAATTTACTTGACTGATCTTTAGCTCCTATTTTGACAGCTCTGTTTAGAAAGTAGGATTTAGATGATGAATTTATATACCTAAAGGTCATCAGCTGATGAAATTCCTGGATCACAGGAAACTAATTTATACTGCTTAAAAACTTGCTGAGTACCTTTCCAGATATACTTTTAGATGTGTTAATCATCAAATAACAGAAATACCAAATTACTGGAAATTCAGGTTTTTAATTAATCCAAGAAAGAAAAATAATTATTTTAAATAATTTTTTGGCATGTCACATAGATATAAATTTCACCAAGGTAAATGTAAACTGTTTTACATTCACAGAAGACATGAGACCCCTCCCTATTGGAGAAAGGGCAAGGAGGATTAAATTGTATTTCATGACAACTTTTATTTTTGCATGTTTTGGAAACAAAGGAAGTTCCCCATGTGAGACTAGCTTTTTGTGTCAGAAGAATATCATGAACACTGATCAGAATGCAGGGAAGACCAAGCATTAATAAAAGTTTTTACTGACATAAAAAGTTTTACTGACATTAATAAAAGTCAGTAAAAAATCTGATTTTTAAAAAAATGCTACATTCTTCTCATGTGTGGGGTTTTATTTTTGTCTTTGATGCTCATTTACTTCACGTCTTCAGGGTTGCTTCATCTCTTCATGGTTCCACCACAAGGGATGGAAATCTGCTTTTTTTAATCTTCGTGATTGAAAAATGAGCTTCTTGAGTGAGATCACAATCATAGCACCTGAAGCTGTAAGAAAACTGCTGAAAATTAAAACTTCTAATCATTTACCGAGAAAAAATTGCAGAAGTAACACACACCTGGGGAGCATACACTGTGAATTTAAATGTGCATGCATGCACACCCACGTGCAGACACACACAAATAGATGAATGTATTTATGTGAATACAAGGATGGATAAATATATGTGTGTATGTATGTGCACACACCCCCTGGGTGAATAAATATGAGTGGTACAAGACAGGAAATATTTATAGCAAGTAGCAAGAATATCTGGAAACGAGCTTCAATGGTTTGTAAAATACACACTCCAGTTTGGAGGCAGTAATTATTGACAGATGGCCAATATCCTCCCTATCCACCCAGATTTGGGTATTCATGTGTTTCTGTTAATTGTGTAATTATTAATGCAGAAAAAGGAGCAAACCTGTGATACAGCTATATGACCTTTTATAAAAGCACATATAACTGGACCAAGGAGAAAAAAAACAGCATTGTTTAACTAGTATTTTTGTCTTTCTGTATTTTTAAATTTTCTTCTATGAAATCCTAAATAATCAAAGCACCATAAACTGTTTGTGAAGGAGGTGGTGGTAGAAAATTTTAAAAGTTAAAGGAGCAAAAAGCACTGAGTAATCAGAAGGCACTTGGTGTTTTTTTCTCCTGACAGTAAAGTGAGAATGCCCTCTCTGAGCTGGCAGAGGTTTTCCAGCCATCACACTCAAAATAACTATAGCAATATAAGCAGCTTTTAGCATTCACCATGAGGCTTCACCTGTTATTTGCTCATCCTGTCTGCAATACAAGACACCTGTTTGTTTGTTAAAAATTTGGATATGGGCATAATTCAGTTTGCTGAAGCCAAGATCCCTGAGTATTTTTTAGAGAATAGTAGCTGATAAAAAATAGCCAGGCACAGGTCCAATAAACAATAACAGTTCTTTTCTCATGAAATACTGGGCAGCATTGAATGCTATGCTAACTAGAAAGATATTGATCAATTAGAGAGAATTTAGTGAAGAGCAACAAATTAATTTACAGGAGAGAATGAGGATTTAGGAGATGGATTAATGGCACTAAATTAGGTCTGTGATGATTAAGGAAAGCAAGAAATTGCGTTGAGATAAATCTCCCAGATTTGCTCAGGTTCAGTGCCTGAGGTGGTGCTATGTGGGTCATGTAAAAGAGGATGTGTCCCTTTGCCCTGGGACACCCCTGTCACCTGCTCAGAGCTTTCTGTGCTTCTGATGCTGCATCACAGTAAGAGCTCAGCTAAGGGAGAATGTGAAATGAGGGACCAAGATGAGTCCTACAGTGAGTTTGCTAGACTTGATGGATGAGAAAATTGAAAAGATTGTTAGCTGCGTGCAAAGAGAAGTATTTAATGCTTTTATGGGAAGATACAGGGACGAATAAAATAAAGAAATTAAAATTTAGTCTGCCAAAAAACAAACCAAAACCACAGAAGTGTGTTCTGCTGAAGAATTGCCTCCTGAGATAACCTGGGGGATGATTCACCACTGGTATTTTTAACATTATGCTGCATGAAACTCTAGAAAATGTGCTTTTGGGACTAAACAGAGAAATGGGCTTCATGATCAATGAATCTCTTATTTTAATGACTGCAATTTTCTGAGAGTATTTCTAAACAGTGTTCATATTTCTGCCCTGGAAAGTGCTGTTGCAGAGTGAGAAGAATCTGTGCACTATTCCCATGAAAACAGTGGGATGCAATGAGAAAAAGCTGGTGAGTAATAATGAGAGCTATTAGCTAATAGACTAATAATATTTTTCTCATTATGTGGGGTGGGGTGGAGGAGGAAGAAGGCAGGCAAGGCAGGCCTCGTGCCAGAATCTCTGAGTCACAATTAAAAGTTATGCAGCAATCTTGCAGAATTTCCCTTTTATGGTGCCTGCCAGTTGTGTCCCCAGCAGGGACACGTGAATGCTGCCATTCCTTCCATGTGGCACTGTATCCCCACCCCAGTGGCACTGTATCCCATTCCTTCCATGTGGCACTGCATGATGGGTGTTCACAGGGGTTTTTGGTTAAGGGAAGAGATGAGGATTTGACTCCATGTTTCAGAAGGCTTCATTTATTATTTTATGATATATATTACATTAAAACTATACTAAAAGAATAGAATAAAGGATTTCCTCAGAAGGATAGCTAAGAATAGAATAGCAAAGAATGATAACAAAGGCTTGGTCTCACACTCTCTCTGCAAACCATCTGGGCTGTGATTGGCCATTAATTAGAAACATCCAACATGGGCCAATCACAGATGCACCTGTTGCATTTCACAGCAGCAGATAATCATTGTTTACATTTTGTTCCTGAGGCCTCTCAGCTTCTCAGGAGAAAAAATCCTAAGGAAAGGATTTTTTATAAAATGTCTGCAACAGCACTGTATCCCCATCCCAGTGGCACTGAGCCTCCTCTCTCATGGGCATGGACAGAGCAGCCACAATGCCTCATTACTTCAAATCTTAGTTGTTAACCCTTGTGTTTTTTCTTTCTTCCTTTCTTACAGAAGTCACAGAACTTCCTCCTCTCACAAGAACTCCCTTCCTCCTCAAGGGAATAAGGCTATAATCTGTGGTTTGTGTCTTGTTTCTCACTTGCAAAAGCCTCCAACTACTGAATTCTCTGCAGGTCCCTTTTGGGCCTGGCTCACAACTCCTGCATGGATGCTGGTTCTTCAGGGTGAGTGAAATCCCCACCTTGGGCTTTTCACGTGAGTCCTTTGCTCTCTGCACTCACACACAGCCCAGGAGCAGTCTGGCTCTAGAAGAATTCCCTGCTTAGTTGCTGTCCAAGCCTGCTGCAGGCAATTTTTTTTTTTTCTCAAGCTTCTCTGTATGTTTTCAGTTGTTTGCCGTCACATTTTCCATTTTTTGCTGTTCCTCATCCTCTACAAAAGACCACATCGATTTTCAGACATGGTGCATACATATGGATGTGTATCCTTCAAAGAAGGATGGGATGTTACAAACATGCAGTCCTAGTGAAGGTGATCATGGCACTGAGGAAGCAATAAATTATAACCAATTCCTATGATCAGCAGACAACCAGGGAATGATGAGTCTTGTTTGCTGTAACAACTCAAGCTAGCACTGAAATTAGATCTGCACCACTGACAGGGCATTACTGGTGCTATTGCATGTACAACTCTCCATCTCTTTTGCATGTTTTTTGGATTTCTCCATGATCTAATTTCTAAACCACACTGACAGAACAAGATAAAGAGGGGGAACTTGGTTTTTTAGTTTGGAATATGGTAAGTCCTGAAACATTTATCTTGCTTATTAAACTCTTGAAGTGTTTATCCAGCCCTTGTTATAAACCCTGTGCTGAGCAGTGATGACCTGAAGCAGGAAAGATTGATGTTTTGTGGAGCAAGTGGTGCGGCATGAAAGAGCTCCTGATGGCCCCCAGGATCCGTCTAGATACTAATAACAAAACAGAACAAAACAAAGCAAAACACCCCCACAAAATAAACCAAACAACAACAACCAACCCAGCAAACACCCAACCAAAAAAAACCACAAAATAAACCTAACAAAAACTGAACACCCCAAACCCCTCACTAAATTTGAATAAATTATTTTTCTCTCAGTTTGAATGGTAGGTGATGCATAGCTAATCATAATTGTGCCAGCAATACTGTCAGCTCTGTTTTACCTAGAAAGTACTGCCTTGTGCTAATAAAGGTTAAACTGTCTCTCTGCCTTCCTAAAATCTCTGTTCTCTACTGCTGTGCTAGAAGTTAAAATCCAGATGCCTGTGTGATTTAACAGTTTAATAGATATGAATATATATATATATATATATATATATTTAATTTATTTTTCCTTCTGGAGCTTGGAAACTGAAATAGCCTAAGAGATTTATATTTGAGATTCTAGGATTTCTGTAGTATTTCTGTGTTGGTTTTCATTCCATGCCTCAAAACTTTGTCACAAAAACTCAGTGGGTTTTAAAGTTGAGATTAAGGCCCAAGAGATAGAGATAGCATTAGGAGTTGCACAGTTTCATGTAATTGTCCTGTTATAACAAAGAAACCCAGTCCCAATTGAATTTAACAGCTTTTCTATAAAAATAATTCCCTACTTGCCAAGAACTTCAATAGTGTGACACTGTCCAAACAATATGGGTTGGTACATAATCTATTTTTCATTAGTAAAACTTATAGGGTCATTAATTGGCTAAGCAAAAGGAGACATGTTTTAAATATATATATATATCTATATAGCAGCATTTTCCCCATGTAGCCAATACAACAAAACTTGGTTTATTTTACTGTTCCTATTTCTTTTCATATGCAGGGGTCTTTAATTTAGTTAGGAATATTATTTAGACCATAAATTCAATTTAGACAGCTGAATTAAGTTCATTACATAAAACTGAGCAGCAAATAACTTTTAATGTGCTTTCTGTACTTTTCATCAGTAATACCAGCATATGGTGTTTCCTTATCAGAAATTAATTATGAAGTCTTTTTTCCAGTCAAGATATAGGAGTTAAAATCATGAATGAGGACTTGGGAAAAGTAATCATGGCAAAAAAGTTTTCCTAACCTAGGCAAAGTATTAGCAAGATATACCCCCCACAAACCTCTTGAAGATAAAGAAAAGTTCAGTTTGAGAAGCCTTTATTTTGAAATTAATTTTTTTCCTCGTGTAATTAATGCCGGCATTATTCTGCTATGTCGGGCATGGTTCTTCATCAACTCTTAATGTTATCATGTTATTAATGTGCCATATAAAAAGAAAGTGGCCTAAATCTTTTGCAGTAGAATGTGCAATGCAATTTTAATCCTAATTTTGATTGTGTCAGTGACACATTTGCTTTAGCCTTGTGTACCTAGGAGCTTTACAGTCATGGAGTAGCAGTGCAAAGGGTTCAATAAATGGGAAAAATAAAGGCACATACTGATATTAGATGCTTTGAGCTATAGCAAAATTGGAAGACACTAAGATCCCATCAATACTTCTTTTAGCTATTTGTCTCAATAGTCTTTTGTCCTAATTCACAAACATGATCCCTGCACTCATTTTTTTAAGCACATAAAATCATCTGGTCTTCCAAAATGGACTGGGAGACTGTATTCTTTTCTCCCTTGTTTTTCCTAGCACAGTTACAGTCATTATTAGATCTCCCCTGCCAAGTTTCTATTATATTCAACAACTGGACTTGGATTCATTTTCCCCACCAGGCAGTCTGCTGTGCTAATGGCCAAGCAACCAGGTCACCTTTTGAAACTACCAGGACAGTGTTTGATTGGCAGACATGTATATTAAAAATAATGTTCTCCTTATGGCTTTTATTTTCTGCTGCGCTCTAGTGCCTGTCTTCTCTTGATAGTTTATTAACTGTGTGAGTGTATGTACATGAAAGCAATAGTGCCCCTGATCCTTGCCCTACTTGTAATATTCCTCTCTCAGCTCTCTTTTTCAGGGCTGGTTATATGCTGAACCTTAAACGATGCCTTTCCAGCTCTTTTCAGCTGTACAAAGCTGCTCTGTTCCCCTTCCAGCTGGGTTTGGAGCTCTTGTGCCTGTGAGCCAGGGCTGTGTCAGCTCAGTTCCCATCCTCAGCCTCGCAGTGACATGGCAGGGCAGCAGCAGGCTGGATCTGCCTCTCCTGGCCTCACCCCCAGTGACAGAGAGCTGCATCCCTGGCTGGCACCCTGCCCCAGGATGGGGAAGCACAGGAGTTTGTCTGCATTTCATCATGAGGTCTGCTGAACAGGAAAAACCAGGCTTCTGAAATGGCTCTGCAGGTGCATTCCTGCAGGGGATACATATATATATTCTGCTCAGGACTTAGGGCTGAGTCCCTCTAAACTATACTAAAGTGCCTGGAATAGTGCTGGGATAGACTCTGATACAGATAAATGCACAGGGTAATCTATAGAGGAACATTGGGGCCATAGGGATTATGGTCCTATCATTTCTTCTGAGCTTCATGTATTTGAAAGTGGAGTAGGACACAGCCCAGGTCAGCTTGTTCTGCTCCTGGTTATAGTCAGCTCTCAGACACTCCAGTGCAACACTCATGATGGTGGGAATCCTGTGAGGGATTATTCCTACACATGAAATCGCTCCTAAATATGAAATATAAGCATGAGTTTATTGGCTGGGATCATCGAATTATTAAAATAAGTGTGAGGACAATGATGCAGGAAATTGGATGCTTCTCCTTTTTGCCAGTGGGTCCCCAAATGAATAAGCAGCCAAGATTCCTTCTCAGCTATAAATGGAATTTCCTTTTTTTTTTTTAAGGTTTTGATATCTGCTTCCTACTCTAGTTCTGGAATCTTCCCTCTCTATGCAATATACTGGATTTTCCTTTCCTTGGACCTTCTGCATGTCTCTTTGGGTTGGTTGTTACTGTACTTTAGCACTGATATCCTAGGATAGCTTCAGTGCATGTCAGCACACACCCTCAGTAGTTGCCATTTAGTTGTTTACTACATGGCAATCAACTGAAGAACAAGTAACATTTAGTTTGGAAGAAAATGTTAAGAAGGCACTTTATTTTTGCAGAGGTTTTTTTTAAAAAAATTTCATTCTTTAAATGCTTTTAATGTCAGCATCTGAAATAGGTAATTAGTGTTCATTTTTTAGTAAGATTTTCATTGCAGTGACATAGAGCTGAGCCAGAGAACCTTCTGCCCTGTGTCTGGTTCGACAAAATAGGATTCAAAATAAAACTCTCAATTCTATATGCTCATTAAATTGTTCTTATCTTAACAATCCAGATAAAGGGTAGAGAAATTATTGCTTAGTTCTTTCCCCTACACTTGCAAAGAAGATCTAAAGAAGGGTCTTTGTCATGTCAATGAAAAAATCATCTCCCAATTTTCTTTAAAGCTTTAATTTTCTCATTATCATAATCTTCTTCCTGTTATCAAGGCTTCAGGTGGCAGACCAGCAGCAATTTAAAATCACCCTTTCACTATGGTACGTACCCACAGAGATGCAGGTATAAGCTTCTCACACTACTTTTTGTTCTGACTCATCTAATGCACCTTGAAAAATGTGTTTCTCTTTATTCAGCTGGAGAATGCATTATTTTCCAATCTTTAGCATTCTTGGAAATGGTATATTTTTCAGAAATCAGGATATTTTGCATTAAATGAGTATCAATTAAGTCAGAAAAAAAACCCCAATAACTGGTGTTTCAGTTTATTTCTATAGCCAATAAAATTTATTTCTATGGTCAGTAAAATAAGACATACTAAAGACAGAACCAGTAGCAAACTTATATATTTTACTCATTTACTCCTTCCAATACAGGCAGTTCCTTTCTGCATGGGACTTTCAGATCTCAGTTTTATCAGAGACATCTCAGTTTTATCTAACAGAAACATCTCAGTGTACCACAGGGTTAGTCCCTACAAACAAAATTTGACATTTATAAATGTCTTCAAACCAAAAGGGAATAGCAAACAACTCTTTTAGTATGATTCAGGCTTCAATGTGAATAATGTCTTGCCTAGTTAGAGGAGGGTTCCTCAGACCTTTTGTGGGGTGCTGGGTCTGGCTGGGCTGGAGTGAACTTTGCCCATGGCAGCCCATGGGCGCTGGGCTTTGGCCAGAGCAGGGCTGGTACCCCAGAAAGGCTTTGGCTGCTGTCAGAACTGTGCTGGCACAGCATCAAGGCTCTGTCCCTGTCTCTGCCCTGCTCTCCTTGTGCACATCCGCTGCACAGGCTGGGGCTGGGTGAGGGGTTTGGAGGGGACCCAGCTAGAGCACTCAACCCAAATTGACAAAGGGATGTTCCATACCACATGATGTCATGCTCTACAAGAAAAACTCAGTGAAAAGGGTGAAGAAAAAAAGTTTTTCTTCTTCCCTATTGGATGTGCTGAAGCTGAACTTTCCAGCAAGTGGATAAACATCTTCCTGCCAATGAGAAACATTGAATTAATTCAATTTCTTTGCTTGTGCATGCAGCTTTTGCTTTCCCTGTTAAACTGTCATTAGCTTGGTGTACATATCTTCTCAATTTCATTCTGTTTTCTTCACATCACATCAGAGAGATTGAGCAGGTTGGTGAACCTTGGTTAGCCAGGGCCAGCCCACCACAGCCAGTGTTACTGCCAGAATCAGTTTCAGAAATTTATGGACGTACATATTCAAGAAAAAACTCTCCAATCTGGTTTTGTTGGTTTGTTTTGTTTGTTTGGCTTTTTTTTTTTCCCAGCATACATAGAGGTTCTGTAATTCAGTGACCAACCCCATACCTGCTGTTGGCCCTCTGGTCAGTTTTTAGATGCACATAAATGTATAGGGATACAGGATGGGTAAATGAAGGTGGTAGAGAATGTAATGTTATACCCCAAAAAGTTACAGCTGGACTAATTACAAAAGTTTAGGAGCAGGCCTGATCTTAACAAGCCACACCTGTAGCCAATACAGGTGGTATAAAAGAGTGGATTTGTGGGGACTAGAATTAGATAGCTGCTGCAAGGACTGGGAACAGTCTGTGCTTAGAGGATCTGCTATGAGAAACATTGAGGAGGTACCAAACTCTGGCAATATGGAATCCTTGCACTATAATAATAATAGAACTTTTGATATATAAGACAACATGTAAGAAGTTCCTGGATAAATGGAATCCAGATATAATAGAATTCTGGAACAGTATCTCCAGCAATCTTTTTAAGGTTCAGTCATATGTTTTGCTGATGAATTGAAAGTGCCGAAGAACAGCTGCTGGATCACTTTGAGCTAGCTGGAGTGCTTGGTATTTCTGGCTAAAGAGGAGATTAATTACCCTGGAAGCAGCAACAATTTGTAATAATAAGAAGGATAAATTTTAAGTTATGCTTATGTGATTGTGACTCCTAGGTCCTTCTGAGAGACTGATTTAACTTTAGCTCTCCAATTCACTAGCCAAAAATACATTTAGGGTTCTTGGTAACTTACACTCTTTCAAAAATACACTTTGCAAAACTTATGTTCAGACTATTTGCAAATGTATCTGGGTCCCTTGCAGAAGTAATTTCTTAGAGAGTCAAGCTGTGTGGGAAATCTGTGTATTTATGGACATTTGCTACTGAATTAATTTATTAGATACTTGATCCAATATTGTGGTAGCACAAGGCTGGAAAACGTTCTGTGTCTCCCTGTTCCCAAAAGATTTACCAACATGTGGAAGAATGGACGAGCTATAAGGAAGGTTTAATAAAACAGTATATATTGGGGACGTTGGTCAGCAGCCACAGCTCTCTCACCTTCAGCACAAATAGAAGATGCAAAAAAGTTATGGAAATGTGTTAGTACACCCCACTTGGCCGCATGTCAGAAAAATGTGGGGCTTTGCAGTTGGTCTGCTCTTGGTAAACAGTGATTCCTACAATTTATCTTCTCCATAACTTTTCCAACACTCCTGCACCCTCTGCTGTGCCTGATTGACACATTTGTGAGTCACAACAGCAGCTATTAACCAGAACTGTGAACACTGCCTTGGTGGCTGCACATGCAGGGGACAGCAGGACAGGATCCCAGCAGCGCTGCTGATGTCTCCATGCAGGGACATTCAGGGTTTGTATTTCCAGCAGGAACAGCGAACTGGAGTGGGTTTTCATCCTCATCTTGGAGCCATCAGATTGAGTGATAAATGACCAGCACCAGAACACACAAAGTGTTGGTGGCAGAGCACAGAATTATGCTCTAATGTCTTCTGAACCAGATTAATGCCTTTTTTAGTGGATTGCCCTTCTTTTAATCAACTGAGACACCTCAGCATCAGGTCAAAATGGAATGAGAAACAAGCAAATGCACCAAGTGCTTTTTATTTAGCAACAGTGGTGAATAATTAATTGAAGAAATGACAAAAAGGCATCACATATTTTCTAAAAAATTAATTATAGCTAGTAGATATTTTAAGCTGTTCTATTGAGTGCCTAAGACAAGTACATGACCTGCACTGTTGTGACAGCAAGGAAAAAAGGACAAAGTAACAACTCAAGTAAAAGAATTTAAGAATTCTAAATAAGGAAAACGACTAGAAAAATAATGCTGTTTTACTAATAATCTTAATTCCTATACCCATAAGCAGATTTTTTAATTAACTATTCTTAAGAAGCAAGCAAAAAACATTCTGAAATTTTGTGCAAAGACATCAATTTTGATGAAAATCCAAAGCATGGACAATAGTTTGGAAGCCTTCAGTTAAATTATTTGCTTAATTTCTTCCTTAACTGTTTCAGGTCATTGGGTAACTTGTATCAGAAAAGACCAAAATTCTGAAATCTAAGTTATGATTGGTGTTATAAGAAGGAATTAAATGTTGAAGTGCTGAAAGGGCTGTCTGAAGGGCGGCCTTTAACAGGGCAGTTCCAGAGTTCAGCTGCTGGCTTGGCCTGGGCATGCTGTAAAAATGGAAGTTTTGGAAATTACATTATTTATTGTGGTGCCTTAGTGTCAGAGTCACTCCTTTCTTTGAGAATAAACATTTCAACCATTGCAGGGTTTTCCAGGCTGATGTTTGTCAGGACCCAGGACATTCCTCTGGCAGCTCTGGACAATTTGAGACCCTGGCAGGGGGCTCAGAGACCTTGGCACGGAGTCAAAGACACCTGTGCCTTCGATTTTAGTCCATGGAAACAATTACCAACTTTGTATGAAGATTTACAAGCCACAAGAGTTTGAGTAGAAGGATAGTTAATTTGTCACAGGGTGAAAAAGTAGAATTTTGGGGTTTTAGAATTGGGGTTCAGGAAGCAAGATGGAGGAATCTGGATGTGTCCTGTCTTTCTCCTTCTTCTTCTTGTCCTCCATCTTCTGCTGTGATGGTGGCACTGCTGGATTGGTTTAGGGTAGAGACAAACTGTCTAATATAGGTGATAGGTATTGGGAAATTATTGTAAATAAAGTACACATAGTTCTTCAAGCAGTTCAGTATGCGAGGAAATGTGTATATCTGTGCTAGACCAGACAGACAGGTTGCATGTTTAGTGATTCCTGCCCCCTCAGTGCTACAAATTTCTCTAAAGACCTGAGAACAGAGTCTCTTCATAGCTGTCTCCATTCCCATTAAGTATTGTTCCAATAAAGTGATATTAAATTAATTGCTGACAAATTAATTAACTGGGTTAGGCCATTGGATCAAGAAAGCACATTAGATCTCTCCTACAGACCTTGGATAAGAAATTCCTGTATCAAAGGATGAATAAACTGAGGGCTGTCAACACAGGAGACATCCTGGGAAAAGACAGATACTGCAAACAATTATCTTAATTTAATTATCTCAGGGGACCTATACATTACATTACAACAGTGGGGTAACTTCTTTACAGTCCTTAATTATTGTTTTTAACAATTACTGAGAAGATATAGTAAAACTGAGCAAATTTATATTACTTCGCTAGAAACAGAAATTGTATTTTTTTCTTGTATATATGTGGGGACTAATTTAATCAAATTCCAGGCTAGAAAGTTTGCTGATCTTCTTAGTGAGTACACAGCTGTAATACCACAGAGTGCCTTAGCAAGAAATTTGTGGAGCTTTCATATTTTTCTGTCACTTCTGTAATCCAGAGGAGCTGCCCATCCAGGCTGCTCAAGATTAATTGTGCCTGAAAGCAATAGAAAATGGATCTTTAGCTTTGCATATTACTGCTTATCAAATACAAAATACTCAGAAGCTTTTCTCTATCTCCAAAGAGTGAGCAGTTGGTAGTGACTTTTTCCTGGTTACATTTCATATTTTTCAGTGTTGGTAAATAAAAAGCTTCTACTTTATACTGCATATGTAAGTGGCCATACACTCATTTATACATTAATTTAGATAAGGAAATACAATTAAAATATCTAAAATTTGGAAATGACAGAACATCTCCATTGATATTGTACCCCCAGCCCTTATGTAAACCTGTCACCCCATGTCAGAATAATACAAAAAAAATTTAACCAAAGATCAGTTAATATTTCCTCTACAGGACTTTGGCCTCAGCTAACACACAGATCCCTCAATAATGAAGTGAAAGAATGGGGTTTTTTTATAAATCCCTTTTCCTTGCTCATTTCAGAGGTGACAGATGGATAGTGGCTGAGGCAGGGAGCTGTAGGAACAGAAATGTGACTTTTTCCTGAGAAAATTAGTTCTATACCTGTCCCTTCTGAGAACTCAGTATGCAATGATTTGAGACTCTGATATGTTCTTCATCTTTGACTGCCTGGTCTGTACCTGCAGGTCTGCTCTGCAAAATGTTGAAAGGTTCAGTTTGCAAAGTCCATGAGAACTGTCTATCGATATGTAAGATCTTCTGTAATGCTAAAGTACCATTTTAATAGTCTGAAGTATTTCACATTGGACACCCAATATCTGTGGGTTGCCTATATCTCAGCTCTCTATTCCCTAAATGGAGATAATGCTTTCAAATTTCACTTGGTTTTTACAATGATGGATTAATTGTCTGCAAAGCACTCAGATTCTGGGGTGATGAACATCATAGAAAAGCCCCAGAGGAAATTAATAATTTTGTTTTCAGAGCAGGGCTTGAGCAGTGTTTTTTTTAAATTACACCCAGGGCAACATATTGAACAATGAGGCCAAGGAAAATATTGAACAGCTGCTAATTAAGTCCTTTTGATGCACTAAGTAGGAGTATTCTTGAGAGAACTGAATGTGTGATCCTGTAATTAAAAACTACATTCCATATGAAAAAGGTGGCCAAATTGAGGTCATACTGCTAACCTGGATCCCGTCCATTTCTAATTTTTGGCAGCCTCATAGTCATGATAATATTCTTCTGAGAGAAAATGGTGTGCGACTGGAGTAGAAGCAAAATCAAATCAATGGTGTGGTCTTGTCACCTACCTCATGCACAAACAGAACCAAGACCTTAAGTGTTTGCTTCTCTTCTCCATGAATTAACTAAGTAAAGGACAGCAGCAGAGGGACGTTCCTCCTGGACCAACACCAAAATGGAATGAGATTCATGTTTCCTTAGACAGCAGGTATGAGTTTTGGGAATCAAAGATTTTATTTTGGACTGAGGAAAAACGTTGCACAATCTTTCACATAACCTCCAAGCACCTCTTACCTTTTATCTACCTCCTCCCTCCAGTATGCCTTGTCTTTTCTGATTATTTTCTCTGTTTTCTTGCCAAACCTATCCTTGTTCTCTATTCAGTTCATCTTCTATGTCTCTCACATCCACTGCCAGTCCCACCCTCTGTCTCAGGGAAAAAATCCCAGTTCACATTGTTGAAAACAAATTATGATCAAAGTGATTTATTGATTTGTTAATGACAGGTCAGGAACTATGCATTCAGAATCAAGTTCAATAGTTCTCAACATATACAAATGTTTTTGTACACCTGCACATTTCAAAATGCTTTTCCAGAGCTGTCATCTAAAAGTCACAACCACACACGTGTGTGTGCTCACACACATTGGCACCATCCCCTCCATCAGGAGAAGCTGCTGGCCAGCACGTTACTTGGCTACTATTTAATCTGACTGTGATTGTTTTCCTTTTAACAGGATTTGTTTGGGACTAAATGTGCTTTTAGGCAGTTTGGAATGTTGATTTACACACATTCTCACACTCATGTTCCTGTCTTGACAATCACTGTTATTCAGACTGTGTCTGAAGAGCAGCTTCTTATCACAGCTTCTTTTTGCCTCCTGGAGACCTTCCCTGAGCCTCCTTGTACCTAGTGTCAGTTTTGTAAAAGCCCCACTGATTCCCATCACTTCCATCATTTTTCCTGACCACGCTTTTCTTCTTTATCCAAGCAGATCTTCTGCTGAAAGCCATGATAAAAACTGCCTTTGGGAGTGGGGAAATACTCCAATTTGGTGGAAAAAAAACCCTTCTGTACATCAAACGGTGAATGTCCTTCCACCTGATGATAGTGGAGAAGCAGAGCAGAGTTAATATAAGCATTTTTGAAGGGAATTGATAAATTGAAGCAGAATCCAAACCTAGGTGTGGGCTTTGCCTGCTGATGGCTCAATGGTATCATAATGATGCCATAAACTCGATTTAACTGCCTGCAATTGCGCCATGTGACCTCAGAAGAATTTCTCCAAAGGCACAGTCACAGAAATCCCCCCGCCCCTTGTTTTTGTGCACTGCTCCAGCAGAACAGAAAACAGCAAAAGGACCTTCCAGGGAGCCCACAGGGAAAAGATGTACAGCCAGTAGGACTGTGTGCTCTCTGTCCTGTTTCCAGACCACTCATTTTTGTGGTCACCCATGATAAACACCAGCAGCTTGACAGCTGATTTTATAGTGGTATTTTTTTGGTGTTTTTTTTTTTTTTTTCAGGAGCCCTTCACTGTGTAGAACTGCTGGGAGGAAATAAGGCCATTTCAACGTTTTTTTCAGTCTCTGCAAGTGACTTCCTGCAAGAGAATTCAGCAGCGTTTTGTGGGCCAGCAACACTCCTGTTTGAAATGGGCTAATCCTAAATCACTGATTTAAGCAGCACTAAACCAAAGAAGTCTGCATTGAAATTGTAGTGGAAGAAACTCAATTTTTAAAAATCTGATAATTAATTTTTTTTTCAGGAGCTCAAGCAGAATGAAAAAAGAATAATAATAATCCCCAAGACCTCACCTATCCCCACAACAGAGTAGAGACAAGACCTGGGATAGCCCTTTCTATAAAGACCTGGGACCAGTTGGGCAACTTTTGGAGATTCAGTTTCTGGCCATCTCCCAGTCACTTTGCAAACCACCCCTTCCAATTAGTGTCTTCTATTTCTCTTTCCCTTTTTATTTTTTTTTTCTTTCATTTTTTAAAATAAAGGTGTGATACATTAAAGAGTCTTTATGGCTCTTATAAAAAATAATTGTACATTACACCATACACCAGAAGATCAAGATACTTACTAAACAGAGAAAGGCAGAAAACAATAAAAGAACAACAATTTCTTAACTGTTCTGCCACTCTCCAGACAGCAAGATATCTTTTTTAAGCCAAAAACTTAGGAAGATGAAGACTTACTTCACAGTAAATAAATCTTTATACTCTCTGTGGATTTTTAATTTTTTTTTTCCTCAGAGTGATTTCTATACAAGTGAGATTTAACAGTCTGTGTTTGGAATACATGGGGAACATTCAGGAGTCCCTCCAGCTCCCACATTCCTTGGAGAAAGAGAGACATTGTGTTAAGAGTGACTAATCAAGTCATTGAACTTCATTATTGTGAAGACTTATATTTTCCATTTTAATTTGGTTGGTATATTAAAAAAATGTACACTGGACTAATATTTGACAAATAAAATCAGGTTACTGGCAGCAAAAGGGCAAATCCAAAGACTGTATATGTATGGAATAAGTATGTGGATGACATTTTAAAAGCTGCAGCTTCTTAAATCCTTTAGCCAGGTCTCACTGCATACCTGGGGATTAAAATTACTTACATGCGGGTTTATTATGCAGATTTAAGAATATGAGTTCTGTGATGTCCCAGTTCTCACCAGCCTCCTAAAATGCAGTGTAAAAAGCTAGAAAGTGAAATCTCAAAAAAATAGAAAGCATGAATGTGGTGCTGTCATTATATCCTGGAAAAAATATGATTTTTTTTTTTCCTGTGGACCTCAGATAATTTTGCAGACAACAAAGGACTGGCTGATGAACAAGCAGCTGAGTTATGGGTAATAAAGCTGAATGGTTTGAAAGATGTTGTTGTGTACTGCCTGACCTACATCTGAGCAACTTGCAGCCTGGGAAGGGGTAGATGATTATACTCAGCGTTCAATAGTTTCTAAAGCAAATCATATCTGGTACTCTTTGTTCTCAGCGCAAACAATGTGTAAGAAAATCTTACACAAGAATCCTGTCTTTCTAGGGAAAATAGTGACAGTAGGCAAAGAATTTCTTCAAATTATTTTCTATTCTTTATGGTACCAGTGACAGTTAGACAAACTTTTAATAGCTGTTAGTCTTTGTGGCTCTGCTTGCTCTTTGCTAATGCTGTCCTGCAGGAAGCTAAATTAAAAGGTAGACACGGTGCAGGAGCAAGCATGACTCTCATCTGCTTTACAGAGTAAGACTGTGAAAAGTCAGTGCAAGATATCCTGAGAAAAAGTTTCAGATAAAAATGAAAATTACTGTTGGGTTAGTAACCAAATAAATAAAAAATACCTAAAGTAAATGATGAAATTCAGAGAGATCACTAAAACTGTTAACAGGTAGAAATAGATTGCAGAAGACATCTAATAGAGTGAGGCTGTATGATTCTGTATGTTTATATTCAAATAATAACAATTTCAGCTCAGCTGAGATTGCAATGTGAGCTGAATCTTGTGTTTTCCACACATAAATATTCAGTGATACCTGACTGCTATGGTAGACTTAACAGAGTTGGGCATGGTTAGAAGATATCATTGCAAAAGCAGGTTTCATGCAATTCAATAGAAGCAAAGTATAAACTTCACAGGTCATTGTGCACATCAGGATTTCAGACTCCTTCCAATGAAAATAATTACACATATCTGTGCATAGTGGGGTCAGTCCAGTGATCTGCATTTAGTTCACCAAAGTCTAATTCCATAGATGTTTTGTCTTTAATTGAGAGGGAGATATTGAATCTAGTTGAGTGACTCTGTGTTATGGGAGTCAAATGCTGCAGACCCAATATTTCACAAAAGAAATATCATGAAATCTCACCCCCTTTGCAAGCAAAGTCTCCTTGAAGCAGCATATCAACCACAATCTTTGGTCCCATTCATGGAACAGACATAAAGGTCGAAGTTCAGAAATCCTGTTAGGAATTGTCCTGGTGAGTATTGTAGAGCCTACAATTAAAGGTATGGTTTAATCAACACCTGCTCATAGTCACATATTGAGGAATTTACATATGTAGGTAGGCATATACCTGCACAGACTGGGTAGAATTATGTTCCTTAGCCTGACTTCCTAACAGGTAGCCTGAGTGCTACATAAATGCCAGGAAGTTAAATACCTTGTATAAAATTACAACTTGGACTAGAGAATATTTTTCAATTTATCCTTTTTGCCAGATAGGACTGGATCAATCTTTTCATTTCTTTAATTCCAAAGAATACAAAATCCCTGAAACTGGACAGAAATTGCATTGTGTATCAGTGACCATGATTGAACTAGCACTGCTCCCTTCTTTGGTAAGCTCCTTAAAAGACTGAGCAGCTCTGGAAAGGAAAGGAAAGGAACCTGAAATAATCTCTTCTTTTGAATAGAAATAACTGTGGCTCCTGTGCTTTGGTGTGACCTTCATGCTGTCAGGATGTATTAGGTGTACTGTGAAGTTTACCAGACCAGAACTCAGGGGACTTTGGTTGAGGGATGCTTAAGCTGTGAATTCCTGACAGCCTTAGGCACTGAATCATGCAGCTCAGCCAACTTGGTGGCCTATCTCAGCATGCACAGTAGCAAAACTTAAAAAAGTACCTACTTAAGTTTGTGTTGAAAATTTTGGTGCCTGTGCATGCTCAAGAACTCTTAACAGAAAAGCAGCTTTTTCTTTTTTTTTTTTTTTTTGTGAATCCCCTCAGATTTAAGTACATGAATGAAGCCTAAAATGAAATTGAAGTGCCACAATTCCTTTTTGAGGCTCTGCATAAGGTCTCTGGAGCAAAACTTGCCTTTTTCATTAGGAATGTCTGTCAGCATGAAGAAGATTTAAAGGTCGTCGGTTTGCAAAGAGTTATGAGCAGAATCTCAAGGCTGGTAGAGCAAGTCTTGATGAGGAGGCTGAAAGGAAAGGATGAAACATCTGAATTCTCCCTGCAGGGTCCCTGAGCTCCTCCAGTGCTGCTCTGTTTTGGGCTGTGCAGGACTTCTGTGATGGATCTGATGAACTTTGCACTGTGTGGCTTTTGAGAAGGAGCACACACCAAGGATCACTGCAATGCACACAGCTCACACCTCACTGCAAAGATAAGGGCAATCTGGGCACTGTGAGTTTCTGTGGATTATACAGAGCAAAAATTAATGGCAACTTCATTGTTGCTAGCAAAAAAAAAAATGTAAGACACATGTTTTGTAGAGATACATATCCCACTGAATTTCAGTGTCAGTGCCTTCTGCACTTTAGGAAATCATCACTCTTTTGAGAGGCTTTAAAATGTGAAGAAAGCACATAAACAATGTGCATAAATATTGTGTATAAATACTACTTTTGTCTAAATAGCAAACTTCATAACTTCAATTCAGATACCATAATACAATATGATATCAGCTTTGTGAACACACGAATATAATAGAAAAAAAAAGAAGTCCTTAGGAAAAAAGAATACAACTAGAAATATGGAAAACTGAAGCTGAAGAAAAGCATGATTAAGAAGGGTTTTGCCCTCTTTATCTTTCAAACATGGATTGGGTCTAAATTCTTCAGCTGTTGTTGTTATAGTACAAATATTAAATTATTTACTTTTGTAGATCACAGTTTATAATGTTATTATCCAAAATCAGAGTTATGCAAATGGGCCATGAATTGATTTTTTTCAGCTTTTAACGTCAGTATAAAGAATAAATGAGTATGAGTCATGTTCGCTGTTGTACTGAGAGATCAATTAATATGAAGATTATCATTCCAAAGTATAACTCCCTACAAGGTCTCTGAAGTGAGGTCTATTTTATGTTAAGAAAATCTACTTGTAGAACTGTCAGCACTCAAAGAGGTGGCCTTTAAGGCCTGGTATTTATGTACTGCTAGGCTCAAAAAGAAAAATAAAATTGCAATGTCTCCCAAACTGTGTAAATTTTCCAAAGGGATATACATCTGTCTTCATTCTGAAATTACAAATGAGCTACCTTGACATTAGGCTGGCTTCATTGTTGTTTTTATCCACTTTTTTCCTGTCCTTCTCTCAGCCTTCTCTACAAGGAATCTTCTTGCTTTAGAGAAGGCAGAGCAGCTGAATCCAGTGGGACTTTTATTCTTGCATTGTTTTCATGGGGAAGAGGTATCAAAATGGACTTTGGGTGTAAAGAAGATACATTATTTATTATTGCTGTGGAAAGAATTATTAATGCTCCGTTTGATTGTTCCTACTGGTTTAAAACCAGTGGAAGAGGCAAATATTTGTTGAATTGTCTTAGTTTTTGGACTATTTGTTTATATTTTATATTAGCATAATGGTAATATAAATATAGTTTACAATTCAGTTCAATGGTTCATTTTTCCACATGCTTGTTTGAAAAGGAACCATTTAACCAGAATTATTGACATGATTATCACAACAGCACCTGAAGAACAAAATCACAATTCCTCATATAATCAAAGGATAGAAAATTCAGAGACATCAATTTGGCTTTCCCAGCTGAGCCATCTCAGTGCTTAAAAATGTGTTTGTATCTGCTGGGGTGATGCAAAAATCTGTAATGAAGCAAGCTGGCTTCCTCTAAAGATAATAGGATATCTTAAAGGTTTCCAAAGATTATTTCGCAGCAATGGTAAGAAACAGGCATTTCTGAAATTGTAGAGGATTTAGGAGTCTGCCTACAGCCTGTAAAAGAAGGCTGAGAATGTAAGGAGAGGGAGCTGACTTCAAAGGCTGCATCTGTGCCCAGTCATAATCCACTCCTCTTTGCTGTGAAAGAAACTTAGACAGGAAGCAGGGGAGATAAGGATCTGCTGATGGCAGATAAAGAATCAGGTCACAGATTTATCTAGGTAGCTTACCCTTCTCCCTGATGAATCCCCTTCAAAATCTTGGTGGGTGTATGGACCCATGAAGGGATAAACCTTGGATTCGGAGCTTCAGCAAAGGGGCAGAGCTCAGCACGCTCTCTTGCTGTTCCTGTGGTTTTTCAGTAACTTGCTCAGTGTATTATTACTCTGTTATCCTTGTGAGGCATGAAACTCTCAGCAGTCCCTGTGCATTATCCTTGGGAAGCCTTTAGAGCTCAGAGCCATTAGTAGTGCTTAGAGCAAAGATGCCTGACTCACTCTTTGAATGATCTTGCTGGGGCCAGACCCTTAATTTTTGGGCAGCCCAATATCCAAAATCTTTCAATTGTGCCTTTAGGCTTAGTCAGGAGTCACTGAAATTGAGAACAAATACGAGGCCTTATACTTAAAAAAATTGTGGGGAATTTTATTGCTAAAATAACCTTCAGTGAGGTGGGTTTTTCTTAAAAATGTTTTATCACAGTGCATTGCTTTCAATGTTCACCAAGTGTAAGGACAGTCTACTTCTAAATACAAAAGGATTTTGCAATCAAACATAGTATCAGGTCGCATGTGAAAGACAGATGTCACCATGCAAGGAACAAAACTAATAATGTTTTCAGTGCAAAAGGTCTAAGATCTTTATGAGATTTGTAAGAAGCTGTCTTCCACTGCATGAGGCACCATCAGCAAACAGCAAAGGAAGGAAACTGGAAAGAAGTTCTTGAGGCTAAGAGAGGCAACAGGCACTGGAATGAATGATGCCTTTGGAGCAGCTCCAAAAATAAAAATAAAAATAAAATCAAAGTAGGCTCTGCAAGCTGAAGACCAAGGTTGGCCTGGAGACACTAGAAAAGGAGAAAAGGGTTCCTGGCAAATAGCTCTGTTGAGATTAAATAACAAAGAATGGTTGTAGGATGGGGTTGGGATTTTCTTTTCTAGTGTAAATTCTTGGATTTCAAGCAGAGGAGGAGACAGAAATTCCATGTGCTAATCATGGCTTAGGATAGGAAAGGCTACAGCATCAGCTCTTATTGCAACATTGAGGGGGAGGTAGAGTTTGGCATTTAAACTGCAAGAACTTTTAAGCCAAATCTGCTAAAAAATGAAAGCTCAGGTCTCCAGCAATTCCTAAAATTTAGCTAAAATTATATAAAAAAGAGAAAATCTGAAAGGGAGTTGTGGCTGTTATTCTGTCTTTCCTTTTGACCATGGCTGCTCCCTGCCTAACTTCATTTGTATGACACCCATTCAGCAAAGGGTGTCAACAGGTGCTCAGGTTCAAACATGTAATTTGGATTATTCATTCTCTTGAATCCTGGGTAATATCAATTGTTATACTCACAGCAAAACTAATGGAGTTAGTTTAGGGCTAATGGAACTGCACAGCTGTGATGAGGAGCAGAAAAGCATATGGCTGCATAGTTCAGTCCCTGTCCCCTGTGTCAATCCTTACCAATTCTTCCTGATAAGGGTGGATACAGCAATGCCTGACAGATCTCACATTTAACAACTCTGTAATGCCCATTTTGAGCATGGGTGTGGAAGAGCCACCCTGAACTCTCTGTCAGAGCCGGCAGAATCCTGTCAGTGACCAGAGCCCCTGACCAGTGCTGATGATCAGCGCAGTGAGCTGAGCTCATTCCTGGTGCTGTGCCCTCTGACACCATCCCTGAGGCCAGGGATTGCTGTGGCCACTTCCTCCTGCATCACTCCATCAGTTCCCTGACTCATCACTCTGTGAACTTTCCTCTTTTGTTTGTTTTTGTTGGGGCTTTTTTGTTTTGGTTTATTTGTTTTTTTTTTCCTGCTCATTGCTGAGTGCCCTTCAGAGTTAAAACCTGCAAAAGGAATGCTATTATGAGATGCTATTTTCTGTGTGCATGTGGTTGCAGGGTTCCAGGATTAACAGTTTCTGAAGCCTGAAGAATCCCTTCACAAGACAGCCCAAGTAATTTTGTCTAAAAGCTCTTTTGTCAAGCCCAATACCTCACAGCTGAAGTAGAGGATATCTTTTTATAAACACACATTTAATAAAACCAATAGAATATTTTTTTCTTTGGTCTTTGTCAATGATTCCAATGGTTAATGCTCTGCTATCAAAGGTTATACCTTCATTTCAGCCTGAATTTCTCCAGCCTTAACTGCCAGTCAGTGACTCTTACTGTGCTGTGTTTATTTTTTTAAGGTAAATGCTGCTTTTCTTTTGTCAAGCCTACATATAGATTGCTTCAAAATTGCATGTCCTCCTTCTCCATAGGAAACAGTTTCATTCCAAGATATATTTCTGCAATAATCTTTTTGAGTCATTTCTGAGGCTGCTAAACTTGCAGTGTTGACTTTGAAGCACGTCAGAGCTACACACAGCTCACCAGTGGAGTCTCTTCAGCCCTGCCTGTGAAGACTGTGCCCATTCCCTCCTTCCTGATAACATTCCTGTTCCTCATTCAAGGAGTGCCAGAGTCCTGCTTGTCTCAGCTTAGAGCTACAAAAACCCCTCAACTCCCTGCACCTTTCCAGAATTGCTGCTATTCAGGATAAAGTCCTTGTTCAGGATAGCATCCTTTAGCTCTGTTCTGTGTCAATAATGCACTTAGCTTAACTTCAGGCAAGTTTTGTAAGGAGAAATATCTCTTTTGAGATCAGCATATATACTGAGAAAAGGGGAAAAAAAGAAAGAGAAGCCTTGGGCACATGAGCTCTCTTCACTTCTGTCTGGAAACTGATCAAAATCAGACAGATATGGGCCTGAATATTGAAAAGCCCAGACACTGAGGCACTCATATATTTCAGACCAGGAAGGGATGCATCTCTCATGTCCCTGGTGACATATCTAATTATTGGGGGATATTGTCTGCTCTGTGGCAGCTTTTCTGTCTCATTTCCAGCTTGCTCTTTTTTAACATTCTCTTACTAAGAGCTGTCCTTCAGCTAAAGAAGGCTTTGTGCATGATATTTGTGGTTGGAGTGCTTTTCCAGTTAAATCCACTGATCCAATATAAAAACAGTGCCTCTTCTTAGAAACCTTGCCTCCATTTTATACAACAAAGCCACAGCAGCTGCAATAACATTACTACTTTTAGCTGTATCAAATGCTTGTTTATTTGGAGTCAATTTACCAAATGATCTAAATAGGCATCTTTGGATCAGCTTTGTCAACCGCAAGCTTTATCCAGAATTCTTTAAGGATTTCTTCAGAATTATGTTTAATAACATCTTACTGTTATTAAATATTTCAATCTCTCTCAAATTATTTGTTTCTCATTTCACCATTAGAAAATAAAGATTGAGAGCAGATAATCTTTTTCCAAATCTCAAGCAATATATGATTTCTGCACAGGTTATTTTAATTTCCCTGATAGAAGTAATTCAAAAATGAATCTTGTTAAAGAAATTGCTCTGGTTTTGCAGCTCCCTAATGTGTATTTCAACTTGCTGGAGAGAAAATGTCTTGTTTAAATGTCTTTCATCTTGTCTCTTTCACCAATCTGAAACTATTCCTCTTCCTACAGACAAGCAGAGGAATTTTCTTTCCTCCTTCTTGAACTTACCACCTCTAATTCCAGAGTTCCTAGTCCTTCAGCAGCTTAGCTAATAGCTTAGGACATCACATAATTCAATATTCTTTCAGCATTTGATGAAGTCAGGTACCTGATGAGTCCAGTGACTTTGGGCTGACCTGCCTTGATGGACCAGGCATGTTGGACACTACAGAACATGTTTTATTCCAGTGTTTCTCATGGATTTAACTCAGTCTCATGGGCAAGTCAGTCGTTCCATCTGAGTGTAAGGTTAAGCTGAACTTGTGTCAGCTGCTCAAAACAAATCCAATATTATGAACAGATACTGTAAGGAACAGAGAAAAAACCTTAATTTTTGTGAGCATCAGATGGCATAATCAAAATCCAACAGCAACCAGGCCTGTCCCTTCCTTATTTCTGTACTGGAATTATTGAGGAAAACTCCAGACAAATAATATTTATATAAAGATGAATTCACAATTAAGAAACCAACTTTTTATATTCTTCCAGTGAAATCATGCAAAGTATTTGTGACAGCAGTGTTTTCTCTACTCTTTCTTTTGATCAAATCCTGCATTGTCTCATGCAAAGATTTAACTACATTTTATTACAACGAACCTACTCATCAGAATAAACAAAAAATGCAGATTATTAATATCTCAAATTCACATTTTACATAGTTATAAGCTGTATTAAAGAGGAAGCAGTTTGGATTTTATAAGTCTATTCTCATGATACAAAATCATTAAAAAACTGGTGTAATTCTATTTAGGAACTCACTTAAAACATAACTAGCTGGTGGATATGAATATTGCTGATAACACAACAGGAACAATTCTGACTTAAAGAGAAAATAATTAGGTGTGATCATTAAAATATGTACACTTTGTAATAATAAGCCATTCTGGTCAATTCCTTTTATTTAAGGGTATAGTGTGCCAATGCCAAGACTATTAGTGTAAGTGGTCCCAGTAACGCTGCTATCATTTAGTAGAGTTTATATTACCACTGAAAGAGACTAAAAGCATAAATTATAA
Source organism: Zonotrichia albicollis (assembly GCF_047830755.1). Taxonomy (NCBI): domain Eukaryota; kingdom Metazoa; phylum Chordata; class Aves; order Passeriformes; family Passerellidae; genus Zonotrichia; species Zonotrichia albicollis. The sequence continues at coordinate 21,138,239 of NC_133820.1, forward strand.
AAGAACAAATGAAAATATTTGCATTTGAATGGATGGGTGTTGTAGGATCAAGCTGAGAAAGGTGGCTACTTGTGCTTGTGAGGATTTTCTCATTGTTTATGCACCTATCTCTATCCTGGTAACTCAATAACCAGTCAAATATTATGCAAAGCAATACCTTTAACAATCCATCAGGAGAAAAAATGAACACTTCAACACTGAAATCCTGATTCTGCATTACCAAAATCTATTTGAGTTTTTCTGTTGACCTCAGTGAGCATTAACATGCAGTTTTATATTTCAGCAGCAGTTCAGTTTCCATATAATCAAGACTGCAATAATCAAATGCTTCTCTTTCCCCTAAAAATTTGTCATAAATAATGACTATGTCACAAACCTTTAGCATAATGGCAATAAAGTCATCACGTTGCAAAACATTGTCATAGATTGATATTTCATGCCTTAATATCAAGTGTTTTGCCTTTACTTCACCATTTATTCCATAAGGTAAGATGGAAAAGGGTCTTGGATTTTTTGAAAAAGCAGATTGTTATGCTGTGAAAAGGTCCATGTCATTAAAAGAATTACTTTGTGATAGGGTCAAATGTGGCTTTTAAAAGGCAGAGTGGGATTTCCTTTGTGCTGTTCAAATCTGAGGCCACAGAACTTGTATATTTGATCTGCCTGCAAATGGGTCCTTTGTGAAATCCTCTATTAACAATAAATGCATGGTAGAGATGAATTCATTCAAAAGCAAACTTCCCTCCACTCTTTCATATAAAGCAAACAAAACACTAAAAAATCCCTTGTAGAGCTTATTTAGTCACCAGGGTATAGATTATAAGCATCACTAGGACTTTATAGAGAAAATACAGATTCTCACTGTCAAAGGTGAGCATTGCCATGGAGGATGACTGTGCATGTTGTACCTGCAAGTGACTGGGACTGACATGAGACAACTTCATAGAACCTTCACAATGTTCCACCTCACACTGAGAGACAGCTCTGTTTGAATAATTTCTAATACCAAACCCAAATCTTTATTGCACCTCCACATGTGGAGAATTTAGAAAAGAGTAAGTGAGGTCTGGAAATAAGATTTTTTGTTGTTGCTGTTGTTTTTGTACCCACCCAACCTTCCTTCCACAATTATCTCCCTTGTATGACTGGGCTGTGTCCCTGAAAGTCTTCAACTTGTGAAAGATTCTGAAACACCAAAGGGGTTTGGAAACATTTTCCTCCTTCTTTAATCCCATGGGTATGGGGTAAGTCCTCTGTCCTTTCTCCTTCCCTTGGAACAGCCTCTCCACTAATCATTCGTGTGCTGCAGCATCCCTGGGAGGAGAGGGAGGAAAGCAGAGTGCTGAAAAGGGTCTGGGAGCTCAGTCTTGGCTCTGCAGATGAGAAAGAGCAGCTCTGGCAGAAGCACAGGAGAGCTGTACACCAGAGAAATGGACCAGAAATAATTGTGCAGGCTCTGACAGGAAAGGACACAAAGCAAGTGTTGCAGTGTTGGCTGCATCACAGTGTGAGCACGTAATAATTTTGGTGTTGTTTGGTATGACATACATTTAGATTGTAATAAAGACACAGAAACTGTCTGTCACTTATCATCACGGTCAATGACTCCACGTGCCCTGCCAGGTGACAAAATTTGTCATAGAAGTTTACTTCTGGTTCTGACAGGAAATGTAGCCATGGAAAAGAAGGGCATCTGCAGGTCTAGAATGATTTGTGACCTGCACCCCCTTCTGTGACTATGTCCCAGCTGCTTCTGTGGAAATCAGCAGAAGTAAAAGTGTGGCTGTGGTGGTTGCTCTGATGGGATGGTTTTGTCTTAAAAACTGTAAAAAGGCTGTTGACAAAAGGTTAGGTGAAAAAAAAAAAGTGTAAAAATTGTGAATAATTATGACATGTTAATATATGTCTTTATATTCTAACTCAAATATAAACAAAATACCTGCTTGAATAATTCCTCTTCCCGTTCAGATTTTTCTTTATTTCCATGTGAAATTACTACATCTACAGAATACCTCAATTTATGCTACCATGGTTTCATGGCTGTAATAAAAATTGTACAAAGGAATCCCAGAATGATTATGTTCCATGCTGTTATGGAATCCATTTCATGGTCATATTCTGTCCTTGCCATTGCTTTTCTCTGCAGAGCAGTGACCCTGAGCACCCAGAGGCAGTGTGTGGAAGGGTATAGTGCCATTCTAAACACTTTGTATTGCCTTTTATAACACAGAAATCTTCAGGGTAGGCCTTAGTTTCTCCAGAACATCATACAGCAGCAAGGAGACAAAGCAATTCCTCATTGAAAGAACAGAATTCCTACTTGTATTCCAAAGAAACTTCACCATTTTTTTTTCTCAAAAAGAAAAAGTTATCACAACTCTTTCTGGTAGTATTATAGCATCTTGGTATCAGGTTTATGTAAGATTCAGATTTGAATCACTGCTTCAGACTTGCATTGTCATAAATCAGGGAAGAACTTGGTCCTATATCTTTATTCCATAGATCTCAGGGAGTATGAGCTAACTGAAAGTTCTGGGTTTCTTTCTTTTTGTCTTGCAGAGATCTCCTTTCATGCATTGCAAGGTTCATTAAGGGGCAAAATCCTGTTCTTCTTGCTCATGCTACATGCTGAAAATTCCTTTTTTGATCTCTCTAGCTCATCAAATCTGCAGTTCATTTCAACTTTAAGTCAAAACATCTCCATTTTCACACTTGTACTGTTACAATTTTCTTGAATTTTGAAAAAGTACTTCACTTTAGGGGAAGTTTTAGACTCTGTCTGAAAGAGATACAAATCCAAAGTTCAAATTACATCCCTTGTGGACGGATATGCTTTAGAAACTTCAGATTCAAGCCTGAATTCCTAATATCATCAAGAACTTACACAAGTTAAACTCAAAATCTGATGTCTTTTTCATCTATGTTTGTGTCTGGAGTTGTTACTCAATAAAAGACCTGAAGCTCAACTATTGCTCCTCCTTTCCTTACAGAGAATATCAGCCTGTGGTGTTGTTTCTGAAAAAGAGAGGTTTTGTTAAGAGGCACATGACCTACTCTTCACCTTGTCAAGGCACTCTATATGGGGAAGAGTTTAGGGATCATGCAGAAAAGGTTACCAGCCCTCACAACTCAAAGATTTGAGATGTATTGGGTAATTGAAAGCAAACTCTGAATAAACCTTTGAACGTTTATCTATTTACTCAAATTGAATCTGAATGTTGAGCCTTCTGAAGTTCACTTGTCCCTGTTTATTTGAAAAATGGATTAGGATAAATTACTGAGCCATCACAAAGGGACAAGAGTTCAGCGTGAGGCAAGCCAGCAAATCTCCACTGGAAATTCAGTATAAATTACTGACCTCTGAAACTGTCACTTTAATATCAGCTGACAATGTCATTTTTATCAGAAGATCTGCTTTTTTGCCCTCTCTCTTTGCTGCCAGATGTAAAACTTTCTGACACGTGTGTATTTCCAGTAGGATTTGCCAGCCTGTGTCTCCAGCAATGGGCAGGATTTGCACTGCACCTGGCTGGCCAATTTCTCTTTGGCTATCAGATCAGCAGGGATCTCTCCTGTCTGGTTGGAGTCACTGTGAAAAGAAATGTTTGATTTGATGGAACTGTGAGGGAGTCGTTGAAGTGTTTTTCAAGGGAAGGGAAGGTGCAAACTCCATGGAATTCTCACAGGTCCTGTGGCAGGAAATAAGGCAGTTCAGACTGGAGAAGCAAATTCAATATATGTAATCAACTGTGATTTCTCCCTGATTATCCCTGGACTAATTAGGGAGTGTTTTTTACAGCTAATCAGAGGTATCTGGAAAGAAGTAATTTGCATAACTTCAACTCAAATTATGTCATGAGGACAGCTGAGCTAATGTAAACTGGCATTTACTGTAAAATGAGTATGTATTGCATTGAAAAAGGAAACAAAGGAGCACTGGAAACCTGCAGACTGGAAAGCAGGAGGAGCAGCAGTGATGGGGTGCAGAAGCTGTGCTACATGAGGCATATCAATGCACCAGGCACAAGGAATGTAAATATGCAAAGGCCAAAACATTTGCAGAAGGGGACTCATTTGACAAAATTGTAAATAACATGGATTCTGCTGTCTGTCTAACTGTCACTCTGTAGCTGCATTTTGTCATGGTTGGTGGCTTAGTATTCCAGGGGAATGAAATCCCTGCTTTCTCATTTACCAGGGACTGTTTTTTACTCAAACACAGTCTAAAATTAGCTTCTAATCTAGTATTAGAGCAAGTCTGGAAAAGACAACCATACAAGCTTTTGTTTCTCCTTCAAACACATGGAACACTCTGGAATTTCTGTTCACCTATTTCTTCAGGACTGATTTTGAAGCCTATTTGTACCTCTGGGGATGTAAGGGAGGTTTTGGCTGCCTCATTTCAGGCTGCCTGACTTTTCTACCTGTCTCAAGCTGTAAACCTGACAGGTTTCCTGTCTGGGAGACCTGATCTGAGAATGAGCTCCCACAAAGTGAAGCACTGGAACATGTGATTTTTCATACGGGAGCAAGGGCTCAAACATATGTGTCAACCTCTGCTTCCCTCAATAGGAAGAGGATATTCTTGTGAGCTCTGACATTCATCCACAACCCATTTTATGCAGAGTTATGGCCAAAAGTTAGGATTTCTTAAAAGATTGAGGATTGTACAGTCTGGCTGTAACTATTTGAGTCTAACTGAACTAAACCCATAAGACAAATGGTCTCTTGTGGGAACTTAGAATGCTAATATCCATTATCAACCCTACAGAAAAACAGGAGCTCTAGGAATAAATTAAACTGGAGATTGATGAGAGCAGTTAGGAAGGATCAGCTGGTGACTAATTAATCCTTTAAGTTAAGACAGTGTCCCTTCACAGGGTGTATTTTTTCACAGGTCCAGGTCTGTGTAACATTTTTCCTAACAAGGGTCACCCAGCTCATAAAGATTTAGTGCTTGGCATCTGGTATCAGTTTTGCTGCAGATGGTATTTGGAAGATGCAGATTATCTGTCCAGTCTTATATAGAGATGAAACACTCTCAGTTGTGAGATTCTGGATCTCTGAAATGGATTTTCACCTTCAGTGAAATTCATTCACAAGCATTTGGGAGACCACTTGGCTCCCATGTATACTTGTTCACCAAAATGGCCATTTTGTAATAATTTCTAGATTCTTTTGACATAAAAAAACACTTAGAACTTTTAATTTTAAAATATAGATTATTTTTTTAGATTTAAAAACATTATATTTATGATCAAATACAATTTTTCATATTGATCACTTATACAAAGAGGATATAATTTTATTGCTTACTTCAATATGCATTTCATTCTGTGAGTCCATGTATAGATTTTGGTTTGAAACTTTTTTTGAGGAGAACTAAGTTAATTAAGAAAGAAAATAACTGTATTCAAACCTTGACTAAATGTTTTAACCCCAGCTATGGTCAGATGCAGAAATTGTATTTCTGTTGTCTTTAATGTTTTCTGTCCCCCAAAAAACACATTCTCTTGGTGTGTGCTTGCATATTAATATTTATCTTTTTTCCTTTTCCCTCAGCAGCTTTCTTATAAGCACATAACCATGTGTACCTACTACCACTAGGCCTAAATTCTTTGGCATGAAATTTGCTTTCTCACAGCATTTTTAAGAAAGTATCAAGAAAGTCTAAAATGGAAAAGACTGTCCTTATTTTGATGTTTATTCAATGAGTTATTTCCTTCTGTTGAAAAGATCTCAGTTTATACAAATAGCCACTTCTACTTAATGAGCTACCCCAAATTATTAGTTCAAATTTCTGCTTAAAACCAATTTCTTAAATTACATTCTGTTTCGGTTTTCACTAGAACAAAAATAAGAAAAGTTAAGATGTTCCAATTTCCATTCTGTTGTAGTGCTTAGATCTTTTCAGATCTTGGATATCAAGGAAAATGAACAATTTATGTAGGACCAGGGGGTAAGTTACTGAAAGCTAGAAGACTGTGCTTGGGACCAGATAATTCTATATTTTCCTGTTTTGCTGCTGGCCACTGTCAGAGAACAGCCGCTGATCTCTCTCTAATCCAATCCAACAGAGTTTGTGCTGTTAGAACTCAGCCTAGTGCCTAGCAAGGCTTACCACTTCCCAGGATAAGGCATCCACAACCTCTCCCAGTTGGGTAATTAAAGATTTTTCTGTCTCTGTTCCAGAGAAACTACACTTTCTACAGAGTGCGTGGTGTGTAGGAAATGGATTTGTAGAGAGTTCTCAGGGCCTGACAGAAGGCCCATATCTGTATGCAAACTTTGAGATAAGAAATGCTGAATTAGAAATGCCATGGAATAGGACAGACATTGTTGAGAGAGAAATGGAGCTAGAAAAAAGTTTCAAAGGATGGCCTTGCAAATAAGATTAGATACTTTAGAGAAATAAAACTATGAAAGATGTATTGTAGTAGGACCCACGAGGGGTAGTTTTAGATGATTGGCTTTAAGGCATTTACAACATAGTGTGCCAAAAAGCTGATAGGACAAGAAATGCTTATTGAGTATTATGATTAGGAGATAGTTGGCTTCTGATTGTGATGGTGTAAATTATAACATCTGTATTGTCTCACCCTTCTCATGAGACTGAAAATGGAATAAAAGCTTTTAAAACACCTCTCAGTTGCCCCATCTCTGGGTCAGGAAAAGAGTATTATCCAACAATGGTTCATACAGCCTTTTTCAACAGCCTGGAGTTCTTCCAGGCTGTGTTACACAGGAATATGCAGAAAACCTTCAGATCTTATTAAGACACATTATCTGGTTTGCTATTTCCCTATTTTTACCTTCCTTCTGGCTTCATTCATTCCCTCCTGTTTCAGCCAGAGCCCAGTACTTTCACTCCATCTGTGAGGGTGGCAACTCCAGCTGCCTCTGCAGCTGCTGTCTTCACTTTTTCTTGGCCAGCCATCAGGGAATGACTCTTCCTTCCTTAAAGACATTGTACATTGCAGCCAGCTTCCACTTGAAAAGCAAAGGAAGCCATTTAAATACTGCATAAAGGCAGTTTCCAACCTCTGAATGTATAGGACAAAATACCTCAAGCAGAGAGCTAACCACATGTGCTTTGAAGACTGGTCAATTTATTTATTTACTATTTTGAAGTTTCAAGTCTTGAGCTTGTGATTTTTTTTTATTTTTTCTATTTTTTCACTTTCAGATCTGTTCAGAATGTCCGTGCAGGCCTTATGCAGAGGGCAGATCCTGGGAGAGCTCTGCAGGTTCCAGACCTGGGTTCCTGCCACGACTGCAGCCTGGCAGCATGGCACAGGTCCCCCCACATCTCTCCTGTCTGCCCTGCATGGAATGCAAACCCCTGCATGCAGGCTGGCAGCAACCAGGGAGAGAGCAGCTGAGCACAATTAGTCTACATTGTGGACACAACAGAAAATTCAGCAAAACACAGCCACTTCTAAACAAGAGTGAGCATTAATATTAATGCAACAGAAAATGGATAAGATTTTTCATCTTGATGGGAGCCAGCAGAAAGTGTGTGACCAAGTTCTGGCCACAGCTGGCAAGACAATGCTAAATTATCTAGCCCCTGGTAGGTTTGCCATTCTTAATTGCTTGTACCCAACACAGTAGTAAATGAGAGATAAGAACTGAATTCTAAATGTCTCATGGAAGAAAAATTATTCACCCATTATTTAAAGACACAGGTAGCTTGAATTACTGCTTTAAAATGCATGTACAATGTAGAAGGGAGCTGTGGGCTTTCCAGGCTGGGATGATGCTGTAATTTGGGTTTTTTATAAGATGGCGAAGAAGATTCCACAGGCACTAAAGATGTTTTACCATTATTTCTTTGATAAACTTAGTAAAACATTTTAATGATGCAATAACACCAATACTCTATCGCTGAAATAAGCAGGGAACATTAGCTTAATGTTATTTTCATCATGAACTTAATAGTTCTCCGAATTTAGAAGCTTCTTATACCAGCTTTTTTGCTGAGAAAAATAAAACAACATCATTAAAGTAGAGCATAAGTAAGGCACAGTTAGTGCCAACAGTTATGAAGCTCATACTGATATTTTTTTTTTCCCATTTCCTGCTAATTTGCCAGAACAGCTTTTGGCCTATCCATAAATAGGTCCATGATAAACCAGACATTAAATTGGAACGAATTCCATAATTAGAGCAGTTTCATATGTTTACAAGACAGTCTCAGTTAGCAACAAAAAATAAAGAAAATAAAAGCATCTGTAGGGAGCTTGGGAAAGCAAGCATTCAGTAATCTAATATTTATAAAGCTATACATTAGAAAATAAAAATCTAGAAAGCATTGTCATGATAGAGCAAGCCTATTGCCCCTGGGCTTAGTTCACAACCTGTTAAAATTTGTGTGCTGGTCAAGCTGCCCAAATGGGCAGCTGTGTCATGGAGCAGCCACGGGAAAGGCACAGCAAGCCTGGCTGCACCAGCAGCTCTCTGCTTCCCCTGTGTGCTGCAGGACATGAAGAAAACATCCAGGCAAGGCTCTGCAGTTACGTCTGCAGCTCCCACAGACACTGGGCTCCACTTCCAAGCTCCTGCATTTGGCAGAGCTAAAAAAGTTGAAAAAAATCTATAATGGAGGAAACCAAACGTACAAGATGTTCTAAAGATATGGGATATTCCTTCCTGATCCCCTGGACGGAAGCTGTGAAATGAGAGATTTTATTGCAGATACCAAATTCTCGTTTCCTTAAGAGATTTCATCAGTTACCAAAACACTCTCCAGCCTTTCTCTAAAATCCAGCAAGAGGATCTAACCTCAACTCATGCTTGTGACTTGTGGCAAAAATTATGTGGAAGTTTTATTTATGGTGTTATGTACCTATTGCTCTGCACCCAAGTGTCTCCTTTATGTATAGTTAAATGTTAAGATTCAGAAAATGGTGCTTCATTTTCATCTTTGTGGTCCTTAAATTAAGCCTGCACTCCTGAAAAGAGGTGTATGCAAATAAAATTTTGTGCTTATGCAGAGTGCCACTGTCTGAGGGGCTTCCCATGAGGGACATAATGCTGGGTCAGGTCAAACTTAAAAAGCCTGAAGCAGCTGTTTTCTGCAAAGGCATGAGGAACATTCATGCTGAAGTCTAAAACACTTTTGCAGTGCTGTAGCTTGAAACTCATCCTGCAACAGTTTAAATTTCTGCAAATCATTCTTACCTACTCCAGATGATGCCCCAGCCCTGGCAGTGCTCAAGGCCAGGCTGGATGGGGCTCTGAGCAGCCTGGTCCAGCAGATCCTGATCAGGGGAAGAATACTACTGCTCTTAATATACTATCTGAAATTCACATTTTCCATTGTGTTTCATGGAAACCACATGGTTAACTATTGTTTCAGGGACTTTAGCTGCTTTATATTCCTGTCTTCAGACCAAAGAAGTGGAAATCTCATTTCAAAGCTGGACAGAAAGGTTTGCAAATATCTAAGCTTTCAGCATTTTGTTTTGGGCTTTTTTTCAAGATGCAGTGGAAAAGTGCCAAGTTACTGTTCTTTTATCTGATGTTCAGATATGTGCCCTGGAATTTAGGGGCCATGCTGAATTAAGCTAAGCATGGTCTGTTTTTCCATCTAAGGAAGGGTAAAGAGAAACTAAGAAAGCAAAATAACAGATTTTTTTAAATAGAAGTTGTATTTTCAAGGAGAAAACCCAACAATGGCAGACCAGATGTGGCAAATTGCACAAGGTACACATAAGTGTTGCACATATTGTAATCAACACAAACTAACAACACCTGAAAATGTTACTGAGTTTGTAAGGTAAGAAACTAAGAAGTGTTACAATTGAGGTTAACAGTGCAAGCTTAACTCTTTTTCATGACTGGATGCTGATCAAGTTTTAATTGCATACTCTTTTTCCTACTTGTTCCCTGAACCACACAGGGCAAGGAATAACTAAGCAATCCTTTTTTTCTTTTTTTCTTTTTAATACCTTCATTTCTCCATATATCTCTATATCCCATTACTTCAAATCAGTCAAACTGCACTGAAAGTGAAATTCTGTAGGGTTTATCACCACATCATCTAACTGCAGGAAAAACCAATCCCTATATTTGCACAAAATATGCATGAGATTATTTGAATTTTTCTATTACATAGAGGCATTGGACTAAGAATTTATACACTTCTTTTAGATGAGTCTCTCTGTAGAAATTGATATTGCAGAGTATTTCATGTTGTATTTCAGCTTTCGCTCAAAGCTCAGCACCCAGAGGCTTCAATTGCATCTGGAAAGGTTAAGCATTTCTGCGCATTACACCCATATAAAATCAAGCATAATGACAAGTCTGGTTGGTTTAGTGACTTGATTAGCAGCAGAGAAGAGCTGTGGGGATCAGGCAGGGCTAAAAGCCAGCTCTTCCACTCAACATTTGACTGCCTTGAGAATGTCCTTGCTTCTCCTGAAATTTCCTGCTCATTTCTTTCAATACAATGTTACAAGGAATAAAGGAGAAATCCCACAACATTTATTTGTCCCCTTCATGGCTGCAGAATAGGAATGCTGTTTTAACAAGTATGGAAGAGTACACCTCAAATGGGGTTTTCCTTAACTCTTGGGTGCCTGCATTTCCACAGTCTAAATGTGCTTTACAAAGAAATCTCAGGGGGAAGCTCTCACTCAGTACCTATGGAGACCCCCCTGATGACCAGGAACACTCAGTGCTTTGGCACCAGCACCCCAGGTGGGCACAGAGGGGCAGCAGAAGGGTTTCCTCCCCTGCCTGTGCGCAGGCAAAGACCTACAGCCATTCTCTGATAGTTCCTGCAGGCATCTCCAGGCAGGGAAAGGCGTGGTGGGACAGCTGCACTGTCCAGTGCTCCAGACTGCAAAGTCTTGTGCCATCTGCTCTGGTCACTCCAGACACAATATCCTCTGCCTTGTGCCCTCCACCTTAACACTCACCTTCCTTCTGTTCTGCCACCCTCTCTTTTTCTGAAGCTTCTTCTCCTTACACAACCATTCCCATCCTCCTCTTCCACTCTCAGTCTATTGACCTTACTTCCCAGACGATGGAGATGGAAGTGGTGTCAACCAATCTGCTCTGATGCCTTCTCCAGTCTTCCTTGACTGAATAATTCCCTGATTGTCCATTTAATGTTAAGATCGGACTGTATCAGTTAATGATCTTTTAAGATTTAAAATCTGTGGAGTGATGAACTCTCCTGTTTCCTTTCTACTTGGACTTAACTCCTTGTATTCACCACAGATACAAACTTCTCCACTCTGTTCAATTTTCAACCTGACAAGGTCAAGTATTAGTCTCTGCTCCTCACTCACACCTTCCTCATCCATTTTATTGTCTTTGCTCCCCATCAATTCCAGCTGCTCTCTCTCCCCTTTGCAACTCCTTCTTTTCCCTCCTCTGACACTGGAGCTGTGTCTGGCACTGGGGCTGCCAGTGATCCCTCATCATGCTCAGCTCTACTGTTAGTACAGAACAGGGTTTGAATCCAGAGTATGCCAAAGATCCCAAAGATTTCCCTCCTGTGAATGGCAGGAAATAGGCTCTGCTACCCATTTTTGCATCTGTTTCATGTCAGACCATAAATGAGGAATGCATTGAGACCCGGGGAGTGATCACAGGTCCTGCAGTTTTTACTGTTTTGAAGGAATGGAGGAGGGCAGTCATCCTCTGCTCAGTTCTGCTGCCCACAGGCAGCAGCCTGGACCCAAAATTGCAGAGAAAGTCCCAATTCAATACCTCAAAGCTTAAGCCTGGAGAACCTTTGTCTAGGAAAATGGTCAACAATTTTAGCCTTCAAGTCTCCTTAAAGTATAAGGCACATGATAACCTGGCACCTTTGGAGATCTCTCATTCATAGTACAGAACCAGTCCTTCCCTGCCCTCTTTGTGATCCAACTTCAGCACAGGGGAGACACCCAGTCCTTCCAAAGTTCAGAATAAAATTTTTCCCAGCCTCATTTTTAGGAATAACTAAGTTAATGCCAGCTGAGACCTCCCAAAAAAGGGAAATAATGTGTGAGACAGAATGACATGGGAAATTTCAGTCTAAAATGGCCAAGCAAAATCTTGCAGATTTAAATTAAAAGTAAAACAATATACTGGTATAAAGGGCTAAAAGGCAGCACTAAGCAGCCTTTTAATGAACCTTAGGGACTGAGTGGGGTTTGTATGTTATTGTAGCTACTATTATTAGTGGCATTAGTAAAGTTAGATTAGTACATGCAGCTGTTTAAACACTGCAATATAAATTAAATATTCTTGTCTTGCCTTGGTAAGAGTACTTCAGACATATTCAGCACAGCTCAATCTGTATCTGGTGGTGGGCTTAGCTTTTTGAAAGCTGTCAGAGCTGCTGTGCTGCTCTCAAAGCCAGCCTCTCTCCTGCCTGGCTGCTTGTCTAATCCAGAAGATTTTTGTAAAGTGTCTGTTCAGTGCTGCTCTTGCCTCTTAACAACATCACATCACTTCTCAGCATTTACCCTGAAAAAAATGTGCATACCTGGATGCTGAGCATGGGAAATCCTGCTTCCCCTCTGCATCTGGTCCTGTCCTGTTCTCAGATTTACCTAAGGCAGTGATGCTGGGCTTAAAACTTTGAGGTGATTGGACATGATTGACCTCATGGAAAATTATATTAAGATGGAACATACAAATTAAAAAAAGGTTTTCTTGTATTGACAAGCCGTCCCTTCTCTGCTGAGTGGCATGAACAAGATCCTGAGCAAGTGCCTTTCCTTCAGGCAATAGGGTTGCACCAGTTTGCAGCCACTGAAAAACTGACCCATTGTATGCAGAGCATCTTCAGATATATTGAAACACACTGTGGGGTAAGAGTCCTCCTTGGTAGTTCTAAAGACTTATATTGAAACAGTACCAAGATTATAAAAGTGATTTTGCATTAGCTTTCTTTTCAGAGCAGAAAATTGTATCAAGCTGGAAATTATAGAACTATTTTCAAACTTTTAATTGTAACGTCATTGAAGGTTTTAATAACTATTCTAATTGAAGTGAGTACTAAATTATTAACTAAAATATTTTTGCTTAAAAAAAAAAGCCTTTTAAAAATTAAAGCAGTGATAAGTTATGAAAGGGAGTAAAAAGAAATTTCTTATTTTCATCCAGCTCTAACAGAGAAATGTGCATTTTAATTACATTTCAGATTCAAACTAGAAGTGTGAATTTTAGACCTTTAAGTGAAGAGGGAATTTTTTTAGACATATCAAAAAATCATTTGCAAGTAGAGGGAAGAGAATAATGATGTTGCATCTTGTACAGATATTTTTACTACAAAGTAATAAAAATGCTCTAAAATTATTCATGAAACTTGTCAATAGCTCATGTCTTGTCTTTGAGATACTTAGTATCCTAATATAACCCCTTGGAACTGTTTTACTTTTATATCGCTGTGCTGGGATTCCAGCACACATTGGAGAGTTATGCAGAATGTAAATGTAGTGTCAAAGATTGCAGAAAACCACAGGGGAAATTAAGAGTTGTTTCTTATATGTTGTTATAGGCCCTAAGCTATTTTTTTATGGGCATCTTGTCATTATTGTTTTGTATTTAAGTCTTTGGTGGTGGTAAGTGAATACATTCTGAAGGTAAGAATCACTCCTGTGAAATTCCAGAGGGATTATATTTAAAAGATTATCTTTTCTGAGACAGTTCTCTTGAAGATCTGTGGAATTACAGACAAAATTATGCAAGAGTTCTCAGTATCTTACATTTCCATGTAACTACATTACATTACAGGGATTTGTGAAACTCAGTTTGTTTCAGTGGTAAAATTTCTGTTAACTTCAGTGAGCACAGTTTGTTAGCTTGCAGTTCATCCACACCTGTATGCAAACTTATGGTCACTGCAGGTCACAGTTTGCCAGACATGCTGTTTCTGGAAAAAACTATGGCTTGGAAGGTTTGCGTGCAAATATTTTGTTTGTTTGCTTTTATTTTTCCCTAAACTAGAAATACCTATAAATATTTACACATATCACAACATTTTCTTCGTTGTTTTTGTACTGTGTTTGTCTCTTTTCTTGCATCTTTGCTTGATGAAAGTGAACTTGCATTTCTTATTCCCTGTGAAACTATGAACAAGAACATTTCATGTTTCCAGTGGAAATAGGAAAATAAAATGTAAGGGGGCCATTTCTTTATCCTTCAGCCACTTAAAAACAAATTTTAGCTTAAAGATTGCTGCTATATAAATTCAATGACTGTCAGAGGACATGAGACCTACATGAATTTAGTACCCATGTTTTCCATTCAAGGTGGATGATTACCTTTTTGATCATCACTTGTTACCAAACTTAGCATCTTGAATACGTTCACAATTATAATGAGCAGCAATGACTAATGCTTATTTATGTGTGAAAGATATTTAAATGAATCTTGGGAATACCACCTGCATTCACAGAATTGCTGTGTTACAGAGTTTATCAGGGTTCCAATAGTCAGCTGCCTGCAGCTGGGGTCATGGGCTGCCACTTCCAAGCTAGTGAAAGGTGTAAATCTTCATTGTTCACATGGCACAAAGGGTTAGCAGTGCTGAGATAGCACACCTAGGGATAGCACAGCTGAGGGGGGTGTCAATGTGTCATTTACCAAAAAAAGAGAATGAGGAGGTCAGTACATACATTGGATCTGAAAAACTAGGGAGCTTGCCTGTTGCAGTGTTGTTGTGGGTCCCAGGACGAGGTGAGAATAATTGACTCCAAGCTCTCAAAAGGCTCATTATTATATTATATTATATTATATTATATTATATTATATTATATTATATTATATTATATTATATTATATTATATTACTATACTAAAGAAGGAGAAAGGATACATCAGAAGGCTAGACAAGAATTATAATCAAAACCTATGACTGACCAGGGAGTCTGACACAGCTGGACTGGGATTGGTCATTAAATAAAAACAATTCACATGGAACCAATCAAAGATGCACCTGTTGGTAAGCAACCTCCAAACTACATTCCAAGCAATCAGGTAATCATTGTTTACATTTCTTTTCTGAGGCTTCTCAGCTTCTCAGGAGAAAAATCCTGGTGAAGGGATTTTTCAGAAAATATCACAGTGACACTTGCCTTCACAGAAATAAAAGAAATACAAATGTGGAGAATATCAGTGCTGTGCTTTCATAACAAAGGAATGTAGCTCAATTCTGGATGTAGTGCGTAGGAAATAAATGGTCTGCATACCATAAATGAGGTACAGAGTAGAGCAGGGAGACTTTCGGTTTCACAGATAGAGAGAAAAACTCCTGATCTGATAAGGTGATGCAAAAATGATCGGATGATAAAGAAAGAAAATTCAAATTAATGCCAGTGTTTACTTATTTTGTCTTTTTTCTTTGCTGCTTCTGGTAGAAAATAAAAATAACTCTTGGTATTTTAGACCATTATTGAATGGTTGTGCACCTATTCACTTGCAGTACCAAGCATCCCTGAAGACTTCAAGGCTCATTTTTCAAGTGAGGCTTGGCATGACATGGGACATGGAGGCTGGTTCACAGACTGGTCACATCTTCCATGTGAGGGCCTTTCAAATTAGGAACACACACTGTGTGCAAGCACACCTCTTATTTGGTGGAATTTGGGGCACATGGCAAACTTCAGTGCCCAGCCTGAAGTGAGCAGCCATGTGAACAGTGAACAGCCATGCTGAGACAGCTGATTTTGTGCTATTTTTCACATTCTTGTGAAAGTGAACAAGGTACTGTGCAGGAGGGGGGGTGTGTGGCCCGAAGTTTGGAGTCTGGCTAGTTGAGGGTGAAAGGCCGACGCCCCTCTGCAATTCCTGGCCAGCACCCCTTGGCGTCTGATGGCCTCGGGCTGCGCTGGCTGCAGACTGGCTTACACCGCTGGTATTGGCGAGGAACGGAGCTGACCACTTCACCGGGGGTTAAACATCAGTTTATTGAAGGTATTGCGGGATCCAAACGCGGGGAAACCAACCGGGAAAAGTTTTTTGAATAGGGGATCAAACAGGATTATAAAGGAGGGGGGGTGGGTACAGACGGAACCAATCGGGAAAGGTGAGGGGATGAACTTCACAGAACTGACACTCCATGGAGACCAATAATCAAAAGGTAAGGGAGGTGTCCTGGGACCCCAGCCAGCCACCACCTCCAGAGAGGAGAAGGTTCTCGAAACCTGGGAGGAGAAGGGGGTGATTGACTGGGCCCAGGGAGGAGACAACTTTCACTTATAAGGGAAACTAGGGGAGGGGCAATTACATATTGGCAACTATGAATACCATAGCAACTTAGCTGACAGGGTAGCAGTGGCGGGAAAAACTGGGGGAACAAAACCATTTTACACATAATAGGGGAGAACAATACATAAATTGGGGGAATAACACAAGAAACTTAACAACACACTACAACAGTACTGTGTCTTCTACACAATTTTGTGGAAACTGTAGCTCAATACTTGTTTTAATGGTCATTATTTTCTATCCTTCTTCATCTGGCTTCCAAAGGAAGTTGGCTTCTCGCACCACTTAAGCAGAAATAGTTTGTTAATTTGCTTCCCAAGTACTTTGTGATTGCTCTTTATAATAGGTGCTGCTGATGTAAATTGCTGTTATTATCATCAGTGACTCATTAATCCATTGGTTATTGATCTGCTCAAACTTTTTCATTTTAAATTAGAGGAATAAAGATTGTGCTGCAACCTGCATTTCAAGACCTCCATTGAGAGTTTAATTAAATGTATATGATTTTGCAAGGAAAACAAGATGAATGAGGTGAATGCACTATATGTTTGGATTTTACCTCCGTGTTTTTCAAACCCCCCTATTTAGATGTTCATGATTTCTTTTGATCTTGACTACTTTGACCACCAGTGGAAGAAGAAGCTGCAAGACTAAAAGATTATTAATTTCTTTTCCACTAAGGGTGGAGGGATTGTACACGAGTAACTTAGCTGACTCACATATGCCAAAAATTAAGCAAGATTAATTTAATTCTAAATACTTGACTTTGACAATTATACTCAATTCCCAAGTCAGCTTTTCTTACAAACTTATTAAACACTGCAGTGAAATAAAAAAACCAAACTCTCATTAATAGGGAAAAGTAGCAAAATATTGGCCCAGAAGAAACCTTCAAACATTCTTATATTGCCACCTGTGAAAACAGCCTGGAACAGGAATGTTGACAGAAAATAACACTGGCAGAAGAAGTGAGAGAGGCTGGAACCAAGCTGCAGAGAAACTGTGAACAGTGCAGGAAACCTGCTGAGAAGGTCACAATCAGTCAGAGAGGTGCCCTGGCCTGGAGAAGAGCCCAGTGGGCACACGTGGGGCCAGCAGAGCCAGGTTCTGCTGGAGACCCACCCTGCCATCAAACACCAGGTACACAAAGGCTCGTTGGGATGAGGGCATAATGCTCTTAGGAGTTGGTAGGAAAAATGGCTGGATAAGCACAGCTTATATGGAATATCTATTGTTTGCTGCAAATGTGCTTTAATAACAGGGTAATTGGTTTCTTCCACTGAATTTGCCAACTGACGGCAGAAACAGTTCTGTAAAAGTCATCCAAGCAAAATAACGAATGGGAACAATTATTCTTCCTGAGCTGATTTTCTAAATTAAGACTCCCAGAAAAAAGGCTGAGATTGCTTGCTTTAGCTAATGCTTTTTTCTTGTTTTCTTTTAATTTGTAGAGAACATGCTGGTTTGCTGTGCCACAGCTGCTAAATTGTGTATTCCTAGTTGGCTTTAATTTCTTGATCTCTCCCCATACAGAGGCAGATATAGACTGGCAGATTTATTGATTGATTACATGGTTTGTGAAAGTAAAAGTTAGGAAAGATCATTGCTACTTTCTTTTAAATCAACATTTGCATGAATATTGACATACAGATATATTTATATAAATATATATTATATATATGCCTGTATATTTATATAAATATATCTCTTCAGCTTCATTAATCAAGGCCAGTGTGTTACTCCTGCAAGGTATTGTCTTTTCACAAACTGCTAAGGCCAAAGATACTTTCAAATAAATTAGAGTTTGCCTGACCCAACTTATTGTGTACTGAACAGGGCACCTGGGAAAAACTGGCAAGAAGCTGATGGTAATGAGCCTTTGATTTTTACACATGCTTTCTTTACTATAAATCAGCAGCACTAACACACTTACAGCATCTCTCAAGTCATTTGTTGTGCTGGTCAGCTTTACATAGACAGCTTTGAAAATATAATTCTTAGAGTAGAAGTTGCACGTCCAGTAAATTTAATTCTGGAAGACTTCTAAGTCAGGAATCTCCATAGAGTCCTGGTACTAGTTTTATGTACAGAGCACACAAAACTTCAGTTACAGCTGAGCACCTAACTCACTTAAGTGTTTTCAAGTATCTGTATAAATATATATGTTATTTATCTATGAACTGAAGTACAAAATAATTGTTTTAATAGGTTTGGCCATGGTGAGGTAACCTGACCAAATAACTGTACATGCAACAAATGAGGCAAACAAAGAGTACTTAGAAATACTTTGTCATCCCAAAGGAAAGCTCAAAAGGAGATGGTGACACTGTATGTTGGCTATCATCCTGTTGTCAAAATTTAGTTTAACAAGATGTATTTCACTTTTCAAAGATTATTTCACCGGACATATTAATATGAAAAATGCTTCAGAGCTTTTCTGAGTGAGCACTCTGAACCTTGCAGAATTCAGTATCCTTCTCTGATTCAATCTTCCACCAGCAGCACCAATGTCCCAGTGAAAGGCAAACAGGCATTTTCAACAAAACCCACCAGGGTATAGAGCACTGGAGCATCCCCATAGGTTTTGATTTCTTAGCCTCACTATTCAGACTACAAGGAACATGTCCACACTGGTACTCAGGAATGGCCACTAAGGTTTCCTTGTCCTGCCTGACAAACGAATGCCAGAGCACAAGACTTTCAGGGACTTTTGAGGCTGCCTCATTTGAACTTGTTCTACATAGCAGAAAAATCCGAGTATTAATCCTCTGAGAAGCTTATTTGTAAGGAGGCATTTAAAATCACAGTGGGAATAGAAATGTGTGTCGGGGTGTGTGGTACTGCTGTGTGATAACGAGCTGTACTCGCAGCACTTGACACAGCTTTGGGGATATCTGCTGCCCCTGCCATCCCTGCAGGACCCCTGGATAGATGGGAAATGGGTTTACACAGGAAGCACTAGTTTCATTGTCTAGGTAGTGGTGTCTTGGGCAGGGCACAGGGAATATTCCCCTGCCTGTCCTGGCAAGTCCTGATTCCCAGGAGAACACTGCTTCTAACCTTCATCCATGGAGAAAGCTTCCAAGAGTTTGGGATGAATTAGAATCTAAAAGTGTGTGAAATACATAGTAGTGTAGTTGTAGTGCAGTTTATCACAGGGTGAAAAATTTAGAGTTTGGGTTTTAAGTACGGAGGTGGATAGGAGAAAAGATGGAGGATTTTCAGCATTGCCTGATCTTCTCTCTTCTCTCTTCTTCTTCTTCTTCTTCTTCTTCTTCTTCTTCTTCTTCTTCTTCTTCTTTCTTCTTTCTTCTTTCTTCTTTCTTCTTCTTTCTTCTTCTTCATCTATTCCATTTCCTGCTGTGTTGGTGGCACAGGGTGATTGGTTGGGGAGAGTAACAATGCAGATGGTGCGTGGTAGACAAATGGATAGGTATTGGTAGGTAAGTAGAAACAAACTACATTTTAGGAATTAATTGGATGAAATGGCTTTAAAAGACCTTGAAACTGTACATCTTGTGATCTTTTTGCTGTCTTCTCCTTGTGCACTAATTCTGGTGTAGACAGTGCGCAGAACTTTTGATGAGATAAAAAACAGCAGCAACTTGAAAACTGAAAGAAGTCCTGCTCACGTCTCACTCCTGGCACAAAGAACTTTATTAGGGATCTCCCATGCTGGGGGCCCCAAAGGGGTTTCACCCAGTGTCTCATTGTCACAGCATAGCACAGTTTCAGATGTCACCTTGTATGAAGAAATCTTGCTCTAAACCCGATTTTGTGTAGGATGACCAGAGAAACTCTGCCTGAATTTTATATTGAATGGACAACAAAGGCTGCTTCTTAGGAATGTCAAAGTAAATAAATGTTTTCTGCACAAATCCTTTCATTTCACAAAGCTCCTAGAACTCCGCTTCTGCAAGAATAGTTGACATACCAGTGGTGAGACATGATTGGAGCAAAACTGTCATTTTTTTTTCCCTTTTCTTAAGTTGTGTGTTGATTTTGTAGTTGGTAACATCATCTGGAAAAGACTTCATGGGTACAAAGAATTGTAATTTCTTCCCCAGAAAGCTAACAATACCAAAAAAGGAAAGGATATATTTTTGGTGAACAAGTAATGAGGAACATTAGAGACAGATCATAAAATAAAGAAGAGAAAGTGATGATAGATATGGCCTTTAAAATGTGTGTCTTCTTTAGTTGTGTTTGTTTTATTATGTAATTTCTTAGCTGTTGCTGATTTTGGCACAATTGTTGTAACTAGTCTGTAAATTTTTGTATACTTAGCTCATGACCCTTTGAATATCGGTTTGTGTTTTTCTCAAGCATTGATTTCAGCTAAGAATGCATTCAAGCTTCCTCGTCCCATTCTCTTTCTTGTTGATTTTTCTAAGTGCAATGGGATTATTTATGGATCACTGGATAAATTCAGATAGTGTTTGAGTTTTAAAAATGGTTCCTAGTCTAAATTACTTCAGCTTTGCAGTGAAAGGTTTTTTTTTAAATAGGATTGCCTTTAATATGTGAGTTCCCATCACTTGCAGAGATATCCTGCAAGTAAAACCCGGAATTTCTGAGAACTGAAGTTCTTGGTCCCCTACCAAGCTGTCTAGCTTGGAAAATGTTTCATAATGTTTGGCACCTAAAGCTATTTCCTGCAAGAGAGGGAAATGTCTAATCAGACTCTAATTTATCTACACAAAAATTGTTATGATGTAGTTAGAAATAAAAGGCACACCAAATAACAATAATTCAGAAATGAAGCTAAAATATACTTATTATACTTGCATTCCTCTTTGAACATAAATTAAGTAACTCAACAGTGCAATAGGACCCATACATTTAATGTCTTCAACAACTGTTTACCTGGGCTTTTGCTTTGTTTGTTTTATATTGCTTGCTTCAGAAACAGATTCACTTGCTAGTTTTTTTATTCTTGCTTACTGATTACATTCATGGCTTTCAATACCTTAGCAATCAGTAAAAAAACTCAGCTGAATAAAAATTAAACCAGTTTCTTCCAGTTCAATTTGAAGTTGTGCCTTTCAGCTAGCTTTTTGATTCATTCAATACTAAATCCTAATTTTCTGTATATATTTTTCTCTAAATGTAGGCTGGCTTTGGTTTATGATAAGCATTACTACATGACATTTTTATATGAGTCTTGTCATATATGAAATATGAATTTTGTAGATGTTGACACCAAGACCTGAAATGTCTCACAAGGAAGAATAGAAAAATCCTCCCTGCCAGGTTTTTCCTTGAGTCAATACAGTGTTTAAAAAGATGCTGGGCTGATAGTGCAGAATGGAGTTTATTTTTCTGGGAGACCTGCCCAGCACCACCACAACCAGCACCAGCTTCTTCCTCATTTCTATGCTGATGCTCTTGACTCTGAAGTGAAGTGCCCTCATCTAATGAGGCAGCTCATTAGTCACTCTGGACATGGCTTTCTAAAGTTATTGCTAGAAAAGGTTCTGAAGTGTTCCCATATGGATGTTTGACCACAGTGAAATTTACCCGGATCAAAAGTACATTTTGCAAAGTAAATAAAAAACCACTGGGTTGTGGTAAGTTGCATTAGCAATGGTGATGTGGGGAAAGAGGATTTTGCATATCAGAAGCATTTTTATGATCTGTCAGGCAAATTAACTCTCTATAGAGCTAAGCCTGACAAACTTTGCTAAAGTTGTGAATTATTACACCTTGTAAAACAGCAGTGGAAAGCTCTCAGTCCGTGAGGTATCTCTGGAACAATGCAGATATTCAAAGTTCCCACATTTAGCCTGAGTTTATGATTTGCGGAGAAAGGAAGAAACCTCACAACTTGTAAAAGTTGTAAAGCCCGGTATGCCTTTATTACGACGCGCGTCGGACGCAAGCCTCCCAAAAGGCGTGCGCACCCCTGGAGACTCCGAGTCCCCTTTTTATCCCCCCTTCCAAATGCATATGCATACAGTTTCAAATTAAGTTCATACATATTCATTCCACGCGACATTTAGCACTAATTCTTCTTTATCGAAGGAATTCCTAGGTCGGGGGCAGATTGACCTCGCGGTTTTCTGTTTTTCTTTCTCTGTCTCCTTGCTGTCTCTGGAATGCGGCCTCTCCTTCAGCTTTAGCTCCACAGACCCTTCACCTCTCCTAGACACTTTACCTAGTTCAGGATGGATTACTCTGTCTCATTCCCCCCTTTCCTAGGAAATAAGTAAATTCTTTTACTTAAGGAAAATTTCCATGACAATAAGTATCTTTTAGCGCTTTACCATGTGCATTTGACAAAGAGGTGAGTACAGCTATTTGTTGTAGCATCTTACAGTTCCAAATTAACAATATAATAGACAATCCTAAGCTTATCCCAACTAATATTAATAAAACTACAATGGGGTGACACAACTTATTAAGGACTCCATTCGCAGTTGGTGACCATCCAAAGATCACATCCCACCAGTGATGAGTCATATCTTGTCTTATTCTCTGTAGAACCCTGGTTATCTCCTTTGTATCATGTTGGACAGTAATTAATGTTTTCTTTCCACTCTCCTGAATTTCTTTCAAGATTTCCAATAGGTCTTGGTGTTTAATTAATTGTTTTACCAATGTAAGGTTCATCCCAATAGGGGTAGGTAGTAGTCTGTGATACATCGTGTAATTAGCCTGAATCAGCTGGTGGGATGTCACTGGGGCCAAGTACGAAAAATCACACCCGGTAATCTCAACAAAATTACAAATACAAAAGTTAGAATGATTTCTACTAGACAGAACAACATTATTGCTATCAACTTTTACTGCAGCACAGGCAGTCCTCAGACACACACATCCATTCCCAGTATATACAAGCACAGTTTTCTGGTCGGTGACTGGATGAACTTCAAAGTGACAAATACTCTGTTCAGTGTCCAGGCACACGTCCTGAGCATTAATAGTGTTGCTCTCACAAATGAATCCCATCTGTTCTCTAGTAATGCAGGACTCTACATTTACTGTCTGCCACTTTTCATTCACCTTTCGTGCCCACACTCTATGTTCTGAAGGATAGAGTATTGTTTTTTCATGGTTTAACCCTAGGGCAATGATGGGATGGATAACAAAAACTGTGGCATTACGTATGGTAAGCACAAAGGCAGTTGCTACATTATAAACGGGATCATAGGTGAAATTCACCATAGTCCACCAAGACTGGAACTTCCTTTCAAAATCGATAGCATTATCCCACACAATCTTCCGAATTTCAGCTGGAAAATTACCTTCATTCCCTTCCCGTATGATCAGAGCTGCTGTTGCCTGCACCCATAACTGTGCTTGTATACAACTGAGAGCTAAAGACACATTGTCTTGGACTGCACCAAGTGCTTCTGTTATTAACCTGTGGTCTTGGTCCCCGGTCGTTTCCCATTTTGACAGTACTTTTGAAATCTGCCACTGGCTAGTTCCTAATGCCAACAGAGATGATTGTAAGGGTTGCCTCAATTTTGTTAGGCTGCCTGCTGCAGTGATCAGTTTATTCATCAGTATCTCTGAATCAATTCCATTCAAAACTCCTAATCCTGTCCCTAATAGGCCAGTTAGATCCCTTCTCATTCTGCTCCTGAGGTATGTCTGTTTTTGCAGCCATGTTGTCCAGCCCTCAAAGGAAGTTTTCAGGAAGGAGGAGCAGACTGGTTGGATTTTTGAGATGTTAATTTGCATTATCAGCTCCACACGTTTGAGAGACCATTCTGGATTGAACAATAGTTGTTGTTCACTCACATTCTTTACTACGTAGGGGCCAACTCCATACAACTCGGGTTCAAGTTTGGGTTGGGTCTGAACTATTTGGGTCTTGGTGTGGGCTGTGTAGGGTCCTGCTGTGGTGAAAGGTGTAGTGTCTATTTTGAATTTAAATGAAAGCCCAATATCTTCCTGTGCCCAAAGGCAAGTTATTTCCACAGGCTGTATTAAGGTGAAATTACACCAGCAGTCTGATTCATTTAGGCTATCACAGATTTCCTGGCGTTCATATTCATCAGGAGAAATTGAGACACTAATTTCATTTGGTTTCTTATGGGCTGTCCCATTTATCATCCGGCACCCTACCTTGATTTCTTCTCCTCTAATCCCTTGAAGTGTCCATAGTTTCTGTTCCTGCCATTCCTGCCCCTCATATACCTGATCTCCATGAATTACCACAATGGACAGGTTTAAATTCTCAGAAAGTTCTCCCATGGATCCAGTATACTGATTAAACGCCCGGGACCAAGGCCATTTAACATTGCTCTGAATAAAGGTACTCTCAAGTTCTAAAACTTCAGTTATGATTATACACAAAATGATCCTACAAACTAAAACGTGAGCTACTCCCCACCGCAATTTACTCATTTTGCCCAAGTAAGTTTTAGTCTCAGTTCATTGTCTCCTGGAGTCACTCCTCAAGGGGTCTCTGGGCCTTCTTCACCCGGGAGTGATGAATCCAGGCGTTCTGCTCCTTGATTTTGATTGCAGTGAAGGTGGTGAGAAGCACTTGGAACGGTCCCTCCCACTGCGGTTCCAAAGTTTTTTCTGTAAGAGACTTAACATATACATAATCTCCAGGCTGTATGTTATGTACTGGCCCATCTAACTCCCGGCTCCGAGTTCCTGCCACATGTTTTTCAATTTCTCTGAGCTGTTTGTTTAAGGCCACCATGTAGGTGGCTAATGTCACCTCTCCAATGTGGGTGGACATTCCCTTTTGTATTCCATATGGTCTCCCATAGAGTATTTCAAAAGGGCTTAACTTTTCTTTAGCTCGAGGTTTAGTTCGAATTCGCAATAGTGCTAGTGGAAGAGCTTGGGGCCAGGGCAGATTTGCTTCCTGCCCCAGTCTTATGATTTGCTGTTTAATCAAATGATTCATTTTCTCCACCTGACCACTTGATTGGGGGTGGTATGGGGTGTGGAGCTCCCAGTCTATGCCCAGATGGCTACTAATTTGTTGCACTATTTTGGAAATGAAATGTGATCCTCTATCTGAGGACATTGTGGCTGGAACTCCAAAGCGCGGTATTATCTCTTGTAATAACACCCTGGTCACCTCTCTAGCTTTGACAGTTCTGGTGGGGAACGCTTCTGGCCACCCTGAAAATGTATCTGTCAATACCAACAAATATCGATACCCCCCTTTCCTTGGGAGTTCTGAAAAGTCAATTTGCCACTGTTGTCCAGGCCCATGGCCCCTCCCAATCTGACCAAGTTTCGGCCTGGGGATATTTTTGGGATTAGTCTGGAGGCAAAGATCACACTGTCGAGTTACCTGAGTAATAGTGGCATATAAATTTCTAGCAACAATCCTCTCAATCAGGTATGTGTATAGGGCATTTATTCCCCAGTGTGTTTTCTGGTGTTCTTCCCTTACTAATGACCACAACAAATGGGAAGGGATTACCAGTTTCTTTTCAATGGTAGCCCACCCTTCTTGGCTATATGTCCCTTTTTGATCTTCAATTAATTTCCTATCTCTCTTGCTATATTCTGGCTTACCTTCAAGGGAGATTTGTCCGTCTGGGATAAGGACTCCTTCAGTAGCTACCTCCCCTTTTGCTGCTTCTTTTGCCTCTCTATCCGCCAGCTCATTTCCTTCTTCCAATTCTGAGCTCACTTTTTGGTGTGCCTTAATGTGCATAATTGCTACCTTTTCAGGCAGTTGAACTGCTTCCAGCAGCTGGATTATTTCTTGTGCATGTTTGATGTTCTTTCCCTGTGAGGTCAGCAGCCCCCTCTCCTTCCAGATGGCCCCATGTGCATGTACAACTCCGAATGCATACCTCGAGTCTGTGTAGATGTTTATTCTCCTCCCTTTTGCCCTTTCCAAGGCACGGGTCAGGGCAATTATCTCGGCCTTCTGCGCGGAGGTGCCTGTTGGTAAGGGTCCAGACTCGATTACCTCTCTATAGGTGGTCACTGCATATCCAGCATATCGCTTCCCATCAGCAACGTAGCTGCTCCCATCAGTGAACCAGGTCTCTGCGTCGTCCAGGGGGGTATCCTTTAAGTCCGGGCGGCTGGAGTAGGTAGCTTCAATGGTCTCCAGGCAATCGTGGTGTACTGCCTCTCCTTGGTTTCCACTGAGAAAAGAAGCTGGGTTGACAATATTAGTCACCACGATCTCTACATCATCTTGCTCCACCATAATGGCCTGGTATTTCAGAAACCTCTGCGGTGAAAGCCAGTGGCCACCCTTTACTTCCAGTACTGCGGACACTGTATGGGACACTAGCACAGTCATTTTTTGTCCCAGGGTAAACTTGCGTGCCTCTTGGATGTTCAGCACAACTGCTGCTACAGCTCTGAGGCAACCTGGCCATCCTTTGGCTGTTGCATCTAGTTGCTTAGAGAGGTAAGCGACTGCCCTTCGGTATGGACCCAAGTCTTGAGCCAGTATTCCCAGGGCAATTCCCTGCTTCTCATGGGAAAATAGGAAAAATGGTTTACTCACATCTGGAAGTCCCAAAGCTGGAGCTGACATGAGGGCATCCTTTAGCTGGTGAAAGGCCCGTGTTGCTTCTTTCGTCCACTGGAGATCTCTGTTTCCATTGGCAATAAGAGCATAGAGGGGTCTGACGAGTAGTCCATAATTATAGACCCACAGCCGGCACCACCCTGCCATGCCTAGGAATGTTCGGAGTTCCTTTATGGTCTGGGGTTTTGGGGTTTGGCATATGGCTTCCTTGCGAGCCTGCCCTAAAGTCCGTTGCCCAGCACTCACCTCGTACCCCAGGTAGACTACTTTCTGTTTCACTATCTGTGCCTTTTTCTTGGATACTCTGTATCCTTGGAGTCCTAGGAAATTCAAAAGGCTTACCGTCCAGGCCACACATGCTTCCCTTGTCTGAGTGGCCAGTAGAAGGTCATCAACATACTGCAAAAGCCTCCCTTCTTTCTGTGGGGCTTCCCAGGATTCCAGATCCTTTGCAAGTTGTTCCCCGAACAGGGTGGGGGAATTTTTCCAACCTTGTGGTAGTCTGGTCCATGTGAGCTGGGTTTTGCGCCCACTTTTAGGGCTTTCCCATTCAAATGCAAAGAATTTTTGGCTGGTTTCATGGATGGGGAGGCAAAAGAAGGCATCCTTTAAATCTAGAACAGTGAACCAGGTTAGCTCAGGTGTTAAGCAAGTTAATAAAGTGTATGGATTGGCTACAACCGGATACAGATCTTCTGTTATTTTATTGATAGCCCTTAAATCCTGTACTATCCGGTATGTCCCATCAGATTTTCGAACAGGCAGGATGGGAGTATTAAAATCAGATTGGCATTCCTTCAGCAATCCTAGTTGCAGAAAATTTTCGGTTATTGAGCTGATTCCCTCCCTGTCCTCTTTCCTTAGGGGGTACTGCTTGATTCTCACTGGCTGCGCTCCCTCCTTGAGTTTGATTACTATGGGAGAGGCATTTTTTGCCCTTCCTGGCACATCAGAGGCCCACACCCCGGGAAATACCTGACTTAATATTTCCTCATCAATTTCTTCCTTAATGCCAGTAGCAGTCAGAGTTAAACTTAGTGCCTCTATGTACTTTTGATCATTCACCTCCAGAGTAATTTCCCCATTCTTGAATATGATGGTGGCTTGTAATTGTTCCAATAAATCTCTCCCCAAGAGTGCTCTTGGTGAATTAGGCATGTATAAGAACTTATGAATACCCCATTGTTTTCCCAATTTGTACTTCAAAGGTTTGCAAAAATATGCCCTTTCAGACTGGCCAGTTGCCCCCTGTACTACAACATAATCATTTTCCACAGGCACTAAGGCTTTATTTAGGACTGAATATGTAGCTCCTGTGTCAACTAAAAATTCTACCCTTTTCCCTTCTTCCCCCAGCCTCATTGTTATAACCAGTGGATCCGCTGGGGCAGGATCCCCCGGTCCTCCTCAGTCGTTTTGTACGTGTGCAGCCATCTGTTGGTCACTCCTTCTTCGTTCTGGGCATTGGTCTTTCCAGTGACCAATTCTTTTGCAGATTGCACACTGGTCCCTGCCCAACCGAGGTGGTCCTTGTCTCGGTGGGCCCTGGTTGTGTTTCCTCTGCCTTTCCTCCTGTACCACCGCCACCAACCTTTTCATTCCCCGTTTATATCCTTCCTCCCGGTTACTAAATACTCTCCAGGCCTCTTCTAACAAGGCTTCAAGATTTCTCGCGTCTGCTCCCCGAATCTTCTGAAGTTTACGTCTGATATCTCCAGCAGACTGCCCCAAAAATGAATTAACTAGTTGGTTTATCCCTATCTCAGACTCCGGATCTAATGATGTATGACGACGCATGGTATCCCTTAAACGCTCTAGAAATTCAGATGGAGTCTCAGAAGGTCCCTGCTTAAGTGAATATAAGGCAGACCAGTTTATGGTTTTTGGAATAGCTCTTTCCACCCCTGTTACTATCCACTCTTGATACTCTGTTAATTTCTTTACCTCTGCCGACACATTAGGGTCCCATTCTGGGTCTTGGAGGGGGAAATGTTGTTTTACATCCAGCTGGGTGGCTTTACAGTAATCCTCCGCCAAATTCCCAGCTGTCTTTAAGATCAGCTGCTTCTCTGTCTCAGTGAAAGCATCCAGTAGTAGCTGGATGTCAGCCCAGTCTGGGTTGTGCTGTTTGATAACATACCTTAGGCGTTTGGCAGTGAGTATCGGGTCAACACGGTAATTCCTCGCAACCCTTTCCCATGCTTCTAAATCAAGGGTGGTAAATGGCACTTTAATCATTAATCTACCCCCTTCTGGCCCCACTGCCTGTCGCAGAGGGGCCTGTAGCACTACTTGCCTCCTAGTCCTAGATGCAATTGGACTCCCACGGATGGGGTGGGATCTAGTAGATGTGCCTTCCCCACCTGAGTCCTCCTCCCCCCTTTTGGGGAGGCTTCCTTCCTCCTCATCCTCAGCATCAGCCTCGACTTCCCTAACCATCCCCCTTCGGGGAGGAGCTGGAGGATGTTTCACCCACTCAAATGTGTCCCGTTCTTGCTCCTCAGAACAATAGACCTTATCTGATCTCATACACCGTTGTCCTATACTGCATGCTGAACAGCAGCGTTTGATTTGCCCTCTCTTTGCCTTGTTATCCCTTTCAAGGGCCAAGACCAGGGTCTGAGGGTGCCTTAATCCCACAGTCCCTCTGCCACTCTTGGTGGTTTCTTAAAACAAAAAACATATCAGCATACGAGACCTCATTCCATTTACCCTCCCGTCTTAGAAACAACATCAACTGCAGTAAAGTATTATAGTCCAGGGTTCCAGTGGGTGGCCACCTTGCCCCGTCCTCTAGCCTATATAAGGGCCACCAGCGTGTGCAATACTGGATTAGATCCTTTTTATTCTCAGAGCCCCCCCGGCTAGTGATTTCCTTCCAGTGGGCCAAGATGCACCCTAAGGGGCTGGCCTGCGGAACTTCCTTACTCTGGTTAGTTCCCATTATCTCCTTCTTGCTCTGTCCCGCTTCCACCCAAACCTCTTTTCACAGGACTTCACAGTAGCTTCCCAGTCCTCCTCCCACACACCCCAAGTGGCAGGTACCAGATGTGATTTCCCACACACAAGTTTTAAGATCTTAGGCTCTGAATCAGCTTGATCAGGAACCTCTCGTTTACACCTGGGGCACGTGCCCCGTCGCCTGCTAGAACAACAATACCAGCGTTTCCCACAAACTACGCACTGTAATAATACCCACGCAGCGTGCCAGCCTCTTGATGCGCCAAAGGTTACTCGAAATTTCCCGCAAAAGCAAGCTATTCCATTTATTACAGGGAGCTCTAAATTTTCTACGGCAGGCTGTTCCCAGTCCAGACTTACAAGAATGCCAGCTGAAGTCCGGTAGAGTCCCTCTAAGTGAACTCGTTCGTCTCCTCTATTTATCCAAAAATTCACCGGATTCACGAACTCCCAAGGGTCGAGTCCAAACCACTGAGGCAGAGGAACCCCTCGGGTTCGTCTAGCCACGGTGAAAGCACGCACAACCTACACCACAATTTACCACTTTTACTCAAAAAACGCCCTCGCGCACGCTTTTCACAGTTCTCTCTGTTTTCTCCGTCGGGTGCTCCCCGCCCCCGCACAGCCTGCTTCGGCCGGTGTTTACTCAGCCTCTCAAGCGGCGGGCAGAACTTTCGCCCCCCCGCACAGCCTGCTCTCTATATATCATACACTTTATACACTTACACAACTTACAAATACAGCGCGCTGATCACACAATGCAACACACAGCAACACAGTGTCCGGACACCACTCACACACGCACAAACAGAAGAAACATACGCGAATTCAGCTCTGCCCTATCAGAATCTGAATTCTAATACACGCATACACGGGTTCACCCGGCTTACACCCGGAGCCGCTGGCAGTCCTGCTCTATCAGGACGACGAGGGGACGAGCCCCGTCTCTAATACAGCCGCTCTATCAGCTGCAGCTAGCTTACCCCGGAGCCGCTGGCAGTCCTGCTCTATCAGGACGACGATGGAACGAACCCCGTCTCTAATACGGCCGCTCTATCGGCCGCTCTATCGGCTGATCCCCAGACGTCTCTGGGTCGTTAATTCCCTTGTTCTTTCCTTGTTCTTCCCTCCCCCCCCCAGGGGCCCCTAGTACATACCGTGTCCTTCTCCGCGGCCAGCAGGTTCTTGTCTGTCCCGGCAGGAGGCAAGTCGAGGCGAGCGGAACTTCCTCCAGGAAAATCCTGGGGTGCGCCTAGGAGTCCGTCGGTCCCCCCCCTGCCCCTGCGGGGACAGAGATGGAGACGGAAAATATCTCCTGAATCTCCTGCCTGGCTCGCCAGAATGATTTGCGGAGAAAGGAAGAAACCTCACAACTTGTAAAAGTTGTAAAGCCCGGTATGCCTTTATTACGACGCGCGTCGGACGCAAGCCTCCCAAAAGGCGTGCGCACCCCTGGAGACTCCGAGTCCCCTTTTTATCCCCCCTTCCAAATGCATATGCATACAGTTTCAAATTAAGTTCATACATATTCATTCCACGCGACATTTAGCACTAATTCTTTATCGAAGGAATTCCTAGGTCGGGGGCAGATTGACCTCGCGGTTTTCTGTTTTTCTTTCTCTGTCTCCTTGCTGTCTCTGGAATGCGGCCTCTCCTTCAGCTTTAGCTCCACAGACCCTTCACCTCTCCTAGACACTTTACCTAGTTCAGGATGGATTACTCTGTCTCATTTATAAAAAGATTTAAGAGACAGCTCATTTTAGGTATGTACTTGACTTCATCCCTGTTCACCTAAGCATCTCTCATTTGCTTTAATCCCATAAAAATCAAAGGTAATGTTCACATATTTAGGTGCAAATGGAAGTACCTTGGTAGCTCTTAGTGGTGTGTGTGGCTCCTGAGTGGAACACACCACATAACAACCCACCATTTGAAACTGTAAACCTGAAAGAGAAAACTTAAATTTGCTTTGTAAATTTAACAGCTTGAAGGTCACATCCTGGATAAAAAAATTATCGCCTATTCATTGGTCTGGGTGATTTGGGTTTTTTATCATTGGTGAGGCACTGGAGTGTTAAATGAAAAACCCACTGCTGGAGGCAAGAGGGAGAAGCTCTTGGCTGGAGGGGAGGAGGAGATACAAACTCTTTATCTGACAATGTCAGTTAGGTCATAGGTTGGACTTGATTATCTCAAAGGTTTTTTCCAACATAGTTGATTCTGTGATTCTGTAATTGTACCAGAAATGTCTCCCAAGGAAGGACTGGCCAAAGGGCTGTACTCTGCAGCACTCTGAACTTGTCTGACAAGGTAACAATTCAAAAACTGACTCACTTCTTTATCACCACGACTACTGATTGTTGATAAAGTCTAGACACCCTGTGGCCATCTATAATAAGACAGTCTGAGACCGTGTTTTTTCAACTCTTTCCACTCATTTCATAAATACTGTACTATTCTTCACAGAAAATTGGGTGGGTAACTTCTGAAATTGCCATAAGATGTTCTCCACCCATTCCCTTCCTCTCACATCCATATGCAGATCATAAGAGCTTCTGTGACTTCAGGGTCTCTCATTTCTAAAATTAAAAGAGGGATATACATATGTCTGTGTATCTGTATCTAAATGCATATGTGTAGTGTGTGTGTATTTGTATTTGACCATACAATGCGTAGATACTTTGTGTGTGTGTATTCTTGTTATTGTTGGAAAGATGCAGATTGGTCAGGAAACTCCTTGTCAGGAGCTGAGTGACAGCTCTCCTCACAGACAGAGCTTTGTTCCTCTGAGGCCACTGTCACCAGCTCTGTGTAATTGGTTTGCATTCCTGCCGTGGCACAGGGAACCTTCTGCCTGAAAGTCTTGAGGGAGCAGGACAAATCCAACACTGAGAAGCTCCCAAGGACAGAGCGCCCACAAGGATCCATGGCTGAATCTTTCCTGCATCTTTCCCAGGCAATCCTTCCTGGGTGTCCTGGGTTGACTATATGATGCTTTTATCCCCAATTGTCTCATTCTGTATATGTTGAATAATAATAAGTTTTGTACCTTTAAGAGTGTTACAGAGAGTGAAGGGGGAGAGAGAAGAAGCGTGCAGTTTGTTTTCAGACACTGCACTCACTCCTCCACATTCCTGCTCCTGACTGTGTTGTCTGCGGACAGACAGCGGGACAGAGAGCTCTTCTTTTGCTTTTTAGTTAGTGTTAGCTAGCTGAGGCAAAGAAGTTCCCTGGACTGTTTTTTTTCCCTTTTCTTTGGACCTCTTGGAACTGCTCTGGACTGAACACCCAGGAGAGCACCGGCAGCTGCAGCTGTGGCCCACTGGGCCGACCCTGGCCTGCGACAATTCCAGCACTGAGAGACTGATCAGAGACTGCTGCTTGAACCTGGGGTTTTCTCAGTTTGTCATCTCTTTTAGAGTGGCAAGGGGTCTCATTGTTTTGATACTGTTTTGGTCTTATTGTTTATTAAACAGGGTTTTTTTTTTTCCACCTTTCTCCAAGGAGGTATTTTTCTTTCCTCCCGGACCAGTTGGGGGGAGGGGCCGATTGGATCTGCTTTTTCCCACCGGAGCTCCTTTGGGGGGTTTCTTCCCCAAATTTGCTCTAAACCTGGACACTGGGGAACACCAGCATGGGAAGCAAACACCCTGCCAGGATGTATATGAGCTTTAACGCTGTGCTGTTTTACAGCTCACTGCTCCTAGACTGAACACTGTCATTAGTTTTGATCTAGTGAATGAACAGAGGACAGAATGTACCTAGATTACTTATGGCTTTTAGAATTGTGCTTTTTTGTTTTATTATTTAAAGTTGGTTTTACTTTCACACAGTTGATTTTAATTAAATAGTTATTAGTTCAAACTGAAAAGAATAATTTCGAGATGGTTGTATGGATACTTGGTTTCACTTTATTTCCAGCAGTAAAAAACCACAAAGTTTCAGATACATGATCTTCCAATAAAAAGGAGTGGATGAGGTTATAATGGTATCCTTTCTACCCACCTTCATGTTTATCTCTTATCACTGATGGGAATAATAGTGCTTATTAATGGAATTGATTCTATTTTGGTTATGTTGAAAATATTTTATGGGATAAAGACACCTAGTGTAAACACTGATGGTATTTTATTGGATACTCATGCAATTGATTATAAAATATAACTTCCAGAGCTTGGGATATTAATTACACACTTATTAAGTGACAGAGAGAATGCAGCCTACACTGGCATTTTGATATTCAACTCCTATGTAAAACCAAATCTGATTCAAGCTGATGGGTAAATGACACACATAGGGCAGCTACATGAAGTCAGCATGTTCAGTCATTTCTAGGAAGCCCTGGATCACAAAGGGATTCCACCTGTATGGCTTAGAGTATTCACTGCACTGTAATGTTACATCTGCTCTTAAAGAGTACAGAGATTTGCTCATAAAATTTACCTTATTAATGTTCAACAACTAATTGCGTATCCTCCCTTTGCTATACAGAAGTTGATGATGGCAGTATAAACCCAGCTTTCATATTTCAGCCTAGACATTGAAGCTTTTTCCAGGAAAGCAGACTTACATTTTCCTGAGCATGACATTATCAATACAAGTAGCCTGTCTTCCCAAGACAGCAAACTAGTAACAAGGCTGAAATAATCAGGCCCTCTCTGTTTGCCATTGCTGGGAAATTTCTGAACCCTAAGGATAAACAAGCTTGAAGGATGCTCCAGTTTAACCCCAGTAGGCAGCTAAGTCCCCCACAGCCACTCAGCAGAGAAGAGATTCTGAAGGGCAAAAGTGAGAAATTAGAAGGTTGAGATAAAGACAGTTTAATTGGTAAAGCAAAGCTGCACACATAAGCAAAGCAAAATAAGGAATTAATTCACTGCTTTCAATTGGCAGCCAGAGAAGCTGGCAGAAAAGTAGGACTCCCTTGTGCATAACAGTGACTTGGGAAGACAAACACATTAACTTCAGATATCCACATTCCTCCTTCTTCATTGTGACCGTGTTTGCAGGGGTCTTAGGATGAGGGAAGAGATGAGAATGTTGACTCCATGTTTCAGAAGGCTTGATTTAATATTTTATGATATATATAATATTAAAACTATACTAAAAGAATAGAAGAAAGGATTTCATCAGAAGGTTAGGTTAAGAATGGAAAAAGAATGTAATGATTACACAAGCTTGTGTCTCGGACAGAGAGTCTGAGCCAGTTGACTGTGATTGGCCATTAATTAGAAACAACCATACGAGACCAATCACAGATGCACCTGTAGCATTCCACAGCAGCAAATAACCATTGTTTACATTTTGTTCCTGAGGCCTCTCAGCTTCTCAGGAGAAAAAATTCTAAGGAAAGGATTTTTCATAAAATGTGTCTGTGACACTTCCTGACAGCTTTTACTTCTGAGCAAAAGGTTATGCAACATATGATATCCCTTTGGCCAGCTGGGGTCAGCTGTTCTCTCTATGTCCTCTCCCAATTTCTTGTGCACTCCCAGCTCACTGTCAGGGCAGCCTTAGAAGCAGAAAATGCCTTGATCCTGTGCAAATGCTGGTCAGCAACAGCTAAAACACCAGTTTGTTTCCAACACTGCTTTGGTCACAAATAAAAAATATAGCACCATACCAGAGAATGTAAAGGAATTAATTTTATCTCCATTGAAACCATGACAAAAGAACAGGAGTTCCCAGCCTAGAGATGACAACAGAGACTGTGGAAGGGTCAAGCTTTATCTTACGCTTCCTTGGACTGTTCATGCATGAAGAAGGTGCTGGATGAAGGATATGAGAATTTCTCAAGGAGGGATCAGCACTCAGCCACTCAATCTTCTTTCTTCCTCCTGGCATCATAACTTCTATTTTGTCATCTTCATAACGGCCCAGATTCAGAGGTGTCTGCCCTGCACTCAATAAAATGAATGTATGCCTTAAAATTCAGACTTTTATTTAATAGGGGTTAAATTCTGACATGCCTCAGGATCCTGGGATAATAGCTGAGCTGCCTTGAGTTGTGCTCTACAATTGCAGTGAACAATTCATACAAATCTGTTGGATAAGTACTTGGTTAAAACAATATTCTTCCCTTTTTTATTTACAGTCTTTATGCTTATGATTTGCAGCCCGTTTAGCAGAGTCATATTTAACTTTTCTGGTTTTGGGTAGTTGTGAAACTTGAAAAGAATATTCACATGCAATTCAAATTTCCTTATATGTGTTAGCATTAAAGATGGACATATTGTTTTTCCAAAGCAGTTCTAGTAATGTCAAGTAGAATGAGTAACCTTGCTTAAAACAGAAATTTTCTCCTCTGAAGACACTCTCCCTTATGAGAATTTGTCAGAATGTGTCCATCAAACCTCCTGGTGCTAAACAGAATTTCTGATGCAGGAATGTTTTCTGCCCAAAATGACAACATTTCATGGGAAACTTCTTTCATTCCCTTTGGTTCTCAGCCAGAATACTTTAGTTTCTAAAATTATTTGTGATGAACAGTGACAGTCAAACAGTGGGTGTTTCTCAGAAGCCTTCTACAGGAGGATAGGGCCTGGTTGGAGATAGACAGTTTCTGGGGCTAAGAGTGAAAGGAACTTGAGGTCTCTGAAGGGCTGGAGAGAGAAATCTCTAAAAAAAAAGAGAGGAGAGTACAGACTTTGCTGCAAGTCAGAAGCCAGTGAATTGGCTGAAATCAAACCAGAGAGCAAAGACCTCAGAATCAGAAAGCTGTTTATAAAATTTTTGGCTTTGGTTTCCTCTAGACAGACCCATCTGACTGTTCTGGCTGACAGAGGTCCCATTGCACAACATTTTGTCTGTTCTAAAAGTGAGTTTTAAAATACTCCTGAGAGTGGGAAAGATCTTTACATCAGACACTGGTGTTAATGGTTCTAACAACTTCTGCTTGTTAAGCAGAAATGTTTTGTTCTTCCCTTTTACCTGGCAATTCATGCTCCCATAGCTACAGCAGCTGTATGGCATTCAGAGCTAAACCAATGCAGTGGAACCACCTCGTGCTGCTTTCATGTCACTGACTGCCCCACATCAGTGTGGACAGGCTGGTGCAAAAGTCACAACTGTAAACAGTTGTTGCTCTCTTGTCTTACAGATACTGTGGACAATCCTTTGTAATCTATGAATAACATGATTGTGTATTTTCTCTTCTTTTAAAAATGCTTATTTCTTATCAGTCCATAATTCATTTTGACTCCAGACATAAAACACATTTGGTTTCTGTTATCTCTAAGCTAGCAGTGAATATGCTATGCAAATGTACAAGCAGTGTGAGCTCAGACACTCAAAATTCTCCTAGGCCTTTTTTTTAGACTGTCAAGCACCAGGATTTTAATCTAGACTTTACTCCATGAAATGCAAAGGTGTTTCCTCTTCAGCTTGAACAGTCTCTTTTTCACTTTTTCTGTCTCCAAACCCCATTTCAAAAGAGGAGGTCTTAGAAGATATTAAGAGTTTGAAGATCCTGGCCATCTGAATAGCTGGTGGTGATGGTGACAGCACAGACACAGTGGAAGGAATGCAGTGAGTAAGTTCCTGTGCTTCTGCAAAGATAAAAGGTCTATACTTTACAGCCACACTGAAGGGACTACTATTACAACTATTACTCCCCAGGATAATTTTTCTCATATGTTTATTTTGTATGCAGTCACACAAAAAATTGTACTTTTCTAATACAATTTTTTTTTTCAGCTTCATTGTGTTTGTTCTACATGTTCTCAATGAGAAATTGGGTAGTGGGCACATGTTTTTTCTTATACGTGGGCTGCAATCAGCAGTGGTCTCCTTATTTGCTTTGTTGCTGTTGAAGCTATGTGAAGTGCAAGTTGCTTTGGAGGGGTGTTGCTGTTAATTCAAGTGGATAAGCACAACATTATAATTCACAGCAGTACAGCTGTGTCTTGTCTATTTTGGGCTTACAAACTTGTGGAAGAAATGTTTAAAAGATATTGCTTAATAGTTGCAGGAAAAGTTTTACATTGGAGTGGGCATTAGGGAAAGTCCCATGTAGTTTCTTGAAATTGTCAGTACTCGAAATTTCTTCCACCTATCTCCACCTAGTCTGTTCTTTGGGGGGTGTGTTTGCTTTTCTTTCCTATAAGAAAGCACCAAACACATTAGCCAACCTGCAGACGCAAAATTGCCTCAAAATTGCCTCTTTAGTAGTGGTGGGCCTGATAATTCCACATTCTCTTAAGCGTCGTATTTCCTTCCTTCTTTCTGAATTGAAAAAGGCCTCTCAGCATCATTGTATTTCTTTTACAGATTATTGAGAGCTTTAATAAAATCCTCCCATTTGCAGTTAGGATACAGAGCATTTTGTACCCTGCTTCCCTTCTCCCCTCTCCAGTGATTTGCTGTGGCAGCCGGGCCATGGTCCATTTGAGGCTCTTGGCCTCCCAAGGGAACACCAATCTCACTTTCCTGAGACCCAGTGCTCCAGACTCTGCCTGCTCCATGCCCCACATGGGTGCTGAGACAATCACAGGTGTTTGAATGTGTAGATTCACCCGTTTGTGTGTGTTCCCCTCCTGATCACAGCATCCAGGCAGGCACGAGCAGCCACAGCGCTGAGTGTTCCACGTTTCAACCAGGACACTGCTCTGTAGCTTTCCTCTGAGCATCCAGAGATTTAAATGTTTACTTCTCTACAGTGACAGCATCATAAGTCTGCGTTTTAACATCTGCAGCTTCCAAATTTTTTATCATCAAGGAGTAAGTTGGATAAATTAATCCCTGCTGAGCGAGACGATGACACATTGGTGCCTTCCCTGTCGGTGAACGCTCTTTTCACTTCATTTTCTTCTAATGCAGACAGCATTCCTGCAAGAGAGGAAGGGGATCCTTTTCTTGCAAAAGAGTATTTTTTCAGACCTTTGTCTTTAGACAGAGTTAAAATTCTTGACTGCCTGCTAGTATATTTATTTTCTTCAACTCAGCTGAAGATTTTACCCTTACTGTTTTTTTTTTTTCCCAAGGCTTAGATTGCATCTGGCTGGTAAAGGCATGTTTTTATGGATGATATGTGAGATTTAGAATTTTAATTCACTCATTTTTTTGATACATAAGTTCAGTAGCATCTTTCTTTTCCTGTGAGAAAAGTCTCTCCCACCTAGATTTCATGTACATTGCTAAAGGCCAGACCTTCCAGTCACTTCTTCCTCTTCATAGTTACCTTGAGGAATGTCAGATGGTTAATTTTGCATACTGTAATGTCTCATGTGTAGAAATAGCCCCTGGTGAGCTGCTCTCAGAGCCACAGAGCCGAGGGTGCAGCTTTGTAACAAATGTTTCAGTTTTGCTTTCAGTCCATTTCAGCATTACAGTTGTAATCCTTGACCTGCCTTTCCCTAGTGAACCTTCCATGCAGAAGTGCCATGTGGTGACTCATATGCTTTTTATTTTTAACACACATATGTGTTATTTTTAACACACATGGAAATATGTATGACTGGGCAGTGTATGAAAAATACATCTGGAGAGAAAAAGAGTTGTTTGGTTTTTTTAAGCTTTCAGTAGTTTCTTTTTTTACACACAAGGCATTATTTTCTGCAGATTTCTGCATAAAATTGAGTTGCGAGTCTCTGGCAGTGAGAATGCTGTGGTGAGAGGAAGGTTCATGAACACATAACCTCCACAAACATAATGAAAAATATTGGCAAAAAAAATGAGGAGAGCAATATTCAAGGCATCTAGGGTTAAACCTGTGATCTTTTATTTCCTCTTTTTTTATGACTGGAAGAACTGAACTCCTCCACCTTCTTAAATAAGAAGGACACAGTAATCTTTATTAAATGTATTTTTCAAGTAATCCCTTTAGCACAGAGACTGCCCAACTCTGTATTTGTGCAGTGGCTAGTAAAATCAAGAATCCTAATTTTTAAATTGGTCTTCTGTATTCAATAAAAGAAGTACCCACTAATCCTTTATGCACTGTGGAGCCAAATAAAGCTCCAAAAACAGTGAGCTCTTGTCTAAGAACAAAGCACACACAGGGTGCCCAGGTGTCTCCACTTGGTATCTTGGAATCATACCCCAAACCTACTTCCTTCTTCTTCCACACCTGTATCCCCATTCAGAGCATCACTGCACCTACTACTGATACACTCTTTGTTTTTGATACTCCAAGGACAAGATAGATAACACTTGCAGCTAAATAAAACCATGCTCTGCTCATAAGGTAGGTGAAGATTAAAAATAAGTTGTGATTACTTATAATTTTTATTTCTTTGTGAAAAAAAAATGCTTTTCTGGGTGGTCACTTCTCCATCTACAATTACCCATTTGACTTACCCACAATCATGTATTTTGCATAAGAATTTACTTTGGGCACTTGCTTGAACATCTGACTAGCTGCAAGATTACTTCTCATAGTTAATGTTCAGTAAAAGTAATCAGAGTGGTGGTGATCACCTTTACAGTAAATCTCTAGACCTTCAAGCCTCACAAAACCAATTTATTTTCAGCAAAATTGATGTGAAGAGACTGTTCATAATTCACATGACAAAAGAGTGTTATCTGAGGGGATGTTAATTTCATTAATTGGGTATATAAGTGCTTCATGGTGTTATCAATTTTCTCACCTTGTCTGTCATGAAATCTAATCAGCTCCTTTTCTTTAGTGTTTATATTTTTTCCTATAAATGGAAAGTTCTTATTGATGGGAACCCACTTTATTTTTCTGAGTTGTTGAAATGCACAGCAGTCTGGTCTTACTTTAACATCTTCATTGCTTGGTTTGCACAGGTGTCGCTGTCATATTTTCTGGAAAAATCCCTTCACCAGGATTTCTCCTGGGAAGCTGAGAAGCCTCAGCTTCTCCTGTGTTTGCTGCTCTGGAATGTGGTCTGGAGATTGTTTATCAAATATGTGAATTGTTTTAACTTAATAGCCAATCACAGCCAGCTGTGTCAGGGCTCCGAGGAGCCACAAGTTTTTATTTTTCATCTTGTTAAGCCTTCTGTCTGTATCCTTTCTTTAGTATAGTTTTAGTATAGCATTATTTAATATATTATAATGTCATAAAATAATAAATCAGCCTTCTGAGAACATGGAGTCAGATTCATTCATCTCTCACCTCATCTTGGGGACCATAAAATACTAAACACACAGGGAGCTTATCTAGAGCATTAGCAGAAGAAAAGATCCTATTGACCAAAGGCAGAATGTCTGGGGAGGAAAAAAAGCCTTCAAGGATGCCTCAGAATATAGTTATCCATTTTTATTAGCAACTAGTACAATCAACCAGTTCAATCACCATTTTTGCACAATGGAAGGTGGTTTATCCAAGCAGTCATGCAGATCTGTTATCTTCACTCACATGTTCCCTGCTTGTAAACCCTAGGCCTGTTTGTTGTCTCCTGCTCTGGCTCTGTGCAGGCAGTTTCCCTGACAAACATCCTTGGAACCCTTGAGCTTCTGAGAGTCTTTCTCATGACCAAGATTTCACTCAGCTACAGTTTAAAAATGCCCTTCCAGCTGGAAGCACTGCTCTGATCACTGGAATGTGTTAGTCTGGAGCAAGGGAGCTGATGCAAAGTTCCACATTCATCCCTGGACTTCCGTAAGGGGTGGATGATGGTGATTTCAGGACACAATGACAAAGAAATAATATTTCCTAGTTTATTTTGGGTGTGTATTTTTATTTTTTTTTCCTGATCTGTATTAAGAATTCTTTGGAGGCAAGAAAAGGGCAACAGCAGACACGCATCAGCAAGGAATTCAATGAGATGTTGTAGCAAATCAGTTCATTACACATGATTGAATCATTAAAATGGTAAAATAGCAAGCTTGGCTGTAGAACATGGAATTTAATCTGAATATATATGCAAGCCTGAGGTATTGGGTTCATTATCTTTTAGGTTTAAGTGTTGTTCATGTGAATTTTAGAGACAGCATAGTGAAATATTTGCACATATCTGAATGATTGTGATATTTTTGTTGTTTTCTATGGGAAAAATTACAATGTTATTAGTTCTGTCACATCTATATGGCCTTGAATAATGATTTTTTCCTTTTTTTTTTTGCTACTGACATGATGTCTTTCAAGCTTATGTTATTTTTATGTGTCATGGATCATGTAGAAATGGCCTGCTGAAGAAGTAAGTTTGTGCTTCAACAGACAGGCACAATCAGTGCTAAAATTCAAAATGTACTCACCTGTCTCTTTTTTAACATTTGCAAAAAATATACCATGACAGAAATAGTTCAAGCTTCCCATTAAATATCATTATGCTTGCTCCAAATGAATG
Source organism: Zonotrichia albicollis (assembly GCF_047830755.1). Taxonomy (NCBI): domain Eukaryota; kingdom Metazoa; phylum Chordata; class Aves; order Passeriformes; family Passerellidae; genus Zonotrichia; species Zonotrichia albicollis. The sequence goes on from NC_133820.1 coordinate 21,180,145, forward strand.
AATTATTCTGATCTGATGAAATGTGAGAAAGATTTATTCTCATTGAGGAGTAAAGTTAATGGAAGAAGTGTTTGTTGAGACTATGTGATGAAAATGTACTGCATTCAGAGTTCATGTTGGCAGCTATTCAGATTCTTCCTTTCTTCCTGCAGGAGAGTCCTGGCAGTTGTAATATTTTGCATATCAAAAGTAAATTCTATTACATTAAACAATGTGGACTGAATGTTGCAGTCCATTAGGCCAAAGAAAGAATGTGTAATTTTATTTTCATATAATTCCACTGGATTTATACTCGCATTAATTAGATAGGATTTAGTCACTTGGGATACAGCCCAAATTTTGTTATGCATTAGCATTTTTTCCAAACCACCAGTTTTACTCTTATTTAACTAGTTAAAAAATAGAATCAAACCCTTAATTTATTAAAATATAGCCAAAAACTCTTATCCTAGTATATCTGGGGATCCTGCTTGTTTGCTTAAAACCAAAACAAGTTCTGTCAATACACCTACAGACAACTAAAAGTTCATTTTCACTGCATAATTGTAAGAAAACAAGAGGAAGTGTTCTTTCATAGCCTCCTTTGCTGAGCAGGATTTCTGATGGCACTGGATTATGCTGTGGGATTCTAAGGAAGCACCTCCTTAGCACTCAGGATAACTTTTAAACTTATTCAAGAGAGTCAATGGGGTTCATTTTGGATCAGGCTCTGAAGTTTGGATCAGGCTCTGAGCAACTTGGTCTAGTGGAAGGTGTCCCTGCCCTTTGGAACAAGATGACATTTAAGGTCCTGTCCAACACCAATCACTTTATGATCTTTTGTTTCAGTTGCCTCCAACCATTACAAATGTAAATGATAAGAGATTTCTTTATTTGAATTACAGGAAGAATCCTTTAAATGGATTACATATTTATGAATATCTCTTCATTCTTCGAGTACCTTGGAGTAGGTTAACATATCTAAGCATTCAAATAAAAGTTGTTCATCATAAATATTTGAGCTTTCAGTCTGTGTTACCATGACTTGGTTAAATTCTGTCTCCCTGCAGGAGGCTGGATATCTGTCTGAGGATGGAAATCACTATCCTTAGACATACAATTAAGGACTTCACCATGAAGGAAGATGAAATTCTTTTCCTGTACCACAAGAATAAATGTTGTACATGCTAACCAAACACAGTCCTAGGTCATGGAGCTACCAAAGCAAGTATTTAACAGCAGAGATGATTGTATTTAAGCTTAGCTCTGCTTTGAGATGATGGCAGTTGTGTCCATGTTTCAATGATCACAGAAACCAGCCTGACCTTCTGCAGCATTCGTGGGTTATAGGTGTTTAGTAAAAAGATTTATTCAAAATCCACTGAAATATTGTAAAGACAATTCAGGAATACAAACAAAGAATTCAGGAATGCAAACAAAGAGCAAAAAGAAGAGTTCTGTGGAGTCCCCTTAGTGTAGATGCTAACCTTCCCAAAGACTTTCCAAAACTAAACGAGACTCTGAAAGGCTTGTGAAAGAGACCCTGACAAACTTTGTCCCAGTTTTTGTATACTGCAAGCTAGAATGTCCAATTCTGCTACAAATTCCTCCTGCATCTCCTTTGAATATGGTGCAAAATCTTTTGCTACACATCATGGAAAGTTTTGTTGTTCTGAATGTTGAATCCTTTATGATATTTTTGATATGATAGAAACCCTGTTGCTGATTATTTTATAATTGAATGGTCTCTACATGGAAAAAGAAAAGGAAAATTTATTACATCTTAATCCAGAATAAGTATAAATAAATAAGAATAAATACACAAGTGAAAATTTCTAATGAAAAATTACGCTGCAACAATATGCAATGTATAAAATTAAATGTTTCTTCTTAATTCTCAGCCATTTATAGTTACCTTTACAAAGTAAGCCATAACAGTAGTTAAGATTTAACAAGTAGATCATGTCCTCCTCCTTTATTTTGTCTTTTTAGGAAATCAGATGGCCAGAACTGTCACTGCAAGAACTCAAAAAATTCCTCCCCACACCTTTTTTTATAGCTTTATATCTTGAACAATACCAGTCTCCATTCAGTCTTTATTTTTCCTTTTCATGTCTTCTCAAATCCTTGTTCTTCTATTCCATTGCAATTTTTTGTCTCATCTCATAATCAGCTCTCCCTGTTCAGCTACTCTTCCCAAGTCCCTTCATGTTTTATCTTTTTCTGATCTGTCCTGCTGTTCTGCTCCTTTGTGGTGTCTAATGGAACGGGCTGCAGAACACCCTTTGTCAGGTTTTAATTTGATTCTTATCTAATTATGGATTTTATCTTTATACTTTACATAGAAACATGTTTGGTAGGCTTTCCTTTATGAACTGAGATAAATAAATTCACTTTGCAGCGTGCTGTGTGAGCAGGACAAAGGAACAGTTGCAAAGATAAATGTACCAAAGGCTCCTCATAAGTGCCGCTTTAAAAGCCAGTTTCTCTGGTGGCCCAACAGGATGTCCAAACTCAATCAAAACATGTGTCAGGCTGCACAGCCGACATTTCAACACTAGAAAGAGCTTGCTCTGCTGCTAACACACAGAAAATGGATTATGTCATGTCACTGGTGGAACGTGCAGCTGAGTGAGAGTTTGATTACATCCTGTAATAAATCTGCTTGTGAACTGACTTTCAAAGTCAATGCTGATGTGCAAATTACTAATTCTCAGCTGAAGGCATGGGGGCTGCTGCTATACAGAGTTTCTTAACTAGTATTCCTTTCTTATACAAAAGACTGTTAGAAATAAGATGACTCCATTAGCTGAATTTCCCTTGTTTTCTGTGGAAAGCAGTAAATGCTACCTTGTGAGTAAATCATGGGCTTATAACAATCCATCACATTGCAGGGAGGAGCAGAGAAGCTCTTCTGTGTGGAAGCAGTTTGAAATGGGAATTCTGTTGAGCCTTTAACTGTAAAAGTTTTACAATGCTGTATCCTGGTTTTATCCCCTCCCTGCTTTCTCCTCCATCTTCCCCTCTGTGTGCACACACACACATCAGCACTGGCAGTGACATAAACACACAGCTGTTACAGGGCAGGGGATGTTTAAAACAGCTGTTAACAAGGGATCAAGTCACAAATCAGGAAATAAAAGCAGAGAGAAGAGATAAATTCTTGTTCTGGAAAACAAGGAACCCAAGCAAACAAAATTCTCCTCCAGGTAGACTCTTACCTATGCAGGTTTCAAGTGCCTGTCTGGAAGGTCACCTTATAAATGTGAAGTGCCTTTAGAATACAACATGTGAGCTGTTGTGACTCAGGAAAAGCGTGGTCTTTGTCTAAATAAAATATTTGGAAAGTATAAAGCCCTTTAAAGCCTGAATGTTCAAGATAACCTTTGGATTCCATTCAGGTTTGAATGAAAGATAAAGCCACCAGCACTTCTCTCAGTGCAGAATTAAAAAAGAAATCCCAGCACTGCATTGGAAGTCTCACTTAGAAAAAAAGTGGTTTTTTTTTTTTAATATCAATGCTTGTTTATGATTAGTCAAGCTGTGATTTATATTTACTTCAGTGACAGCTATTTGAATCATCCTATTATCCTGAAAAGAGGTTTAAAATGTTCTAATATAATATTTTGGAATTGTTTAAATGGTGTTTTATAGATGGTGATTTCTGAGGGAATATCGTCAATGCACCTCCATTAACATTTAGATTTAAAATGTGCAGGATGCAAGATTTTATGCCATTTTTAGGAATATAAAACAAGATGATTATTGAGCCTATACAATTCTTTTTCCTTTTACAACCAGACATGAATTTGATCTTTCTACAAAGCATAAATTGCAAAAATTTTAATTTTTGAGCAGCAGAGCAGTAAGCAGAGTTCTTTTGGAGCTCCTTTGTGATGAGAAAGGACATCTCTAGTGCTTCACATGGTCACAAAAACTTACTTCCTGTGTATAGTTTCGAAGAATATATTTTTGGGTAGTACATGTGGGAGATTTAGAACCAGCTCTAATTCTCATGTGTCCAAATCTGTGTCCCCTTGTAGACATTTGTGTTTGGACACTTCTTGCTTGAGAGTAGAAAAACCAAAAAGTATTAATTGATTCTATATATCTTAGTTATTTTTTTATATTTGATCTGAATGTTCTGGAGTTTCTTCTAGTCACTGACCTCTCCACTTTTGAATAAAACCCAGGAAAAAAATGGTTCATATGTACAGAGCTCCATCTGATACAATATACATCATATATATTTAATAATTAGTGCCTGCTTTGACACAGATATCCTTGGAACTCATGTTTTCAATAAGATTTTTTTAAAATTTAAATGAGTTGAAATGCCCTCCCACACCATAATATTTTTCCATCATTTTAACTGTCTCTTTAGGTGTTGCATATGATGAAGAGGGAGAAGAGAGTAATTGGTATGGGCAATCCTTGACACCTGACTGGTGTTTGTGTAACTCTTTGTGTGAGGACTCTGTTTTCACTGATATAATGAAATCAGCACTTCTGAACTGCTCTCATCTGTCTACAGAGAGCAAAAATGTATGTACTGTAGGCCTGGCTCATAATTCAGTACAAAATTATTTTGTCCTGGTACAGCTCAACATGGTTGCTCAGTGTGGTTGAAATAACTCAGTCTTGTTTGTTTTTTGGACTCTGGAGGGAAGAATAAGAAGACTGCATTTTGGCTCTTCACTGTGCCAAAGTCATCCAACAAGCTCTAGACAAAAACAGATATTTTTTTTTCCAAATAAATAATTTCTGAAGTGGATATGCATTTTCATTCTTTTAATAATATTAGCAATGCTATTAATATTTAAGATATAATAATGAACTAGATTACTTTTATTATAATACAAGAACAGTGAATACAAATATCCGGGGTCTTGGAGAATATTAATAACTATTATCATGCAGCATAGGGCACAACAAAGAATTAATATTGATAGAGTCAACCATATCTAACATGGAGCATCTTAGTGGGTTCCCCTCTGGATGCAGTGGAGAAGTGCACAGGAATCAGGGACGCTGGGACATACACAAAGCACCACAGAACAGAAATCCGAGCCTCTGCACAGAGCTGTGCTTAACTGCAAACAAATATAAATGAAATTTCTCTATCACTTGCTACATGAGCTCACCTGTCTCAGGAGAAACCTGAGAAAACTTTTATGTCACTTGGAGTGTATTTATCCATACTAATTCAGAGAAAGAAGGCATAAGCATCTCCATAAGTTTCATACCAGTAACTCCCTAACCTATTCAAACTAAATAAAGTATTTCCTGGAGGTACATGAGAAATATGTTGGGAATTTAATGATTAGCTGCAGAAGAAACAATGAAGAACTGAATTCCAGTTTTAATTTAAAGCCTTTTGATTTATTTTAAAGTAAAAGCACTTTCCATTTCAATTTTTTATTTTCTGTTTACATTTTCAGTAACGTGCTCTTTTCTGACACCGCAACATTTTGAAGTAGGCAAAAGTAATTCAGACACTTCTATGTAGACCTGAGGTCAGTTACATGCTTGATAGAAATGCTTTGTTTCCAAGAGAGAACTTAGCAACAGCACTTGCCAGCATCTCCCTTCTTCATTTCACTGCGGGGCAGCAAAGAAGTGACCTCTTCATCATATTCACAGGAAGAGCCAGGATCCCTCTGATATCTGCTTTCCTTCCTCAGTATGTTCAAGTCTTTATACAAAATGCTTCCAGGGATCCATGGTCCCCTATTTTTTCCCTATCCATTTTTTTTTTACTAATTTTCCCCACAATAATATTTGCTTCTGTCTCTGGGGAATTTAATTGTTGGGGTTTTTTTCCCCTTTCATAATCTGAGAAGTTCTTTTAATATTAGGATTTGAAACCTCTTTTTTTTTCCAAAGGAAAACTGGAAGAAAAGGCATTCTGTGTAGACATCATCCACAGTTTAATTTTGTCTGGAGCATATTAAGATTTGATGACTATAGCCTTACAATTAACTGAAGTCAGGAATTAAGTGGACTAGAAACACTGTAGGCATCCTAAATATTCAGTGAACAGAAAGAAGGGAAATAGATGAGCATGATTTTCCCCTGTGGTGGGAGGATTAAGAATGGGGCTACTCTTCTCTCTTCAGTGCTTCTTCAGTGCTTCATAGAAATTGCTAGAATCAGGTGTATTTAATCTGGCCCATTTAATCTGCTCCAATACTGCCAGAAATATTCTTGTATTACTACCATGGATAACTGGTTTCACTGCTAGAAAATTATGAATTCTCTCTGCATTAAGCAGTCCGTTTCTATGAGAACTTATGATTTGCTGTGCTAGGCAAAATGGATGCTCTTTTCTTTTAAACTGAATATATTATGGGTAATTAAACCACTGAATGTTAATTTGCTATAATGTGAAGTGAACTTGATAATAAAAGAACCCATTTATTTCAAAGTCTGTGATTCTAAAGAAGGGATGATATATGCTTTTAATATTAAAAAAAATTCAATTAAAGTGCTCAAATGCTGTAGTTATGCACCTCTTAAAAATTCTAAGCATTTTAGTATGAATTGTGTTTGTAGCCAATTTTTTTTCCTCCTGTGTGGTCTTTTCTCACTCTTTTAGCCTCACTGGTGCCTTTTCCTGGTTTCTGATGTTCATAATGTCCATACCATGAATTGTGAATGAGTTTGGCTGACAAATGCCCCATGGCCTCCCAGCAGAGCAGAATCCACTGCGGCAGGGGATGAGGAGGAATGGGGGGTCCTGGTCTTGCCAGCACAGTGGGATCAGCATTGCCAACCCATCCAGAGGATCCAGGATGTGCAGGATCAGAAATGGATGTAGGGACAGTCCAAAAGGTTTGTGCTGGGTTTGGATGTTACCATCTTATGACCAGGTATGAATTTGAGCAAAAAGCGTTGAATTAGCTTGTAACCACTCTCTGTTAAAGAGAAGGCTGGGAAGCATTTAAGTAGAGGGCACATGAGTACAGGGTCACAGTGCTGAAATATTTTCTCCCTATTTTACCTGTCAGTATTCCCAATTAAGTAGCAAATTTTGTTCCAGGACTATTAAATAATTGTTTCTAACAAAAATGTTTTTTGCGTGGTAATTATTTTTGAACTGTTGTAGGTGTAACTGTTAATGAAATTCAGTCTTTTGTCTCTGCAGCCACCTTCTCCTTGCCTCCCCCCAAGAGTTTGCTATTTAAGAGCTTGCCAACTCAAACAAATTTAATTGCAGTGCCTTTTTCTTTCTTATTTCATGCTAAGCTTGGGCTCACAAGACAATACAGAGATGTAAGACAAGAATTCCTCTCTCTGTTTCCCTCAGTGACTCAAGAGAAATGCAACAAACCCTGAGTTCAACTTTGCACCCAGGCAATGACAACCTGCCCCACCTGCCCACCTTTCAGTGTTTTAATGTGAAGCAATTAGGTGTTGACAGCTTTTGTCAGTTTAGAAAATTTGGGATTAATTCTATCCCCTTTACACTTCTTGATGCTCTCTCCCCTTTGCAGGCACTCCAAGAACAGAGGGTACACGTAAGAGCAGCTCTCCAAATCCTACTTGTTTTATTAATAACTACAACTACACCTCTTGGTTTTGCTAAAAGAAAGGAAATTGCAACTGCTTGGGCTTGAACTTTTTTTTATAGTTTCCTTGTAATTTTAAATATGGCTCCTGAGAGAATCAGAAGGCGTTTGAAATACACAGATTATAAGAATCCGAAATGCCCACGGTGAGCATTCCAAACCAAGAAGGGGAACAGGTATTTTCATGGATTCTTTTTCACTGGCATTGGGGAGCACTGTCAAATCTGCAGCCTCAGGAATCTTGTACTCTGGAGCAATGGGAGCTTCACCACTTGCATCTTCTGACCTTACGTCCTCAGTTGCAGTGGTGCTTTGGTGCAGATTTGCCATTGCAATGCAGATTTGTCAGCCTTTTCACTCATTCAGTCTGCAGTGAACAAACATGTCTGTGCTGCAATAGGAGCACAAGCCCTCCCAAAATATGTGCATTGTAACCTTTTTTCTCTTTGTACTGCTGTTCCATACACAGTGCTGTGGCAGCAGCCAGCACACAGTCTGTGTGTCCTGTGCCTTTGTTGGTCAGACAGAAAAAACTGCTTTGGTCTCATTTTCTGCTGCTGTATGAATTGGCTGCTTCTGAAATATAATGGGACTGGTTTATGTTTCGTATCATTTAATGTACTGGAATTACTACCAGAAATAACTGTGTTAAATAACTTCAAATTATTAATTAAAGCAATAAGGAAAATAAGATAAAATTCTACCCATCTGATTTTTTTCAGAAACTGCTGTTGAGTCTCCTGCAAACAGATTTCTGTGCTGCTCACATCCATCTCCTGCAGTTCCCAAAGCTTTCAAGCTGTGTTTCACCTGTTGTGGAATGACTCAGTTTGCCCTCACAGGCTTACTCTCATGCCACAGACTGGCTGTAGAAATGGCTGTGTTGCAGATCTGGTTCAGCACACCACAGCAGCCACCTGGGCGCACACACAGCAATCCCATTCCTTCCAGCATTTTCCATATTCTGCAGCTTCTGCTTTTCCCCTCAAATCCCACACACACTGAACAGCTCAAACCGTGGGGCTGCTCATTGAAAGTACTGCTTGCTCTGCCTGACTGAATGAGAATTACAGCAAAAGCAAACCTCCCTACCAAAATAGCAAACAACCATTTTTATCTAAAAGCATCACCATGTCACTCTCAAATCAATTAGTTTCTCTGATTTTTTTCTTGAGTAATGGCTAAAATATTACCATTTTAGATAGTTTGGATGCATCCACCTTACAGCAGCATCATGGCTCTTAAAGGGGGCCTACAATAAAGCTGGAGAGAGACTTTTGACAAGGGCATGTGGGGATAGCACTTTAAACTGAAAAAGGGTAGATTTAGCTTAGCTATCAGGAATAAATTCTTTATTGTTAGGGTGTTGAGGCATGGGAATACATTTTTCAGAGATGTTGTGGATGCCCCATCCCTGAAAGCTGGAAGTTGGTCTGGTGGGAAGTGTCCCTGCCCATGTCAGAGGGGTTGGAACTGGATGATCTTTAAGGCCCCTTGCAACCCAAGCCATTCTGTGATTCCTGGTTCTGTAATCATCTCTTTTGAAAAATACTTTATTTAGAGCATCCAAAAACCTTCCACTGAGTTCCTTGAAAGAGTTGCAACAGGAAATCAACAGAAAATTAAAACAAAATTTAAGGATAAGAACCCCTCCATCAAGGTATATAATTATTTCTACATTAATTTCTCTATTTAAAGTATGCACTAATTTGGAAGAAGGGAATCAGATAAAACATTATGGACCTGATAAAATTATTCAGGTTGGCAAATAATTATGCTCAAGACATTTTATTGGTCTGCCCTTAAGAACCACCAGGTGAGAATTTACTTTTCTTTCTTGCCTGCATGAAAGAGACATGAATATTAAACTCTGACATTTTGAACTGTCCTTTAGGCAACTGAATTTTCTTTAAGCAGATGGGACAAATACCTGCCTTTGTTCTTCAGCCTCTGAGGGAAACTTCAGCATTCCATGGGTAAAACTTAAGAGCTGATAAATGCAAGATGATATGTAGATGACTAAACCAGGAATTAATAAAATTATCATAGGAAAGTAAGTTATACTGAGCCTTAATAAAAGGAATCAAGTACCATTAAATACAGGTTAAGATTTTCTAAGTTATAGACACATAACTAATGAAATTAAGCATAGAATGGGAATATAAAAATGCACAAATGGATGCTCATAATGCCTCTGAATGCAGACTAACACAGGCACCAAAGCAGGTGAGGAAGATAACCGGGGCTATGGAAAACTCTTCCTAAAAAGAGATTCAAAGTGTGGGCTTCTTAACTATGAAAAGGTGGCAAGATAGATATCTGAAAAGCTCCCTGTGAATTAGTGAGGAAAACCAAAGAAAGCAAAATTCCTGAGAATCTGAATTTTCCTGTACCACAGTCTAAGGAGAAGACTTTCTACACAGGAAAATGTTGGAAAACATTCCAATAAAGAAACAAACATTTTTCCACATAGCAAAAAACTTGGTGGAATACTGAGTTTGGGCCTGAATACTCAATATTCCCACCTGATTCCTTCATGGGAATACTGAGTAGGTACTAAGTTATCCAGATCTTTATTTGCAGTTCTGTTAAGTAGAAACAGGAGAAATAAGATACAAAAGTGGCGAATTGCACCCATACCAGTTTCTGTTCCTGGTGTTCTTAAAGCCTTTTCTGGAAAATACAGAATTACAGGGGGCTTGGTTCTGACTCCCAAATGCAGTTTTCAGCTCCTGGTTAAGGAGGCAGAAAGCCAGGCTGTGAACATGGGGAACAGAACCTGTTGTCCTCAGTGTTCACCATCTTTGGGGACTTTTGGGAGAGGTCCCACTGCAGAAGGACAGTATCACAGACATCTTTTCATGGAAATCCTTTCTTTGGGATTTTTCCCCCTTCTGGGAAGCTGAGGCCCCAGAAGAAGAATGTAAACAATGATTATCTGCTGCTGTGGAATGCAACAGGTGCACCTGTGATTGGTCCCAGTTCCATGTTTACAATTAAGGGCCAATCAAAGACCAAGCTCTCTCTGGGACAGAATCAGAGAGAGCTCCTTTGTTTATTCATTCTTTTTCTATTCTTAGCTTAGCAAGCTTCTGAAGTTCTCTCTCTATTCCTATTAGCATAGCCCATTCCTTGCAAGCCCAGCAACAGGACAGAAGGACACTGCTGCAGGAGGCCTAAAGCATTAACTCGTTCATTACCAATCAGTTTATTTTCCATTGCTTTGGTATGGAGTGCATTTGAGAGTTGTGTCAAGAAGAACAAGAGGCAAAGCAAATCTCTGTTACGGCACCCTCTTGGCAAACCTGCTGCCTCCAGCCTTCCAAATTGCTTCGACAAATCCAGTGGGTTAATCAGCCCTCCTTGGGAGATGATTTAAACCCATCTATCCATTCCACTGTACAGTCTTAACTAGATCAATTACAGAAACAACCACAATAACCATGAAAATTTGCCTGCATTTTTGCAAGGGAAATCACGAGAGGGTGATTCATTTGCTTTGAAATGCTTGAAGATAATTGCTAGCTGCTTATAACGATATTGTTTGCTTAAATTCTTGGCTATTTCTTTCTGAGCCTATGATTTTACATGAATACTGTTCTGTCAGCTGATCTTAGCAACACTGGCTGGCAGATCAGGCTGCTCTCCTGTTGAGCACAGATATGCCTGTGAGGAACTTCACAATTAATGATCTCTGTGGAGAGAGAAATCCTCAGAATCATGAGGTCTGGACTGGACTAATTCAATTTAGATGTGTAATTTTGTTCTTGCAGTGAATCAACACATCAAAGTTTTTTTCATGATTTCAAGAACATTACACTGGCTTCTTAGCAAGTCATAGGTTTTCCTATAAAAATATAATTTGAAGTGTCTTAATTTTTTAAATATTAAAATAAGTATGCTCACTAAGTAGATGTATAACTATATCCTGGTTTGCAAAAAGGAGCTATATTCAGTTCATGTATTACTGGCACAATTTTTAAACTGCTGTAAGATGGCATTAGCCACCTGGATCAGACAGTTGAGATCTGTCATGGTAATTTGAGTTCTGTCAGCTATTTATGCTGTATTAAAAGTATCTAAACTTCTCTTGCCATGTCAAAAAGTAAGAGGCTTCCTGCTTCTCTAGCTACTTTTAAGGTGTTATTTAGATCATGTCACTCACAGAAATAAAGAATTATCCATGGTAATTCTTCTGCATTGGCACTGATTTATTTTTTCTCTAGCAGGAAGCAGAAAAAATTATATTGAAAATACAGTGGCAGTAATAGGAAACACATGCTAGAGAATGACCAGCCACAATTATATTTCCCAAGATATCTCATCTTGACCTGCAAGACTTAGAGACTCAGGGTTCAGCTGAATATCTGAGTTTGTCTCCTCCTTTTAAGCTCAGGTGTATGTTTTCATTTGAGCAAGTTGTATCACTGGGTTATTTTTCCAAATGATAATAAATTTCACATTTCAGGTAGAAATGCAAACAGATGGACCAGCCCCATGGCCTGTCAGTGGTGTATCCCGTACCCAAGTTCTCCTCTCAGGGTGAAATTCATTCTTGTGCAGAGGGACCAGGCTGGCCAGGTAGCCTGGAGCTTCCAGCTCAGCCAGGGAAGGACAGGAGCCTTTTTCTGACTGTGCAGCAAGCTACGTGTTACCTGGCTTCACCTCCTTCTCCCAAACTAACTTGCATTTAAAAGCATGTTATCCTGAGGAGTGCCATCAAGGGCAGAGCATCAGACAGATGGCAGCCTGGCCCTCAGAGACTAGAGTATAGGTGGAGAGAGAAAAAGCGAACAAATGAAGACAAAAATGCTACAGGGAGGAACTGACTGTTAAAAAACTGTGTGGCACCTTGCATAATGGCCCCTTGATCCTTTCTCCAGTATGTATATTATAGGCATGTAACAATTTTCTAACACTCTGCACAAATTCTTTCTGATGTAGTTATTTTTGTTGTCAAAAGCATTGTTTCTTTCTTTAACCTTATTCCTACCTTGTACTTAATTCCTTTCTGTTTTGTGTCCCTTTTTATGTGCAAGTTTTGAAGAACACCTTGAGCTGTAACTGAAGTTCATTTCAGATCTCTAGGGTTTGTCCACACTCTTAATGAAATAAAATTGCTATTGGTAGAACATGTGAAATGAATTGGAATAATTTAGTCTCCCCAGTGCCTGAGTGTATGTTTCAGCAGACATTTAAATTGTCCCCAAAAGGCAGAGTAGATGTTTATCCCAATGGGTTGCACTGGGAGTTATGCACCCCATGCTCTGCTAGCAACTGCCTTTTGATGAACACATAATTCACATAAACTGTATTCCTGTTTTCTGAGCAAATCTGATGTACTAGACAATAAAGCCCTGTTGTTTAGACAGCCTGTTTAACCTTGGCTCTTGGTTTCATGGGCTGTTGGGTTCCTGGGTAATGATTGCAATTCTTCATCTACTGGAGCTCATGATGTTGTAAATACAGTTGAGTTAATGAGTCACAATTTCCCTCTTTTTTCACTCCGTCCTAAATGCCAGGTAGAGACAAGAGTAATGGCTCTTTGCTGGGTCTCTGTGTAGCATTGTGTCATATCTCTCTTGCCTGTACCTTTAGCACAGCACATGAGTAGAGGGGCATTGGAAGGGCCATTAACAGTGTTTAATTGATGACTGATATAATCAGACAGTTTAATTGTTTTAAAATAATGATAGAAGAAATAAAAACTGTAAAAATGGATTTAAAAAAACTTGACCTTACTGTGTGGCAAATTTATTTTCAGTACAAGTATGTGAAAGCTGCTTTACCTTTCTGATAGGGAATCCTGAGATAAAACTGAAATGAAGCACTGATATTTTGGAAGAAGACAGAAATTTTGTTTGAGGCACAGGTCTGGGATTTGGAAAGTCCACTTTCAATTATCAGTTTTGCCATAGTCTTTTGACTGAACAATTTATCTGCCTTTAGCTCTTCTTGTGCCAGACATGACGAACATTTCTTCTGCCCAATATTTTTCTTATTACTTAGATCCTGACCATCCTGCAGTGAAATACTGCATGTGGTTAGAGAAATGGGAATTAGCTCTTTACCAGAGACTTTATGAACTGTAGTTTTAATAGCTTGGAAAGGTGAATAAATTATTATTTAAAAAATCATTAATGATTAGGAAGACATGACCATTTCTGCAATGAGATATGTTGGCCTTTTAAATTGAGTAAGAGAGGTTCTTGAGGGTATATTAACCCCAGATCATTCATGCTCTGGAGAGAGCCTTAAAAAATGCTAAGTCCAAGGAAGCTGTGCTACAGAAAAAAGTGCAATTAAATAAATCCATATTGCTTGAAACTGAGACAAAAACATTATAGAGGGGCAAGGCAATGCCTGACAGAAAAGAGTGTTGAGGCAGCTAAGACTTGTAGCTTATCCCAGGTGAAGCACACTGCTGAAAGAACATAGGCACCATATACCTTATATTTCCCTGTGCTAGAGGAATTCAAGCATGTTTATATGCTTGAATTTATATTTCTAAAAAAAAAAAATTTGCAATCTCCATTTGACAAGCTGAAAATCTAGGAGGTTTTCTTTTTATTTTGGCCCCCAGAATAACATTTTTCAGGCTTTTGATTTATACTGTAATTATGTTCTGAGGTGAGTTCACTATTCCTATAGGAGAAGCTTGGGCTTGCACTGCTCTGTTTGCTTCAGCTACAAAGAGTATTCAGATTCTTGCTTTTCCATCAATGGTCTAAATGCATGTAGTTTCACTATACTTAGCACCATCTCACCTGTCACCATTGATAATTACACACTGTAGAGAAAATTTAATCTATTGTTTGCATATTTATCTTTTAAAAGTAATAATAACTTCTATCAGCCTAATGTGTCCCAGTTACTGACAGCCCTGATACAGCTTTGTTTAGTTAAGACAGGTGAAATGATAATATACTAGAATTATTATCATCTCCTCTTTTGTCATGAGCCCCTTCTAAGAACAGCCACTTTATTTAGATATCTAAATATCAGCCCTGAAACAAGCTGTTCAAACAGCTTGCTTGGTAATTCCTGTGTCTAAGAAATGGAGCCCTGTGAGAATGTAGAGTTGACAGCAGGCACTTGTGCCTCTAGAAAAAGATACAAAATGTACCTGAGACAGGGAGCAGCCTTTTTGCATGCTCCTGTGGTCTCATCTCTGTTTTTGTCCAAACCATTGCATAATCTGAAATTTCAGCACAGCATGTCTGCCAAAAGGTAAAACTTGCTCGTGTGCTAAGAAATCGGGGCAATAATGTGAAACAGAGACAGTGAGCAGCTCTTTCTGCACTAGATTAAAATGCACTTATCAGGTATAAATTCCTGGGCTTCCATTCTCATCAGTCTGACAAATAGGAACTACAAGACATGAAGTTATACTTCATGCAACCTTTTGAAAGGAAAACTCTGGTGCACACTAGGGCTTCTTGCAGTGAGATATTGCTTAAGCAATAGTCTTTTAAAAGCCCATATAATCAGATACTTGTTCATGTTAAGTGCCTTGAAGTGAGGCCAAAGGCACTCCATGTCTAAACAAGGTCAATTTTGGATAATATTCCCCATTAACCATCCAAGAGAGCTGCATAATGGCTCTGCCCATTATCTGCCAGCACAGCAAACACCCACCTGCCCCTGTGCCTGCAGCCCAAGGGAACAGCAGACCGGCAAGGATGGGAAATGGTGATATGGGTGTACCACTACTCATATAAAATAGCCTTCTTGTGGAACTCCTATAATAAATATACATTTGCACTTACAGAATGTTTTCTCCTGGTTGAACAAAAGGATTTAGCTCGCCACAGGATGAGATGAAAGAAAATGACTCTCTTTTATCTAAGGAAATTTAGATACTGAGGAATGCTTTTGTGCAGAGCATCAATGTTATAGATAGAGGGGAGAATAAACAGCAGGACAAGTTGTCTCCTATTGTTCATATTATTTACATTTAGAGCTAAAAGAAAGATGAAAGAGCTTTTCTGTCTTACAAGCTCACTGGGACTTATATAGTTACCTCTGTGTAGTGGCTTCCTACTCTACATCTGTGCCTACACTTTTCCTCCCCACTTTGGGATTTTTCACATTGCCATATATACGGATATATGCCCATATACATGGACACATAAAAGTATACATGTAAATACATACACATATATGAAAGAGATTTTAATTTTGTCCCCTGCTGCCACAATCAGTCAAAATAAAGAGGTGTTTCAGTACCATTATAGAACAAAAACAGTGAAACTGAGTGAATATAAAGAAGTGCTCATAGAGTAAATGAAGCAGGATCTCACCCTAAAGCAATGTCTTTCATGGTTCTTGAAAAAATATGCTTTTTGTTTGAAGAGAGGCAAGGGATACAATAAATTTTTTATTGTTCAGCTTGGACATCATGGTAAACTTCTGTACACATCCACATTTTATCAACATGGGATAAATTATTCTCAAGAATGAGCCATCCTAGAATTGATCCTGTAACAAACACTTGTTCCTTTCCTTCAAAGCAAACCTGAAATATGGTCATGTTGATATGGAGTGCTATGCATGTGAATACTGAATTATTAGTTGTAACAATGAGTAAGTGTTGATTGCATTTTTTGAGTGTTTTCTCATGAAAGCAGTTGGTGATTTAACATATTGAGGATTTCAGCTATAAGTTATTAAAAACAGCTGCAGCCTATTACCCTGGGATGACAGCCACAGCCAACAAGTGGCAGGATACTTGTGACAGATGTACCACAAAGGAAAGATTTAACGTCTTTAGTAATAAAAACAACTCACTGAGTCAAAAAAAGAAAAAAAAAAAGCAACCCAAAACCCCCAAAACATGCTTCTCTGAGATTTTTTTTTTCCATGGGATTTAGGAATTACAAAAAATCATGAACTAGATCTGTGAAAGGTCACATTTAATTTGCTTTCACTGTTATGCAAAGGTATGACCTTGTTGTGTTTTCAGAGCAGTTCATCAATCTCCAGAGAGAGATTAAATAAAGAGAAAACTTACCTCTAGCAGCTAAATCAAGCAGTTTAGATTTTAGACCATCAGCTCCAGCACACTTAACAAGATTAATATGCAGGGGCTCCTCCCATGTCTATTCAGAGAGAAGGAAGAAAAGGGCAAACAAGGGAGGGAATTAAAATCATTAGGGCCTGCAAGAATGAAAGGCAAGCATTCCAAGTAAGCAAGTACTTATTAGCACATGAGGCCAGTTTTAGAACTCGTGAAATGATGCATTCATCAGCAATGCCAGAAATATTTTTGGAAAGACCACTTTCTGCGTGCTGGTGTGCCATCCACCAGACCATCTTCAGCTCCTGGCCTTCACATTTCCCTGTCAAGCATTTGGGGACTCTGCCTCTCCCAGCAGCTGGAAATTATCTTGTATCTCAGTACATCTTACAACATATTTACTTTGATCTGAGGACAATCAATAATAAGAGAATATGATTCACAAAAGCCCTGTCTTTCCATGCCTGGTCCCAGATGATGTTTTACAAACAACTTAGCAAGTTTCTGCAGCAACCACTATATATTGATTTTTAAAGTACTTTCTGAGTAAATCAGTGGATTTGAGAAGCATGGACATCAGACAGGACAAAGAGTAGGAATTTATAAAAAAAAAGGAAAAAGGAATCTTTTTAAAACTAACTGAAGATGAGAACAGAATTCACAGTACAAAGGCTAAGTGGATGGGAAACACAGTCCCTTTCAGACTGCAGTAGAGCTGTAGCCTGAATATTGTGCATGAGATAAAAAACAAAAAATCCAGCTTACAGTGAAATTCTTGGGCTGAAGTTTAGCAAAGAAAGTGAGATAGTCTTGCTGTATTCAGAGCTAATACAGGCTTTCATTCTGAAAATTTTTGGGGTAAAGGATCATAAGTCCAAAGTTCATGATGTTTGTGCTTGTATGGAGAATGGAACTGGTGAAAGTAAACATGTTCTATAAAAACAGGAAAAATGCCTTTCAGAGTCAGATCAACAGTCCACTTAACCCAGGAATTTATCTCCAAAAAATAGCAAGACAAGGCTTTTTTGTTCCGTCATTCTCTTCTAGCATCCATAATGGTTATACTTGGGATATTTGAGAATGCAATGATGTCTTTTTCATGTCTTTTTTCATGTCTTTTTGCAGACCTAATGTCCATAAATTTGTCTAATCTTTCCCTGAATCTTTGATAAAAATATCTCTATCTGCAACCCCCTGTGGCAGTGTAGTCCAGGAAATGCCTATTTTCTCTGCAAAATGAAAGTACTTAATTTAATGGTTTAAACCAATCTTTTATTACTTCCAAGTTACCTCAAAACCACCTTAGTTGTGGTATTGAAGGGTTCAGTAAGCAAGAGCTCCATATTCACTTCCAAGCCTAAAGCTGGGAATTGACTTTTTATGGCAAAAAGAACAAAATCCCCTCTTCAACTTCATCATAGGTTATTAAGACAGCTGAGAAGATGACTGTGGGCATTCACAAGGAGTTAATAAGAGAAACACTTTCAGGGTGCTCCAGGATTTGTAACTAAAAAGTACCTGATGCAGCTGCAAAAATGATTGTCAAGATAATAGGAAAGTAAAACTTCTTGTCCCTTCTTGTCAGTTTGGGAGGCAAGCTAGACTGAACGTGGATCATGAGCCTTTGGTAAAGTACAGCCACAGCAAAAGGAGGCTAAGGAGAGCCAGATTTGGGTTTTCAGTTTGAAAAAGCAGCAAATACTGAAACCACACAGAGGTCTGAGACCTTTTAATACTGCAATGCAAAAAAAAAAAGGAAAAAACCTAAACCCTTGTAATACCTGAAGACACAGTAGATGTATTGGGCCCAAATAACCACCATTGCTGTGTTGGAGTGTTGCAGTGTCCTGAGATACATGTGAGAGGACAGACCTACCCTGAAGAAAAAAGCTGGGCACTTTGACACATGCTGTGCCATAATACCTGTGATGTAATAATTTTAGTTGTGCTTAATGCAGGATTACATCTCTCTCTGATCTCATTTTGAATAGATCACAAAGCTTTTGAGCTTTGGTGACTTTTGGTGGCTTTCAGAAGGCTGGACTAGACTGGACTTCTGCTCAGCAGTACCAACTGATGTGATGAACATCCTTCCATGTCTGCAGATAAGGCAGCAAACCCTCTCCTAACAAAAGGATTTAAACTAAATCCTGCCCCAGTTTTTACCTGTGAGATCAGAGAGTGGTGCAGATTGAATTCTGCGGGTGATCAGCACCTGTTGCCAAGGGAGAGCCAGAAGGATGGAGTAGATGAAATGAAGCAGGGTATCAGTTTTCAATTCAGTCATACAAAGTAGATCCCATCCCAGAGACACAAAATGGGTGTTTATTTCATTACAGCAAGCTCAACTCAGCACTAAGGCTCCTCCTGATGCATTTTGTACCCTGACTTTCTGAGGAAAGTGTTGATTCTCCCTCTTAAATTTGCTGCAAGGGCAAAGCATTGCCTTCCAGTGTGAGAGAATGCCAGATAGAGTAGCACTACTTTATATCTTTTGGGTTTGTTGAACTTTTTAATGAATCTAAAACAGGTCAGTGTGTGATTAAGTAAGAGGCAATATATTTATGATTCTGTCATCAGGAAAGTTTAAACATAATCATATCTGGGTTGTTGAGGCTTTTTTTTTTTTTGTTGGCAGGTTGTTTTTTTTGTTTGGTTTTGTTTTATTTTTTTAAAAGCGAATAATTTCTTAAAAATATTCCCAGTCCAGTTATGTAATTCCCTACAAACAGTGTTTTGTAACCATGGGTCTGATTCACCACTGCATCACTCCACTTTTATACCGGCGCCGGTCTGGCTGATTGATTTTCAGAAGGGTTAGATCAGCATAAAACTGTAGCAATGGAGTTGTGAATCAGACTGAAACAGGGACAGCTACTCCAGGCAGAATAATCCTTTGAAGAAACCTCAGAGTCAGAAACCCTGGCAAGGCCAGAGCACACAGAGTTGGTTTTCTGTCATCTCTGGCTGAGTGAAAGCACTCCCTGGGTGCTGCAGCTTCACAGGTCCACTGAAGCTACAGCTGCAATTCCCAGCACATGAGATCCTCCCACCCACTTCTCCTCCAGCTTGGCTCATTTTTAGCCTTTTGCCAGAGGGGGCTGAAAGAATGAATCTTAATAAGTATTTTTTAAAAGGTTGTATATATGCAGAATAACCATGCTAAGTGGTGAGGGTCTGGCCTTTCCTAAAGATTTTTAGAACTTCAGTGTCCAAATCAGAATCATTTTGCTGGCTGCTACTTGGAACTGGCATCTTTTTGATCCATATCTCATATATAGAGCTTGTGTGGGATATTGGAGTTCAGTTATTATTTCTGGGTGTGCTGTGGTCCTTGGGGGACAGGACTCTCCTTCCTGCTGAGCCCGTGGGGCTGAGAGAGACCCTCAACCTGTGGAATGCTGAGTTCTCCTCTTTCCCCCCAGCTGGCTGCTTTGTGGGATGTGCTTGGAGAACATGAGATCATGTGTGAGATGAAAATCCCTCTCCTTCTGCTGCAAATCTCTGCTGTGGGGAGATGGATTTTAAATGTGTCAGTGTGATCAATCAGATGCTTTTTAATGAGTTCAAGACTACAAGAAGAGGCAGAGGCAAGGAATCACTTATCTCTCAGGAATCAAACAGTGATTATAATTACATGTGGGGCTTTTTCTGTGTACCAGATTTGTTGATAAATTTGCTTCACCTTTTTCTGTTTCTAACATGAAGGATTAGGGGAGGATTTCCACTCATAAAAAAGGCAAAAAAAGCAAAAGAAAAGACCCCCAAAAAACCACCACTACCAAACCCCCTTCTTTCTGGATTCTAAAACTTATAACACAAACAAAAATATTGGCCTCTCAGTCCATTTTTGCAATGTTCTTATCTATTTCTTCACAAGAAATAATCCTGTGTTTCTAAATTTTCGGAGAGATTTCAGCAGCTGAACATGTCAAGAGTAAACATTCTCTCCACCTTCACTCCAGTTTTGCCAACCAAGAGTTGATCCAGCAAATTACATGTTAGCAGAGCACAGCAATCAGTATTAGTCACTTGAAGGGCAAGATACCTACTAAATATTTTTCACTGTGAAAATATTTTTCTGCTTTTGATTTGCTCACAGTATACAGTTCAAGCTTCCTACTTAGTTATGGTTTGTTTCTCTGTAAATTCTTTTGTGGTTTAAATCACTGAATGGTTTCCTTTCCTATTTAGGCTCCTCCAGCTACTCTGCTTGTCTTTGTCCACATAAAGAATGTATTCTTCACTGAGCTCTGAATTTCCAAGCTGGATTACCCTCTGTAGTTGATGATCTTCAGGAAAAGATTTCATTTCATCATCACCATTTCTCAGCCACTCAGCAAGAACTGCAGGTGTGCAGAGACCACCATCCACCCTGCAGTGCCCCATGTGTCCATCTCATTCTGCTGTACCTTGTCCCATACATGGTTTACAAGGTCTTTGCAGGGCTCCCATATTTCTTCTTTCTGATTATGACCAAGAAAGACACAGCCTGGTGTGGTGCAGGGTTTGTAAATTGGGGCTGCTGGTCCAGGCTCCTTGGATCAGTGCTGGGGTTAATCTGGACCTGATGAATGTGGAAAGGATCAGCTTTAAACCCTCTGGGCTTTATCTTTGTGGGTTCTATTGTTCTAGGCAGGGAATTCCAGTCTCTAAGAATCCATTAAAGTTCTCTTGTAGCACTCAAAAAAGGCTTTCTGGAAGAAGTTCTAATTTCATCCAGAGAGGCTTAATCTAACCCAGGGAAATAGATAGAAAACAATAAAATTAAATTAAAACTAGACTAAACTAAATTAAAATAGATTATTTACCACTTATTTCAACATGGCCTCAGAGAAAGAAATACCTGATTAACAGAGATCTGTTTTTCCTCAGTGATGTCTGAAACAGAAGCTGACAAAATTAAAACTAACAAGTAGACTTTGTTTACATTTTTAGAGTAATAGGCACTGCAGACTATGATATATTTCTGAAAGACTTCCCTGATATTATGTTTGAGAAAATTTTCCATTGGGAAGGCCCATATATTTATTTTATGCAATGAAGGAGGAAAAAAGAATATGAAAAAAATTTCGGACACTCTGCCCTCAGTGATGATATATAACATTTTTAGAGAAATGTCACTGTATAAAACTCACTTTTTATGTTGATTCATAAAAACTATTTATTTTGATAAGTAAATATAAGAATTCTGATGTATTACATTTATGCTCTCCCACATTCTCTGTAATCTCTTTGCACGTCTGCTCTAAAATTTTTCAGGGTTATAATTTCCAGTACCTTGAAGCGTCACAGATTCACACCATTGCTCTTTGAACCTCTGCAGAGGGATGAGAAGGAAAGATGGAGGAGCACAGAGGAATTCACTAACTCAGGAGATGAGCAAACCCACCTAAGAAAAATGTCTGACAGTCAGAGAGGGACCTGAAAGGACTTGTGCACCTTATGTGACACTTTTGGACAAAGGGGTTTAATTGCCTGTAAAAAGAAACTGTGAAACCATCCCAGCTGCCCCTCAATTAAGTCCTTCTTTGGTGTTAACTGAAGAGAATCCAATTTGGTTTTCCCTGAGGGCTCTCCATGAGTTGAAGTAAAGCTCAGTAAGTGGAGACAATACAGAGATTCAGCTCAATAAACTGCTGTGTAGAGTCGCCCTTAGTCCAGATGGGATCAGAAAAATCATAAATTCCTGGAGGGAACTAAATTAAAATTTAATTCTCAAAGCTTGCCTGAAAGATTCCAACCAAGTCTGGCTTGCAGGAACTGCAGTTACAGCCATTAATTCTTCAAGAGGGGCACAGTTGTGACAATTCCCCACTCCCACTTCATAACTCAGCAGTTTTGCCCTTGGCTCTCTCTCCCCCAGTGCTCAGTTCCCATCTTCTGAAGGGACTGAATCCCTGCCTCTCCCCACACCTGTCCCAAGTGCAAGGCTCACCTCATTTTTGCCTTATTCCATTTAGGATGTTGTTATGATGCTCTCAGGCCTGAAATGGGAATGGGCTCAGCTGACCCCATGATTCTCTAGACAGCCATCCTGGCTGTGCCCTGGCCAGCAAGGGAGGGCATCCACCACATCCCCTGGTCCACCAGGCCATGGAAGCATCCCTGACACCTGTGGTGTGGTAAGGACACAGCAGGTTTGTTGTCCTGCTCTGTTTGCAGTGAGGAAGAAGGGGTACCTGGCAGGTACCTTTGGATAACAACAATGGCACCTTTTAAATGTCTTGTTATCTCATTTTCCACCTCTTGTTGTTTTCTTTCATCATTACTGCCCCTCTCCCTCTCTTCCCCAGTCCTCCCCAGTTAAACAACCCAACCTCATTTACTTTTTTATTATTAGTTTTATTGTTACCACATCCATAGCCCTGTTAGTATTCCTGACCCCATTAGTAGCACAGTTGATCTCAGCTCTAAATCCTGTGGCTGATGAGGGCATCAAGCTGCTCTTGGTCTTGCCCAAGGTCCCAAAGCTCCTTTTCAGGGAGGTTTGTCCATCCCTCACATCACTCCCCCTGAACCACCTGTAAAACTCAGCCATTCTTCATGGTGATGTCAGTAGCTCCTGCCAGCTCCTGTCATTGTTATCTGTCACATCCAGCAATGTCTCACATCCCAGTTTCCCACATTAGTTCAGTCAGCTGGAGCTGAGGCCAGGGCCAGCCCTGGCTGCTTTCACTGTTTGGGGAGATTTACCAGCTCCCATCTCAGACTGCAAGGCTTTAACCTTTGGCTGAAGGTTCACATAATGCTCATCAGACTGAAACAGGAACTCCTAAAACCATAATCACTGTACATCTAATTAAAAATCTGAATACATTGGACTCTGGACTGAATGAGCTTAGGTGACCAGGGAGAAATAGAACAAACATTGTTTTTTCTATGTCCATATATAACGGAGGATCATTTGGTATTGTCATTATAAGCATCTTTAGCATAACCCAAATACTCCAACAACATAAAATCCAACAAAACACCTGAGGTAAGGAGCTGTTCTTCTGCCTTGAGATTCCTTTGCTCCTGCTGCCAGTGGTGACATCTCCAGCAGGAGCTCACTGGGCTCAGACTGAAGTGCAAACTAGAGCCATGCCTCAGAGAAGGAGATGGAAAAGCTCTGGCTGTGTTCATGGTTTCTTATCAGTCAGCTGGAACTCATTGCAAAATCATGACACAACTCAGCCACAGCTGGTCTGACCTCATTCCTCCTAGGCCTTGTCATCTCACAAGCAGCCAAAATATTGAGATTGGAACAACAGCTTCTTCTGGGGGCAGCTTGAAATCCTCTACACAAGGGTCATTCCCTGGCTGTGACTCATTTCAGCAAGGAGAGTGTGAGCTGCCTTGCTGCCAGATATGAAGGCATGAGAGAGGAGAAACATTGAAGCCATCACACACTTTTCATCTTCCACTGGGGCTGGCTGCCTTGCAGGATTGCTGATGTCAGAGAGCATCATTCAGCTCTTCCAAACTTCTCACCTGCCATGAGTGCTCCATCAGCCAGGGATTTGCTTAGCACAGGTAAAGTAATCATGGGGATAACATGGTTTATTCCAGGACTCATTCATCCAAAAAAAACTGAATCCAAAACACTTCCTCAAACAATTTTCCCCATATCTTTTACTGAAATGACAACTTGAAATGTTATACACTAAAGGGGTAAAATTCATTACATGACTGAATTAATAGCCAAAAATGTTGCCAAAGTTCTGTACCTTTTAGCTACCATCTGTGTGTTTGGAAACTGAAGAGGAGGCCTTCACAAGGTGAAGACATCACACAGTGGAGGAAGCATATCCAGATCCATGGAGAACAGATCACTGATGCAGTAAAACTATTTTAAGTGCCATATCCTGACAAGTACCTAAAAGACAGAGGCAGAAAAACAGCTACAGCCAAAAATTTCCACAAGTCTAATTTCAGCTTGGATTGAGGGGTGATTAATGCAACCTTTGTCTGTTATTTTGTGTAACCACACAGCTCCATGCACACACATCCACAGCAAAACCACTTAGTGGCTGGGCTAAGGGAGAAGGGACCTTAAATGCCTTTATGTTTATTTTTTATCTTTTCAGAGTTTTCACATTCCAGCAGCTAGAGGTTTTGGTTGCTGTCAGTTTCCTTAAATGCTTCTGGGTCAAGAGCCAGTATTAGAAATTATTTGAAAAGTCATTATTTTTAAGCAAGAAGACACTCACTGCAGCTGTGATACAAGAAAATCTGTCTTAGAGCAGCTTACTGTGCAAATGCAGTTCTATCACAATGATTGCAATAAGACCATACTGTATTGTCCATAATTACATCCATATTAGGAGGAAAAAAAATTAGCTAAGCTGTTCAGTTACATGCCAAAACTATTTCCTGAGGGATATTTTTTTTTTACTAATGTTAGGAGGAAAAAAAGGAAACCAATCTGGCCTGGTTTAAAGAACTTGATTTTTCTTTATGTTTGATGGAGAGAAATGAAGAAAGTGAACAATTTCTGTAAAGCCACTGCTAGGTTTTAGTGTGGGAAGAGTTTATAGGGTGACAAGAGTTCCTCCCTCTTGGCAAAGAGAAGGAATTCATAAATGCACAATGAGACAAGGTTACTGCTCTCAGGGAGAGGTATTTTTTCCCTATCTACCACAGCACTTTTCTGCAGTTTGACACAATGCCAGCCTTCATTGGGACAAAATCCTATCTCCTGAAGTACCAACTGCTATTTGGCTCTGGGTACTTAGAAATATGCTCTTGTTGCTACAGTGATCTCAATATAAATCTGGTTTCTTGCCTACTTTCTATTTCTTTAGTTGCTGTTGTTCTTAACAGCAGACTAAAATAACAGATCATATCACTCCTAAATTAGATAAGTCATAGCTAGCTAGATATTCTTTGGGTAAAGGCACAGGGCTGCTACAAACTGTTGGCTGACTGTAATACTGGCTTGTCTTTAAACCTGTATCACCAGATTTTGCTGTGAAATAGAGGGAGAGGTTTATGTAAACTTAAGAGTGCCAGTAAGAATCATTGGTTGGCAGACTGCAGATTCAGTTTCCCTGCAAGTTTTACTTGCTCTGAGGGTTGCCACCCTGAAATACTGCTTTATAAATCCAAAACAAATGAAAAAAAATCTGTCAGACCATTGTGAACTCTGGTTCTGTAAGCTATCACTGCACAATGGTTGTGTATTTGGGAATTCTCCATCAAGTAGTTTAAAACTGTAAAACACTAGGATGGTTTGTGAGAATAGAATTGAGAATTTGGTAGCATGAAGAGTAGAGACTGATCAAAATTTAGGAAGCATATTTCATTAAAAACAAGGCATTTGTATCCCCTTTCAAGAAACAGCTACTGAAAAGTCTACATGCAAATTATTTGTCTCTTACATTCTGGTAATGAAGTCCTCCCTCACTACAACATATCTCACTATAAGTACCACTTCTTTAATCAAAATGCTGCAGCATCATGGTCCTTCCCTTATTTCATTAACCCCCTCTGGCAAACAACTCGAACAGGTGTCAGACTAAGGGAGCCTCTTCCTTTGCAGGTTGAAACTGGTTTTTGTTCAAAAGAGTTCATTCAGAGTAAGGTGCATCACCCTATTTGTAGTAGCTATATAGCAGGTGTAGACAATAATTCAGTATCTCCAAAACACCTGATTTGGTGCCTGAAGGTCTGACCCTTCAGACTGGAGACTTTGCCCCAGCAAAAATTGAGTGCAGTAGTGGGGTCAGTCCTAGGGGATAGTTCATGGACTGACCAATAAAGCATCCTGTGCCTACAGGCTTCTCCATGGATGAAATCCAGTTACATGGAAAAGCAGGAATCTGCCTGTGTTTTCCCCACAAGAACAGCACAACAAAGGAAGGGGTATTGCTGTTTGAAGCAGAGAAATCATTTGGGGAGAATAAAATCTTGATGATGGTGAGAGGGGAAAGCTCTAGCTTTGAAGAATTTGGAAAAGCCTTGGTGGTTTTCCAGACTTTGATGTTTGATTTGAGCCAGATCCTGAAGAGGATCCTATCACCAATTGCTTTGATTCAGCCTTTTGGGAGAGAAGAGTTCAGAGTCAAGGATGTGAGCCCATTTTCACAGGAATAAGGGAAGTCTACTGGAAGGGCAATTATGGGACTAGCAGAAGGCAGGCTCAGCCCTGGGCACAGCCTGTGACAAGGGCTCACTGCTGTCCCTCTCACACTGCAGGAGCTCTGCAGAATGTCACTGCACCTGGGCCAGTGATTCCTGTTGGACAGAGTTGTTACACTGTCTGCCAAATCCACATCTCCCCCACTGGCTCCAGCACCTGTGAAGGAGCGAGGTAAGTTCAGAAAATTTTCATGTAGGTGTTTCAGAAAATGTTCAGAAATTTTCAGTCTAGGTGTTTGTTTGATTTAGGGATGTGCAGACATTAACAAAACAATCTTTAGAAATGTGTGTCTTTGAGATTCAGTGGAGTGTGTAACGCTGTGCCTGCTGTCCCCAAGCTGATGTGCTCCCCCCACAGCTGATTTTTTTCTTAAGAGCATTACTTGAAACCCAGGAGATTGGGCCAGTTTCCAGCTCTGTCACAGGTGTCCTGTGTGACCCAAAACAAGCTGCTAGGTCCCACTGTGTGTTCCTTTGGAGACTGAGGGTGATGCCCCCCTATCCCAAGGGACATTGTCAGTACACATTCATCACTCTAGTGCAAAGTTGTTCATGGGTACTGGAACAGGGGGTGAGAGTGAACATCTCTGTTTCATTTCTCATGGCATGATTTCAGGGGAAATTTTGCATTTTGATTGTTCTTTCAGGCCAGACTTCCTTACCACATATTAAGGCAGGTGATGCTATAAGACAGCTTCTCTTTGCTCACCTTTTTTCCTTCTTTTTCCTTCTTGATATTTTTTTTGTTTTCTTGTCTTGTCATTCCTGTTTCTTTTATTATCTATCTGTCTATCTATCTTTAAGCACTACTTTTCATTACTCAGCTATTTTCCCCCTCTGCCATTTATTCCTTTCCAATCTTTCTTTCTTCCTAATGGAGATGTGCATTGGACTAGGAAATAAGGAGTTTTGCTCACCCCTTGGGCTCTCTTGTGTGCCTGCAGAATAAATGTACTTCAACACATGTTGAAGTACATTTCCAATGTCCTGTTTAATGCACACTCACATTATTATGCACACTCAAATAATTAGTTTGATACCAATTTTGCTGTGTTTCAGGGAGCTATTACCTGATGGTTGTACAACAGTAGTCTGTTTGTTTGGGTGACATTGTGGTGATGTGATTCAGAGCTATGGTGTGCATATATGCTGAAATGCTGGGTTTGAGTAAATGGTCAGTTCCATTGTTGGAAGACAACTGTGTGAGAAAGAATATGTGTTTATGTTGGAAATTTGTCATGCTGAAATTCATGTCTTGGCAAAAAGCCTAACAGAAATCTTCATCAATACCTTCAGCACTCGTATCAAGGGGATTTTGCTTCTCTGTCATGTGGGGTATAAGGGAGCTGAGAGGATTAATTCCATTATTTTAATGTCTGTGTTTTCTTAAGTGAAAATGAAACATGTCTTTAGCTACTTCAGCTGTTCTTTTCTTGGTTAGTGCATGTTTCAGGAGGTGTCAGTGTGAAACAGCCTGCCCAGATGGAATTCCACCTTCTCAATGCTTGACTGGTTGTTTAAAGGCACTGCTGAGTCTGCAGAGCTGTGCAGGGATGGTGGTGTGTCTGCAAAGCACAGAGTGAGAGCAAAAACAGCAAAAGATGAGCACATAACTGTGATCTACCCTTGCCTAGTGATATCTTGAATAGAAATAGGGAAAAAATATTTAATAATTAGTAACTTACAATAGCATAGACAGGGCGGTCTAGTTGACTATCATTGCTTGCTATAAGAATAAATGCAGAGACTCTCTAATGCAGTGTTCAAAGGTACATCAAAATGAAAGATGGTCCTTCCCAAAAGGGACTTGCTTTCCCTGTCTAATCTGAAGCATACCTTACTGGGACCAAAAGAAAAAAAAAATCCAGCTGCTATCTATTCAGTAACTGCAGGGATTCTGCCACCAGTGTTACAGGTTACATGTATGTGCAAAAATCACACTGGAAATTTGAAATTTTATTCCAGACCTTCACACCCTATTGGCAGCACTCTCAATTCAGTAGATTTTGTTTGTTCATTCTGCTCTGCCTCTGCTTTCTGCTTCAGGTAACTTATCTCAAGGCATGGGCCATGAACATGAAGATGCTGTTCCTGAAAATAATCTCAAACTCTCACTTCTCAGATACTGTATTTGACTCTCTTCCGCCTGGAAAATTTGCCTGGAATAGCAAAATTTGCAAGTTTATGCTACCCACATTGTGTCAGAATCAGTTAAGTAACACAGTGCCCCAATTCCTATTGAAAAACAGGAGGAGAAAAGCAAGACAACCAAAAGGAAAAGCATTCCTATTTTTCATCATAGCTTCTTATCTTCTGCAAAATTACAGTGCAAATTTCCTGTCCTCTGGCACCCTAAAGTCACAGATGTGACTTGTAGCTGCTCTGAACATGATAGTGTCCAATACTTTGTGTAATGGCTGAAAAGCCTCCAGTTTGTAAACATTTTAAATCAAAATAACATTCCTGAAAAATCTGTTTATAAAAGATTAAAGTGCCAGGTTTGATTTTGAATTTTTTAATACAACAGGCTCCAAGCAGAAATCTTAAATCCCAATATACAGACATTATGTGCATATTAGTAATATCTACTGGATTTTTTCAAATAAACTATTAGTGTGTGTTATCAAGAATAGGACTTATGGGTCCAGTGTCCTGAGAGTTTCAAGGCTTCAAAATTTGCATCCTGGCTTTGTTGCTTAGCTAATGTCTTGTTTACAATGCTGCCAAGATCTGTGTGAGCTGTTTGACTCGCAGGATAAATGTAGTCAAATCAAAGCCATATCTTTATTCCAGCAGTAATTTTCCTCAAATGTCTTTTCTGTAGCATCCACAGAAACATTATGGAAGCTTAATATTTGTAGGAGATTGAGACAAGGGAGGCAGGGGGAGATTTGCCTTTCTCTATAAATTTTATCCAGCTTCAGCTTACAAATTGCATTCATGTTGACACTGAGATGCCACAGAAGGCAAATCTTATGGAAAGGGTCTTACCTACTGAACATGTCTGAATCATCTGTCCAGAAAAGGCAACAGCAAAAAGCATTCAAATGGGGTTTTTTTCTATTGATTTTTGAAGGGAACAAATACCTGAGTTTCCTGAGCCATTTATGTTTCTTTAAAAAGAAAATTAGGAGAGGGGAGGGAAAAAAAAAGAAGCATTAGCTGGTGGGCTGGTGGTGGCCTTGAATATTTTTGTCATCCCAAGAGCTGGCCTTAGAGAGCTGCCACAAAGCTGTAATTGGGTCTGTGGGTTTCCAAGGAAACAGAACTAATTAGAGTGTGACTGTGGCTGGGAAATCTGGTCTAGCAGGTAGGGCTGTGACCAAGGAGTCATCCCACCTGAGGGGTGCCATCCCCAGCTCTCCCCTGTCAGGGCTGTGACTTTGGAAGGTCACTTACACCTCTGGAGCTGCAGGGTTTGCACAGAAACCCTTCAGAGCCAGCAGCACTGGCACCACAAACACATCTCCCTGTTCTGGCTCGAGCCTCTGGGTGCTGTTGTACCCCATGTCTTCACAGGGCTCTCTTCAGCACACAAATGCTGTCTGGATCATTCCTCTGACATGTTTTTATATCCTTTTGCCAGGGATTTACAGCCTAAGTCACCCAGTGGCCTTTAAAGCTGTGACTCTCTGGCTGGAGATCCCACTAGGATTTTGCTGCTTCTCTCTTACAGCACAACTTTGGAAGACTTCTCAAGCTTCAGATCCCCTCTTCCTGGAGGTTATGGTTGTCTCACTCTCATACCAGCAGGG
Organism: Zonotrichia albicollis; assembly: GCF_047830755.1. NCBI lineage: Eukaryota > Metazoa > Chordata > Aves > Passeriformes > Passerellidae > Zonotrichia > Zonotrichia albicollis. Next base: position 21,210,594 of record NC_133820.1, read on the forward strand.
TCTCCCAACCCAGCCTTACAATCTCTGCAGCCAGAGACAGGGAGCTGGATATCTCTGCCTTTCCTTCTGCATTCTTGCAGCCTCCAGACATTTTTTTCCTTGCTCATACTTGAGAAAAGTAGAGTGAGGCAGAAATGCAGGCAGCTCTCCCAAAAAGTCCTCAGCCTGTGGTGGATGGTGTGTATCTCCACCCCACTGGTGTCTGCCTGCACTGATAACCAGGCTGGCTAATGGGAGTTTCAGCAACAACAGTGAAATTCTGATTTTCCTCCCAGTGTGACCTCCACTGACTTGTGCTGGCACGGTGGCTGCAGCTGTCACTTGCATCACTGCAATCTGTCCCTGCAGGATCACCACAGCCATGGCAGCTGCCTGAGTTCCAGCTAAAGGGATCCTCCCTCCCAGCAGCTTCGACTCCTCTGCGATCAATGGAGAGAAAAATGAGAAATATCACAGCCCTGATCTTTCTCAGGCTTGCCAAGGTGGCAGATTATCAAAACCAAGAAAGATTGTGGCTACTTGTGGCAAGACAGTGATGAAGGGGATAACTGGATGAAGAAAAATGAGCTACCAGAGAAGAGGTGGAGAATAAAGGGAATTAATAGCCAGGATAGAAACAAGATACTTCTTGGCAACAGGAGAAAGTGGAGGAGAATAAATGGAGAAATGGTTAAGTACAAAGAATGAGAGAGGTCAGAGGTAGTAAGGTCAGTGGTGAGGAATGGGAAGTTAATATCCCTTGGCAGAGGATCAGGCACTCCTGACAGGAGGCTGCAACAGGCACCATGCTAAAGCGGAGCCCTCTCCTTTGTACATTGATTCCTACCCTATTTTATATGCACCTCATAATTTATTTTCCACTGATTAATACATATCTGTAAGTAGTGTTTTGAATTGTTTGGCTTAGAATTTCTCATGCTTCACCCAGTTGCTCACTAATTACAGTTACTCACTGCTAACAGTTCACAGTGATTTACCTGGGAATTAATTGGATTTTGTTTTCAAGTCTTTGTCATCTGCAGTGAGATGACAGCTGTCCAGGCCTGAGTAGAAGAACATGGGTGGAAACAGGCTCTGCTTTTGTAGGTGTAAGTACAAAACTAAACTGCAAAGTCACTGTAGAGTTGACAACAAAGAGAAGGAAACTTTACCAATGGTAAAAACATAAAAAAGGAGATAGGTTTCTTAAACCGACACATAGGCTTATATTTCATGTCTCAGGGAGGGAATTTTTTAGCCTCTGGGCAAATAAGACTTTATTGAACTACACTCTCTCAGCACTACAGTTACATGCTACAATATGAACCTAAAAATTTCTGAATGGTTTGACATGAGATTCAAGCCTTTTCTGAATAACAGGTTAATAATTTCTCCAAGCACTCTGTTTCTCCTTTAGCAAAAGTAAAACAAATGCAAAAATTGTTCTTTATCAGATTTAATCTCAGTGTAATAGAGATCCTATTTTAATAAATATTTTACCTATAGGTGCTGCTTTACAGCTGATGTTCTCTGAAAATAAGCTTTTCCATGCTTTTTCAGGGTATAAAGATGCTGTATGAAAATACAATGTCCTACAGATTCAAAATGCCATCTCACTCTCCTACTCCAGATAATTTATTATAATGCTATGATATAACAACATTTTAATGGAACTTTTGTATCAATACATATGACAGTGACATCACGAGTCCATTATGATCTGTGTTGTTATGATAAATATGAAATAATTTCACTAGGCTAAGATACTCTCTAAATATTTGTTAAATTACTGCTTAGCTGCAGTAGAAGTCTCATGAGATTGTCCGTGACATCCACAAGGATACAACACAAATTAGCAGTGGTTAGTTCAGAGCCTGATTTCAGATGAATCTGAGATAAGGCTCTTGAACTGTTACTGCAGTGCATTGCAAGTCATTACTACTTTGTTGCAGAAGCATTTATCATAGTCAGTTTTTCATTCAGAACTAATGCTTTGGTCCACAGGAATTTTTTCAGGATGATACAAAGCCCTTTGAGGAACCTGTGAAATAATGATTTGATAAATTTCTGCCAGGAAAACAGGACAAACACAGATGCTTCTAGAGGTGATCAGAGGTGAGGTGATCAGAAACATCTGTCCCTGAGATAAATCTGTTCCTAAACTCCATGAGAGTGTCTGTTGAGATCCCATTCAGAGCCACCTGCTTCTGCTGGTCCCTGACATAGCTTGGGAATGGTTCAGTCCTTAGATTGCTGTCAGGATGCTTCACCACATTGTAAAAATGATACTGTGAGGTCTCATTGCTTTTGCTCCTTCTGGTACTCCACAGTGTTTGTGTCCTCATGTGTCATGGCAATACATCTTTCAGCAGAGCTGCATGAATCCAAAATAAGTATCAAATAAAAACTACCTGCTACTCAGGCTTGTTTAGAAAAACTTAAAGCTGACATAATTTTTCCCCTTTACTACTAGGATTTATCTGCACGAATAAAAACAGTGATGGAAATATGGCATGAGAGTCTGTATCAGCTTTCCTGCAAAATAGGAACTAGTACCTACAGTGGGTCAGAAAGACAGGATAAGATGTTGCTGATGGACTTAAGATACAAGAGATGTACCTTTTCCTTTTTCCCTTAATTTAGATTCAAATTCCCAAGAATGTATGCTCCTTCCAAGGTCTCTATATGGCAGAACTTGTGGATAGTTTGAGAAATAAATCCATGTTCCCTTTATATTATTTATTTTTCCTCTAAGTTTCTTTTGCTTTGTTTGCCATCACATTGTCACTAAAACTAGTCACACTGAAAAAGTAGTGTATCCACCATGGATATACAGGACTTTAGATCAATCACTTTTAAACCCTCATTTTAATGTTGCTTGAAAGCATTCAGAGGTTGTAGCAAAAATATTCCTCATGATCTTAAATAGGCAGTGGGAAAAGCATGGTGTGGAAAAACTGATCATATCGGCTCTTCACTGGCTCATCAGTTTTGTATTAATGATTAGAAAAACCCTGCACTCCAGTGGCACAAGCATTGACTGTAAATATAAGTTGACACCAGCACTTTCTAAAGGATTTGTAGGATTCAGTGCAGTGAGTGTTTATGAAAATTGCTATGAATATCCCAGCTTTATACAGGGGCATAGAGCAGTTTGCAGGAATATTAGCCTGGAGAAGATAAATAGGCCAATTCCCATTTTGGCTAAACAGGTATAAAACTGGAATAACATGATTGCACCGAGAGGAACTTGATTATATCAATGGGAGCAATATTTGTTTATTGCAGTAGAATTTCCTAGGTCATCTTCTGTAATGTGGAAATTTGGATGCTTCTCTTTAACATGTTTCTTCTGTACTGTGGAAACACACTTTAAAAATAGCAGCATATATTTGACAGCAGTGTGCTTAGGGAAGGCTGATCTCAACTGAGATTGTTAGTCCTACAAGATATGCTACAGCACATTTCCTTCATAGTCTTACATTGTGTAAATTGTCTGATAGCATTACATTGTGTAAATTGCTTAAACTCAACTCCCCTGTCAAGATAACTGGGAAAAAAGTAATCTGAGTGGGTTCATTAAAAGGTTCTATTGATGCTTTTTGGGTATTAGCTTTAAATAGTTTATTAGTAGGCTCCAGTCATTGGTGCAGAGCAAGAAAACCCTATTGAAGTATAAACTTCTATAAACTCTTCTGCAGTACAGTGAACGAAAGGCCAGCATTTTCTTTCATTTAAACTATGATAATAATCCTCTAAATGGATTGGGAATTGAAAGCAACTCACAAATATCCATAATTATTTATGCCAGAATAACAAATGATGGTAGACAGTTCTACATATTCTGTCAGAGAACAAATCTGGCATGTACTTGCTGCAAGGCTGTATTAATATTTGTCAATATCATAGATTTAAATTTACAGCTGGATTTGCTTAGTAGCTTGCTCATCCCCTAAATGAAGAAGAATCTGGTAAATGACAAGCACCTGCTTTCTGACCAAGGCTCCTTCCCCACAAAGCTGTGCAGCCACAGGAAGTTGCAGGAACATTCTGTATCCATTGTCTTCAGTGTCAACACTCATTAAGGACAGCATTCTGTGCCTGATCTTTGAAAATCCCTAAGTGACATAAATGATACCTTAAAACCTATGTGTAAAAGGGAAACTTTTTCAAGTGAACAGGACCAGGTGGTTTAGGGGAAGGATTTCTGACTTAGATGAGTTCTTGTTTAAAGGTCTTTGCAGAAGCACATTTTTTCTCCACTTTTTTAGATATTACTGCCTGAAACAATTCTTGCTAAAGGACATTAGTTTCTAGTCAGGGAACATCTGGTTTCACACTTACCGGTCCTGGCAAAAAGAGAATCTATTGAGCCAAGAATAGTATCAGGAAACAGGGAGCTCAGATCTCATCTACCTCTCATCAAATACAGTGTGAATTCAGGCAAAAGAGGTAAGCCTTGAATGGTATTGAAGATACTAGTTGGTTTTCTAAAGCTGAACAGCAAAATCTGCATTTAAAGTGCATTTGATTGATAGTGACCAGATTGTTTCTGAGAATTATTCTATAGAATAACAAAGACAGCAGAGAAGCATTCAGCAAGCAGCAGCAGGAGCTTGGGTGACAGATATGCAGCTTGCAGGATGGACTTTTGGGCTTAGCTTGAATTCACAAAAGGGTTGAGTTCAGAATGTCACTGTTGCTTACTTCTTGAAAATATATAACCAAGTGTAGAGTTCAAAATCGGACTCCAGAATATCAGACAGAGTTAGGATGGCTGCAGGGAAGGAAATAGGGAAGAGGGGCAGGGAATACAAGGATGAGGAAGCCTGGAATGAGCAGAGAAGAGTGTAAGTCAGAGAGCTGCTGAGACGCAGTAGGAGCTGGCCTGGAGCCCTCTTAAATGAACGTTTTCCTTGAGGACAATGAGTGTCTGTCAGTCTGCCAAGGGGCAGAAAAAGGCACAAAGCCCTTCCTGAGAGGCAAAGCAGGTGTTGATGTGTAAGAAGAGGCGGCAGCAGCAACTCCACACATCTGAGAGAGCAGGAGAGCTGCTGCAAACTTCCAGGGAAAGGTTCTGACCTGAAGGTACCTAGTGGGATGCAGGAGAGGAATGCACATTGTCTGTGGCTCGAGCTAAGCCTACAGAGAGAAAGGTCCTTGTCTATTCCAGCATTTTAGAGCTATGGAAAGGAGAAACAAGTTCTCTGATGGCATAGGAACTTTTCTGGTGAGAAATACCTTATGGTAAACTCTTGTCATGAATCCCAGTATGTTCCTGTATAGCATTTTAAGGCCCAAGAGCAGCTTTGTACTCTTCACTAATTAAAAGAGGAGGAAGAGGAAGAGCTATGACAGTTTTCTCCTTTGGAATTTATTTATATGGCTACAGAAAAAGTGGAATATTGTTTCTGGCCTGAGAGTTTTTTTTCTTGGTTTCCATTTCAGTTTGTGATAGCAATTTTATTTGCTACATTTGAGTCTCTGTTTGGCCTTTACTCATTTTGAAAGAAAAAGATTGAGTCTTGTAATTTTTAAAATTTCCAGTGGAACTGAATTAGGGCTACAGAATTGTATTGTCTTGTAGTTCTTGTGGAAGACCTTATTAAGTTCTTGTGGCATAATTTTTCATAATCAAAGCTGGAAACAGTCATCTTTAATTTCAAATTTCAGATTTAATTTTCAGAATTAATTTAGGAAGATAGAAGGCAAATATTCTTTTGCTTTCAAACTATGAAACTTTGATCCATTATGGAAATATGTATGGAGTCCTACAGTATGGAAATATGTAAGGAGCCCTACAGCCCTACCTGCTGCAAGTGTCTGTTCTTAAAATGATACCCTTTGCTCTTTCTTTCTGACTAAGTGAATATTATTATCACAGCATTTGCCAAGAGCTCAGGAAATATTGCTGCTCAGTATAAGGAATACTATACTAATGTGTAAAGACATGTGAGATTATTTAGCTACACTAAATTTCCATGGTGACCAACAACTGTACTTTAAGATAGTCACACAAGTCTAGTGAGCATTATCAGTATTGTCTGTGCAACCAATGAAAACCCAGAATGTGAATCCTTTTTCCTGAGGTATGTAAATTACAGCTGGTGTGATATGAATAATACATCCTGTGCACATTAGCACGGTTTTTCAAATGCAAAAGAGATTCTATATGCACAGATAAAATGGGCTTCTCTGAATGTTATATCAGTGGAAAATCTCATTTAGGCAGTGGAAAGAAAATGTGGAACCATCAATATGAGTTAAATAGATGTAGAGATCTGAAAGTCCTAAAAGAGGAAAAAATCAATTTCAGATATCTGAAACTAGTTCTTTATTTGGGACACCATCCTGAGAATCCTGTTCTCTGAGGTTTTTCATGCTTTTACATCTATCAGAGTAAGGCCCCTGTACAGGTAGAGAAACCCTTATTACAGCAATTGCTAATATTGTGGCTGCAGAAAGCATATGTCAATGTAATAGAACAATTGTTCTTCCTTCTCCCTCTTCTGTTTTCTCCTTTATTTGTTCTTTTGATGCACTTTCAACCTAATCAATATGCATGCATTTATGTAAAATGAGAAAAAAATAACATCCTTCTTATTTTACATTTTCAAACCTAGGAAAGAATAAGAATGTTGCAAGTCATTACTTTTAGATGGAAACGCATAAATTGCAAGAGATCTTCCCATCCCGGAAAAGAAGACAAAGGAAACAAAATGTGGCAGGTGCTGGTGGTACTTAGTGTTCATTGGAGTGCTTTCAAATGGCAAGTGAGGGTGTGCAGTGGGTTTAGGGACAGAGGAGGAACAGAGGGAAGGATGAGAATGTAGGAGAACCCAGCAGAAGGAACCTGTGAGAGACTGAAAACAGTGTATTTAAATTTGTATATTTTACCTCAATATGTTTAAACCTGTAGGTCTTCAGCCAGTACCTTGGGAAACTATTCTGACTATTGTTTCTGGCAATTTTTCCCCCCTTGTGATTTTCCACATTTCATCCAATTTCTGCTACTTATAGAGCTGTTTTACAGCTCTTTCTTCTTGGGCTCAACCCTCCCCTTCCATTCTTAGACTGGGCCCAGTAGTCCATGCAGTAACCTGGAGGGTTACCAGACAACTGTGTTAGACCTGGAGATAATTTGACCACTCTGTGTTTCCCAGAGATTTGTCTCTCACCACCTCTGTCATCAGAGCTGTGTGGTTTCATCAGAGCACATATTCAGGATCTAGTTATTGAGCAGGTAGAGGGAACAGAGAAAATAGCCCTTACAATTACTCACCATCCTTTTGTTAACTGTTCATAGAATCATAGAATCTCTTAAATTAGAAGGGACCCAGAAGGATTATCCAGTCCAACTCCTTGCCCTGCAGAGGATTTTAACTGAGTTTTGTAACCTCTGATCCTTGTGTCAAAAATCATTCTGACAACATTCAAAACTTTCTCCAGTTCTAAAATTCCTGTGTACACACTCACACTGCTTTGTAATGCAATCCATCACCACTGGTTCTGCTACGTGAAGCCATTTTTTAAAGCAGTGTTAAGGGACTCATAATTTCTTGTTGCTAGTTCATCAATAATATTGTCTAAGACAATAGATTGTCAAAGTATTGTTTAAGACAGTCAGATTTACATCTGACTGTTTCTTAGGTCAGAGGCAGGATCTGACTTTGCAGTAGGATGAGAAATCTTGCAGTAAGGGCTAGGACCAGAGTCCTTAAGAAAACTCCACGTCCATGGCTTCATTCTGGAAGGGAATATTCAAGGAAGGACAAGGCAGAATGTGACAGCAGAGATCCACATTGACCTGAAAGGACAGGAATGTGAGAAGAGAGCTGAAATTAGCAGCTTCCAGAGAAGAATGGGAAGATGGAGCCCAGCAGTAACACAGGAGAGGCTGTCGGGAAGCTCTGAGTTAATTTATGCTCAAATGCTATGTGAATCTGGCTTGTGAAACGTACAGGAGGCTGTGAACACCAGATAGAAAAGATGAAAGAGCAGATGAATGGAACCTATTTCTTGGTGCACACCTATAGTGAGCTGCACTCATTTATCAAAGCAATATTTTAAAGACTAAAAATACTTCATGGAATTATTCATTAAATAGTCATTTCAGTTTTGACATATTACTCCTGCAGAGATCATAGAGAGAACTCTTCTGCCTTTGCTTTAGTTCTTGATATCTTCTCCCCAAATGCAGCTCTGCATGTTCTATTGCTATTTAAAATATACGAATCAAGGGTAAACTATCATTACAAGCAAAGAACTTTCAATAAATATATAGGAAAGTCCAGGGTTATGTTCTCTTTAAAGTACAAATATTATCTTTTATCTTTTAGGAAAAAGAAATTATTAGAAATCACACATTTGTAACAAAATACTGCTATTCTAAAGGTAACTATATTTTCTTGTTGGCATACAGCTACAGTGTAGAATCTTAAAACATGATGATAATCTCTCAGATTTAAGGTTTGTAGATTTGCACAATCTAGGCATAAGGCACCTGGTTGTTCTTCAGCAATTCTAAATCATGTCAATACAGGAATAAATACCCAAGGCAACAAACCATCAGGAAAGACACTGTGACTATCTGTGCAATCATACCATCCAACAAAAAAACAAGAAAAGGCCGAGATTTGGTTTGGATCTCATTGAATCTTCCAAATTACTTATATTTTAAAGCTGACACTTTCATGTGGGAAATAATTATTTTTCTTTTTGGGGGTGGGGGGTGTGGGGGCAGCACAACAGAAAATAATTGTTCTCCTAAAGACAGAATTTCTGCAATACCTTAGAAATATATATTACTAGTTACATGTATGAAGGTTAATTGTATACTGGATTTTGAGGCCTCTGCCTTCTACAATTAGAATGAGAATATACCAATTTTAAAAGTGCAAGGTTTATATCAATTTTCCCATACTTTTAATATCTCAAACAAGTCAAAAACACAGAAACCAATGTTGAAATTGATTGCAAAGTAGCCACATGAGAAATTTTCAAGGTAAGAAGCACACAAGTAGAGTTAATCCACATAGAGGGATTCCTGAAAAATTAATAGTAATCCTGAATAAACCACTTGCATACATAATTTTATTATTCTAGTGTACTTTTTTAATGTAAAATTGCACATTCATGTTCTGATTTTAAAGCTGCCCCAAAATTTAAGGTCATCACAATGTTCAGATCATGTCTGCCAAAAATAGGGCTTTTTTATCTCTGCAGCATGAGGTGTGAAAATGATTGTGCAGGGTGTATATGGGTTGGAAGCAGCCTCCTATTGTCATAGCAAAGTCAGGCTCTTTCCATGCAGGGGTTTGGTTAATGAGATTTTAGAAGCAATTTAAATCCACAAACTAAAGGAACGATCTAAATGTGGTTTGTGGAATTGATTTCACTGCAACAAGATTAGATTTAGATGTGGTGCATGCTCCTTTCTTTTTTTTTGTTACAGTAGAAATAGATTTTTTTTTCTTTTTTACCTGAAAAATAAAATTAAAATATGTTTTTAAAGTTATTTTTATGGATTCACTGTTTTTTACTGAAAAAAAAGATTGAGAAGGATCAGTAACTATTAGAGCTTATGTATATTTAACAAGTATGTTTATTCTAACAAATACAGCTCACTTCAACATAATATATGGAAAGTAAAATATAAAAATTAATAAGATTTGTTCACAGTTTCTTGTGAAACAAATATCTCCAGGCAATAATGTCAACTCTTCAGATACATTCAGTCTCTATGAAAAAAAAAAGATAATCTCTTCACCCTTCCCTTCCTAAGTAACAATTATGAGGAGTATTGTGCTGCAATATAGATTCCAGCACAGATTTTGGCTGGTGTCTGTGGTGCTAGGTCAGAAATTTCCTTGCTGTAACCAACACCCAGGAAGAGGTGAGCTCCTGAGCCCAAGAGCTGAGGCCAGCCAGGGATGGATATTGCTGCTAACGAGGCTTGGGTTGGGTCAGCTGCTCTCACAAACTCTGCACACCTTGTGTAGAGCACTATACCTGCGGTTAGCTCACCATAACTCTGAGAAATTATTTTCATCCTCTTCCTTTACCTTCCAAGTCTCCTCCCTTCCCACCATACCTCCAGGGAAAATGAAAATTAATTAAACTCCTAGTTTTTGTTTTCTCACAAACTAGGTTTGTTTCCACAGAAAGTGGGTACTTACTGTACAAACTTTAGTCTGTTTTTATGCTTTGAACTGCGCGGGGGCGTGAACGGCCCTGGAATCTGGCTATCTGGTGAGGGGCGAAGGCCAGGGCCCCTGCGCATCAGAAAACAGCCCCCCTCGGCGTCTTGGCCTCGGGCTGAGCTGGGGGATAGCTCGGAGCAGCGCGGTGAGAGACGAATTAGGAGGTGACCACTTGCTGGGGGTAAACTGTCGGTTTATTACGGAAGAACCAACAAGGAGGGGAAACACCCAGCAAATGGCCCCGAACAAGGGGCAGGAGAGGGTTTTAAGGGAAAAGGGGGGAAGAAGGCAGGGAAATCCGGCTATCCAATAGAAATACATATTTGGAGGTACGAAACATAACTGATATACTAAAGTAACCAACTGTTATAAATCATAGGAGGGGCTCCGGGGCTACAGCCAACCATACCTCCCAGAGAAAAGAAAATTCTCGAAACCTGGGAGGAGAAAAAGAGTGATTGACTGACCCCAAGGAGGAAACAACTTTCACTTTATAAGAGAAACCAAGGGAGGAGCAGTTTCATTTCCATAGCAACCTAACTGGCAGGGTAGCAGCAGGAAGTAATACAGAAAATGGGGGGAGCAAACTAACGAACTTAAGAACACACCACAGCATTGAACTACAGGTGTCAAAGTTAGTTTGGAGCATCAGTTAAATGGTCAATGAAGGGATGTCAGTGCCTGCATAACATAATGAAGAGATCTAAGCTGAGCAACCGTTTTTTCTCACAGATTTACAATTTGTAACAATATCTGTGGCCTTGCTATCAAAGAAACCACAAATGTTTAAATGAAGTCAAGGAGTCTAGACAACTCCTCCAACCTTCCTGAGCACCTGGAATCCACATCTGAATTTAAAAAAATGCAAACCACCTTTGATTTGAAAACTGTTTGAAAAGGTAAGGCTACAATGGGGAAGTAGCAAAATATGCTTTTATTCTCTCCCAGAAATCATCATGTATATTGTTGGAAACAGAGCCAGGTGTGACCTTGGGTCTGATCCAGGGCAGATCTTCTTCTGCATGACCCAGTACTATCAGCATTCTCTCACTGGAGATTTGCTAAAGCTGCAGAGAAAAAAAATAAGGTCATGTGAATTCTGCTTCTCCTTAGATTTTCACGGTTTCTATGTAGTTAAGGTGTCATGAAATCCTACAGTTCTCCATGGTCTAGAGATTTCTCCAGTCACCATTTGGAGCAGCTCCCTCAGAAGAGCTGTAATTGACTCTGCAACTCACCAGGCAAGTATGTTAATCCTGCTTTGCCCAAATCCTCAATTATAGCCCAGAATGTTTGATTACGTCTTTCAGCTTTACTTGTTAGTGCTGTGCAATACTTGTGTTCTGCTTTGTTAGAGGAACACTAATCTCATGAAATGGTTTAAGATATTATTATTTGTAGCATTTGTTTGCCATCTGTATTAACCTAAAACTATTTGTGTAACCATATCTGAAAATGAGGGATATTAGAATCTTTTTTACATGCAATTTACTGTCAGGAAAAGACTCCAGGACTCAGGGAAATAAAATTTTGATCAACCAGTCAAAATAATTTGATGATTTTCCCTTATTTTACATTCAAAGCACAAAGAATCAGTGGCTTAGGGCTAAAGGAGAATCGATAGTTTCAGTAACAAAAACAATACATGAAAAAGAGGAAGCTTTTAAGTACCTTGAAGCTGGAAAATACATGGGTTGGGCTCTGTTCTGCTTTACCTTCAAAGAATTAAAAGCGAGTCCTTTCCTACAATTATGAGACTGGAATTGAAAATGCACGTGTGTCACAAGCCCTGCTGTTATGTTCTACAGCCCAGCAGAGTGCTTTGAAGGAAGCTTAGCCTGCTCCTGCCTCTGAAGTGCAGAGTTCCTTGAATAGATACTCCTCTTGAACAAAACATCCCCAGGAATTAATACGAGTCACACTCTGTAAGTCGGCTTAGGAAGAGCTTTCAGGGCATTTCCTCAAAAGGACCTCAGTGTGTGCTGCCACGATAAGCTCCACTCCTCTGGGATCTGGCTCTTCCTTTAAGAATACTAAAAACTGAGCCACCTTTTTGTCATTTTATAGGCAAGCAAGCTGGCAGACATGATTAACTTTGGGATACGTTCCCTCTCCCCCAAATATCCAGCTAGCTAATGGGAATGGATGTTTGAGGATCAATAACATGGGCAAGTCCTCACTGCCTGATCTGCTGGGAGTGAGAGCATGGCAAGCGCTGTGTGAGGCAGGTTCTCAGCCCACACCTGAGACAAAGGAAGAAAAAGGGGTGATTTTTTTTTTTGGTTGATTTCTTAAACCCTTGTAACTGATGCAAAGGCTTAATTCTTCCAGCACTGGATGTTGTCTTTTATTAGTGCATTATTAGAACATTAGGAAGCATATTCAGAGAGACTCTCTGCAGCCTTCAAGTGCCTACAGGCAGCAGAGAGGGAGATTACTGCAGGGGGCTGGATTCAACATCCCTAAAGTTAGTCTCTTGCTTCAAATCATCCTGTGGAGAAGCCTTCATTACTTCAGGCCTTAAAGGGAATAGAGCAGACTTTCTTCCCAAGGCTAATGTTAACCTTTATGAATATCTTCCTTTGCTTCCCCAGAGAGACATCATTTTAGATCACTGTTTTAAATGGAAGCTGACTTTCTTTGTCTGTGAATGCAATGAATGAAACAACAAAGCACCTTAGTGCAGGTTGGTTTTTTTCTCTCCATACAGTGTAAATATTTGCTTCCAAGCTGTAGGTCTGTCAGATTTTAGTCTGAAGAAAATATTTGCAACCAAGATAGCAACGGCAAACATAAATAAGATGTATAAAGGAAATAATAGTCCTTACTCTAATGTTACGATCACGTACCTACATAGAAAGGTGCAGCCCTCCTGTTGTATAATCTACTATTGGTCCTGTTATGTGACCTAATTAAAACTCTACCTCGAGGATGTCCTTGTCATGCCTGCCAAAATATTAGGGTAATTTAGGAGTTCCCCAAGGAGGGACCTGTGAAACTGCAGACAGCAATCAAATGCCAGCTTTCACACAAGAGGGCTTACTTAGATGTTGTGAGAAGCTGATTTTCACAGTGCGGTAGGAATTACTCCTTTTTCCATCATGGAAATCAGCTCAGATGCTCTGTCAAGGTTTAATGCCGTCCAGCAGCTGAGTCCCACAGAGCCATCCATTGACAGGATGGGTGAGAGAATTGGAAGGGTGAATGAGATAAAGACAATTTAATAGGTAAAACAAAGTGGTCCTGTGTGCCAGCAAAGAAAAACAGGTGGTTCAGTCATCACTTCCCATGGGCAGGGAGATGTTCAGCCATCCCAAGGAGAGCAGGGCTCTGTCCCCTGTGACAGTGACTTGGAAAGGCAAATACCAATGCTCCAAGCATTTCCTTTTTCTGCCCCCAGCTCTCTATGCTGAACGCAATGCCATTTGGTGTGGAATATCCCTTTGGACAGCCAGGTTCTGTTGTCCCAGCTGTGTCCCCTCCCAGCTTCTTGGCCACGCTTCCACACTGTGCAAGGGCTGATCAGCAGTCACAGAAATGTCCCTGTGTTATTAGTGCTGGTTCCAGCACACCCTAAACACAGCCCCATACAGACTGCCAGTATGGGGAAGAAAATTAACTCTACCCCAGCCCAAACCAGCCCGTGCCCCTACAAGGAATTTTTGTTAGCAATTGATTTATATAATGGAGTTTGCCATAGAGTCTGTAATGACTGGAATCCAGGAACCTGGGCTCACACTTCCCAAAATGAAACAGGAGCTGATTTTGCTCATGGTATCTCTGTGCCAGTGAACAGAGGCAGGGGCTAGAAGGGAGAGATGATAATGCATCCTGGGGATGCATCAGAAGTGAGAGGGAAAGAGTCAGGGATAGAGAGAGGCAGCAAGTGAGAAGAGGAGGACAGAGAAAACCAGAGGAGGTTGGGGACCAAAGTAGGAAAACAACAAAAAAGTGACAGCATCCTCAACTCATGCAAGTTAAGTGCCATATAAATTCCATAATGATGCAAACCACCCACTGCTGCACTCTGAAGGACCAGAGTCCTCTGTTTTCCTCAGGTAATCCTCTGAGAAAGCAGGGGAAGCAATGTGTAAATACAAACTTCAGTATGTAACTAGTGTTTTAAAATTTGTCAGACGAGAATTTCTGTGCTAGCAATAACTTCGTCCTGTTCTCAAAACATGTTTTATTGGCTAGCCAGTTGAAGCTGCTACCTCACAAATCAAATAAATAATAATCAGAGGGTACCAGGAGATATGCAGGTCCATGGCCCTGTGCTAATCAGCTGTGTGCATGCAGTGGCTCAGATGAAGTATGCAGTACCTGGAAACTGGCCAGCTGTCAACCCTATAATCACTCAAACATCAGGGATGGTGATTTGTGAGTGGGCCCCTAACCCTTTAGTGAGAAAATCAAATTATAATTGCATGCATTCTACAAAAAATTACTGTACTGAGCAGCTGAAGAGCCTCCCACTTTCTGAAATATATTTGCAGAAGGTATTTATTGACTCACCTTCAATCCCAACTGAGTTCAGAAATCTGAAGTTTGAAGCACAAGTAGTTAATACAAATGATCAGTGGTAAATATTCTGGCTTGTTTTAAAATGTAGTCATTTCTCTTCCTTCGAAAATCTGGAGAGGTGGAAAAAACAAGTTTGTTGTGGGGAACCAGTGAATGGCATGATGTCCTCAGTGCTTAGTACAGAAAAGGTCAGACTACAGTGAGGACTTCTAGGGGAAAGAATTTCAGATTTCGCAGAGCTCAGTTGCTGCTTCTTTTTGCCAAAAGGAGTTTAAAATCAGTTTCACACTCCCCCAGCATTCTTTCAGGGAAGAGTAATGTAAAAATTAGGGTGACAAAAGCAGCTGTACCTTCACTTTGGGAAAAAAGAATCAAATTATTTGGCTTCCAATTCTTAAAAAAATACCATGGGAGTTCCAAATCCTTCAGCTGCTGCTGCCTCATCCTTTTTGGGAACTTTTTTTTGCATATTTACACTGGTAACACTATTGAAGTGCAAAATAGTGGTCAAGAAACCTTATCTGTGCAAATCAAGATACCAAATTCTCATCTCTGCCCGCTACACTCTGGGATTGCAGCCTGCTGGGTTTCAGTGTGGGTTTTGTTCTTCATTATTTTGATGTGGCATTGCTAATGAGTTGTGAAATGTCTTGTGCTGAGCATTCAGAGCCTTGAGCACATTCCTGCCTTTGGCAGCTGTGGGAGAGGGTTATGGCAGAACTGCATTTTGCCATCTGGATGGTTTCTTTTCCAGAGGCCCTGCAGGGACAGGGAGAGTGTAAATCTTTACTTGGCGCTTTCAAAGGGTTAACAAAGGAATTAAAAAGCTTCATTAGCATCGGAGGAGGATGGCAGTCGGCTGCTGCGCTTACACACGCTGCAGTTGGAGACAATTTTGGCACTAAGGAGTTGAGAGGCTGAGGACAAGTAAAATGTCCTCAGTAAAATGTAGCAGGAAAAGACAGTTACCTTAATGAGTACATGGGCAGTGCTGAAGAATTGGAGCACAGTACAAGATTCTTGATAAAGCCATCTGGACACAGGGGCAGTGAGGATAGATCAGGAGGAAGGAACCAGTTTATAACCTTGTGCATCAGTATTAGAAAGTTGCTAACAATGAATTTTGCAGCTCTGATCAGTTTTTGGATTTGAATCCCATTACATAGTTTTTGAAGTCATAGATATTCATTGAAATCCCAATCTTATTTTGGATACTTAAAATTCCATGCTCAAGAGTCAGAGAAATTTAAACCATTACTGTGCACACAAACAACATTAAAGGGATGATATTAAGCTGGTGGAGATGAATAATGTTCTTTAATGCATTTCTGTGCACGTGTGCAATTTGCTTGGTGTTTTGTTTCTCAAAACTATTTTCATCTCAGGGATTTATATTGATATTTGCATAGGTCAGCAGTAGACT
This sequence comes from Zonotrichia albicollis, assembly GCF_047830755.1. Classification (NCBI taxonomy): domain Eukaryota; kingdom Metazoa; phylum Chordata; class Aves; order Passeriformes; family Passerellidae; genus Zonotrichia; species Zonotrichia albicollis. The sequence goes on from NC_133820.1 coordinate 21,226,722, forward strand.
GGGAATCATTAGAGCAGCAGAATGTGTCACTTTAGGCTAATGAAGTATTTACCACTGCCAGCAGCAATATTGGTGTGAGCCCACAACAGCTTTGCCAGTGTTTCATAAGCATTTACTGAACAGCAAAGAAAAGCTGAGACTTGGGCCTCTGAGCTTCTGGTTCTGTCTCAACAAGGGTTGATACATTCCAGGGGACAGAAACTTCCCTCAGTGCTCCTTTCCCAACCCACACTTTCTAAGCTGCTGTGGTTGATCTTTCCCAGGTCTTAGCGCTGAACCATCTCCTTGGTAGTCCATACACGTGGGGTTCATCTCACTCAATGACATTATATTGGGGTTTTGTGGCCAGTTTTTTGTAAAGGGGAGGGGGAGGAAATGCAATGCAAATGTCTATGTCTTACCTGGTTTTCTAAGAGCCTCTTATAATCAAGTACAGGACAGCACATGTTTCACCTATTTAAAACATCTATTTTGGGCAGAGAAGTGTTGTGCTTTGCTAGTGTCTTAAATGACCTACATGGTTTAATTGAAATAACTACCAGCTACCCCAATTCCAGAACAAGTGTGCTTCTTCTTCTCTGTTCCTACTGCACCTTCTCCATCAGCAGCTCTTCAATATTCTCCTTGATTCAGTTTCTTCTCAGTGATAGCCTGGGATTCAACAAAATCATTTGATTGGTACCTGACCTTCCTCGTCTTCCTGCCTTTCTTTCCCTGCCCTCATGGGGTTTTCTTTGCACAAGGATGTTAATGACCCTTGAGGAGGAGTAGCCCTGTGAGGAGGGGCTGGGGGCGCTTGGTCTGTTCAGCCTGGAGGAGACTGAGGGGAGACCTCAGTGCAGTCACAGCTTCTTGTGAGGGGAACAGGAGGGGCAGGCACTGATCTCTGCTCTGTGGGGACACTGACAGGACCCGAGGGAATGGCCTGAAGCTGTGTCAGGGCAGGTTTAGGTTGGATATCAGGAAAAGGTTCTTCCCTCAGAGGGTGGCTGAGAACTGAACAGGCTCCCAGGGCAGTGGTCACAGCACTGCACAACACATCTTGACTTTGCCTACACTGCTGAGTAAAAGAGGAGCAGGGACTGATGTCTGGCTCCCAAGGTCCAAGCAGCATGGACAGGTTTGTGGCCACAACACCAGGTCCCACTAGAGCAGATAGTTTGAGTCTTTGACCTGTCCTGAGGCCCCACACCTTGTCTGAAACTCATGTGGTCCTAAATCAAAGGGATTATTTTGTGTGGGGCTCTTTGCAGGCCAAAGGCTTGCAAGGAATTAATCTCCACTGCAGCTTTTTGGAGAGTTCTGTTTATAACATGTAAAGAAGGGTATGAATTGCATGCTGTAGGCCATGACAAAAGGATATATAGGTGTATTTAAGGACACAAAGCCTGGAGACATGTTAGAAGACTTTTTTAGTTGAACAAGACCAAACAGGGTAATCATCTGATCAACAGTATATTTTTGTACCAGTTCTGGGAATGAACAGTCTATCAAATTTTATATCATGTTTTGGGTGGTCAATTTGGAGGATTGAAATGCAGTATGTAGCCTTCCTCCTCTTGTTTAATTTAGAAATATAGACATACCCACAGAAACCTCAAATTCTTTCTACATGTGCTAGTTCATGCATAAGAAACTGTGTAGTTATTTAAGCATAAAACTGGGAACTTACTAATTTGTTCTACTACTTTGAATCAACATTAGCTTTCCAATCATGGAGTAGAAAAGCTGTAAGAGTCTCCATTAGTCATGCATGGGGAGTTATAATTTTATATAGTTACATCTATATTAATATTTGCATAAAAATTTTTTATCTAGGCACATACCAGATGCACAAAACAGCACCATCCATCCTCTGCCAAGTGTGAAAACCAAAAGCATAGAAACACTGGATCTTATAAGAGTCAGAATTTTCAGAAAAAAATTTAAATGCAGACCAGCATTTTTCTGTAACTTCAATTAAAGGAATAATTAAAATAAAACCGCTTAGAAAGTGGCTCTGCTGAGCTAATACCTGCCCAGTTCTCTCCAGCACTGCCCAGGGTTCCTAGACCAGCAAGTGCCTTTGGCAGAAAACAGTAGCTCAGTCCTCAGTAGGTGAGAGCCAGGCACTGATAAATTTAAATCTGCACCAGGTGTCTGGGGAAAAACACACAACTCTTGCTAAGTCAAAAAATACTTTGGTTGTTATTCTCCCAAAGAAAGAAAACACTGGAGGTGCTGGTATATTGAAACCAAACTGTGATCCAGTTCCCTAAATTGAGGTTAGTAGCCTCTAATTGTCTCAGTTCAGTCAGATCCAGCACTGGAATGTCATTGTTTGTAACAATGGAGTTATATGTCTGTCTCTAGCAGTTTCCAGTGCTTTGAAATGCAGTCTTTTTATGCAAAAAGAATTAAAGAGAAAAATTTTGCTGGAAAACTCAATATCTTCCTTAAGTTTCGAACAAAACTGTGGAAAAAAGTCTACTCTGTGCTCCCAAGGATTATTTTTCAGTCAGAACTTTTTTGGTTTTTACATTTTTTTCAGAGCTTTTGAAATTTATGTTTTAAAGTTTAGCACATTGCATTAATAAATCAGAACCTTGTGAAAACAAATTATGAGGCTTAGTTATACGTCAAAAATATAAATCAGAACTTAATAGCCAGGATAGAAGATATTTTCTAATCATTCAGCTAGAGAACTAATTAATGCTATAATTTGTAAATCAACCAAAGAAATACATCCATGTTCTTAGCTGGAATGCATAAATCTTATGGCAAACTTAACACTTATAATTTGGATCATTTTGTTTAATGTTTATAAATCAGTCTGTTAAATAAGATTTGAGCAAGATCTATAAATTAACACACTAAATTAAAAGTGTGTGGTTTCTGATGATAAATAAGGATTTACAAGTGTTGGAGGTAACCAAACAAATTTACATTCCTCAATTAGATGGTAGTTAACCATTATAAATCAAAGCTGTAAATAATGTTTATCTCCTCAGATGTTCATGTTTCAGAAAGCCCATCCTAAAGAAAAAGAGAAAAGCGTTGAATTTAAATTGTTTCCTCTTTAGCATACAAATGGAGTACACACTAAAGACTGAGAGAAGCATGACTAGATTCTCCTATTTAAATGGCCACAATACCAGCTTTTGTTCTGCTTTTTCTGCAAGCTTTGCAAGATATATACTGGAATATAACTTGCTATAAGACTGTGGTTCATATTATTAAGCATATCTGCAAGTAGGAGAATGTTTTTCTCCCAAAAAATGAGCATGACCTGACAAGACAGAAGAGTATCAGACTTCCCTCTGTGGATTTTCATCCTTCCCCTCCCCTGCTCTGAGTGTCTCTGCAAACAATGGAAAGCTGAATACGTCTCATGCCAGAAGGCAGCAGGTTACTAAAATACCCATGACATATTTATGCAAGAAACATGCTGTAGAACATATGGGCCTTGGGAGCCTTTCCCACCTTCTGTCTCTGTGTATTTTTTTCAGCTGTGAGAAGGCCTGATGAAGAGATTCATTTAATTGGGAAAATGAATTTTAGGCCAGAATGAGAAAACAAAGCAATCAAAACAGGGTACTGTAGACATGAGCCTGAACTTCAAAGCACTTCTAGTAAAATAAATTTTGCAAACTCCAAGTCAAATTCCTAAACATAATCCTGGGTTAACAGGTGGAGAAACCTCAGACTTAAGGAGGCTGAAAACAAATTATCCATCAGGAGACACCAATTTTGAGTGCTTGACTGGACAAATACATGCTGGGCTCCAAGCTGAAAACAGGAACATTACAGCAACATAAATCAATGGTTTCTTTTGAAAATGAGGCCATGGGCTGGGGAAGGCTGGAAACACAGCTGTGTCAGCACTAGAGCTCACTCCTGTCTTGCTGCTGAAACCACACGCCTTTCTGAAGACCTTGTCTCAAAACCTCCACTTAGCATGAGAGCTTTAAGAGTGTAAAGAATCATAGAATGGGCCAGGTTGGAAGGGACCACAAGGGGATGAAGGGATGAAGGCCCCTCTCAGATATCTCAAGATTGAACAGGCCCAGCTCTCTCAGCCTGTCCTCAGTGAGATGCTCCAGTTCCTCCATCCTCTTTGTCACCCTCCACTGGACCCACTCCAGGAGCTCCACCTCTCTCCTGTACTGATGAGCCCCAAATTGGACACAGCACTCCAGGTGATCCTCACAGGGCTGAGCAGAGGGGCAGCATCACCTCCCTGACCTGCTGGCAGTGCCCTTCCTAATGCACCCCAGGGTCCCATTGACCCTCTGTGCCACAGGGACACGGTGCTGGCTCAGGGACAGCTCATTGTCCACCAGCACCCCCAGGTCCTTCTCCCCAGAGCAGCTTCCCAGCAGGTCAGTCCCAGCCTGTCCTGGTGCCTGGGGTTGTTCTTCCCCAGGGCAGGACCCTGCATCTGCCCTTGCTGGGTTCCAGGAGGTTCTCTGCCCATCTCTCCATGCTGTCGAGGTCCTTCCCAAGGGCTGCAGGGCTCTCTGGGGTACTGGCCCCTCCTGCCAGCCTTGTGTCACCAGAGAACTCCCTGAGGAGGCACCGACCCTCGTTGATGAATAAGTTAAAATAAGGAATAAGAACGAATAAGAGAAATAATGAATGAGATAAATAAGTTGAATAGTGCTGGGCCCAGTACGACATATTGGGGGACACCACTGGTGTCAGGCCTCCAACTGGACCTTATGTCACTGGCTACAAGCCTCTGGGATCTGCAGTGCAGTATTTTCACACTTCATAGTCCACACAATGAGGAAGAATTTTTCTGCATATTATTCACCCTATACAATTTTAGAAGCATCCACTTATATACTCAGCCTGGGATCAGTTGCTATTGAAATTAATTGCTGAGAACCTAATTCCAACAGGTGAATATCTGAGCAGTTAGTAAGAAAAGCAACAGTGGCAAAAAAAAGCTTCAATTTCTTTCACATTTTTGCTTCTTTTACTCCTTTGCTGTATCCTAATCATCTCCAGGGTCTCCATCTCCTAAACTAGGATTTGCTATTTGTCTTTAATAGGGTAGAGTATAAAATGCCAACCCTGATTATTAACCAGGTTTCCTAGATGTCAGTCCTACAACATCATTCTCATGTATCAGTCAGCTCATTTGAGGTTTGGATGAGCACAGTTAGCATAAGACAAATTGCCCTAATCATTGAAAGTAGTTTCAGTAAGTAATTTTGAACACAAACTCTAACAGTTTGTTGGGCTCTTGGGAACAGAGCCTTGGGGGAAAAAAAAGGACTGCACATATACAGAGAATTATCCACTAGAAACAGAAAACAGTTGAATATATTTAACTTTTAAGAATGCTATTTATTTTTATTTTATTATATATGTTAATATTTTATATTGTTATTATTATTTAAATTGTGGTAAATAAAATAAGATTATACATAGATGGATGTTTTTTCTTTCCTCTTTGAAGCTGATTATGTTACTATCAGTTTCTGTATTTCAGCTATGAAAAACTGGATAGTACCCTTAATTTAAAGATTCCTGGGCAGCCATGGGTGGGGAAGCACACAGGAATAGTTACCATTTACATTTATGAAATCAGCACACATGGATAAGTGTCCCTGTTCAGGCAGCAAGAGATGTGCTGTCTACAAGCACGCTGGCCTCACTTCACTTGGGACAGCCATGCATCCCTAATTTAGCTAATTAGGGAGTAAAAAGATAGGAGCTTTATATTTCCTACCTCTCTCCATGAGGGGGGCAGCCAAGGTGACTGCTGGTGTATATTGGTGCTGTTAAGTCTGTAGTGATCTGTGAGCATCTGAAAACTTCCCCAATTTTGGTAATCCGAGTGAAAGGAGAGCTTTTTTGCAGGAATATGTGATCTCTTTTTTTCTGGGTCTCCTGTGGAAGGGTCAAAAATGAAAAGGGAAGTGGAGAAAATTAACCACCCCATAGCTGTCACTGCATAATTCAACATTTCAAGCAAAATATATTTTAAAAAAAGAAGAAAAAGAAAAAAATAAAGCATGACGATTACAGAGAAGAGGATAGAGAATTTTATTTCTAGCAATTGCAAATTGTTGTCAGATTTATATTTGGGCAAATGTTATCTGACAAAACAGGCTATTTGATGCACCTGGGATGGAGATCTAGTTTAGCCCTTCTCCAGCAGAAATTGGTAAAATACCCTGATAGGTACTATTCGAAAATGGGAGCTAATACTACAATAGCAGCACAACTCAAATCCCTGGAGTCAGACCATGAATCTTAGAACATCACATGCAAATTGCTGAAACAGTAATCACGACAGTTTCGATGCAAGTAAGGTGCTGCTGCATTCAAGGTAGAACCTTCAGCTTCCTCTATAGGGTCACAGTATTGCTGCTTCAGTGAGCAGAGAAATGTTGTGCCCAGCATGTTTTGGTACAAAACATGTAGTGTACATGTACATGATGTAGTGTGTTGTAGTGTGTTCTAAGTTTCTCAGTTTGCTCCCCCATTTTATGTACTGTACCCTCCTTTGTTCTTTGTAAATGGTTCCTCTCTCCCCAGTTTTCCCGCCACTGCCTCCTTGACAGTTAAGTTGCCTAGTTACCATTCTATTTTTAGTTGCTAATGTTACAGTTTGTAGAACCACTCCTCCCTCATCCCACCTTATAAGTGGATATTTTCTCCTCCCTGGGCACAGTCAATCACTCCCCACTCCTCCCAGGTTTCGAGAACCTTCTCCTCTCTGGGGGTTGTGGTTGGCTGTGGTCCCGGGGCCCCTCCTTTACTTTGTATTTGTTGGTCTCCGGTGTATGTCAGTTATGTTCAGTACCTCCCTTTAAGTTTCCCCATTGGATAGCTGGGCTCCCTCCTCTCTCCTCCCCTTCCCTATAAAACCTCGTCGCTCCCCCTGTTCGGGGCCATTTTGCTGGTTGGTGCCCCTCCTTGTTGGTGCCTCCGGATCACCCAATAAACCGACTGTTCACCCCCAGCAAGTGGTCACCTCCTTTATCGTCTCGTGTGTGCAACTCCGAGCTCTTCCACCAGCCCAGCCTGAGGCCAGGACGCCGAAGGGGGCTGGCTTCCTATGCGCAGGGGCGTTGGCCTTCTCACCCCTCGAGCTAGCCGGATCTAGGGCCGCGTACGCCCTCGCGCAGTAGTGATTTCCCTTTGTTCTCTGGTTTCTGCTGTGGAGGAGATGATGTGGGCAAGTTCGCAAGGAGCAAATATCCATCACCAGCTTGAGGTATTACCATGGATTTCCATCAGGATAATATGACATGAGCAGAGATACCTGCCTAAAATCCATGTCACATTTGAGGCACAATGCCTCCAGACCCAGGGGCTCAAATGGCCCCAGGTGTGGCTGAGAGTCACTGCCACTCCCTCCTCAGCTCCCAAGGCCAGGAACAGTGCTGGTCTACACTGTGTCACATCCCATTAAGTCATTTCACTTATGATGTGATGCAACCTGACCCAAGATGTTTGGAGGGCTGAGAGAACGTTATCTCTGTGTCCACAGGCACTGAGCACCAGCTCCTAAGCCTGAGCACGCAGGCAGCGATTCGGGGGATCAGTGAATAGGGCTTTTCTTTTCTTTTGGGGGATTACATTGAGGCATAGTCATGAATTATTTTTTACTTACTTTACATAAGTCATACTAGGAGTCCTAAAATTCAGGTTTTATGCCTTTTGATATATATTTTTGCACCTCATAAGAATCAGCAATCATGCAGAGAACTTGAGCAAACCCCAGGATTCCAATGCTGGTACAGACGTCTGGGTTTATAAAAACACTCCTTTCAGCACTAGATTTATGAAATCTGGAGGTCGTGGATTTCTAATTTGTATTTTTTATTTATGTTAGAAACTCGTTTATGTTTATTTAGTAGAGACCCATGAACAGGCATAGACCTATTTGTACAATGAGTGAGGAGGATGCAAAGAGCTGAGTGGGGACCTATCAAAATTAATAAATGTAGATTCTGTTTCCATCTTTACCTATCCCTGAGAATACTATCACCTGATTTTTCTCTCTGGGCTACAAATAGTGAAACAATATCATAAAATCAGTAGATGTCTACTATTTTTAAATATAAGGATCTCTCAGACATATTTTCTCTGCTTTGATTTAATTCTCACTAGAAATAAACTTTAAAATAAAAGATAATTTTATTTTCAATTAATCCAACTTTTTTCTTTTCTGAAAATGACAAATCAATGTATTTTGACAGCTCTGACATTCTTACCAAATGTAAATGTGATTAAAAAAATTCTGTCAACTGATGTATTCTGATCAAAAAGGCATGACAACCAAAAGCAATGTTCCTGGTTAAGTTAACCTGATAAATAATTGGTGATTACTTATTTTTCTCCAATGAAGGCAGTTAGTGTTATTGACTGCTGAACATGTGCTGCACTTGAAATTTAGTTGCTTTAAATACATTTGCACTGAAACCCTACACGGAGACTGGAATAGGAGTATCTGCATCACCTTCCCATCCTCATCCTCCCAAATGTTTTCCCCTGGTAGGCAGGTCTTGGGTTTTGTGTTGCTGGAATGGTTCCCAACCCTGCAACCAAAGAAGAAGTTGAGATTCCTCAGCTCTGGTTTTCAAGGTTGTTTATTTTCTCTTATCTAATACATTCTTTCTATGACCTGCCAAGGTCTGTCTAGAATCTTGGTTTGAGGCACACTGACCACATTTGGGGCAGTGTTATCTTTTTATACTAAAACCTACATGTACTTTATTTACAATAATTTTCCAATACCTGTCACCTATGTTAGACAGTTTGTCTCTACTCTAAACCAATCCAAAAGTGCCACGCTCACAGCGGAAGATGGAGGAGAAGGAGAAGGAGAAGGAGAAGGACAAGGACAAGGACAAGGACAAGGACAAGAAGAAGAAGACGAAGAAGAAGAAGAAAGAAGAAGAAGAAGAAAGAAGAAGAAGAAGAAAAACAGGACAAGCCCAGATTCCTCCATCTTGCCTCTTGAACCCCCATTCTAAATCCCCAAAATTCTACTTTTCCTCCCTGTGACAAATTCACTACCATTCTATTCAAGCTCTTGTGGTTTATAACTCCTCGCACAAGCTGGTAATTGTTTCCATGGGTTAAAATTGAAGGCACAGGTGTCTTTGACTCCGTGCCAAGGTCTCTGAGCCCCTTGCCAAGGTCTTGAGTCCTCCAGGGCAGCCAGAGCAATGTCTGGCAGCCAGAGCAATGTCTTTATGTGCCTTCCGACAGGCAGGCACATAAAGAGCATTTCCAGCGTGGCAATCCCAATGTCTAATCCTGTTTGGGGTGGCTCTGTCTCTGGTCCAGCCAAATCCCACATGGGACACAGGTGTCAGCTGGAGCTAGGGGCAGCACCGTCTGGGTATCTCTACCTGGAGCTCCTCCAGGAACGCAGGCAAGACAGGGAGATGGGGGATAGGGACTGGATGGGGCTCAGCCACCCTCATGTCCAGTGTGTCCCATGGTGCTCAATGGCATCACACAGCTGTTAGTGGGGATGTCCCCCTCACTCTGCTCACCCTGCACTGCCTGGGCCATCTGCCTCAGCTCTGGTCACAGAACCCTAAGTCCTGCTGTAACCTCTCTTTGCAATAGGTCTAGAGGTTTCCAAATCCCCTGCAGACAAGCTGTGCAGGGTGAGGAGGGAGCAGGCAGGCTCCAAGCCAGGGGTGCCGGGTGGGAACTGATCCCTTCCTTACCTTGGGAGAGCAGAGCCGTGGTTCAGTGCTGTGAAACCACAGCGTGCAACCAGCACCTCCCCAGCCTCCCAAACACCTGCTGCTTGTGAAGCTGCTCACTCAGGTGTGAATTAGAGGTTGTGAGAGCCAGGCAGAATCCCTGTTTGATTCCCATCTCTCCCTCCCTGTGTGGTACCCACGTCTCTTCTACTCCCAGAGGTTTGTACATGCTGAGAGCATCCCTGACTGGGAGGGAGATGTCTCAGTCTGGAGCATCCGGAACTCTCAGTGTGTTCTGTTTGCTATTTGCCATTACATGATGCCTGCCCCTTTGATCAGTCCCTGTCACAGGTTCCTATGTGAATCTTCTTGAATGAGCAAGTGAGTGAATGTGCCTCAGAGACAGCAGGTTTTAGGGGAAGGTTGCAATTCCAGCTGACTCAGACCAATTTTACTGTCACCTTTTATCAAAGGCAGAAATCAAAACTTATGAAGGAAACATGAGTAAGCTATACTGTGCTGGAAGTGCTCTTTTCAAATATATAGGCACATTTACTAAATGTAGAAATACAGACATACCTACAGACCTCCTTATCAAAACATATATGCAGGTAATATCTTATTTTTCTAAATAGTCAGTTCAATTCACGATTTACAGATGCTTATGTATTCATTAGGCCATTAATTTAACAGGTTAACTGGAAGAGAATAATTGTTCTCTTTATAATTATAAAAATTCATCTAATCGTGAATACCTCCTGGTTAGTCATCTAGTGACAGGAAAGGAAGTGCATTATTTTCTTTTAAAGATGAGGGATTCAATGTTCTCTGACAAAGCATGGCTTGTATTGTCACACTGAAACCATCATTACTAGATGTTCTTCGAGCCTGCATTTCCACAACTGACAGCTCTGAGACAACTGTGTAAACAGCATCATAAATAATAGCCCCAGTAAGGGCATATACACTGTGCTGTCACTGCCCCTCATTAGTGGAGTATTTACATTTTACGAATAAGTAGAAAAAAATAATTTTAACTGTTGACTGATGTCTTGGCCTAATTTTTAGAAGGGCCAAGAATTTATCATGTCTGTAAGAGCCAGCTGCATGTGCTTTGCACTTCTCTAATGCCTCTTCTGTTTTCTGAATTGTTTAAAAGACAGAGGGAAGAAACAAATTTCCCTGTACTGAGCTTCCCACATCTGCCTGGCTGAAAAACTACACTGATAGATGGTGAAATACAGTTCTCATAATTTTTTTAACACAGAAGGCAGGAGATGCAATAGCTTTTAGACTACACTTTAACCTAAATTAGAGGCAAAATGCTTCAGCACACAACTGAAGCAGTACAAGGGAAGAAAATGCAAATCCCACACCCCCCTGGATAATTAGTAACCTACACAGCCCTGCACACTTTCTAAATGTTGCATTAAATAAGTACATGGAGTTCTGATTAACCATTAGATTGCTGACAACTTTTTTCTCACTTTGATGGGCATTGGACAGATTTTTCTCTTGGGAAAAAAATGCTTCACATAGATTTTTGTAATTTGTCTCTGCTATTGTAATTTTCTGCTATTGTAATTTTCTGCAATTATTCTAAAGCCCATTACTTCAAACTGATTTTGCTACCTGAAAGAATATGACCTCACAGTGTGTCTAATGGTATTTGGATAGCAGGAAACCATAAAAATTAGAAATACAAGTAGTTAACTTTACACTGTAAAGGAAGTTAAACAAATCCCACCTTTTGTGTCTGGGAAAACAATCAATTTGCCGTGGGAGCTGCTCCAGACATATCACTGTTGGTTTTGGTTTGTTGTTTTTTTGACAATGTTTTAATATGTTATTGATTTTTTGAACAGCTGAGTATGGTTTATAATAGCAATAATTTGCATGAAGCCAGCCATCACACAGGATAACACCAAATGTATAGAAGATTAACTTTTGCCTTTAGTAGTTAACTGAGAAATTAGCATGAAAGGTGGGGGTTAGTTTTTGTTCATTTTGTTGTTAGCAATGAGTGACATTAAGGTGAACATCACTTGCATATTTCCAGGTGCTTTTGGAGTGAAGGGAAAATATAAATGATCAGCTATCACTTTATGGTTTTCTAAGGCATTAGCTGGCCAGTAGTTTTGCAACTGGATCACATAAAGGCTGCATTTCATCAACTTATATAAGTATGTGTTTACTTCCTACTGGAGTTGCATGGTGTGGTGGTTTGACCAGGAAGGAGTGGGAATTCTGGGAAGCTGTGGTCAAACCAATGAAGGTTTTGGGTTTGAGACTGGCACCCGGTGTAGCCAGTGGGGTTTGGACACACCTCCGAGAATACACAGGGGTTAAAAAGCAGGGCACTGCCCTTGGCTCTCTCTCTTGGGACGTCGCAGCGCAGAGGTCAGATCTCTTCCCCCGTCCAGCCTCTGCTGCTGGGCGGGGGGAGGGGCAGCCATGCGGTAGGCCCGGGGCCTGGACAGAGATGGGGGTTGAGGGGGCTTCGAGGATGGAAGGGTGGCGGAGCCCCAAGAGACATCGGGCAGCCATTCCCCCCCCCAGGAGGGAGAGAGAGGAGAGCCGGCGTCTGAATGTGATAGCAGCCAGCCCGGGAGGAGAAAGGGGAGGGAAGAGTGCAGCCTGGCCGGCGGAGCAGCAGCACCTGTGGGAGTACCAGCATTCTGAGATAGACAGAGACTGAAAACTTTTAACCCTTTCTTTCATGATTGGGGCCTTGCAAAAATGCTAATCCTCCTCGAAGCTGAATAAGAAGGGAGATAAGAGATGAGATGAGACAAGGACCTGGCCCGAAGAACGTGGAGATGATTGGATGGGGAGAGATGATTTGGAGTGGCCTTTTGGCTGGACTTTTCTTGTGGCCATGGACTCAGTTGTTCCTGTGACACAGAGACTGCACTTAGGGGGAAGCAGTGGCTCAGAACCAGGAGGGTTCATTCGTGAGGACCCCCCGGCCCCAGGGGGTTGGAAAAATATGGGGGGGACAGATGTCCCAAAGCAGAGACTGTGCCTTTTTGGAGTGAGACATGGCATCCTTGAAAGACAACCCTAAAAGCAGCTCTGGTCCATGCCGTCAGTGGTGAGAGCACTGGGCATGGAAGGAAGATGTCACAAGCGGCAAAAGGACTTTTTCCGGGCGGTGCCGAAGTGACAGGGAAGCACACGAGGTTTCAGTGTGTTTCCAGGGGAAGCCTATGGAACAAGAAGGACTCCTTTCCTCTTCATGAACTGCAGTTTGAGTATACTAAAGTGTGGGGCCAAGGCTGGGCAGTTGATGATTTGGGAGAATGTATCGGATTGGGAAAGTCAGGTAGTGGGGAGGGGGAAAAGTGGTTTTTGTAAGGTTTTCAATTTTTTTTTCTTTTCCTTATAGTCTTTCCCTATTTTCCTGTAGTTTAGGTAATAAAGTGTTCTTTATGTTTAAGTTGGAGCCTGTTTTGCTTATTCCTGGTCACATCTCACAGCAGACACCAGGGTGAGGCATTTTCATGGGGGGCACTGGCTCTGTGCCAGGCTCAAACCATGACACATGGACTGAAAGTTAAACATGAATTTAAGGGTTTTGGCTGGATTGGTTTGTTTAAAAGAGCTTTGTTTCCTAAATGAGATGTGGCAAGGGCTTATTTGCATGTATCCTAACTCCAAATGTTGGAACCTGGTCTTCATGTTTTGCCCTAAAGCAAGTAGAATACTGGCCAATTTATCATGTGCATTAGATGTGAAGGATCCTGGGTTGTGTTCAATTCTGGTATTATTAAGAAGCCTTAAGACAAGAATATTAAAACTATGAAACACACAAATTATTACAAAAGCATATTTCAAGTGTACCTCACTGCAGGGTGTAGCTGTCATTTTCTCATCCTCTGCTATCTGCCCTGCAGCACTTTTTACTGGCTCCATCTCTCTTTTGCTGCTTTTTATGTTTTTACCTTTTTTTAATAAGCATATTGTTTTCTAACACACTTAGCCTGCAAGTTTAGTGAGAAGATCATGTTAGTTATTATTGATTGTAGCTAATTTATTATTATTCATCTTGTTGTGGAGACTGAAAGTCAAGAGTTTTTAATTCTTTAACCACAAAACTATTTATGCCATGGTGTCATCACTTGTACTGTGTTCTAGTTCATTTCTACAGAGGTTTGAAGTGCTCCAGAATAATTTTGTTGGGTTTTCTCCCAACTGGTTGTTTCATTTTTGTATATATGTACTAGAGTTAAAATTTTTGAGAAAAAAAAAAATCCAGTCATTATTATATAAAACATATCAAAATCTCATGTTCTTTTTTTTTTGTTTAAAATACGTTCAAGTTGGCAGCGAGTTACCTACAGGTACAGACTGTGAAAATGTCCAGGCTAGGATATGCTCTGATCCATAAATATGAAATACTACAATAGTAATAAAGATAATTTGCAATGGTTTGATTTTGCTCTTCAGTCTGAGGTGCTTGGTTCAGGCCTCTAAGCTCGTTTGTCTTTAATCAGCACCTGTAAAACCTACAGTTTTAAGGGAGTCATTATTCATAGAGAAAGCTTTTCTTTCTTGTAGAAGCCTGAAAATTGAAACAGCAGCCATGCAGCTCTCAGCATGTACAGCACTGAAATATATTTTGTGTTTCTTGCTGAAGTACTGGGTTTGGGGGGCCTTTCTTGGTTTTTGTTTTCACATGAATGCATGATATGCACAAAAGGTACCACTCTTGAAGGATATATTGCTAAAAGAACTCTGAAAGCCAAGGGGCAGTAAGCATTTAGGCTCTGTCTATGAACTTTTGGCACTATTTTTGGTAATTTTTAGAATTAATTCAGTGGATTTTGCATTGAAATAACAACTTGAAGGTAGGTAAAATCTAAGCTCTAAAGGATTGCATATTGGTTGTTAAATAGTTTATTATGACACCTCAAAAGCTATGTTTGGATGAACTTGGAGGAACTATTAATTACTTTCTGTACTTATTACTATTAATATCATTTCTATAAGCCTTGGAATTAAAAATGTAAATAAGATATTAAGCTGGCTGAGTATTTAAAAGGTTTAAGGGAAAAAAGGCTTATTAGGCTGTTTAGTGTTTAAGTGACCTCCAAAGGACAGATAACAGAGTAGACCAGCAAATTCAGATATTCACTGCAAAATAAATTAACTTGTTATTATCACATATTAACACATTATATATACCTCACTCTGCCAAATTGTGATTACAGGTCTGGAAGCTGTAAAAACGTAATTAATTTCTCCATATTTTTATTAGAATGCAAATACATCTACACAGAAGCAGGGTGATTTGTGGGTGGGTGGATACCTTGATTTTTTTTAGTCTGCACAGTAAAAGCACAATGAGAAAGACAGGAGAGACAGCACAGCAGAAGCTATGGATTTGGAAAGAGCAGAATGCACTAAGAAAAGACAGCTAAATCTAGAAAGGCAAGTTTTGGTTAGGTCCACATTACATTAGATTTTGTTGCCAGCTTAGTACATTTTCCATACAAAATATATTTTTAAATTAGTATTTTTATTCATAAATTTAGAGCTGTCAGCTTCCATACAAACTGAAGCCATTCCTCTTTCAATGGCTGCGCTTCAGAACCACCCCATCCCAAAACTGGAGGGAAGCATTGCACAGCCCAGCTAGGTTAAAGCAGATTAACAGACGTGTCTATCAAGCAGAAAAATATTTGGAAATAAATTTCAGGGTAATTCAGTAACAGGAATCCCTGGATGAAAGGCCATTTATGAAATTCCAGCTAATGGTGCGACAGTGACCACCCAGTGAGGATGCTCCTCTCAGGAATGTGCCACCTGTGGGCTGGGACCTTGTGTGTCCTCAGCACCTCTCTGCAAAGGCACCACGCAGCTCCCTTGGCACGAACCTGATGTGGGATTTGGGCTTTTCACCCATCATGTGGAGCAATGGTCATGTTGAGAGGGTATTGTGCAAAAGCTCACAGCTCTGCAGGGACTAGAATTCCTTGTCAGATAGCCAGTACTTTCCATTTCAGAGGCACTGGTATCTGTCTACAGAAGTTGTTAAAGCTCACTCAGAATGCTTTGCTTTTAACTGAAAATTCTAGTAAACCACTGATTTTGAAAACCTCCTGCCTTTGCTTTTAAGCAGAAAGATGAGAGTCTAGCTTTGGATTCTTAATTTGAATGGAACAGATCTTAATCTGTTTTCTGATTATCTGATTTCAGATTTATCTAAAATCAGATAATCAGAAAAGACAAATTTATTTATCTGATTAAAGATAAATTTATTTATCTGATTTCACATATTACTCAGCTTTTCAGTTTGCAAATCTATTCTTATTCTATATGTTCAAATTTACAATTGTAGTATAAGTTTTTAAATTGTGATTTTTAAATAGCTCTGGAATGTTTAGTAATTGCCACTTGCAGCATATGAATTATTTTCATCTGTCAGTATATTAAGAGACAAGGAAACATTCAGAGGGAAAATGGAAATATTTTTCTGGGAACTATGTGAATTGTGTTGAGAAAACAGAATGAAATCTTAAAAAAGAGAAGACCAGAGCTGAAGTAAATTCCCTGATAAAGACCTAAAGAAGTCAGAGGCAATATGGTTATCTTTCATAAAGCAAAATATAGCCTCTTATTGAACCTGATTCATGGTATAAAACCTGGCAGATTCCTCTAGTGCCTGGATGATTGCTGTTCTCAGCAGCCATAAGAGAGACAGGTCTTTGTCTCTTGATCTTGTTAAGGACACTCCAGGCTTTGCTCAGCCCTTGAGAAAGGAAATGTTTTAGACTGCCCTGCAATGATTGTGTTATTGCCTGCAAGGAAAGTTGTTTACCTGGGATTATATTTTATGCAATCATATAAGGACGTGGCACAAGATACAAAAAATTTTGGAGAATTGGAGTTAAAATCTGATCATGCAAATAAATTGAGGCATGTGGAGAATTATGTGGAGAATATTTCACATTTGGAAGACCCAGGGTCAGCTGTGAATTTCTTTCATCTCTGGTTTGTTGGGGTTTTTTTTTGACAAACAGGCTTTTAAAACCCTTTTCATGTACTTCTTTGATGCATAAATAACAACAACAAGTCAACATCAACCATCTGTTGCACATTAAGACTTCTCATTTTAAAGCATCCACTGGTGCCCTGTTTAATGGTCTTTTTGACTTAGTTGCCAATATCAACAGGATGAGCTTGATAATTGACAAGGGCATGTAATTGATTGTCACAGGTGGAAATGCACCGCTTATTACTGCGTACACTGAGAACAGAGTCTCCAGAGATGGTGGGGTTTGATCTCTAAAAATGTAAATCATTTTGGCTTTGAGGGATGACATTTGGACTTTGAGGCACAGACAAAGGCTAGCTGAAGGAAGGATAAAGGGGTCCATTGAAGAAAATGGAATCTGAGCTGCAATCTTGCTATAAATTTCTGGCAAAATACTTTTCTGCAGACCCAGTTTTCAGCAGCAGCTTTGACAAAGGACAGTGAGCAGCAGTGGAAACTCAAGAGCAGAGCAGGTGCTTCCAAGAAAGTGTCAGTGCTGTCATCCAAAAGCAGTAACCAGGATCTTGTGTCTGATGACAGTTGAAAAAGCAGTATTGGGAAAAAAAGTCTTGTCAGCACTGGAATTGCTTTTAAACACGATGTTTGGCTTGTTCCACAAGGACAAAGGGGAAATATGCATCATTGCTCATATCCCAAGCTGAACAGAAATGAGAAATTCTGCTACTTTTTGAAGGGAAAATGCAGGCTTTCAAGTCCAGTACAGAAAAACAAAAGAATAACTGTGGGGTTTTTTTCTCACCTTCACAAATGGAAGCTAGAAAGAGCAATAAAGTAGTTTTCTTAGAAATAAACTAGCACAATTTTTTGGCCCCACCTATTCAAAATAGCTCTTTAATCTAAGAGTCAGACACATGCTAAGCTCTTTTATGTCAAATGCACTTCAATATTTTCACCGCAGATGGTTCACCTGTAGAAAATATTTCTCATCACTACTTGAAATTTCCCCTCACACAGCAAGGTAGTATCTTCACAGTGGAATTGAGGAGCTACAAATTACAAGGGGAGACAGGAAATGTCCAAAGATGCCAAGGCAGCATTTGTTCTGAAGCTGGGAATAAGATATATGACCTTCCTGTCATCTCCAGGAACGATAGATAAGTGAAGTGGGCTAATGGAGCAACACAAAAGTGCAGTGTGAGCTGTTCATCCAGAAAAATGTTATCTGCATTTTAATGTTAGGGGTGGTAGCCACCTTTGAAGCTGGTTTAAGAAAATAAGTTTTGGAAGTTTTGCTACTTCACTGTAATGGATGACTATGCAATAAAGTCAGACCTGTTACAACATCAAAAGAGTACCACTACTACAAAAGAGCAGTGACACTTCCATGAATTTGGGCCAACACAGCTTGCAGGTTTCTCTGAGCTTTTGCTTTTCCTAGAGTTTTTGTGACATTCTCGGGATAATTATATATGCACAATACGTTCCTTACTGGTAGCCTGCTTCCCTCTTTTGCAGGTTTTGCTTTTGGTAAACATGCCATTTTTACTCTTTTTCATCCCCCATTAGGTTAACAATGGGGGAAAATCACCTCACTGATTTATTTATATATACTTATTAATCTTAATCTGCATAATAATTTTAGAAAAAGTGTTTTCTTCCTACTGGAAGTGGTCTCCAACAATTACTTTTATCTAAGAATTTTGTGTCGAGTGGAGAAAGGAAAAATTCTTCCTTTTAAAATGTAAAATGGCAGAAGTGGTCTCATTTTCATAAAGGCTGTCAAAGTTTTGTGAATCATGAAGAAATTAGTAAGACTGCAACCTGTTTGTAGATGTCTTGTGTGGTCTTGTGTCGTTTTAATGGCCAATTTTACCACTGTTAGCTCAATCAACACAAGAATTATATTTCTGAAAGCTAAGACAACTTGGACACATTTTCCAAATCTCTTTCCAACATGTTGGAAGCAAAGCAAACTACTGTGTTTACTGAAGAGGATAGCTTTCCTGTGCAAGTTTATTTTTATTCCTCTTCTTTCTCAGTTACAGGGAAAGATCCTATAATTATCGACTATCTTTTAGTGGTGATTTACTTGGCGAAGATTGATTAGCACAATCAGTCACTCCAAAGCAATTTTCATCACCAAATATTAGATGGTTTCTTTTCCTGCCTGATTAGCAGTCCTGCTGCAGGTTACACTGTAGATGTAATTCTATAAACATGGCTTGAAAAGTGTTGTTATATGAAAAATCCTCATTTAAATATAGAAATCCTTAAATATTTATGGGTACTAATTGTGTGCATGCACATATGTGCACATGACTGTGTCTCTGTATATATGCATATGAAGAAAATCTGAAAATGTTGATTCTATTCCAAATATGGAGCTAAAGATTTGTATTCAGAGATTAATCTTCCATATGTGTATATGAATAGAATTTTTGTTTGATCTTATCATCCTGCCCCAGCATACTCTGGGTAAAAGAAATAAAAAAATCCTTACATGTGCTTAGCAGAAAATAATTCAGATTTGCCCTTACAAACACCACTAGCTTAATACATTTTGAATCAGGGAGTGTGTTGTGCTGCTTTTGGTTGGAGTAAAGTTCTCCACCCCTTATTCTGCACTGTTTATGTCATGCTCACATCCTACACTATCCAACAATTTAAAGGCATGTCCAATACAATCTCCACCCCTGATCATTTTGAACCAGGCTAAAAGTTTTAACATCACAATTAACTCCTCCCCTCACTCCTAGGCTTCCTGCTATAGCAATTTCATAACACTCCACTCAAACAATGAATTATTTTCATACAGGTTTCATGTAAAACCAGTCAAAACCAGACCATATTTCTCAGACTGATTTGGTTTCTTGTGGTTTTTGATTTTGCTTTTTATTTGAATGTTTGCTTGTTGAGCTATTCCGTTTTAAGCTTTCTGCTTTAAAGGCTCCACAGTCTGTGCCTGTTTTCTAGGGCTGACTTGGGTGAACTGCTATTCCAGCTGAAGAAATCATGTGTAATTCCTATCCTAAAATCTTCCTCAGACTGATAAGAAAGCAGAAGAAACTGTGATCAACCACAGATTCAGCAGAGCTACTAAAGTGTCTGCAATCCCAGGTATTGCAAGACAATGTACATGGTATAGATCAAATAATGACTCTCAGAGCCATGTAAATAATACATTTGCCTATAAAAATGTTATGTGTGCATTAACAAGCCACATTTTATGAGCAACTGAACAAGACTGATTTGGTGTTTTGCGGCAGTTTCCTCTGCTGTGCAAACAGAATGATGAGTGAACTGCAGGTGCCACACAGGGGGCACAGAATATCTGTCTGATGGGGGCTTCCTTACCTTGAGCAACTTCTTAACCTGGGGTGATCTAGAAAAAGGAAAGAGACTTTTATTGCCAGACCATGCCTGGTGCAGCAGCCTTCCCTCAGCAAGGAGCTGTGCTGAGAAAGGAGAGGCTGAATGGGAAGCCACTGTAGGGGATGCAGGACTTGGGAGAGGGATGAGTTCCAGGGGCTGCAGCAGGGCCCTGTCTCCCACCTGTGTGGCAGCCAGCATCAGGAGGCTCCAAGTCTCCTTCAGTTCCTGAGATCAAATTATTTCCTGATTTCCCCAGAATTGATTTTCCTGCCGAGTTAATTCAGTTTTTCGCTTTGTCTTGACTTTTCTTTCAGTGCCTTGACTTTCTGTTCACTTCAGTTGGAACTGGCTGCTCAGTTCCAGCAGTGGACACAGGATTTAAGACCAAAATTTTTTATGAAACAGAAATGAAAGTTTTTTGGAGCTTCAGTGCACTTTCTCAATTTTCAAATGGGACAAGTCTTCCAGTCCATAGTTAAGCAGAAGTGAAAATATCTGTATCTATATCTATCACTATATATATTCTACTCTCCTATAATTCACAAAGGAAGATAAACCCAGGAAGACAATTTTTCCAAACTTGAAGAAGGCTGCTGTTTTTCCCTTGAATTGCTAAATTTATAGCCCTGTTTACAGTGAAAACTTAGCTCTATTTATATCTGTTACTTTTCTGTGTACTCATGTTGTATCTAATATAAGAGTTAATGGAGTTGTAGCTTACCACATACAAAAAGTGAACATTAGAAAATTAGGTTTTTATGCAAAATCACACAATTGGTATCTTATAAAATACTGAAAAAAATCATATTTTTGCACATATATCTAGATTTATATAAAAACCCAGTGCTAGAGGAAAATGTGTAAAAATTATTCCCTCTGATCTGAGGACAAAAACTGTGTGTTCCCATAGGAGTCCAAGCTTGAATTCTTGCTTTCCAAGTAGCAAAAAATAATAAGCAAGCAGGCTATACACACAATTCATTTTTCTAAGCACCATACCTGGCTGTAAAATTTTAAATACAAAAGATGGAGGAAAGAAAAGCAGATATGTAACATTTTAGAAATGTATCTCTGTTGTATTACTGTAACACAAAAAAAAAACCCCAGCGACAGAATTATCACAAAGAAATGTTATTATTCTGTTTAATTCCATCACTCTTCCTGACAGACAGGCTTTAAGTCACTAGTGCACAACACAAGTTAACAAAAAGATCAGAACTTCTTGAGTCTCCAATACTTCATTTTTTCAACTTCTAGATGCACAGGATATTTGGAAATATCACATTTATAATGTACTTTTTACAATGTAGGAGACGTCAGTAACAGAAATTGTCAGCTGTCATGGTTTAAGCCCTGCTGAAAACTAAGCTACACTCAGCCACTTGCTCAGCCATCATCTCTTCCCTTGAGCCCACTGGAATGGGGAGAGGAATCAAAGTAAAACTTTTCCCTTGAGATAAGAAGAGTTTAATAATCAGAAACGAAGTAAAACTCTGTAAAAAATGGTAAATTATAATAAGAATGATGGAAAAAGTGAGAATAAGTGATAACTTGTCCTGGTTTAGGTCAAATTTGGGAGAGAATCTCCAAAGGGGGCCCCTCCAGAAAGCAAACCCACACGGCCCCTCACCCCAACGGGTTCATGAAAGATTCCTCAGAGAGAAGCGGAACGAACCTGTTTATTTAACAGGCGCAGCACCTCCCAGCACACAAAATGAACAATAATGGTTGACACCACTCTGTCACTACTCTGAAAAAGATGACAAATTCAGAAAGTCTCTCTTGGGGGTGGTTGCTCTGTTCTCAGTCCCTCTGGCGCTGGGGCAGCTGCTGCCCAGAGTAGGCCCCGCTAGGCCACAGGGTGCAAACTCTCGGTGTTCCCAGGCCCCAGCCTGGAGCAGGTTCAAGTTGGTACAAAAAAAGTAAAGGAGAAATAGTCCAGGCAGAAATTTGGACTGTTTAGCAAAACTAGCTAATGAGCAGAAGCAAAAGCAAGCAGAAGAAAAGCAGAAGCAAGAGCAAGAGAGCACAGCGAAAAGCAAAAGCAGCACCATGTACTGCCCCATCTCTGTGTTCCGCCAGGCTGATAAGAAAACCCAAACAAAACTTTCACTTTTCAGAGCCAGTCTTGAAGGCACAGAACATAATATCCAGCATAAACAGAACACACCAATGGGGATACAAGCATCATAACGTCACCCTAGGACACAACTGCTCACCACTCACTGCCCAGTGCCAGACTCCCCCTCTGAACACAGATCAGGTCCCACTTTTTACACCGAGCTTGATGTCGCGCTGTCTGGAATATCCCTTTGGTCAGCTGGGTCACCTGTCCCAGCTGGGACTCCTCCCAAATTCCCACTCACCCCCAACTTCCTCACCAGTGGGACAGTGTGAAAAGCCTCAAAGGCCTTGGCTCTGTGTAAGCCCTGCTCAGCAATAACAAAAATATCTCTAAACTGTCAACACTGTGTTCAGCACAAATCAAAACTACTGCCCTGTGTCAGCCACTGGGAAGAAAATTCACTTCACCCCAGCCAAAATCAGCACACTAGCATATTAGTTTCCAGCTGTAACATTTTGCAGGTTTTTTTGGGTGTTTTTTTTGCAAACTCTCACCATTAGAAGCAGTGATGGCAGCAGGCAGTATGCAGTGTGATGAGGGTTTTTCATGTCAGGCCTTATTCCATTGCTGAATCAGCTAATCACCTTTGTACCACTAGTACTATAAACATACCACAGGTTATGACCCCTAAATTTACACCAGGAATTCAGGTGAAAGCAGTGAATGCATATAGAAGGACTGCAAAACTTCTTAACTAGCCAAATGACAAATGCTGAGATTATTTCAAGTATTATTTGTGGCAAATCACTATATTCCACTTTAAAAAAAAATGAAGAAAACTCACTGATCTGTAATGATTCCTGTTTCTTGCAGAAGCTTTGATTACTGAGCTGGAGAAGATCTCTCAGATCACGCAGTACCACCTCCTGTGTGGAGCACAATGTTCCTGCACAGAAGGCCAACAAGAAATGTACCTAACTTATTTCTGAACAACATTAGTGAAAGTGATTCAGGTTCATCAGTAGAAAGCATTTTTCCACCATCTAATTGCTTGTCTGCTAAGAAATGTTTCCTTTCATCTAATTCTGACCTTTTATTTTTAAACAGTTAATTCTGATTTGATTTCTAAAAAGAAAGCAAGCTTTCCTTTAGCTTTCTCTTCAGATGTAAGGAACTGGTAAATAGCTTCAAAGACTATTAAGTAATGCCAACTTAGTGCTCCAGTTCCATGATATATGATAATCACCTTTGCCATGGCTGAGATTTAATTGAGACCAAAAAAAAAAAAAAAAGAAAAAAAACCCAATCTGGATAGGTATTGGATTTTAAAAAAATCCTCCAAGTAGTCAAAATGAAAGTATTAGACATAGGAATCAAATCCAACCTTTTATAAATAATGCATTTTCTGCTGAAGTGAGGGATACATGTAGTTTTTGTTAGATATGTGTGGGTACTTTCAAAATAATCAGGCTGACCAAATATTGGAAATCTCAATTATGTATTTGCACTGAAGAACATACTACTAAATTAGATTTATTAGCACAAAATCCTGTGATAAGCTGTCAAATTCATTTGAATTCTCCCTGTAACTATTAGAATTTACAAAAGCAGGAATTAGAAAATGCATAACGAACATCTAATTCAAGTCCTGAGCTATGTCTTTGAACTGTGTGTTGTAAGTTGCAAATTAAAGACGATATCAAATCAGGAAATAATAAGTATCTTTTATGACTGGTTTTCATTGTGATACAAATTTTGCAGGAAACCTTTTAAATGATAGGCAGGAAATTAAGGTTTTTTCTGCTGTAAAACACTATAAATTCCCATTTCAGTGAGTGATTACAAGCATTGCCTGATGTCAACTGCCAGTGTGGTTGTTTATACTCTGCTCAGCTCTCATTTTAGATCCTAGGCTTATATCACAGTATTTTCTCTAAATTCATAATAGTTAGAATAATGTGCCTATAAGTCAGAACATTTTCCTAGAGACCATCTGGTGTCCAAAGCCATGGGAATGTTGGCTGCACTGCCTGACCCAAGAGGACATTAATCTTAAATGTATTACTCTTCATTTAGTGGAGAAGAAAATGAAGTCAAAAATTTCTCCTTTGGTTTCAAAGAAGAAAAGTTAAAAAAAAAAGGAAGCATTTGAAATAGATGTCAGAAAACTTAGTGATAATATCTACTCCTGTGGAGCTGAGGTTGAGAGCTTAAGAAGCTTGTTTCTAATTTTCAGATGAAGGATAATTATTACACAGCAAAAAAGATAAAAACCCCATAGTAAATGCTGCAACATGAGAACTGAGACAAAAGACAAGTGATTACAGAGAAACAGCCCTTTTGTTTTGGTCACAGCTGGATTTATAAAACAGATCTTCCTTTCCAAGGAGTGAAAGTCCTGCCTGCTGCTGTGAGGGGTTCAATCCTGCACCCCATGAGCTGCTGGATGCATCCCCAGCTGGAGGTTCCTTCCTGGAGGTGGGGGTGTTTGCCTGAGAGCCTTGGGCTGGAGATTGTACCTGGGGATGCCTCTCTGAGGAGATGTGCTGCTGGATTCCTGCTGGGGCAGAATGCTCTGTCCCTCCAACAGAGAGCTGTCGCCAGGAAAAGTGGATTTCTGCTTCCTTCCCACCTGTGAGCCTCAGTAGGGGCTGCAGCCACAGCCACCAGCTCCACATCAGCACCTGCATCTCCTCCTCTCTGCATGGCTGCCTGGGGGTGTCTTCACCCAGCATCATTTTTGGGCCAGTTTTCCCCTTTCCCTTCAACACAAACCTAACCCATAATTTTAAAGCTGCCCAGGGTTGGTTGAGAATTGTTTCTTGCACTCTCTAAGGAGAATTCCAATGTGTAGATGATGCTCAGAGCAAATGCTTTTTATCCTCGTTCTATGGGGAACTAAATAAAGCACTTGCCTGCCAGTGTTAGTATTCACATAATCAGACATGGTTACTTTCTTTGTATTTATTTTATACAGTGAAAAATACTCCATTCTTTTTCCAGAAGAGATTAATTTTATTTTAGTTTTTTGTTGTTCAACTTTTGGGTTTTTTTGAGAGAAAGTATCATATCTCAAATTGGAAGATGTACACTTAAAGACATTATAACACTGGAGATAATACAGCAACCACTAATCCAGCAAGAAGTCTGGGCATTGTCCTTAAAGACAAATAATAAACCCCTGATTTGCTGGTGATGATGCCAGCTCTAGACAGACAGTGACAGCTGAGCATCAGTGATGGATGAAGCAATTTCTGTGTGTGTATACATAAACTCTAGTAAAGCCACCAGGACTTGGTATTCTTTCCAATTATTTTAATTGGGTTTTGTCATGAAAATTAGCAGACTTAGACCCTAATCATCATGAGTCTGATTCTAAACATCTACAAGAAAGTATTTAAATAAATAATATTCTTAAGCCTCTCCAACTGTATAAATATCTGACACCCAAACAAATGTTTTTAAAATGAGATACACAGAGACCTTCCAAGCCTCTGCTATGTGGTTGATTTTAATTAACTAGAGGATGTGTGAAGCTGCAAAAAGATTTAGAACATAAAAATCTTGAAAAGAGATGCATTAATGAGCCTACCATTGGTTGTATTTATGACCACCACCAGTAAATAAGAATATATGTATTTTCTCTTACCTGCACAGAACCACTGACATTAAAAAAAAAAAAAAGAAAAAGTCCAGATGCACCAATGTTGTGACCCTCTTTACCTGTGCTGAAAGTACTTTTTGTTATTTCTCTGGCATACTGGATTCTAGCATGGGGAAAAACACTTAGAAAGGACTCTGATCTGAGAGGAACAACTGTTTTAGAGACTGACACTTAGCAGAAATTATGATTAATTTTTGCCACACCAAGTATTATGGCTGAGCACTGCAATGTATTTCTTCATTGTAACCATTTGATAGCAATCTATGCACAATGTTCAGATCTAAAATTAATAGTTCAACTATTGTAAAAGAACTTTGGCTGACAGACAAAGTCTGATAGAAGATAACAATACCAGGATCCCTGCTAATCGTTGTACTTCCTGTGGCTAAACTTTTCTGAGTGGGACTAGAGTACCAAGGTGGTCACAAGGAGATATATAAATAATTCATTTAAGGGACTGAAATTCCTCTCAGTTTGTCCCATGGGATGTGCTTTCCATCCCTCACTTTTAAAATACACAGGGATGGTAACTACTCAATGATAATCCCACTATCAAGAAAACTAAAGTTTACTTTCATTCCAACTGAGCTCTTTTACAAGATGTCTGATCTTGTTTTTGGAGTTCCGTAAAAATGCACAAAGTTACAAAATTAATAGTCAATTGTGAAAATTTCTGTCATTTATATACAGGCTCATATATCTTGATTTGTTTATCTTTAATTGTTTATCTTGTTTATAAAGATTAATAGAATTATAGTAAGTCTCATTGCCTATGAATATAATTACCAAAAAATTGACAGGTAGTTAAACAGGAACCTTTAGCAGGTCCTGCTGCTGGGTACATGTTGCTCCATTACAACCTCCCTGCTGAAGTGCAGACATTCATTTTTACCAGTGCTTAAATGAAATGTTGGATTCTGAACCACAATGAAGTAAATGGAAAGGAATATTGGGCATCAATGCTATTTAAATTATTTCTACACTTTGCATTCATATGGGGCTTTAACTAAGACAGAAGAACATGAATTTCTGACTCTTTTCTTCCTCCACTGAAAATGTGTGGTATACACATATATCTACACAGTTTATAAGCATATTACATTTATATTTTCTTTTATATGCATGTGCATACATACATTTAAAAAAAAAGGGTAAAACCATAAAATATTAAATTTTCCATTTATTTACACCGTTTTCCACAACAATAAGTACGTGAAAAGGTGATTTAAAATCCTCCTGTAATTTAAAATAAATTATAAGGCAGTTCCGACATCTAAACGAATGCCTGTTTCTGGAAAAAAATAGATTGCCTTTTTAAGACGATGAAGGCACCTTCTGCTGTGACTAATCTTATCCAACCATCTGAGAAAGGCATAGCAGGAAGGAATTTATTGAGTGTAATTATTCAGTATGCAGGTAGCAGTAAATAGCAAACAGAAGCTTCTTAGGGCATAGAGTCAATAGAAGAAATACTTATTTACTGAGGGCTTTTGCAAGTCTGTTTTCAGAGTAGAATCAACATTTAGGTCTTAGGAAGGACACATCATTATCTGCTGTGGAAAGACTTTGGACTAACAAATTAGCATTGGTTTTTGTCCCTGTATTATCACTCTTAAATATAGCAAAATATGGATAATACAGAGGTCTCATTTTATGAAATATAAGAAACCATAGTTCTTTAAACAAGCTGTTAATGCAATAAAACCAATTCTAATTAAAATCTCCTGCTGCATTATCCTCTTCTCTGGCTGTATAGGATATATATCATTTCAATTACAATATTTTGAAATCTATCAATTCATCATCTTCTTGATGGCCATTGTCAGAAGCTTTATGATCTAGAGATATAGATGACTAAAAATGTCATTTAGACTTCATAGTCCCTTTAAAAGGAAATCAAGTATTCATTACATTGATATCTTCACCATATAGAAAGGGAGCCTAAATGTGCTTTCCAGAAATTTGGCATATGCAGCTAATAGTAATTTTCCTCTCCTCCAACTGTTCTGCTCCTTTTTAGCCTTCTTTGGCTGCTTCAAACAGAGAGGTGAGTCTTCTAGTAAGAGGTTAGTCCTTATTTCTTGGCCTCATTCTGATAAGATAAGAAGTTACTGGAAATAGTCTGTAGCTCTTGT
Organism: Zonotrichia albicollis; assembly: GCF_047830755.1. Taxonomy (NCBI): domain Eukaryota; kingdom Metazoa; phylum Chordata; class Aves; order Passeriformes; family Passerellidae; genus Zonotrichia; species Zonotrichia albicollis. The sequence goes on from NC_133820.1 coordinate 21,254,623, forward strand.
TCCCCTGAGAAAGAAACTTCCGATTTTTGTAAAAGGTTCCTTCCTGTCCCTCACTCTATCTATGTCTATCAATCCTAAATTATCTTCCAAGGACTTGAAGACCCTTTAGTTTTATAATTTCATTTTAATTCTACAAACGTTTTTACGTTTTATTTTAGCTCCTCGGTTAGGCAAATGGAATAAAATAATTTTCAATTTTTAATAGGTTATTTTAAAGGATATTTTATTTATTAGTATTAAAATGTTATTCTAAGCATCTTTATTATAGAAATCAAGAAAACTTAAAGAAAAGACAGTGCTGATAGTATCACCTTTCTTTTTCCACTTCTTTCAAACCTGTGAAAGATTTGCACATACATCACTTGGATATTTCACTTTATACTGTCTTGTAAATTCTTAAGGGAATATGTGAAGAATTTATATGTTTGGTAATCTTATAGACAATTTCCACATTGCCTAGTATTCTGAAAGCTTGACAAAAAATTAATTTGTTAATGGCTTAGTGAATAGTCACACTGGGGTTTTGCATATTTTTTCCTTGTGTGCTGGTATTTTTGATAGTGCTTAACAGCTGTTCAGATTGCAATTTTATATTTTAAATCAAATTTAATCACCTTTACCTAAATGCAGACTCATTTTTTGTCATTCTTCTTTGTTGCTGGTAACACATAAAGAAATATGGAATCATCCCCCAGTAACAGCATTTAATTCACAGCAGCTCCGTGGGTTTCTGGGTGACCCGGATGTGTTATTGCACAATATTTCATCTCCTTCACTCTGCCTCTTTTGCATGACATATCTATTATTTAAAATATAGGATGGTGTCATCCCATATCTTTTTCAGTCTTCAATGTCTTTCCTCCCATAAATATTCTTTGCCCTCCCACTTTATGGCTTTTCATTGCCATGATATGAGCTTAGTCCCATTGCTTCTCTCAGTTCTGTCATTTCATATTTACAGCCTCGCTGTTATCAGGTGAGGTATCTCCTCTGATGGTCCCATTTACAATCCTGTGCTGCATTTTTATGTTGTTTTGGTTTATTTTATACTTTCAATTGAATTACAGGTTTCACTAGTATTAGACTTTGACAACTTAGGATGACTTTCATCTATTATCTGTCCTAGCCCATGTCATTCTTAAAGCCTTATACTCACAGTTTGATCTCACTGTGAACTGTATTAAAAAAAAAAAAAAAGTCCACTTTATTTTGCTCATTCCATTCTCATTTGAACATTACGTTTTTAATATGATATACCTATTAAATGAGTACTAATTTTTGTGTCTTTATGAGTAATCCATACTTTCCATGTCAGTGATAGAGAGCATACAGACTACCAGGTGTCCAAGCCTTGGAATTCAGTGACATCTGTGGGTATCTGAGTTTCCACAACTGACTACTCTTACCATTGCGATGGGGATTACAAATCCCATTGTACTGCAGTGACATTTCAGCAGTTTCATGTTAGCACTTCAACCTTGCTGCCACTTCTTGCACAGTCTGAATACCTCCCTGAACATAATAATTCTTTTCATCACTTTGAAGGTATTTCTGGCATTCTATTTTTTTTCATTTTTACAATTTCTGCCAGTATTCTTGACATTTAGTCCCCACCCATCTTCACCTTCCACTCCGACCTTCTTAACTTTTCATTGCATTTCTCCCTATTACCTCCCCAACATTTCTTCATCTTTCCTCCCAGCTAACAGTGCAAAGGTATTTGGAAGGCTGGTGTATTTTCTTTTAATTTCTCTGTAGACTCTTTCCAAAGAAAAAACACATAGTTCTGAAGCATGGAAAAAAGGCAGAGTTCCCAGACACCTGAGTAGGAAAGCTCAGCCTGATCCAGGAACTTTCATAAAATCTTATTAAACTCCTGCTACACATTAGGTTGTTTTTTAAAGTTCCCAAATGCAAATATAACAGCTACCGAAAGCAAGAACAAATCCATATGGCTCATTAGTACAAGAAATAAACCAATGCATAGAGTTAGTCATCATTTCAAAGGGATGTGAGATAGGAAGGCTCTTGAATATTGGACAGAAATTATTGTCTCCAAATAGCATATCTATTTCTAATTTTCACAACAGTCCTTTTTGTCTTCCTCAGACTGGGAAGTAATTTTCTAGCCATAGAATTTATCCATTTTAATTAAGTAATCAATTTGTAAAAAACCAACACATTTTGCTACTACATTTTGAAATTCACATTCTTCTTGCTTCTTTCTTGGAGTGGGAAGAAGAGAAAAATTCACTATGACAAACGCAAATTTGCATATTTTTGAAGCTAGGGACATGGAGTCACTCCAAGTCATTATGGAGGTGCTAGTTTATCATGTCCACATGCACTTGTTCATACACAGCACCATCTGATGCTTTTGTGTGAAACAGAAATATTGGCGTCGAGTTAAAGTTGACACAAAATTCAAATAGTTTTGAAAATAATTATGGCACAGACAGTTTGGATCTGATCCCAGCCTTCAAGGATGTCACAGAATTTCCATAAAGCTGAAACTTATTAAAAAAGGAAAAAAAAAAGCCAGAAAAAACAACCCCATAAATTTAAAACCTTGTGTGGTCATACACAACAAAATAGTGTAGCTCACTTAAAATAGCAAGGAATGGAGATTTATGGGAAAATACTTTGAAATTCATTTCTGTTTTCTTTGGTAACAGTGAGGCCTAAATTTGCAGCATTTAAAAGTTTCTGCTCTCTGCTAGCTTTTTTTTCTGGCAGCTTGTGAGACTGGTTCCAGCCCTGTTCTCCTGGCAGATGGAGCACAAGGAGGGAAACATCTGCCTCTGTCTGCCAGGGCACTGAAGGCACATCTAACCTAAAGTATGGGAGGACTGCTTCCAGAGTGGGAATTGGTGCTATAAAGCACAGAAAGAGGCTAGACAGTATTTTCTTCTGTACCAAAACAAAGTGAATTGTTTCAATGAGAAACTGATGTAAAATCATTGGCATTCCCACAGAGAATTCCCTGCAAGGCACGCTGTTTCAGTGGGGAGGCAAGGCAGTGGGATAGGTGTGATGTAGGCTGAAAAGAAGAAATAGCTCTTGCAACCTACCCCCATCTCACACTTGTGGCATTCACATTCTCTGAAAAAATCCCTTCACCCAGGATTTTTCTCCTGGGAAGCTGAGAAGCCTCAGAGAAAATGAAAACAATTCTTATTTGCTTCTCCTGTGTTGTGCTCCCATGTGGAATGTGTTTGGAGATTGTTTACCCACAGGTGACTGTTTAATTGGATTCTGGTGTGAGTAATTTTCATTCATTGGCCAATTACAGCCAAGCTGTGTCGGGACTCTGGAGAGAGTCACGAGTTTTCATTATTATCTTTTTAGCATTCAGTAAGTATCCTTTCTGTATTCCCTAGTATAGTATAGTACAGTATTCTTTAATATAATATAGTATTATAAAGTAATAAAATAGCCTTCTGAGAACATGGAGTCAGATGCATCATTCATGTCTTTGTTGGGGCATCCTGGCAAATACAATACACACCCTTACTTCACAGTGGTGGGAATCAATGTGCTTTCAGTATCATGTCACTGTTTCTAGGCAGTTTTTGGTCCCAAATGCCATTTTTTGAGAGCCAGACATGCAATGTAACAGGACCATGGAACCTTTTCCTCTCAGCGCCAGACCTGCAGCTGCCTTCAGGCAGAGGCAAGCCCTCAGCACTTGGCTCCCTGGCTTCCGAATGCTCCTTGTGCATTCAGGCTGCATCTGCTCGTGAATCAGACCCTTCGTTCTTCGCACCAATGGGGCTCTTCAGACAGATGAATCCCACTCAAAACAGAGAGGCAATTTCCAACCCACGTTTTGGATGAGCAGTGTGAAAGGTCTATAATGGTTCATCTCCAAAGAGCAGCATGCCACAGACATCCGTTCTGTGTGTGCCTGTGCAGGCACTGCTCACAGCCAAGGGCAACACCAGCCAGACTGCTGCCAGCAGCTGGCTGCCATCCCACTGTGGTCCTACAAGGATAGAAAGCTGTGGGGATTATATAAAGTTTCTGTAAGTGATAAATGAATAGGGAAAACCTTGCTGCAACCCTGTACTCCTGAAACTGAAAAGGAAGTTGAATTTTTAAAAATTTATTGATTTATGTAATCAACACCAAAACACAAATGTTTGCCCCTGTGACAGGATAAGAGGGGAGAAAGGAATGAACTGAAAGGAACAAACGCATACCCCAGAAGGGTATGGGTTATTTATTACCAGCGCTCATTCCCAACTAGTGTGCATTCCTAATGCATTCATCTACTCAACTCAGTAAGAGATTGGGGTATGCAAAGAATCTGGGACTGGGTTTAATTTTCATGCTAGTCAAAGTGATTTTTCTTCAATCTATCATATACTGTATTTGACATATAGCTTTTCCCTTAATCAGTAATTGACTGGTACATGCTTTGTGCTCCAGTGAAGGTAGATTTAATACACTGAACATCACAATGAGCTATTTTTTTCTTTTGAATGACAAATTTAATTTTTGTACGATGCATTGTACTATTTTTTCTACTAATTTCAAATTCTTCACCAGCTCTTTGGTCCATCATTTCATAAGTAATGTTTTCCTTCAAGTGAACAAGGATACTGAAAACATCAAAGGTGCCTTGACATCTCTCAATAGACCATGACAGCCTCTTTCATTCTCCATAATTCTTAATGTGGAGACATCCAGAAAACGAAGAAACACAGGACTGTGGTAAACAGACTTAGGAAAATGAACCACTGTTTTTTCAGTGATTTTAAGAGTGGAATTTCAGATGATTTAAGAGTGGAATGTCCAGATTATGTGGACTAGGAGATTGAGCAATTTACCTGGCCAACTAGTGGAGAGACACACATGTTAAAGGAAAATTTAAGTCACCTTCCATGAGAGAGTCATAATTTAGTTTCTTTGTCTAAAACTGATTTTTAAAGTCAAAATAATTTTTCTGGTTTCATTCTGAATCTTGGTTTTTTGATTTTGGGGTTTTTTCCCTTTTGAAAACAAAGAATTTTGGTGGGAAAAAAAACCCACTTAAAATAGATCTAGGGAAAAGTCTTAGTAAATATCCATTAATTTCTCAATTGTCTAAAAAATTATCATCTTATTTGCTTTGCATTCAATTCTGTTAAGAAATGAAGTTCTGAGACTTCTCAATGCAAAACTTTTTTGGCTGTATTTCTGATTGCAAGCTTCCCTTCCCTTTTATTTTCACTACTTCTTGTATGACTGACAGAAGCCAAATGAAACTCTTTTACTGGCATTCTTAATATGAATAACAAAGCAACTGGAGCTGTGAAGCACCACTTCTTGGCTAAAAACAAGTGGTGAGTGTACAGTGTGGAGGAGGGAGAAAGAGGAAAGGGAACTGATAGGTCTCAATTTTCTTTTTTTTTAAATGTCAAACATGCATGAAGTTTGTCTGACAGAAGAGGAGATTACAAAAAATGGGTGTAAAACACTTTATAGATTCTCAGGGTATCAAAAAAAATTCCAGACAGGGTTTTAAAAAAACCCCAGCTGGATGGCTGTACTTTCCCTCATTTAGGAGAAAGATCTGAACAATTTGCTTTGAAGGCAGCACAAAGACTATGACTGAAATTCTGACATATTATTATAATAAAATAGCCTTGCTAGATTAGTAATAGGATTGCCCTCAACAATCAGCCCTCCCGTTCTTCATCTGCATTTCTTCTAAGGGCAATACAGAGAGAGAGGACATGCAAGGGGACAGAAGGGCTGGAGTTTAGGGAGAGGGAACTGCAGGAATGCTGCTGGAGGACAAGCCTGGTGCCTTTGTCAAATGCCAGATGGATCACAGGAAGGGTAAAAAAAAAGCTTGAGGGAGCACAGCACTGGGATGGTCACACCTGGAACAGCAGCAAAACTTCCAGGCCTGGCTGTCCTTCCCAGTAGCAGGAGACCTAGAACCACAGGGGGATAGGTTTTCTAGGTGACCTTCATGTTAACCAAAGTAATCAAAGAGCACAGCAATATATCCCTTTTTTCAAATGCTGAGTTTTTTCATTAATTTTAATTATATTAGCTCTAACGTTACAGTTAGAAGCATTCTCTTAATACAGCAGAGTAGAGTGAACCAGCTTGCTCTCTTTAAATACTTTGTCATTTAGAGTACTAGGAGAAAAAAACCAAAACAAAACACAAAACAAAACAAAATCGAATGTCACATTACAAATGCAATGAAGAAACAGCAATATCAATTCAGCCAATGAAAAATACATTTCTGTTGATGCTCAAGGGCATATGAAAAGTGTTAAAATATATGAGTGAGGAAATGCACTCAGTCAGATGTACAAATGACAACGATTTGGGGAAAGATTCAAAACATTGTGAAAGAAATTCCAACAGGCATCCACAAGCAGAACAAATATACTTTCCCAGATATGATGTCTGGGAGGTTGCACAGCAGCTCATTCGGCTGTATGAGGTGACAATATATCAGGAGATAATGTTCCTACAATCCCAGCCTCTGCAGAAAAGGAAAAAAAAAAAGAAAAGAAATGAAAAGGATATTAAAATTTGCAGCAATGATGCTCCTCTTCTTAGTTTTGGATGAATCAGTCACATTGAATTTTCTGTTTGTCACTAGCTTAACCATATATTTCCCCTTGGTATGAGCGTACCACCTGGTGCAAAGAGTAGCTTCTACTCACCTTTTTTATTTTCTTTGATATGTCATATTCTGTTTCATCACAGTTTTCAAAACACATTTTGTTTTCTTGCATGGACATAACACTATTTTCCATTCCTACTAAGATAAACTTTTCACATGCTTTTTCAGTATCTGGCTCATTTTTTTCATAGTGACTGTGCATTTTGTGTCACAGCCAATACTAAACCACCCAAGGTTTTCTCCTGCCACATAGTGACAGGTTCACTGTGGATAAGGGAAATGCAGCAGCTCTTAGGTGGTGTTGTATTTCCCAGTTTGGGTGCTATTTGGCTTTGGAGTCTATTTTAAAACCAAGCATGTTAGCAGCAGTGACCTCAGCCCATGCATAATTCAGACTCTACCCCACTCCAGAGAAAAAGAACTGAGCTGCTGCCTCAGTGCTCCTGATATTATCACAGGGTCTGGTGCTAAGATGCTATGCAGAATAGAAGTCCCACAGAAACCAACATCCTGCTTGCTTGGATCCTTGTTTAAAGGTTTCAAGGCTGGAACCATCTCAGGGGACCTCTGTCACACAGCTTTTCCTGTTGAGTCTGCAAAAACCTGATCATAGAGGCAGCTGTGGGACCAGGCTTTGACTGCTTGCTACTGCTCTCTTGAAAGAGCTGTGTTCGTGACAGAAGAGGGAAAAGCTTGAATCCCTCACCTTTCCTTATGCATCGTCCATCATATTCAGGCCAATTCCTTCAGCTCTTTGACTTGGAAGGACCCTTGAGAAGGTGTGTGACCTTAGGATGGTGTGAAGAGCAACTCTCCACAAATCTGCAGGTGGCACTGAGCCAGAGGAGGAACAGCCAATGCACTGGGATTCTGAATGAGTTGCTCAGGCTGCAGTAATGGTCTGGCAGGAACCTCACAAAGGTCAAGGATGCAAATCCAAACCTTGGACCTTAGAGAGGATTATACCACACACCAGGAAGGCTAGGGTATGAACAGCTGGGATGAGCTCTGAATGAAAATGACCTGGTGATCAAGACGGGCAGTGAGGTGAACAAGCATCACCAATGTCATTAATTTTAGGGCTCTTGCCCTTGTAACAAAGAAAGCCAACAGCATCCTGGCTTGACTTGGTAAAAATGCAGCCTGCAGGTCCAGGAAGGGGATTCACCACTTCTATTCAGGATTTGTAAGACCATTTCTGGAGAACTCTGTACAAAATTTTGGCTGTCCAGTGCAGGAAAGGTACAGTCATGCTGAATGAGTCCTGCTGATGGCAATGAGGACGGTCAGAGCACTCTATATAAAACAGCTGAGAGAGGTGGGATTGTTCAGCCTGGAGAAGTAAAGGCTTAAGAAGATCTCACTATTTCCTGACCTGAAGACACAAAAATGGTGTTGCCAGACACATGAACTAGTACAACAGTAATAGTAGTAGCAGCTCACTTTCTTAACATCTTTATGTATCTTGGAAAAATAGTACTCATTGGAAATGCTTTAAATTAGAATTGTTCCATTTCAAGTTGTATGCAGAATAATACATTGCACTTTGAAAGATATTGTTGCTCCAAAGTGTGGCACTTAGAAGTAGAGGGAATGACAAGATTTAGACGGATTTAATTCAGCTGTTTCTACATGTGCTCTGACTAATGTAAATGGTGGCATGCTAATTAATACATGAGCATGAGCTATGTTTCCCAAGGATCCCTGCCTCTCCAAGGAAATGAAGCAGGCAGTAGGGCTTAAAACCTTTACTATTAAGTCATTGAATTCTTATGTCTATACTGACTTTTTATTGAATACAATGGTATTAATTCTCTTGAAATACTTTGATGGTATTTGTGACTTTAGCATATGGCTTCTCATAAACAGTAATTGTCACTGTCATATTTTCTGGAAAAATCCCTTCTCCAGGATTTCTTCTCCTGGGAAGCTAAGAAGCCTCAGAGAAAAATTAAAAAAATAATTATCTGATTTGCTTCTCCTGTGTTTTGCTGCTTTGGAATGTAGTTTGGACATTGTTTACCAACTGGTCAGTGTTTCATTGGTTTCATGTTAATTGTTTTAACTTAATGACCTAATCACTTAATGACTTAATCACTGTCAAGCTGTTTCAGACTCTGAGAGAGTCACAAATTTTCATTATCATTCTTTGTAGCCTTCTCTTATATCTTTTCTCTATTCTTTAGTATAGCATTCTTTAATATAATATAATATAATATAATATAATATAATATAATATAATATAATATAATATAATATAATAATAAATTAGCCTTCTAAGAACATGGAGTCAGATTCATCATTTCCTCCTCCAACAGGGGACCCAGAAAATCCACACAGTAATGAACATCTCTGTTAGGTTTAGAGATGGTGTGTATTTTTCCCTATTTCCTGAGAGAGATTCCATGTACAGACTTACTGAGATTCATTGGAACTGCCCACTGATGGTAAGAATGGGCAGTGCTTTGCACCTGGTATTTGGAAACATTCAACAAGCTTTTAATATCTTACATGTTAGAAACATCCTTGTAATTGAGTTGATTTTCCAGTTTGAGCTCTGGAAATGAAACCAGATAAGTCATTCAGACATTTCAAAAAATAACTTATTTGTACAGATGAGAGGCACTCTGTGTGAAATTGCACTGAACCACAACTTATGTCATCAGCAAAGGTTAGGTCCTCCTGGGGACACAGAAGAGATCCTTATCACTTGAACTAACAGCTTCAGTGGCTGCTCCTTCTCTGGACTGACCACCCAGGTGGGCAGGGCTGACTTTTGCAGTTGATTTCACATCCATTGACCATAGGAAAAGAGATAGTCACAGTACTTAAGTCAAATTTCTGAAGCAATGGTGCTTGTTACTTTGTTATGAACTCTGCTACTTTGGCTTTCTCGCTTCTTTTCCCATTTTGCCTCTATTCACTTAACCTTCCTTGTGCATTTATACTGCCTCTGCCTTAAACCAAACTTCTGCTAACATTCGGAGTATTATACACGCTGTGATACACCTGCTATGGAATCAGGGTACTGAGCTTTGGTGGTTGTGCTTCTAGCAGAGGAGACATCTAAATGAAAAGGAGAAATTGTTGCAATATGCTGTAAGTGTTCTCTAACATAACACCACTGAGAAACCAGGACTAGACCTCATATGCTAACTCCTACGAGCAGCTGTAAGAGCAAAGCTGTTGGTGCTCCGAGAAGTTTGTCACGTAAATAATATTTTTTTCTTTCTGCTTCAGCCTTAAACTGTGAACAGAATGAAATTAAACTTGGAAGAAAGCTGTGCAAACCACTAAGTTTTAATCCTGCACCTTTTGAGATTAATGTGAACATCCCTATAGTTGGAAGGTAAAAAAACCTTCTAAGTACTATTGATAGGGATGCGATAATTAGCACTCATGGACAAGATTTTCCCGTTTCCTCACTAGATAATGGCTTTTCTGCTTAACTTTTATCTTCCTCTCTCTAGTTCTCCCTCAAATGTACGTAGCAGCATTCACTTTAAAATCCGCAGGTTGACTCTTCCTGCTCTTCTTTTTTCAATAATCCTTTATGGACATTACACTCCACCTTCGTGCCTGTGTGTGTTTGTATCTCGAGGAAGAGCTGCTTCAGACAGTGAATTATACTAATACCTCGTTTAATAACTAACCCAAACATTTGCCCTTGACATTCTCAGCACCTCAGTGCTAATTAAACAAAATAAACAGAGCCTAAATGGAAACCGAGCAAAGTACTTATCCTTCCTCAAAGATTTAATTTGGGATCAGCAACGCCGCTGACGGGAGACGGAAGCGCGAATCGCAGGTAAGCCCACACACGAATAATGAAACGCTGAATTATTTTTTTTAAACCCTCCACTAATATCTTGTGATTTAAAGGTCACTCCAGAAAAAGAATCAAGGTCAGGCACGGCTAATCCTACATCCGAGGCGGCCTTTCCCTTCGCCCGGTTCCTCGCTGCAGCGGTGCCGCGGCGGGGCCGGGGGTGCTGGCCCAGGACCCCCTCAGTGCCGGCCACACCCGGGGGCTGCGGGGCCGCCGGGGCACAGCCGGCGCCTCTCCCGCTCCCAGCGCGCCCGAGGCCGCCAGGGAAGCGGGAATCGACGCGAGGCATGACAAGCAGCTCCGAGCGCCGCCTGCGGCCGCTGAAAGTTCCCCAAAGTCGGCCCCGGCGGGGCGGAGCGGGGCCGACAGGGGCCGCGCCCCCGCCCCTTCCCCGCGGAGCATGGCCCGGCCTCCCCCGGCAGGGGTGGGCTCGGGGCGGAGCGCTCCGCGCCGGGCCGGGCCGGGCGGCGCCGGAGGGCCGGGGGAGCTGCTGCACCTGATACACCGGGGCGGGAGCGCGGCGGAGGAGGGCGGGAGGGAGCGGCGCTGCCGCCGCCTGCGAACGCCTCTCGCCGCCGTTAGACAGCGCTGGTCTCGCCGCTTCTCCCTCCGCCCGCCCCTTCTGCGCGGAGCTGGGCGCTCGCTCCTGTTCCCCTCGGGGCCGGCGGCAGTGCGTCCTCCTGGTCTCCCCTGGGCCCCATGGCTTCGGCCGGCAGCGGCATGGAGGAGGTGCGCGTCTCGGTGCTGACCCCGCTGAAGCTGGTGGGGCTGGTGTGCATCTTTCTGGCGCTGTGCCTGGACCTGGGAGCTGTGCTGAGCCCCGCCTGGGTGACGGCGGACCACCAGTACTACCTGTCCCTCTGGGAGTCCTGCCGCAAGCCCGGCAACTTGGACAGCTGGCTCTGCGAGTCGACGCTGAACAGCGGTGAGATTCGGCTGCCCCCGCTGCCCCGCTCCCCTCCGCCGCCAGCCCTTGCTGCTTTCCCCCTCCTCGTCCGCCTCCCGTTTCCTTGGCCGCACCCCGGGCACTGAAAATTCCTTCCCCTCCCCATGCCCTGGCTGACCCACCAGCATCCCTCGAGCTGCCTCTCCTTCACCCTAGTCTCCTTTCGGGAGTGTATGCCAGCCCTTCCTGGGGCCAGTCCCCCCAGACCGAAGCAGTGCCCGGGCCGTGCCCCGCTGTCCCCTCCGGTTCCTCGCCTCGCCCTTTGCCGCCCCGGTCCCCGCCCGGCTCCCAGCGCAGGCAGGAGCCCCCTGCTTGCACCTTTGTCCGCCCGCCCTCTCTTCCCTTCCGAGCTTCTTCACCCGTCCCCATCCTCCTCCTTCTCCCCGTCCTCCCCCAGCCTCCCCGACCCGCATCTCGCCGGCGCTCGGGCTGGGGCAGAGGCGGCGGCGCTCCCGGCGAGCGGCGTGTGCGGGAGGGGCAGCGCCGAGCTCGGATCGTGCCCGGCGTGCGGGAGGTGCGAGGCTTCAGCGAGCGAAACGAGTCACATATGGTGCTGACTGGTTCCCTATGTGCCATGGTACTGTCACAAAAGATCCCGAGTTTGAACTAGTTTTGATTATTTTTTCCGTGGAGAAACTGTTTGGGATCGAGTATCTTATACTGTCCCTCCGCCCCCATGTAAGACGTCTCCGGTTCTGGAAAGTTGGGGCTTCCTAAACCCAAACCGGTCGCTACTTTGTCCAGAGTGGGGACGCCTGGGCTTGGACTCTCTCCATCACGCCGGGTGTGCTTGTGTGTGTGTGTCTTTCTCTATCACTTACTGATCTCCCCATCGTCTTTCACGCTCCTTTGCCTTCATGCCACACTCCCCGTTGTGATTTCTTGATGCTCATTCGTACTTCACCTTTTAGGTCTTTGATCACAGATTGTTGTTTTTCTTAACGTCATTTCACTATTGCTTGCAGTACTTCAAAAACGGGTTGTGAATGATAAAAACAAGCTGCCTGTTGAATATTTTTCAGTAAATTCTTTTGTAGTGTGATAATTGTTTTGGTTTTCATGGGTGGTTTTATTTACTTTATGCCTGATAGCAACTTCTGGAGCCCCAATAGAAACACTGGTAAATGCAGCCAGCCTTCCCCCACATCGTTTTTATCCCCATTCCTGTCCACACACACAGACACACTTGCATTGATAAATCATCTGTTTGGATTGCTGTGCTCTTTGGGTAAATCGTGCAGGGACAAGATGTGTGTTTTGGGAGGGAAAGCAAAGGACTGACTATATTCTTGGTGTGTTTTGTTTTCCTGCGTTCTCTGAAGTCCTTGTATAGGTTCTGGGAAATAACTGATCTCAGTTTGAGTTGGAATTACACAGGTTCCTTCGCTGCTGTGCTTGTTTTGTTTTTTGTCGTGTGCAGTAATATTTGAGAGTTTAAATGTTGTTTGAGATTTTGTTTTAAGTAATATAAAATGAATTGTAAAGAAATGCCGGTTTCAGTCAGTTACCAGGGTGTCTGTACAAAGTTTGGAGTGCTTTCTTTTCCTTCCCTGGTATAAATGGAAATTTATGTAGGAATGTCAGCTTCTACGTGTCTCCTTAGCAACGTGAATCCTTTGCCCCTTCTCCCTGTCTCCTGAAATAGTATCCCCTTGATTACAGAAAGACTTTTCAGATGGCTTGAATGAGAACCTGCTTCCAATGCCCCCCAGGCCCACACGCTGTGCTGGGCTCCCCCTTCCACCCATCTCCTGTCACGCATGCGTGTGTACAGACACACACAGACACAAAAGTGGGACAGGGAGAGGAGCAGGACAGCTTATGGAACAGCATAAAGGGACACTAATCTCTCTTGTTCCTCTCTTGGTCACCTGTCTGTCTGTGGGGATGTGGAAGATGAATGGGTGAGGATGGATAGGAATGAGATGTAGTTTTCATTGCATGCTGTATGTTGAAAAGCTGGTCTGTCCTCTGCTGGTGCCTTCTTCTATCGTGCACAAATTCCTGCCTATCCAGTTTTATTCAAGTTCCTTGAATGAGCTTTACCCATTTTCCTCAAATACTTTCCAGTCTCGTAGAGCCAAATTTCAGAAGCCACTGTGGAAGAAGTGAATGGTTGTTTTACTTGAGGTGACTGGGATAAACCCTTCACTTTTCTCATGCTCAGCACAGAGTACTGCATTCTGACTAGACCTGAAATATGAGAAACTGCACTGTTTTCCTCTTGCCTTTTGCTACTGTGGTACAGTTGCCATTAAAGCCAATAGGAGGGCTCCCACTAAGTTCACCAAGTTGGATTGGGCTCATATTTGAGACTGTTTTGTGTGCTGGCATTAATATTTTAAGTGCACTTTCCGCCTACATTGTGAATCCAGCAAGCAGGATTTTGCAGATAGTGGAGAGCTCCCACAGGGAAAGCTCTTTTAGCTTGATACCAGTGCAGGCAGCTTTGCAGCTAGCTGTGAGAAGCAGCAGCACACACAGGAGAAAAGGCATCTTCACTCATGGTTTTAAGAGATTTACTTCATCATCCCTTGAAGGAGAGCACCTCAAGTGGCACCATCAAGGGCATGCTAACACTAGAAGCTGTTAAAGCATATTCGAGGTTTAATTAAAAACTTCTGTTGTAATTAGATGTAGGACCCCTGACTGCTGTCAGAAGGGCAACTTGGTAGTGGAGAGCAGAAGGAAATGCACAGAGCATGGTGGCATTGGCTGCTGTAGCAGGGAATAATCTCATTTTTCCTGGAGCATTGCTAGTGCTTGGAGCATGTGTTCACATTTGTTCTTTTGCTGTTCCAATGGCTTTTTTGTAACTTGCAAGTGTTGTGTGCTCACATACTACTTTTAAACTTGTGGAAGTACTTCACAATAATTATGGTTCAAGTATGTAAAATAGTGAGTCAAATTAATTTTTTGACATCTGAAAATTATAAAATATCTCATCTTAATTTGCCTTTTTTTTTGTTTTTGGAGTCTTTAGGATCTCAGTAAATCTCCCACTAGCAGCAACTTCAGGAGATGAATAACAAAGTTGCCAGTGTGGAAAGCTTCATTACAAAATATTGAAATTCAGAATTGCAGTTGTAAAGCTCTGAAGTTTCACCACCTGTCTTGGCATATAGCTGTTTTCTGTGATCAAAGCTTACCTTGGCTAATGCAGAAGTTGTCTTTAGACCCACTGTATTTTAAACTTGTGTGTCTTTAAACAAATTTATTTTTTTAGACCTTATTTGAAATGCGCTATAGCTAGTTTGTGATGGTTTATTTGCAGATTTATCAAGAGTGATATATGAATATTTATTCCTGTCACAGCATTAAAATTAAATGCATCCCATACAAAACTGCCTGATATATCTATACCATCACAGGTACTTTTCTTCTTCCTGCAGATTAATAACAGTAAATTTAAATTTTTGCAACAGACTGCAGCCACTATGGCTCTTTAAATCAAAGATACACAAATGTAATGTAGAAGAAATAAAGGGCTCCACAGAATCTGACCTGCAGGTAAACAGTGTCTATTTTGACTTAAATATGTGTATACGCTATTCATAGAAAACAATGGCTCCTTTGCAGCCTTTCAGTTTATTGTGAAAACAGCAGATACAAAAATACATTTGAATGGTTTTGATTAACTGTATTCATTTTGGTGAATGTGGGGTATATGGCTTTGTTACTTTACAACCTGTGGATTTCTTTATGCAACATTCAGATTTCTTCAAGAATATTATGCCCTTTTACAATTGCCCATGAATACTTGAAAAACAAAACATCTCCAGGAAATACATGCAACAGAGTCTCTGAATGTGTATTAAACTTTGTGATGAGCAAACAATGAAGGTAAGCTTAGCCTGTAGCACAGTGCAGTAAACAACTTGAGTCTAGTTTTATGCTTGTAATTTTGTTCTAATTTGTTCTTAAAATAAAAGCAGCATCAGAGGCTGTTCATTCGGTAGCACTTTAAGGGGCTTAACCTTAATTACACATTAGATGCAGATATCAGAATTGACATGCCAGAATAGTCTTGGATGGTATCTCCTTGTTCAGAATCTAAGGAGCTGTTCCAAGGGGAAATTGCTAGCTCAAAAGCAGCTTCCTCATTAGAAAATCTGGATCATTGCTCAGATTTGATGTTGACATGTATTTGCAAAAAGCTCAGCAAGGCTGGTAGTTTGCTATAAAATAACAGAAGAATGAATGTGATTTTACTTACCTGAAAAAAGAGGCTCATACAATCTAAGGAGAAATTAATAAAGCATTCCTTCTGGTTTTGAATACTGTAGTCTTTCATTTTGTGTATTAACTCTAATAATCATCCCCAGCACTGTATCTGAAGATGGATATATAATCAAAAGCCATACTACTTCACACTCAGTGTCTAAGGCTCTGAGCAGGCTGATCTAATTTTGAAGTTGAGTCTGACTTGAAGGTTGGCCCTGTTTTCCATGGGGAGCTGAACTAGGTGACTTTCAGACACCCTTCCTAACCTAAATTATCCTTGGTGATTCTGTGATGACTGACACTCTGTTCATGCCTGATGTCTATCTGGCTTTTTCAAACTGTGCAGAATGCCTTGAATTGGCTTAACTAACTTAACTCTCAGCAGCCCCAGAGAGAACATTTCAAGGAGTGCTCCCTCTCTTACAAATGGACCCAAGGCCATGGGAGCAGCAGATCCTGTTCAGTCTGGACCTTTCAGTATGGTGCAAGCTGCCATTGCAGGCACCCTTCTCCAAGCAGTAAGAGACATGGTTAGAGCTCATCTGTGATGTTTGTGTGAGCACCTCACACATTATCAGTGATAATACTCTTAAAAAATAAGTACTTGTAGCTATAGTGGGTTATTGCTACTGCTGTAGTTCATTGCAATTTTAAAATCAGTAATGTATTCTATTGCTTTAAGTTTTGTTTATTAAATCTGATGTCCCTGGAGTTAGGGATAATGCAAGAAGTTTTAATATTTGATGAGATTTTTATATTTAGAATTGCATAGAGAGTGGCCTTGCCTCTGCTACTGATTTGTGGCCCAAGATGACCACATAAGATTCAGAGTAACAGGAGAAGTGGTAAAGTCCAGCCAGCTCTATTGCTTTATGTATTTCACTTGTTCCACTTAAAGTCATTGTTCTGATGGAAAGTACACCTCAAACTCTTTAAAATGCTGATTGTTTTTCTCAAGGAACAATGGAATGTGTTTTGAAAGTTGCAGAAGATTGCCATTCTTCCAGAAGAACATTGATAACCGTGGAAAATAGTTACTTCCAGTTCCAATGCAAAGCATAGTATTTCACATTGCTAAAAAGTAGTAGCTTTTATAGAAGAGGTCAGAAATACTGAGCTTACTGTGAAAAGCTTGTATAACACATCTCCCACACTTCTTTCCTAATGGTAGAGTTCTAAGAGTTCCAGGTTTTTGTGAAGTTCTCAAAGTTGTGGGTGTGTGCAGTTGTTTGAGGGTTTTTTATTATTTTTATTGAATGAATGAATGAATGAATGAATGAATATACAATAATTAAAATGACATAGTAACAAGCAAATCTCAGAAGAATGCTGTGTATCCAATAGAGGAAATGCCTGAGTACATGCTGTACTATTCTGTGAATGAATTATAGATTACATGATTTTCTGTAATGCTGTGCTTGTCTTGAAGTCCTCTGTTGGCAAAAGCAGTGTGCAATGTGTTGCTAATAAATGGTAAAATAAAGATCTATACAATGGCACCATTTAATTTTTTATTTGCAGTTGTGCTGTGTTTAAAGAACTTGGTGATTTTAGAAATGAAAGTGGACCACAGAGCAGACATACAACATTCCTCACCCCAACCCACACCTCTGCAAAGGGTATATATTTCATATAAATAAGGAATGCAAGCTTGATTCTTCACGAGAGCTGTGTGTCCAAGGGCAGGTGAGCAAGCACCTGCTGTGTTTCAGGTTGCTCATGCATCTGCACCCCTCCAGGCATTTAGACCATTTTATTGTCTTGCTGTCTCTTTCACACACCAGTAGAGTTGCTTACCATATTTTTACAGATATAACCCAATTGTCCCCTGCTCTCCCAATGGCATCTTTGGGTGGAAGGTGAGGGACACTGTCGTAGACATCTTTTCATGAAAAATCCTTTCCTTAGGATTTTTCCTCCTGAGAAGCTGAGAGGCCTCAGGAACAAAATGTAAACAATGATTATCTGCTGCTGTGGAATGCAACAGGTGCATCTGGGATTGGTCTCATAGAGTTGTTTCTAACTAATGGCCAATCACAGTCAACTGTCCAAGACAGAAGCCTTTGTTAACATTCTTTTCTATTCTTAGCTAGCCTTCTGATGAAACCTTTTCTTGTATTCTTTTAGTATAGTTTTAATATAATATATATAATAAAATAATAAACCAGCCTTCTGAAACATGGAGTCAGATCCTTCATCTCTTCCCTTCTCCAAGAACCCCTGTGAACACTGTCACAGGACACTGCTTTCCATGGCGAGGTGGGCAGTCTGCATAGTGGCTGTAGTGGCTGCCTAGTTCTTCCCCCAGACTATCAAGCACATCCTTTCCAGGCTGAGGAGGGTAGCTGGGAGGAAAGCATCTCCTGCCTGGAGCATCCTGGCAGTGGGCTGTTTGTTATCTTGACTGCAATAGTCAACCTCTTCCTCTCTCATCTCAGTTACTGTCACCCTGATTTTTTAAGATTTTCTAAGCCTTCTGATATTTGCATTCTTGTAAGAAACTTTCTCACACACTTTCTGTAAATAACTCATTGTTTTGCATTCTTTTATGGAGGATGAGAAATTTAATAGACTGTTGGTTTGTCCAGTGTCATTGGAGAGGTGGCACTTTCACCCTCCAATCCACTGTCACTTTTGGAAATCTATAAATGTTGGAGTCAGAAAATAAAAATTCCCTTTTTACCTTGAGAACAGCGGTGTGTCCACGTCGTGTTGTTTCGTGTCTTATAGTGACAAGCTACCTTGCTCTTGAGAAGAGGAAAGCCACAGGAGGAGCCCAGGTGAGAGGGTTGCAGCTCTGTAGGGAGCTGCTAAGGCCTTTTTCCCTCAAAGGTGGGAGAGCCCTGAGTCTGGGCCACCATCCAGTGATGGTCAGCATTCCTGTGCATCAGGGGAAAGGTGCATCAACAGCAACAGAGTGTTGGAAGGGACCAGTTAAATAAGAGGCTCTCTGGAGCAAGACTCAGATCTGGATTTCCTTGTACCTATTTGTTCATGGACCTCATAAATATTTTTGTGCCTTGGGTCTAGCAGACAGAGGAGGGCAGTTACAGCCTGCCCTAGCAATCAGGAAATCCCACTGGGAAAAGGGAGCAGAGGTGTGAGATTAGAGTCTGGAGCGAGGGCTGGGAAGCAAGCCTTGCAGCTTCTGGAAAGCTCTCTAGCCCCTGGGTATGGCAGCTAAGGAGTTAACTGCCTTCCTCCTTCACTGGTTGCCTGCCCTCATTATCCATTAGCATTCTGCACCTCTGTAAGACACAGGGTCTGCACCAGAAAGCTGTTTTCTGGATATCTCTCTGCTTGTTCTCTTTTTCTTTGATTGATTCTAAGTGACTCTTCACTTGGCATCAGGAACACCAAACCATCCTACAAGCCTCTTGTACAGTAAATGCAAAATGACTGATGCCTTATGTGGAGCCTCTGAATTATCCGTAGGAGGCACTTAAGGATTTTGGCACCCAGCATAAAATGCTTAAATTTCTCTTTGGGTGTTGTCAGTGTACTGGTGAATTGGAGCTATGGGAAAGTCTTCCTGTTGGTCCCACGGGTGTTGTGCAGCACTTGGGTTATCCAGGGCTTGTCCCACGTGCTGCTGTGTGTGGATAAAGACAGATTTCTTAGGGAAAATGTCATGTTCTTCTTTTTAACATATCTGTGACTTAATGTAGCTCTTTCATTTGTTTAAATTTATGGCATTTAAAAGAAAGCTTTGGTGTAAAGTGAGTTCTCTCAAGGAAATTGTGCTTTTAGCCAGAGCTGGCTGGTTTCTGCAGCCCTGGTAATGCTAATGCTTTTCAAGTGTCTGAGTGACTTGAGTAGCCACGTGCACAAGTAATTTTCCTACGTCAGAAAAATCTTATTCTCAATCCATAAAATAAAAAGAAAAATATAAAAGCCAGAGTATGTCTGTGCAGCAGCCAGCACTAGTAAGCATACTATATTAATCAGTGAACAGAAAATACTTATTTATTGTCATTTTTGTACAAGGCTCCACTGTGAAAAGCTGTGGCTAGAGCAATTTATGAAGGTTTGGTGTGGATCTTGCCAGGAAGCACTTGTGCCTGCAGTGAGCAGAAGTGTCCATTGTGGGATCCCAGAGGACTGCTCTTGCAGGCTGGCTCTACAGGAGCAGAGTGTGGACCCAGGAACTCACAGGTACTTCCCAGCTTCAGCCAGCATCCCCTTCACCCAGGGCAGAATTCTTCTGAGCAGCTCTTTGAACATCATCATTCTGCCTCAGGCTGAGGCTCCAGAGGTGACCTCTGTGGAGTAATTTGATGTGAGACCTTAATGGCCCCTGCTGTTCCTCAGCTTTCCCACAGAACTCAGTGGACCTTCACCTTGTGCAGAAGCCTCTGCTCATGATCCTGGTGAGGAAAGAAGAAATCTCATTGATCATGCAACCAAAGCACTTCTAGGAACTAGAGTTTGCCTTTTATGTTTTTATATATGCACTACACTTCTCAAACTGTTGTTGGCTATTTGATATCTAAGTTTGAATATGAAGCAATTAGGAATATCTCTAGCTATCCTATTTAAGTTGATTTTTATGATACTCACTGGATTACATTTAATTTCTTATGTGTGGGTGCCTCAAGTTTCTCTGCTTCACACATTGTTTCAAAATCATTATTCTTGATTTTAAATGCTATATTGCAATTTCTTAGAGTATTTATTGTCTGAGGTCAGGTACTTGATAAATAGAAGCATTGCAATGAATCAGAAAAACTTACTTGAGTGTTGTGGTTTTGTTTCTTACCAAGATTTTGTTTTGTTTAGAAGGTCAGGCATTGCCTTATTCATGTGTGAAGCTGCATGCATTTTGGTACTTCCGCCTTTATGAGAAGACTTGGTGAAGAGCTGTTGAATGCAAGAAAGGAGTATTTGATTGTTTAAGAAATTAATTCACTTCACATGCACTGTCTGGAATAGCCCTATACACAAATGCTTCACATATTCCACAGTATGTTTCTATGCCCACCACTTCTTCTACTTCTTTTACTTGGTAGAATACCATATTGAAAAAAATATTTAATTTTAGGGTACCTTACTGAAAACATGACGTCTATACTAGCTTTTTGCATTGATCTTCCTTGTATTAAAAAAAGGACCTAGTTATTAAAATAGACATTTCAGGACTTTGATGTGATTTCTTCTTCTTTAATGGCTTTCCCTGATGTTTTCCTAGTAGTGAAGTATTATTTTGTCCAAGAAATTGAGAAAATAGCACTGCTCTTAATTAAAAATCACAGCTCAAAGCCTTGGGTCATTTCTTTTGGGGAAAGAAGCGAGGACAGTTAGAAATGTCAGTGCACAGTTGACACTGTGCCTCTGGGTCACTAAGAAACAGGCAGAATTTCCAAATAGGAAGGAGACCAAGCTGTCCCCCAGAAAGGCACTGACTGTTGTTTGAGGAACTAACTGAAAATAAACTCTATCATCATGGTTTGGTGGCTTTTTATTTTTTTTTTTTTAACTGAAGATGGTAATTTTAATAATTTTTTTTCACCAAGTATGTATTGAAAATAGATCTCAAGTGCCAAGGTTCATATTGATGTATATTTCCAAATACTGAAGCCCACATCCCCAAACTTATGGGCAGATTGTTACAGTCAAAAATATGCAAACACTGTAATTGCTGTCAGAACTGCAGTATATCTTTCTCATGGTTATAGACATTGGGATGCTTCTTGGGGAATTTCAGACCTAAAAATAGGATACACTAAGTGAGCCTTTTCTTAAGAAATCTCTTGAGTTACCTAATAATTGTCAAAAATGTCTTAATTCTATTTTGTATGGGATAGGTGGCACTACTGGTGTAGTTCTTAATGTATTGCTAAAATGTTGGAACATTTGAAAAATCTAGTTTATCTAAACCAATAAAGGAAATCTTACTTGGGCATGATATTAGGTCACAGTGCTTTTTCAAGTCTAAAATTTTATTAACATTTCTGTGAGTTTTACTAGTTTTTTTACTAGTTCCTAGTACTTTTCTTAGATAATAGATGTGTAGTTTAAAAACCTGTAGTGGTGTACAGTGAAAAAGACTGATGTGTACTCTTCAAGTGTAACCAATTGTGTTTTGAATGCAGATGAGTAATAATTGTCATCTATAAAGCCCATTTTACTTCTGTTTTTTCATATTTCTGTCTCTGTGAGAACAAGCAGTCTTACTGAACTGCTGAGGCTCCTGAACTTACAGTTCTTATTAGTAACTTCTTTGCAAGATTGGTGCATGCCTAGAAGAGATACAAGCATATTTTGGCTGCTCTAAAGTAGGTTTATGATGTTTATGTTCTGTGTACCAGTAGCACTGTGTAACACAACAATCTCCTGATCCCATTCTGGTACTGTGTCCTGTAAATCACCTTGCGTAGTCTGAGAAACACTACAGATCTTTTTGTAGAAAAATTCTGTTTCCTCTATGTGTTTATATTATAGATATTTGATTTGCAGTGTGCTCTGCCTTCAGAGGTAGTGGTTCTTTGTATCTTTCTTTTACTTTGTGTGAAGACCAATGGCCTGGATTAAAAAAAAAAAAGAAAGATAAAAAATTGCTGTTAAGTAGAAGACCCATGCAGAAGATTTGCTTTCTTAGTCCACCATAAGCTTTATTTTGTCACCAGATCAAATGGCTTTTGAAATTGAAAGTTAACATTTTTTCCAAGATGACAAGGAGATTTAAACATCTAGTTACTATGGCAGCCACTATAGGAAAGTTTATTCCTGTATTCTTCATGCACTAATGTCTGACCTTCACAATGTTCTTCAGCCAAAGTCCCTGCAGCTCCAGGCAAAGGCTGGTAGCGCTGTGTGCTCCTGTGAAAGGGACTAAAATAAGCAGGCAATTCCAGATGTGCCCAGAGCACAGCATTCAGTGCCTGGTCCCCAGCTGGTAGTGAGGAGCAGTGAGAGCCTTGGTTTTGTCCTGCTGTCAGCATCTCTGAGTAGGTTGTCTTACTCAATAAATTAATTTTGTTTATTCGAGGCAGTTCTTTTTTAGTTAGGAGTGTAGGTGTCTCCCAACACTCATTTGTCCTTTTACCTCCCACATCAGTGCTATAGTAAGGTAGTTTGTTTATTTTTTAACCTTTCTAAAATCTATATATTTGTCCTGGAAGTTAAACTTTATTCTAACCCTGCACTTATATCATCTTTGCCCAATTTGTTATCAGTTTTTTGGTGATTTTTCCAGTGTTGCTTTGGAAAGCCATAGGATGCTTAACCTTTTTTTCCATTTAGCTGCTACTCCAGTGTCATACACATCCCTTTGCATTAGAGTTTGGCACCTGATCAAATGCAAAGATAACATTTAATATTTAATTATTTATGGTGACTTTCAAAACATTTTAGTTTCTCAGTTTTCCTGTCTGGCCCTTTAATTTATTTCATCAATTTTATGTGTCTTTTAACTTTGGTGTGATATGGATTTATATGGCTGGTCTTTGTATCTGTGCAGTTTTCCAGTGCGAGGATTCCTTTCATATTGTTCCAAAGTGATCCATTCTGTTTATTTATGTCTGTTTTTTATATCTGTAGTGCAGTTTGCTATTGGAAAAATCCTTTCTAAATCATCAGTACATTAACCTCTTGGTGTTTCTGAAGGCTCATGTTAATATTAAAAACCACTCACTGAAACATCTCTGTCCAGTCCTAAAATCATATTTCCATCCCAATAGTGATAGTGTAGCAGTGGGACACACAACGAACTGGCATTAGAGATTTAGAAATTGCATGTTGATGATAGAATGAAAGATTGTTCCCAGCCTTGGGGTTTAGTCCAGTAAAAAAAAAAGGAGTAAAATATCTTGGAAGTTGGAGTAGTTAGTAATTAAATTATTAGTAAAGGACATGCCTGGATTTCTGAAAAGAATGAAAATAAATGTGTATACTTGCACAAACACACCTTTAAAATCACTTTATTTTCAAGCAATGCTTTTATAGCTCTTCTACCCACTTTCTTCTTCTAATCTCCTTCATTTTATTTCATGTAATATGTGAGGGCTTTTTGGTGATAATAGCTGCCAGCATTCCATTCCCAGACTCCACAGCTGCACTGTCTGTATCTTCAGCAGATTAGATTCCTCTTGAAACTGGATCCAATGTTTATTTAAAACAGGGCTTTTTACTCATTCCCAAAAGACAATGTTCATTGTTGTTGTTGTTTTAGTAACCTTAAGATACCTAAATTTATTTTGGAAATAATAATCTTATTTTCTGTGAACTTGGGCATTTTATTCTGAGTATCACGTGACTGGTGGCATTTTCAAAGTAGTGAGATGCAAAGGATCCATAGGTGCTTTTCCCATGAGCTGAATTTATATCATCTTCTTGAACTAGTAAATAGTAGTGATGAGCAGTAAATAGTGATCTGATTATTTTTCTTTGTGCCTGCTACTGGAAAGAGTAATATTCTTTTGGGAAAAGAGACAACCCAATGCCTGTGGCTTTCTAAAGTCCCACAGAAGCTCTTAAGTTAGATTTTGGATGTTGTACGCATGCATCATGGCCATCAGCTTACAAATGGATTCTGATTTATGTGGTTTAAGACTCCAAATATGTTGTTTATAACTGCATCCATTATATGTCAGAATAACTAGAAAATAGTCTGGGACAAGTGCAGAGGTTGTTTTTGGGGGAAGAAAAACTTACTCTTGAGGATAACTGACATTTTAAAATGGGCTTGAGATTTGACTGGATCTGCAGCTAATGATTGTTACTGCCTTTAGAAATTCTTGACTTACAGCTATCTTTTAGTGTTGAAAAATAATTTTTTTTTTTTTAACCTTTGAGCATCTCCTCCGTTTTGTTACTCATACTGTGGCCTTGGTATTTCCCAAGGGACAGGTGTGTATGATGGGGCTTTGTGCATTTCCCTTGCTGTGTCATCCTGATCAGCTCATGCAGAGGTTTGAGTTTCACTCTCTTTTGTGAGAAAGTTACAGCAGACAGAGGGGCAGCTAACCCTACACCAGCTAATTCTGAGCCAGCCTCAATTTCTCATTCTAACTTGGGTAAAAAACCAGGGGACCAAATTACTCAGTTTTACTTGAGACAAAATCCCAACGAAGCCAACTAAGGCTTGAGTAAGCGTGGGAGGTTGTGGCACTTTGCTTCTGAGTTACATCTGTTTTATGAAGGTGATTCACTAATTAGGGGGAAAAGAAATTCAAGGCACAGCTCTTTATTTACTCAAGCCTCAATGCAGCCTGTGTGTTCCTCATATTCTCTAGTTTCTGTCAGGCCTGTGGGCTTGTTTTACTGAAATTATATAATTATTTTTTCCCCTCTTTGTGTTTTTTTCCCCCTAGACTGGCAGATAGCTACTCTGGCTCTGCTGCTGGGTGGTGCTGCCATTATTCTCATAGCTTTCCTGGTTGGGCTGATCTCCATCTGCGTGGGATCTCGGAGGCGCTTCTACAGACCAGTTGCAGTCATGCTCTTTGCTGCAGGTAAGCACTGACATCATTAAAAACATTTCCTGAGAGCAGCTGAACCTTCATGGAGGGAGATATGCCTCGTTCTGCATACTAATTCAGAGGTGTTTGGTTACTTCTGTCTTAACTCCAGTGAGGTTTCTCAGGCTGTAAGTTCTGCACAGCATTAATCATTTTTGCAGTTGCACTATTATTAGTTCATAAACAATTATTTATTTGCATTATATTTATTATTTTATGAAGTTCATGCAGCAGGAGAAACTACAGAGGATAAATCTTAAAATACCATTTTTAATCTGTGACTTTGTGCTGCTTGATGTCCCCATTTTTATTCTTTGTGCATAGCCATTTTTATTTTAATGTTCTCTCTTTTGCAATTTTAAAGCAGGGAAATTAATACCCAAAGGTGAGCCCTGGAAGCTCTACATGTGAAAATAAATAGGATTATCTTTCAAGGTGTTTATATATGCCCCTGTGCCATAAGGAATTAATTTTATTGTGTCATCTTGCTTGGTTATTAATTTAACAAGCTGTCACCGTGCAGTCCCTGTTTGGTTTTAAAAACACAAAAATGGAACAGTTTATATAAACTATCACAAAATCTTAAGGGAGACCTAAGAATCTGAATTGTCTGTAAGACTGGTCCAGTGAGGTACAATAACAATATCAAATCATCTCCTTTTATATATATTCTGGTGCTTTGGGGCTTTGTCAGCATGGATGTTTCAGATTCTCCTGAGACTCACCGACCATGGTTTGCCTTCATCCTGTCACTCACATCTGCATTGGAGCCAGCAGCTTAAGCCCTTTCTGATAGCCCATAATGAAGAGGATGACAGAACCTTTGGGATGTGTTAAAAAAAGCCACTTAGAGGGAGATGAGAGGATGAGAATGTGGAATTGGAGGAGTTTGGGATGAAGCAGAGCTCTGGGAAGGCTCCTGCTGCCCCCTGCTGATAACATTGCCTTGATGGAACCAAGCCCTTCAAGACGCACTTTTATGTGCTCTGGACATATTCCTAGACTGCATTTCATTTGCTTTTAGGAAATTAAAGCAACCTAGGATCAGATTCCCTGAGTGGAAATCATCTGGTTTTGTTCTGTGTGTTGCATTGCTTGCTTGGGTAAATGAATAAAGGTACTGGTTAAATGAATAAAGGTACTAGTACTTAAATTTAGTGTTAATTCTGAGGTTTATAAGGTATGCTGGGCAGTTAACTTTGAAGGAAATGGGGTTATATAATTTTTGTAGTGGTTTTTTGTTTGGCCTTTGGCTTCATTTCTCATAACATCGTATAGTAACTTGGTAATTATTCAGCCATACATTCCTGTGTTGCTGTGTTGCCCATTTAGTAGTTAAGTTTGTACTAAAAAAAGAAATGGCTTTCCACAAGAAAATATTTCCTCAAATCCTACTGTTTCTCTTCATGTGCATTCCTCTGCGTAAAGTTGCTTCTAGTCTTTACTACAAAAGGTTGATGGTGAAGGCTTTTAATGCTTACTTGAATCTAAGAGGAAATTAAATTGGTTCTTTAGCTTTTGATGGTGTTTACATCTTCCCTTTGCCTCTGTGTGTGTGCATGTGCATTTTGAGCAGCCATAACCTGAAGCATATTGGAGGAGAGATGATGAGCCCAAGACAACCTGCCCCATTCTTCTTCATTATCTAGCAAATCTGAGGAGAATCCTTTCAGGATTTGACACTTACATTGTTAAAAGACATTTCCTGCAGATTTTATCTTTGATGTCAGCAATTGTAGAGATGAATATGGATGATGTATCTTGAAGGAATTATGGAAAGAATCCCCCACTGAAGAGGGGAAGGTTAAATTGTAGCAGTTTGTGCCTTATGCAGCTTTCCATGGATTCAAGCCTTCATCTGTGGATTTCACAAATCTTTCAGGATAAACACCACTCTGACCTGTGAATGTGCTGGCAAGACCAAATATTCTGTGTAACTCTGGTTGGGAGTCTGTGAGCTGCCTCTGGAAAAAGGGCACGGTATGAATTTCCCAGAGACATTTAATGATGTGTGGGTGTTGGGTAGGAAAGGTCTCTGTTTGGAAGAAAGGACAAAATGGAAAAGTTATTTCCAGGTGCTTTATAAGAGTCTAAACAGTTCGCTCCAGGCTATTTTTTTTCCTTCAAGTTTTGATTATTTTTTTTCCCTTCAGCTTCAGCTTTCAGTTAGCAACTCTGTAGGTGAGGGAGAAGACTGACTGAGTAGGACTGGAAGAGATGACAAAGAAAGGGACCAAAAAACCAAAATTCAACCTAGATGCTGAAAATAAGCCAACAAGTAATGAAAAGAGGTGAATGTGTCTTCCTAGAGCTAACAGTATGCATTTTAATGTTGAGAACTAGAGGAACACCTCAGGTAGTGGAAAAATGTGGAGCAGACAGGGAGGCAGTAGCAGGAAATCTTGCAGGGAGCCACCTTGGCTCATGTGCCTCAGTGCTCTAGTGGCGTCTCCAGCTCATGGACCTGCTGGGTGTCTTAGAACTCATGAATCAAACTGCACCCTCAAAGTGCAGGCTCACAAACCTGTCAGTGCAGGAGTTTCATGATACACTTACTGTTTAACTAAGTGCTAACCAAGTCTAATTTAGGGGCAGAAATAGGAAGTGTGCTTGCTGAAAGTCCATAAAAGAAACAAAAGAAATAGTAAAGATGCTTGCCTTTTGGTACTGTTTTAACAATTGTGACAGTGTTTGGAAGACTATCCTGGTAATATTAGCAAGCTTTTAATGCATTTCACAAGGTGCTTTTCCATGCAAGATAGGGAATACAGTGGCTAAGTGAAAATATTACAGGTAAGAGAGAAATATAAAATGGTGGCAGATAATAACTGAAGAATACTTAAGGAAATATCTTTTAATTCTG
Source organism: Zonotrichia albicollis (assembly GCF_047830755.1). Lineage (NCBI taxonomy): Eukaryota > Metazoa > Chordata > Aves > Passeriformes > Passerellidae > Zonotrichia > Zonotrichia albicollis. The sequence goes on from NC_133820.1 coordinate 21,282,577, forward strand.
ATAGAGCACAGTTAGATTTCATCCTTAGTTCTGTGCTATCACCTATTTTCATAATGATGTCGAAGATAGATGTGAAAGATTAGTTGTCAAATTTTACAGTGGAACTAGAAAAAATTGTGGAAACATTGAAAACCAGAATTTGATTTCGCGAAGTTGATGGAATGGTCTGAAAAAGTAGGACTGACTTCAGTAGAATGTAGTTCAGGTTGCAACAGGGCAGCAAATAGAGTCATAATATCAAAGAAATACTGTTGGGGAGAATACTCTTTAGGTTATGTGCTCAATCTCCTTTTTGAGGCAGCATGGTCTCTAACAGTGACAGCTTTGTCTGGCCCAGTTTTGAAAAAATTCAGGCATGAAGATGTCACAGCCTTTCCAAGCATGTTGTCCTGGGCCCTTACTGCCCTCCTTAGGATACTTTTTTCCTTGTTGATGTCCATCCTGAATCTCTGAGATTAGTGTCCTCTCTCATTACTGCCAGCTTGCCTGGCACTGCAAAGAGGATTTTTTTTTTCCTATCATTGTTGCAGCTACTTTTTCAGGTAATCTTTGAAACACCCAGCACTGATTAATGAAGTGCTTTACTCATCTGAAATGAGCAGGAGGTAGAGAACAGAAGTACAGAACTTACTAGCCAGCACCAGCATTTTCATAATTACAGATAAATTAGAAAGCCACATCCTAAGTGGGTTTTTTGATGTCAAAATTTACAGTCAAACATTTGTACAAAGAAAAAAAAGGATGACTGAAATTATATTTTCCCACTTTTAAAGCATTTCTTATGATTTCTGCATGCTTAATATGATGAATATGTATAATCGCTTATATTTCATGTGAATGGAATAAAACCGGTATTCCTGTTCCTATATTGCAAACATCATAGTGCTTTATAAAAACGTGTCTACATTTGGAGTGAACAATCAAGTTTGAAATGATTAGTCTTCTCTGAACAGCATTTGATAGCAGATTTTTAAAGATTTCCTTTGCAGCCTGGTTTTTCTACAGGAAAAGAATTGTGCTTCTGAAGAAGGATAGTACACACTTCCCTTAGCAGGTCAGCATAGCATGGAGTTCCTTTAAATTCATTAGAAACAGATCAGAAGTTGCAGGCATTGCTTTCAACATCTTTTGGGGTCATGCTGGTCATTTCTCATAACTTTGCTGACTGCTGTCTCTAGCTTGCACAGCTCCCTTCCTGCTCTACAGGGAAAAACAATGACAGAAGGCAAAACCAGTGCAAAGTGATGACAGTGCTATGGAGGGTGGCTGCTCCCACCAGCCACTTGCTGCCAGCACTTGCTCTGAGTTCTACAACAGCAAATCTGGATCAATAGTAGGGAAAGCTGGAACCCTCACTATGGAAATGTCAAAAAACCCTCTTGTGTGTGTTGCTGCTTTAGCAACATGTTCCTCTTCCAAGAGAATCACTTTTTTTTGGTTGTGTTTTGACAAGTCCAATCTGTAGATTGAAATTAAGCATACTTCATATGTTGCAGTGTGAAAGGTGGAGACTTCCTTGGTTTGCACTTGACAGAGACACACATGGAACAGCTTCTGCACTGACTCAGCAGAGATGCTGCATCCCCAGTGCAGGAAGGCACTAAAGAAAAACTCATATATTTCCATACATTTTCAGAAATCCTTTCCGACCTTGAATGGTCTTAAAGATGTGTCTGAAAGCTGAGCATATGTTGAGGTGCTTTTGGATGTAAAGATGCTCTCATTATACAGAACTAGAATGCATAATCTTTTCAAAAGAATAGGTGCTTTTCCCAGTGTAGCCTGCCAGAGTTTCTCAAATGTTGCACAGTATTTTGTGAGCTGACAGACAAAAAATTATATTCAAATGCAATAATATTAAATAACACTTCAATAAGTGTAGAATTAAATAAAAGTCCTGAGGATTTTGATATCCACATCAGAAAATCCACTGTGCAAACATTATTCAGATTGCCAGTCTCAAGTAAGGGTCCAAAAACTACTGTCTGTAGGCTAAGGTAGATGAGCTGAAATTTCCAGTGAGTGTCTTACAGAGTTTTATCACTGAGGTTCTGATGAACATGGGGTATGATCTCCCCACACCAGCCCTGTCCTCAGGACAGGTGAGCATTTGTCTCCAGGGCTAATGAAAAGTGCCAGTTGGGCAAGGGTGTGTGTTAGTGAAATAGCCAATGTGTGTCTGTGGATCTCAGAGACAGTGCTATAGGAAGTATTGATTTTGAAGCTTTTAATGTCTTGGATTTGACCTGTTTTATTATCTTCCTTCATCACACAGTATTTCTGACCCACCCCCTAAATTCATAATAGTTTGCTGGCTTGAAGTTTAGTGACTGATCAAATTTTATAGTTTCCTTGGTATTCTGTGCAAGAATGTCATTAATTCTGCTTACAGAACACAGTAATGAATATGAAATATGTGATTCACTGAGTCTCTGCTGAGCACAAGTATATATCACCTATGACAATGAATTATTTCTAAGCTAAGTAAATTATTTGATTCTCAGCAACATTTCTTAATATGTATTCTCGCTTCTCGTTTTGACTTATTTATAATGGCAATAGAACAAGATTTGCTGTTATGGAAGGAGTAGTGACTGCAAACTGAAATACAAAGGAGAAACAGAAATGAATTTGGGAAATGCCACTCTCACTGTTGATTTTGTGGACATTTGAAGGATCATCATTATATCACAGCCATAATATTTGTTGATCAGCAATGGAGTATGGAAGAGCTGCTCTGTTGTCTGTGAATGAAATTAAGGTGATTTAAAAAGGGCAGCACTTAGAAGCTAAGAATCTCCAAAAGCATTCTAAATGTGAATTTTAGTTATTTGATATTTTCTTTGTTTTAGGGAAGCAAAATAATGCTTCTTCTGACATTTGTATTTTTTTTTCTCTTTCAGTTGTTCTCCAGGTCTGCAGCTTAGTCCTTTACCCAATCAAGTTCATTGAAACGGTCAGCTTGAAAATATACCATGAATTCAACTGGGGCTATGGCCTGGCATGGGGTGCAACTATATTTTCATTTGGGGGTGCCATTCTTTATTGCCTGAACCCTAAGAACTATGAAGACTATTACTAGAATCATTTAATGAAAAGAAAAATTAAAAAAAGGATTACCCCATCTTTTCTAGCTCACAGTTTTTTTAGAACACTTGTGGAGCACCAAACAGTCTGCTCTGTTGATAAAATAGCCTTTGCCTTTTGGGTGTGAACACTGTAACCAGCTTTTACAACCATTTAGAAGAACTGCAAACACTAGGATTGCTGATCTTTCATAGGCAGATGCTGCAAGCTGCTGATACATAAACTTCATTTTTCCTGACAACAAGCAAAAGGATCTACGTGACAGCGATCATTGTGAGAAAACTAGTTGGAATGAGAATGCTATGCCAGCATCTGCTATTGCCTTCAGGGAAGCAGCTGGTATGGGCTCCATTTAGAAGTTTCCCTGTATCATAGAGGATTCAGATGTCTGATAAGCAGGCAATGGCATCGTGTACAATAGGCTGAGTTGGCCCCTTGTTTCTTGCTCAAAAGCGCTCTTAAGGAATTAGTTGCAAGGGACTGTGTGGAGGGCAGTGAATGTAACTGGTTAATGACTTGTCTAATATCTGCATTCAACAGTCTGCTGGTAGAATAATTTAAAAAAAAGAAAAACCCAAACAAGCCACCAACCCACACAGGATTTCATGAATTAGTAATCGACATCACCGTGCCAGCTGTAGCAGATTGTTGAAGGAAGTCCAAACCCAGAGACATGTGCTTCTGACTGTGTAGTTGGAAGTTGTCTCAGCTCTCAATGTTTTGCTGGAGGGGTGAAGATAAAGGGGAATATGAATGAATTGCAGTTGTCCTGAGTAACCATTTAACTTGCAAACATTGTCATGAAAAGAATGCATATGGATCAAGTTCAGTTATATTTTTGAAAGGTATTTGTTAGTATAAATGAATATATATAATGCAAATATATATGCAGAGGGAGAGAAATGATTCATCCTAAAATTGTAATATGAGCTGTGATGCAGTGGTTAAAATACTAACTTTGTACACATTCTTGAAAGTCTTGGATTGGTACCCCCAATTTTGATTGATGTTACAAAATAAACACACAATGGTTTGTCTTCTGTATATGCCCTTGTACAGACTCTGTGTTATGGGAAATGCTTAAAAGTTCACATCGAGTTAAGGTAGAACTGAACAAAAATAACTTCTTGCTATTCCATGTGTAATATAATACTTGCTGAAAATTCTTTTCTAAGGGTGTTGCAAATTTAAAAATTTCCATTTTTTAAAAATCTGGTTAGGTTGTGAGTGTCCCTGATCATCAAGAATACAGCTGAGACCCCATCATGTCCACATTAAAACATTAGCACTTCAGGAGGTAATCTCTTGTTTTTAAAAACTATTTCTAATGGACTTTTTGGTGATTATCTACATCTGATTACTCCTTGCCTAGTATGTTTCCCATTTAAAACATCCAGAGACTGTACTCATGAAATTAAACCCAAGATAAAATAGGGAGAACCTTCACATGAATTTAATCCGCATCACTTTTATTTTTGTTTACAATTTGCTTATTTGGATATTTTCAATTAATTATAAGCATATTTTTATACAATTGTAATCTTTAGAAATAACTATTTTTTTTAATGGAGAAATTTAAAATATATTCTCTGTGGACCTCTACACAAGCAGATATGCTGGGGTTGCACATCCACCTCTACACAAACGGTTTTGCTGGTTCCATGGAAAAGGCTCCTGAATTACTGGGTGTTAAGATGTCATCTCTTGTGTTTTTGCTGGGCCACCATCTCCAGGGTGCTGAGAGTCTGCAATGACCACAGGGCTGCCTTTAGGAGGTCACTGTGCAAGTATTGCTGGCTTGTGGAGATGGTTTATAAAACTCTGGCACATTCTGGAGTTCAGTCTTTACTACTGCGGCAGAATACTCAGAATCAGCAGTGGTGATTAATTAGATTAGATGGAGCAAAATGACAGCTTGACATGGAAGGGACTGCATGGCAATGCCTGGAGAACAAAAAGGATGGGAGGAAAACTTGGCTCCAGTTATTTCACAGGCACCAAGAGAGCATTTGTAACTCTGCTTTATTTCCTGAGACTGACTTAAGGCCGATATTCAGTATATAGTTCACTCAGTATCTTTCTGAACAGCTGTGTAATTCTGCTTTTATTTAGCAGCATGGAGAACATTGTAGTTTGGCATGGGAATTAGATTAGTGCAGAGAAGCCCACTGTGAGAAGATGTCTGTACCTTTCTAAGGAGATGGTGTTTTGGGGCCAGCATTGTGGCACTTGTCTGTGCTGACGAGAAGGTGCAATGCTGAGCCCACATCGTAGCCACTAATTTATCAAATTGTTTTTCTTTATGTAGAGTTTGAGAGAAAGCAGCTGCCAGGCCTAAGGCAGATGCAGATGAATGGTGTGTGCTGTGCAAGCCACTGGCTGTTAATGCGAAAGGTGTTGAGGCACAGCAATTTACAAATGTGAATGCCTAAAGACAAGGTTCTTGTTTCACAGTTGAGTCAAAGATCTGATTTTCAGTCCCAATGTCTGCTTTTCCTCTTGAAGGTGATGCAGTCTACTAGAACCCACCTCAGACTCCTCAGGACCTTTGTGTTTGGGCATTCAGTATGTGGATTTAGGTACCTGCCTTTAGCTTAGGTTGCTACTGCAGTGTCTTTTTTTTCCTCTTTACCATTGCAAATTTTGGCAAGCATTCTGTTTCTCAGAACAGAACTAAAGGTGAATGCAACTCTGTGCTGATTCTTGGGGTTTTTTTAGCCACGAAAAAGATGCAAGTCTGTGTCCTGAGTGTACGTACGACAAATTAATAATTTTGTATGATGTGCTTGTGTCATGTCACCATTATTTCAGTTGTTTGACTTTATCTCACTGGCAGAATGATTCTCTCCCACAACAAATCCATTTTTTTCTTCCAAATATATATGAATAAATATATATATATAGCAAACTTGCAAGCAGGGCTAGTTATTTGTATTTTTTAAGCTTAAAGTATACCGTCCGGTGCTGACAAATACCCAGCACCTCTTCTGGATTTCTTGCACAACTTCGTTTAGCTTTTGTAAATTTTAAAAACAAATATAGAGAGACCTATGTGTTTGAAATATAAATGATATATACGGATTAGCATGTAACTGTATATTATTAAACATGCAATGAATTGATTGGTAAGTGAAGTCTAATCTTATGGCTAGCAATGTAATTTATTCAGACTGTATTTTTGTACAGCGCAGTGCACACTAACCTATTGCCTCTGTGTCCTCTATAATGCCTAAAACTGTGCCTAGAAATTTCATTTATGTCTTTCAAAGAAAAGAAAAGAGATGATTAAATGCTTCATGTTGTTGATAGTATTGGTTTTTCTGATGTTGTTCTTTATTTATTTTTGAGAAGTGTATGGTATGTTTATTAAATGAATCCATCAAAATATGGTTCGTTTTAAATGGTCATTGTTAGCAGGGAAAGACTGATTTTTTTTTTTTTATCTAAACTTTTAAGTTTGCAGTTTTAATACCATTTCTGCATTTCACGATTTTTGTAGCTTACATAAAGTTTTATGTGAAAAAGTAACTGAAATAAAAAAAAAATTGTTACACTAAGAAAATGTGCCTGTTTTGCTCTGAGTAGAAGATGCATGCAGCTCAGGTGGTGTGGTTTCCTGAGGAGGAACAGGCTCCTTAGGCTAATGAATATTCCTAGTGTTCAGTTATTTACATGCTGAAGGAATCTTAACAAAATACACAAAGGGAGAGAGGGAGAGATGGAGGGGTGTCATTGGCAGGTTCCTGTATCTCACCTGGCCATAAAGCAATAGCACAAAGTGAGTTTCTGGGTGTCACAGAGTCCACACTGCCTTTATAAGGATGCAAGTATTGTAACATCAGAAAACCAAATGCTTGTAAATAAAAAAGTCATGTGTTGAAATGGGAATCTGTACTGAGCACCTTGTTCCAGTGGGGGAATTTGTTCATTATATACAGGTTTTGTTCTTGAATTTCCAATAAGTAATACTTTTTGTCTATTTTGATTCTGAAAGCTGTGTTACTCTTCATTGTGAAAAGACACAGATGCTTTGAACCTGAAAGGTGGTGTTGCAAAAAAGTAAAAGCACATTTAAAGCAGTAAGGACATGATACTGTGTAATTTGTACTATTGGGTAATGTATCCACTGCATCACTGGATATCCCCTAAGTGGGGGAGCAGCAACCTGAGGCTGCCAGCAGAAACCAAGGGGAGAATGGGAGGCCAAAGCCTTGCTTGGCTTCAGCAGATGAGTGCTGAGTGAGTGCAGGCACAGGGATGGGTGCCCAGAGTAGAAATCAACTCATAGGAAAGGACCTTGGAGCAGGGAACAACCATGATGGGGGTGAACAAGGATGGGAGGTGTCTGAAGCTTTGTTTTCTTCTGAAATGCATTGAGAGAGGATGTTCATAGGGAACTATGAATCCACTGGGATTGAGGGAGCAAGTCAGGGGCAATGAAAGGCATATTTCTTGAAATCTGCATTAAAATTCTGGTAGTTGTGCCTTTTGGGGGTACATTACCCAAGGGTTTGACCTTGTTTTAATGCCTAAATTTTAGGTAATTTGTTTTCCTAAGTGTTGGCACAAGGTCTTGCAGCCTCCTCCCTCTCTCCAATGAGATGGAAGGTAATAATTCAGCACTTCTCTGTCAAAGCTGCTGAATAGTGGTGCAACTTAAAACACCACACCTGGAGTTGTGAGTATTGAGACAGGCAGCTGAACTGTTTTGGGTACCTGATTGTGGTTATTTGAGGTACCATGTATGTTATGTTACACTAAAGCATCTGTAAAAGAGGACAGCAGGGGAAGAACTTGTCTTTTTACCCTCTGCACTCTGTGAGGGATCTAATCCTCTGCTGAAAGGAGACTGCCCTTCCCTGCAGACAGCCAGGTGTGGGTAAGGATTTGGAGTTGGGGTACAATAAACAACGGGAGCACAAAGTGAGCATTAAACAGGGAGCCCTCTGGCTCAGGTCAAAGTGACAGACACCTGAGAGAAGTAAGTGACCTTCCTGCCTGTGGAGCTGAGCCTCAAGGGTCACAAAGACACACAAAAGGTCTTAGTTTCAATCCCCTGAGAGGAACTGGACAGCAAAGCAGCTTTAGAGGCTTTTGTGAGCTGAAACCTTGATGCATTCCCACTGAATGTGAGTTTCCTGTGGTGCTTTTGCCCTTGTGGGTGCCTTTGGTCATTGTGGACCTTGTGAGAGCTCTCTGCACTGCTCTGTGCACCACTGACAGAGCCCTGTCTCAGTGTGCTGGGACACTGCAGCTGGGCAGGACATGGAGGGCTCTGGGATGCTCTTCAGCCCTGCCACAGATCAGGATCCCACAGATGAAGATTAGATGCAGGCAGCTGGGACTCCTGGTGAATGTGAAACCACCTGGAACTGAGATAAATGGTAACGGTACCAAGAGGTACAAAAGATTTTCTGCAGCGAGAGAAGCCATGGTATATAACAATGATGAATGGATTTATAAATGCCCTCCTCAATATGAGGAGTACTTTCTGACTCAGAGCTGCTGTGGGCTTAAAATACCTTTGTCTTCATGTTGGTGTCACAGGAGGCAGAATCAGAGCCATTTTCTTAAAGATTTTTCATTGAGAGCAAGTCAAGTTTTCTCAGGAAATTTAATAATATTGGAATTATTTAAAATACTTAAGTGTATTCAGGTTGTGAAACTTCATCTCTTCTAAAATAATTTCTTGGCTGGTACATCTGTTTTAGGTTTTGGTTTCTTATTTCCCTTTCTACTGCTTATCTATTTTTCACATCAATCAGAAAAAGAAAGCTGAAACATTTGAGCCACTTGGCAGTTGAGAGAATAGGAGGGCAAGGCTGAACAGTACACTTATCTTGGAATAACAGGAGTGTGGGGGGGCTAATTTCAGCTGTATCAGCAGATAGCTCTGTAATAAAAATGTCTGAAAAAAAAGGTGAAATGAATAGCAGCTGAGAAAAAATGGCCTCTCTTTCCTAAACACACACACTTTGTTTCTATCTGTTCCCATTTCTTCCCTTGATGCTACAAGAAAAGAAGAATTTATTTCAGGATTTGTCCTGGTTATCTTTTGAAGTAAGTGTGCTAGCTGCACAGCTGTAACAAAGTAGCTGTTAAACTAATATCAAGAATTTCTAATGGAAATGTTTAGAATACCTAATTTCTGAGGCCTAATTGGAAACAACTTCAATTATTACATCAATAAAATTTGCTTGAGGGAAAGCCAAAAGGGAATCATGTAATGAAACAGAAAGTTCTAGCTGGAGAAAATTATTTTCACCGTGGAACATCTGAAAAGCTTTGCAGATGTTGGATTAAAAGAAACACTGCTGAATTTTTCTGGATCTTTTCACACATGGGCATTTTAACATAAAATATCATGCAGCTCACAAAGGGAACAGGCAAAGATATTCTGAGAAGCGTAAGAGTGAACAGACTGTGTTCCATTTGTTTGAAAACAGCCCTTACCTGATGGAAGTGCAGTGCTATTATACTCCCTTCCAAACATCTTGCAATTCCAGCACAGCTTATTTTTATGGCTGTTTTTAAAGCTGTAAGAATGTGACAACATGGATGTTTCAGCCTCAGGTTTTAGAATCCCATTTCTCTTGGGAACTGAAGACAAATCCAAACTTCCCTCAGCTCCTGCCTTCATCCTGGCAAAGCAGATTTTGTGTGAAACAACCGCTCACTTTGAAAATTTAAAATGGTTTATTAAACCTTGACAAAAATACAACAAAAGGTGTATATAAGGAAAAATTCCCAGTACTAGGAACTACCTCATGCATACCACATGGCCAGTTCATCTTCAAGCTGGATGCTCAGTCTTTTATACCCCTGGGCATTGCATCAGCCAGACCTGGCCCTCCCAAAGTCTGTCAGTCTTTGCCATTTATCAGTGCAAACTGCTTTCTTGTCACTGGATTGGAGATCAGGTGTTGCCATGCTGCATCCCTTAAGCACCAAGCTTTTCCATTCCCACCTGCCCCATGCAAGGGACACCTGTGCAGTTTCTTTGTACCTGTCCTGGACAGCCCAGGCTGTCTGATGGCAACAATACAGGGGGGAAAGGGAGCTGTGGGGAGAGCAGAGGACATCTAAACTACAATAACATAACTGTACATCACTAAAGCTTTTCTTAATATTCATACAATAGTCATCCCTTAATTGTGAGAGCCAGTCATCTCATTATCCATCTTTAACAGTTTGATGCTCTTTGCAGCTTCTGGTTCTTGAGCCTCATGGACTAAAGCTAAACCCCCAAGAGGTTGGCTGTTGTGTGTCTGTACAGAAGCAGTAATTGCAGCAGATGTAGGAGGGGGATTGGGAGCAAACCATTCCAATCTTCTCACTGTGACAGATGAGTAATATGATGATTGACCCTCACAATTAAAAGGCAAATATCATGTATATATGTTAAGAAAAGTTTTACAGATTTATAGATATGTTTTATTGCATTGTTATTGGGGGCAGCCTGGGTTTGGGACATTTGGGAGGGTCAGCTTGTCACTATGGCAACATGTGACCTCCAATCAGGAATTGAGGAAGTGAACTCCACCACTGGACAGCAAAGAAGGAGTTGATGGACAGAACTTTGGGAGGAGCAAAAGGGTTAAAAGGCAAAACCTCCATGGTGTGGGTGAACGCATGGTGGGGAAAATGTTGTGCTCTTGGCCCTGTATTATTTTCTGTATCCAGTCTTCTGTTGTATTTTTGATAAGGTTCTAATAAACTTTTCTAAATTTTGGAAGTGAGTAGCATTTCTCACATCACAAATTCCCACTGTGTCCCTGCAGTGATTTGCAGATCTGTGAATGTCTGTGGATGTGGCTCTCCAAGGGGGATGGGATCCAGCACTGCTGCTCCTGGCGAGCTTTGGCCAGCAGCTCTCACAGATTGGCAGATTTTGTCCTGCTTGGCTCCATGAGGATTTGTGCACATTAACTGTGAATTGGTAAAGGTGTAACCTGCTCTTCTGTCAAAAATGATGAAATTGTCACTTGGCGATTCTCAGGGGCACGTGTGTCTGTAAGAAATGACCTACACTCACACACTTCAGCTGATGAAGCTTTATACACATGAAAAATCTTCTGAGGAAATAAAGTATTTTATCATGTTGGCAGAGAAGGATATGCAACTCTCACGTCTTAGACTTATTCTACATACAGACTACTGGAGAAGCACTGAACACATTTACATGCTTTCAAATGTATAAACTTAAAAAAATCAGAATATATATCATTGGGGAGTACCGAAATGCCAATATAGAATGTTGTTCTCACTATTAGTTTTTAGCAGAGCTTAACAGAACATAAAGTGGGTGATCATCTTAATGAGAAATTAGCAACAGGAAGACAAAAAATGAGAACTTCACAAACAACAAGTGTAAAAGTTTCACTGTTTACAGGCTACACACCTTTTCAGACAAAGCTGGAGAAGAATGTTTTCTCAGATTTGGGCTTTAATGAGGAATTTTACTTGCTCTTTGGGCAAAGATTAAAACAAATGCTGCCTTGCAAACCTTATTTTCTGAGAAATCTAAATAGATGCATGTTAATTATTTGCTTACAGTAAAGTTTTTCATGCCTCTGGTTCAGTTTGGTGGGTCTCATGCAGCTGAAGCTCCTGAGAACAGTTACACTAGTTCTTTAAAAGATCTCATTTTTAGCGCTGCAGCAAAAGTTTACAAAAAGTCAGATCAGCAGCCTCTGCCTCCCAACACAGTCGCATATCTGGGGAATTCAGAGCAGGGCTCTCTGGAAGCTGCTAATTGCCTGTCAGTCATCTGGTGCACCAGCAGCTCACACGTTTGTGCTATCGACCTAGCAGATTAATAGTGTAACCCAAACAAAGGAACAAAGGCTAAACTGTTCAGCTGGGAAGGGTACTGTGTGGTCTTTTCAGGCCAAGATTAGCAGAGAAACAGAGAAATGGTGTTCTTTGTAAAACTAAAGCTGCAGTGACCTTAACTCTGGCAAACAGACTGAATGAGTTCAGCACTATTTGCCAGCAAAACCTGAAACAGCAGTGCTTTAAAAAAAGAGAAAACAACAACAACAAAAGAACAAAACAAAAAGAAAACCCCAAACCCTGTGTTAAAAAATCTTTCCAAGCACAATGTAGTGAAATTAAAATTAAATTGGTTTCAATTTTAGGAGTCAGCAGCATAGCTAAAAGGATTCACAGAGCAGTGCTAGAAACTGTTGACCATTATGCTGAATGTATTTATAGCATCTCTAAGAGTCTATTTTCAGGACAAAAAACAGCACTGTTTAAAAAAAGAGTGTTTAAATTTTCCTCTGGTATCTTTGGGACTTGTATTCTTGGATTGAGGTCAATCAGAATAAGGGTACTATTATTACTGAAATTAATATTTTTTTTAGTTACTGGTAAATTCATCATAGCTAGGCATTCCATCTGAGACTAAGGCTCTGTTGTGCTAGAACTGAACCAACACCAGAGGAGAGCCCCTGAAAATTTCCAGTCCCTCTATACTGTGGAGTTTCCAGTCAAATTCATAATTAAGATGGCAGTGAGATTTTTTCTCTAAGTAGGGCAGTGCTGGTCGAAGAGAAAAGGGTGACTTGTGTGAGGAATAGCTGCTCCAAAAAGTGTTTTAGCCACCTTTACCGACATTTACTTGGGATTAATTAGTTACCATCTGGAGGCAAAAATTCCTTTCAAGCTAAAAGAGAGGATATAGAAAAATGTCCTCTGCTCTTTCCTGATTTCTTGCAGCAGATTTTGTTTTCAAGGCTGTAATGCCATATTTTCCTTTGGCTTCTTGTTCCTGCCCACCATACCATGCCCACAACCTCTGATGTTCTAATACAATATTTTTCCATGATTGCATGGTAAATGTGAATAATTTCAGTGATCCACTGCACAGTGAAGTGGTTGGGAAGTGAGTGTCCTCAGCTCTGACCATTGCAGCAGCACACCAGGAGAGGTGGGCAGGGGAGAACTGGCCCCAGCTGCACTGCTGTATCAATACAGGGAGCTCCTGATGTGGGGAATAATGTGCTCTGACTCCATGGTTCAGAATGCTGAACAATTGCTTTATTAAATCTATACTATATTACACTAATGCTATATTATAACTATACCAAGGAGATAATTCACTGTACTAAAGAAAAACCCATGACTGCCTGAGACAGCCAGGACACAGCTCTGAGTGATTGGCTAATCCCTCAAAATAACTTTCACCCATATCCAATTAACCAAACCACTCTGGGTAAACAATCTCCATGACACATTCCACATGTGCAAAAACAGGAGCAGTGAATAGAGATATGAATCGTTTCCTCTTCTTCTCTCTGTGCTTCTCACTGCCTTCCCAGGAAAAATCCTTGGGAATTTGTGCCTGCTGCTGTCTTTGAAGGGAGCTGTGGCTGCATTGCTGGGCAGGTGCCCTGTCCTTGTCACACCCTAGCCTCTGCTGTGACACTCAGGACAACAGCTATTCCTTCACTGCTGCTGCAGCAAGTCCCAGATTGTATCTGTTTCCCAGGGCAAATGAAACAGAAGCTCTGGAAAATGTTAAAATAACAAAAATCAGAGAGTCTGAAACAAGAATCAGATATTCTGATACAACCTGACCCAACAGGCCATTAGATATTCTCCCCGAAGGCTCAATTTGTATGGAAACGTGTCATTTTTCTTACTGATATGTTATTGCATCAGTGGCCTCAACAATCTGTACAGTGGATGAAAATGTGAAAACTAGTGTATATTTCAAAATAGTTAGTTAATAATTCTTGCAGCTTTTGGTCTGAAAAACACAATTCAGACGGCCATCCTGGAAGTTTGGCTTTGGAATTTTAAGGTAATTTAAATTATCAATGTGACTCATAATGCCACCATTTTTGTTCCCTGATTCAATGCATAAGATTAATAAAAAAAGGACTTCTCAATTTCAACCCTATGGGTGGATTCAATTTTTTGTTTTCTGTGAATATTCTATAATAGTAATTGGAATTTTTTTCAGTAGAAATATTCTGTTCAGTAAGCTCACTCATTTGCCTATAAAATGTTGATGAGTGACAAGGTATCCACTCTTTAGTGAAGGATGAAATTAGTAATATTTCATCTTGTAGTCATAAAAAAATAGGGAACTTTCAGCCTGGAATCAGAGCCAGGAGACTTGCAACTGCAGTCAAAAAAACTAAAGCAAGGGCATATATTTAATGCAGGTAGAAGAATATCTCAGACCTTAGAAAATCAATTGAGAAGTAATGATCATTGATGAACATATAAAACTTGCAGAAAGTCTCATTTATTCATTGTGAGCTTCAATAAAGGACATCTCATTTGTCTGCTACAGAGCTGGAACAGGATGGATTACACGACATAGTGAATATTTTGCTCTGTGTTTTATTGATCTGAGTGGGAAATACAGATTGCACTGTAGAGTATGAACTGGATACAAAACCACTGAAGTCAATGAAAAGATTTCTTTATGTTTTAGGGGCTTTAGTGCAGCAAACATCTGTGAAGCGTAAATTGCCCAGTCCATGTAAACTTTTTACACAATACTGGAACAAAGTGAAGAATATTCTCTCTCTCTGTCCCAAATGAGCTGCAGCAATTTCCTACCCTTTTCTTCTGTGAACCTCATCACATAGAACAAAACTACAGTCTTTAATTCCAGAGATGACTTCCATGGCTGCCTGTAGAATGTGGGCTTAAAAAAATAAATCTGTGGTAGAAAGAGATGCTAGAGGAAAATTTTGTCCACCACCTTAGAATGAGACTTCCCAGATATTGGTGTAACCCTAAAATTAACCTTAAATGCTAATCTGAATTATACCAAATGGGTTGTGCCTGGACTAACAGCACTCAGAATATAGTTGAAGAAAAAATCATATTTGTGAGACCAATCACTGGATGCTGGAAGGGAAATGAGTGCCATCAGAAGGGGTATCCTTTGCCCCTGTGATTGAGTCTGGTTAGAACATCTCCCACAGGCAGGAATTTATTTTCTCAGCCATCTTCCTCAGTATTTGAGAGTCTGAAGGTAAGCCTAACACTGAGGAAAATAGAGACTTCCGAAGCCAAAGTGCAGACAGTGGGGAACGGATGCTGTCTGCAGAGACATTGATTTTAAATATATGTGTTCTGTTACTTTTTTATTGCACTGATATCTTGAGGTAGATGCTTTTTTCCAGAGCAAATGCACATTAAGTAATATTTGGAAGAGCTACTGAGCTTCACTCCTGGTTGCATCTGATTCTAACAGCAACTTGAATTAAAATTGAATATTCTTCTTTGCCATACCTACACAAAGACCATGAGATAGCTCTTTTCCTCTTCCACCTGGTTTTCTTTGTTTTTTTTCATTTTTATTTCAGGGTATTAGAAAATTCTTTGTACCCCAGAGCAGCAGGACAAAGACAAACTTGTCTTGATACTTGAAGGGGCACAAAGAATGTGGAATTCAGCTCCTATATGGTACAATAATGTGCCCTGAAATACCAGCAATACAAGATAGATATGATATTCTAGATATGATATTCTGTGTGCAAGAGACAAATTCATCACTAAACAATAAAAATCACAAAGATGCTTTTGTTCTCTGATTTTGACAGCTGCAGTTTGTCTGTAGATACTCATGATGAAATGTTCTAGCTAAAGGTACCCATATGCATATTTTTAAAAAGCCCTTTAAACAGGCATTAGAAATCTCTCACCAGGCTGTTTAGTCTTTGCTGAGAATTGATAAGTCCTGCTGAGCTTTGCTTCAGTTTTGATAGAAGTCATAAGTGATGTGTAATTTGTTTTAGAAACTGATGAGCTCTCAGATGCGTGCTGGTTTTGGAGGGAGTGTAAATTAAGATGTCTGATGAACATGTGGCTACTTTTACCTCTTCTGCTGTACAAGTCAGTAGCAGAAATGCTCTTCTGGCAACAATAGAAAGTGCTGAATGGGTTTGTAATGTTTGCTTAATGACAAGGGGAGAGAGAAGGAAGGTTTGGACTCCTGTGGGGAAGAGGACGCTTTTGGCAAGAGGAGTGATTGCATTTCAGAGCTGGTTTTCAGCAGGACTGTGGGTGGCACAGGCAAATCTTTTCACAGTAGACTGGGCAATATCCTCTATTCAGACTCTGATGCTGCTCCCCTTGCCAGGGCTGCTAAGGAATTGGAGATATGGTCAGATTTATGCAGTCTGTCAGAGAATCACATTTTATCTCTTTTTGTCTCCACACAAAAGCCCTTTGTCTCTGCTGGTTTGTCCCTTTCTTCCAGTGCTCTGCCATCAGTCCTGAGTGGGAGGAGTGAGCTCTGGGTGTGCTGGATGCTGGGCAGCCTCACCAGGCAAGAGGAGAGTCAATGGAAGCTCCTCACCTCAGGACTTCGTTTGGGTTTCAAACATGAGCACTTGCAAACGATATAAAATCAATCACCTTAATTCCAGTGTAAGCTACAGTCTGACTCTACATTTCCTTTCTCTTTGATGTATCTTCAGCAATGACAGAGAATAGACCAAACCTTTAATTCCCTTTTTTGCTTTTCCATATTTCTTGGGTATTTCAATGTGCCATAGGCTGCATCTTTTGATCTCTATCTACTTTTAAAATTTCCTTCTATTATGGCATGCAATGAATTTCTTGCACTTCAAATCTTGAAACAAGTCAAATCCTGCTTCTGCTTAGCATGTTCTATAAGTGCCAGATAAGAAGGCAGCTATTGTGACTCAACCCCTTTTTAGTTATGGATCCAATAGAAACAGTCAAGAGGAGTGAGAAAGGTTACATTTGACCCCAAATGCTGTGAATATCTATAGTAAGTTCAAATACCAAGATAATAGCAGCTTCTCAGAGTATCTATTCCTGGTCTAGTCTGCACATTAATTTTCTGGGAAAGGTAAAGAAAATTGTTTACTCCACAGGTTTTTCTGGTGCTAGAGTGATTTATTCACTTTTCTTTCAAGAGGCTGGAAGTCTGTGAGGGTGGTCTTGAACCATCCTCAAAAGATCACTAATGAACAATGTGAGCAATGGAGAACAAGGAAAAGAATGAACAAGGAAAGAAGATAAAACAAAGGAAATAATAATTATTATTATTATTACCTTTTATTAAAATTATTACCTTTTATAATAGTGATGAAGACTTTCAGAGTTAATTACAGATCTTTAGTACAGAACTTCTCCACACACTTCACAGAAATTTTTCATATCCTAAATATGGAGAATCGTTATATCTGCATCTTTTTTCACATATAGCAACAGACAACAGGGACACCAGTGGGATACTTGATTTCATCCCATACATTCACATCCTAGGAATGAGATTAAATGGACTAGGTAAAACATTAATTTCCATGAGTTTGTTACTTAATTACCATCCCAAACTGCTGCAAGATCATCAAGCATGACGAGGGATAAGAAGAAAAAAAGTTGTCTTCTGTATTTTACATTCAGCAGCAGCCACACTGTGTTTATCTACAGTAAAAATGCTTGTGCATCTGCTTTCTTCCCAAGGCTTCAATGCATACTAATTATTTTTCCATGTATATTAACTAGGATTTTATAGCTTTGGTGCTTTGTGCACTGTTTCAAATCTTTATCCCATAGCGTTTCTCCTATCTTGCTTGCTTAGAGCTGGGAATATTTTTTTTCATAAAAGTCTGGTGCAAATTCCTTTTTGTGCACAGGCAGAGTCTTATAAGTTTTCTACTACAGCACAGTGCAAGGACCACAGAGCTTAGAGGAGCCTGATGTTCCCTGGGTGAATGAAATACCAGAGTACAACACACTGGGGTGAATTTCCTTTGTTTAGATGTTTCCTTTGTCTCCAACCACAGGCTGGACAGGTCCCTCTATGGGTGTCAAGGGATTCCTTGCAAGCCCCCACACTGATGATTAACCCTGATGTCACATATATTGAGTACATAGTAGAGATACTACTGGTGTTTTACTGACAATACAGTTCTAAGCTTTGTCCTCTTTGTCCTGGTTCCACTTCCCACCATTCTTTGTCTTTGTCTTGCTCTAACTGAATTCCTAGTAGTACATCATTTTTTTTGAAATTATTCAGCAGTCTTTCATGTAGCACCCTGATATTATTGGCCTCCCTTTTTTGTATGAATTAGTTTAAGTGAGAAATGTATATTTTTCCTGTTGTTCATAAACAGAGAAACCAAGCATACCAAGTAATGATTAAAGTCAGCAGTTTCCTCTTCTCTCTCCTCATTTAGCCAGCACAGGAAACATCCTTTTTTATATCACTACTTGGCCTAAGTAATATGTAATTCACAATTGGTATTAATACTGCATCTGGCCATTACACCTTTCTTTGCTTCAGCAGTTCTTCCATGGTCCAAGGGTTGCCTTTATTAGCAGATCAGCCTGAGGACTGAGCCTGCTGGAGAACTGCAAATAGGATTCCCAGTCCCCTCCTAACTATTCTGACACATTATCCAATCTTTGCAAGCCCATAAAACTTTAAATGAGAACTACCTACAAATTTAACTTTACAATACAGTCACACTTTGCTGATTTTGAACTTTCTCCCCACATGCATGCAATTTGAACAGATCCAGTTTTTAATTTATTGTGGGAATCAGAGGGTGAGGATAATATATTCATGCTAATGCACTCAAAGCATTTATCACTGCTAGCTAACAGCTGTAGGCTTACCTTAAAGAGCTTTTCACATTACCTGGTGTAGTGAAAGGATGGGGCTACACAGGATTTGGTTGGGCCAGTCACCCCTTTGAAAGGCAGAGTCAAAACACAGGGATTTTGTTTTAAAGCAGATGCACTCAGTCTAGGGGCACCCTTGACTGGTTGGCTCATTCAACACACAGAGCCTGAAATGAGACTGGACTCTGGAAATGCTGTAAAGTATATGATGGGGACTCATCATATGTGCAATGTCCTACGGCATTCATTCCACTTTGTGTTTTTATTACTTCAATCCCTACCTTCATTTTCTAGCCCTACACCCTGGCCATGGTAGTCACACAGTGTCACCTACAATAATCTGCCACTAAATTGCCTTCTTTTTGGATAATTTGAGAGAGCTGTGGGTTTTCAGAAGTTACTTTACCTTTGCAAAATTACTCTCGCCTCCTGAAGAAGAAAGAACACCTCTAAGTTTAGGGTTACACTAAAGATTCAGGGAGCATGTGTGGAATTCCAAGATTTCCCAAAAACTTCTTGTGTGGTTCTGTGAGCATCTCTGGATCTTTTCACATTTTTCTTCCTCATTCTTGTGATGGGGTGATGGTTTGGTACCTTTTTAATTAATTAGTTTAGGAGGCAGCAGTAAGAGGGTATACACCACATGGTCAGATAAGCAAAGGGGACCCAATGATCATTTCAGCAGGCAGAGCCCATTTCTAAGGGTAACACAAACCAGAATTTTAGAAAAAAATTCTGTAGATAGTTTAGGTAGAAACACCAAGGTGCTTCTACCTAAAGGTGCTACCTAAGGTGCTGATATGCTGAGAGATACCTCATTTACTTCATTTGTTTGCTGAATCCAGAGCTAGAATCACAGAATCATGGTCATCATGGGGTTTTTGGATGGGCTTCTGGAAGCCTACTGGTCCAGTCCTTACTCATAAAAGAGTCATCTGGACAAGGCTGCCCTGCTGATATTTTAGTAACTTCAAGGATGGAGTTCTGGATCTCTGTTCCAGTGTCTGACCACCCATTTTCCTTGTGTCTGATTTCCTGTATTCCAGCACATCCATGTGTCTTACATCTTTCCACTGTCCATCTTTGAGAACAGTCTATTCATATCTTCATATCCTGCAAGTAATTAGCTTTAGACTGCAGTAGGTTCCTTTGACCTGTCTTCTGTCTGAGCTTAACAAACTCATATCTCTCAGCTCATCCCCTCTGCCAAATGCTCCATGCCCTGGACCACCCTGGCTGGCCTGTGCTGGACTTGCTCTGGGATGTCCCTGTCTTGTACTGGGGAGCCCAAAACTCACAGAGCTCCAGTGGTGCTCTCACAAGTGTTGAGCAGAGGTGAAGGATCACCCTCCTGGACCTCCTGGTTGCACTTCCACCAGCCCAGGGTGCTGTTGGTCTTCAGCATTCATTTGGTCTTCATTCATTTGTTGGTCTTCCTTTCTGGGTCATGTTGAATGTGTCCACCAGGACTCAAAGGCTTTTTTAGCAAAGCTACTTCCTGATCAGTCATTCCTATCCTATGTCTTTTGTGTTGGGCTGTCCCATTCCAGGTGCAGGGATCTGCTTTTGATTTTGTTGAACTTAGTGAGATTCTCTACCTTACTGAGATCCTTCTGAATGGAAGCCCTGCTCCCCACTGTATTTTACTGTTCTCCCCAGTTTTGTGTCATCTGAAAACTCACTGAGAGCACCTTCTCTCCTATAATCCAGGTAATCAATAAATCTGGATATTATTGGTTCCAGTTCTGGCTCCTGAAGAATTAGTTTGTCTGGTTAATGGCCACTAGGTGGACTTTGAAGTCTGGAGATGAACCTTTGAGCTGGGCTGTCCAGCCAATTTTCAAGGCTATTTACTGTCTGTTTTTCTAATCTATATCTCTCTAATTTTGGTCTAGGGCTGCTGTAGGAAAATAGACAGACCTTAATAAGTCCAAGATAAACAACATCACAGACCTTAATAAATCTAAGGTAAACACATCCACAGTTCGCCCATCATCCATGCTACCAGTCATCCCAGCTGGTAAATAATGGTAGAAAGCAATCAGGTTGGTAAAATGTGATTAATTTCTGATAACTCTGTCTGGTTGTTCCCAGACACCTTCTTGATATGCCTGGAAGGAACCAAAAATTTAAGCTTTATTTTTAAGCCTTGGTTTTAGTGAGGTTTAAGAAACTGGTACCAAAGGCACAAAATCTGGCTCAACACTGACAGAGCAAATCTACTGAGCTATTTCTGAGTAGAACCATATTTCGCTTTGTGGTAAAAAGAGCCACATAAGGTAACTGGAGGATTTGGCAACAACTCCAGTATGAATAATTTCAGGCTCCTTATACACACCCAGAGCCAAAGATAAGCTATCAACTGATCTGAACAGATTGCATTAGCTGAGATCTGATACCTTGTATTCAAAGCTTTTAATACTTGTATGGCTATTGAATTTTCTGAAGTGTAAGGATTGCAGATAATTTAACTTGTAATTGTAGTCCATTCTTAACCTTAACTGCTTTCTTAGGCTGTTATATTTAAATTCATATTCAAGAACTTCATGTTCCTTATATGAATGTTTCTTTTAATTAAACAGGGTAAGTGTTTGCTACTATGAGTTAAATTCTGAACCAAACAGAAATTGGATTGTGTTATCTCTGGGTGAACGTCTTTTGAGATAGTCCCTGTTTGTGCTGCCTCATTAAAGTTGTCTAGTACATATTTAGCTGCTGGAAAAAAAAAAAAAAGAGACCTTATAAGTATTCCACTTAAACCCATTTGGTAGGGTTTTCTCACCTTGTTTATAATTATCTGTACTTTTAAAATGTCAGTGTTATAAGGTTAACAAATCCTCCTTTCTGCAGCAAGAATGTTTGAAGGAGACTGAGGGGAAGAAAAATCCTTCCTTTCTCTCTAAGTCACTAAGGTGGCACAAGCTGCTGCACCTTACCAAAAGTACTGAGAACACCTTATTAATTCCTTCAGCTTTTGCACAGCGTGACTTATGCTATGGATTGTATTCATGTGTAATCTATTCTTTAAGGCTAACACAAGAATTCAGTGGGATTTATTTCTGTATATATGATTGTTACCTAGGAAATAGAAGCAAATGGTCTCACTGTTCTTTCATCAGAACAGTGTGTGCAGTTAGGGAGTAATTGTTTAGTTTACTATTGGAAAATGACTTTTTTTGTTTAGATTTTTGTTTCTTTTCTTTTCCCCAGTATATTTCTAGAATCTCTCTTAAGTAAAAATAACTCTGCTGCTACTTCTCTAAGTACATCCAGGTAGAAAATATTAGAAAAAAGAAATGCAGGCATGAGGCATGTATATGTTTCAAAGGTGTGTTCATGTAAAGTGGAGTCATTCTGTTCTAGGCCTCCTCGATACCACACTCAAGTCAGAGGTGGTAAAAAAATCTTTATGTTCAGATGGCCTCAATGAAACAAATCCATCTACTCTCTAATTTCCAGTGAACAGGTGTTAATCTTGTTATGAGTACAAATCCTTACTTTTCCCTCCCTTGCTTTAGATGCAAGAAGTATTTCAGAAGGAGAGTAGCCCAGAACTATGGGCCATGAACCTTCCTATCAGAAGTGAGGTGGTGTTTCCTGGAGTTTCTTGTTTCTTGATGTTTCTGTTAAGCCATGTTAGCTGGTGTGATGGTCTGTTCCTGTAGGAGGATGAATTTTCATCATGTCCAAGGAATTAACAACATAGTTCCTAGATCTGCCCATGCAGGTCTGTTAATATAGGGACATTCTTTCTGCATGTGGCCATTATAAAAATTTGGGATTACAGTTTTTCATAAGTGACTCCAGGTATAAAAGCTTACAGTTCCACCTGAAGAGATCTGAAGAAACACCATTCTTTAGAAAGTGACATATGGCTTTCCATGAAAAACTCTGACTGACCTCAAGCTCAATTATATATATTATTATATCAATTATAGCTCAAGAGCATTAGGACCAGTCACTGTGAAAACTCTTTGTTGTGATGCAAAGGATTTTATGGAAGTGGTGATATATAGAAGGGCTGCTGTTGATGTAATATCCAGGAATAACACTCTGGCTTGACAAACCATTAGCAAAGCTCTAGTGTGGACAGCTCCTCTAATGAGCTGAAAATGAAAACACCTGGCCATTATTCATTAAGAGTTTCGCAATTGTCTTGGTTTGGAAAGACAGGAGTCTGCCAAGGAAGGCAGGAACCTCCCCTGAAATGGAGAATGTAAACCCTCCCCATCCCTCCGAATTGCTATAAATTTTAAATTAAGGGGCTCTCAGGCAAAAAATATGGGAGCAGGAAATAACAGTTCTTTAATAGGAAAGGTAAAAAAAAGGATAAAATAAACAATGCAGTACACTAGAACAACACTGACAGAGTCAGAACCCAACCTGACACCCTGTGGGTCAGCATGTTGGTGGCAGTCCCATTGGAATTGTGGCTGCAGCCCTCCTGCAGTGTCAGGGGTGGTTCTGTTGGAATGAGGGGGATCTGTAGAGAAGGATGTATTCTTCCTCTGAAGATCCAGTGGAAGAATAGGCAGCTGCTGTTCCTCTCGGGAATCCTGTGGAGAAAGTTGTGCTGGTGTCTCAAAACCTCTGGATTATACCCGGGTAGCAATGCTTGGCTCCTCCCTCTGGGCTCACATCTCCCAGTGGGATGTTATAGTTCTTATCACTTATAGTTCTTATCAGCCATGCAGTGACATTCAATAGTCTGTTATCAGCAGATGTCCCCTCCCCAGGGAGGTGTGATTGTGGTCACTCAAAGAGAGAGATAAAGCAAACTGCCCACTTGACAAAAGACAACTGCCATACAGATGGTAATGGAAAACATCTTGCATTGCAATCTTCAACATCAATACATCAAATAAAGCTTTACTCAGATGCCTCACTGACTACAAGCTTTCTTTATATTTACCAGTGGTAGCAGAGGTCCTGTGGCCATTCTGCAGGCAGAGACATCACAGCTGTGTAAAGCACACTTCCAGGTACTGCTAGAAGGATGGGGGTGGGCTGGACAGTCAGATTAAAACCAGGAACAAAACTGGATAGCTGCTAATGAAGCAACTTGGTGAAGTACTCTGTGTAACTTTATTTAAATGCTTAATCTCCATCTCTGTTTTGTTTTAAGGTGAGTAGAGTGACATAGATATAGAGGAACCTTTGCTAGGTACTATAAATAGCCATTGTGAACATCTTTATGTGCAACTTGTATTTATACTCTTCTCTATTACACATCCTCCCTGTGCTTTTCTCCACTGCAGTCTTTACAGTGCCTCCAGCATGCTCTGTGTCACCTCTCTTAAAGGAAATGTGGTGAGTGTGGCCTTCCAGTGAGTTCTCAAAGCACAGATCCTGCTTCCCTGACACAGGGCAGATTGCTCCTGGCTTCCCTAAAAGCACCAATGAGTCCCTCCCAACTCAGAATGTTCTGTGGTTCTGGGATTCTGATAGAGCTTTCATTGTCTCAAACAATATCCCCAGGCAGATTTGTTTTTTAAGGGCACATTTTCTTTTCAACAGCCATTTTTTTTTTTTTGCTTTTGCCATGCGGTTGCTGGGATAAAATTTCATTCTTAAGACACTTATTTGGATCTGTAGAAGCCAGATGCAATCTTATGCACTCTTTCAAAATGCTGAACAAACACCACTGCCTGAGGGAAATGCACTTGTTTGCTTTTTCCTCCTTGTAATTCCCAAATGGGGGTGATGGTGTTAAAGGACTGCAACCACTGACTGTAAACACAATAAACTCAGCTTTGTCTAGCTTCTTTTTTCCTTAACTCTATTAAAATAGAAGCTTTTTCTGTCTCCCTCTGTTAAAAAATAATTGTTTTCTTGCATGCCGTTGAATATTTGTTTATTACAATTATCCTGTAAAATGTATACACTTAACGGGACTTAAGAGAGGATGAGGAAATGTATTATGGAATTATAGTGTAGGCTTTTGTGTCTTGTCTGATAAGGTGACTTGTTTGTCCTTAATGAATGTTTGTTCATTAATTATGTTAGAATTATGACTTATTATTAATTAATGCATCATAGTGAATTATCTTGATCTTTATTATCTAAGAATTTTTTTGTTTATGAGTGATTTATGATGACTCCTCAGGGTTTTCTGTGCAGTACAGTTCACTTAACTGGGAGGGTTGCAAATCTCTCAGTCTGCTGCAGTGCAGTGTGGTGCCCCTAAAAGTTAAGATGCATTTCAGCATATAAAAATCAATTGATAGCTAACACTGGCTTTGCCTGCATGTTGGAGTACTCTGCAGGTACAGAGTGGTATTATAAAATATAATTCTGGTTGTGTGGACCCCCATTTGTCTGAGTCATTCCCTTTCTCTTGCTCTGCTGTGGCCATTAAAGAAATCAATCCTAATTCAGGGTAGATCCCAAAGCATCCTGCGTAAAGCTTTCTTAAACTGGCTCTTAAAACAGAATATATGATATGCAGCATACCAACACAATGGTGCTCTCCAAGACACTGGCACTTGTTATGATCACCTAATAGGCATTTTTTCTTTCCATTGATGCGTGTTGGTTCTTCTGCAGTTAAAACACAGCAATGATGAAAAACAGATCCCCCCCAAACACATTTTCATTGGTAATCCCTTTTTCAACAGTGATTGCCTTTGGTTTTTATCCAGAAATTCTTGCAAAATTCATTGTGTTAGATTATCACTCTTGCCTTTCTTTTACAAGGCTTAATGGGCAATTACTTAAAGAGTTTGCCTAATTATGGATACCTGACTCAGCTCCCCAAATATAGCTTTAAAATTAGTGATTTCCCCATTTTATTTTAATGTTTCTTTAGCCTGTGCAAAGTAACCCATGAAGTTTTAGATTCATTGGTTTAACCCTTGACTTTTCTGTAGTGAACATAGTTTCTGTCTGGATGGTTCAACTCTCCTGATGCTTTCAGTTTATTGTTGTCCTATATGACAGTTCTGGAGGTTGATTTCACTTTAAACAAATTCCATAAAATTCCAAGTTGGAAGTTTATTGGTGTACTAGCTTGTTTGAGTTTTTTGGGGTTTTTTATGCAGCACATCAGGCATTTAAGAGCTGATTTGGAGCTCCTTGAAGGTTTCTGAGAAGGTGCAGGAGGACCTTGTGCTACACCAAGAAAGCCTGGGCTGCAAAGAGATGTAATTCCTGCCTGCTTTGAGTGTGTCATACTCATTATTTGTCTCTTATGTGAGAGCTTAGCTCTGCTTTCTCTTCTGTCCTCACATTTTGGGTTGCTTTAGGGATAAAATTCACTACAATTCAGACAATAACAGTTGTCAACAGCCTTCACCCTCACACCCAGAGTCCCCTGAATGGTTATTTGGAAACAAGAGTATTAATTCATCCCTCAGAAATATCTGTCCACAGTCTCAAAAGACACATAAATAATATGGGAAGATATGAATACAGTGTTAGAATGTATGTCAAAAATATTTTTGATCCCTGCCTGACATCACTGGATTGTCTTGGCTAATTGGTGAGTATAAAATTGCTATGGAAAAGTCTTCATACATGTACAAAATCAAATTTTATTAAAGCAGAAAAGAGAGAACTCTGAGTATGAAAGGGTTTCCTTGGGTCAAAATCAAAACCAGTGAGCTTTAAATATGGTGGGAACAACACTGTTACTAATTCCTTGTGTAAATAATTTCTCCTCTCTCTGTATCTTTTTCTTCTTCCTATCTTTGTCTTGACTTTTTAGGTTAGAAGTTTATCATGAAAAAGATGGGATTTTTTGAATATGTTTACATAACCTATCACAAGGAATTGGTGCTCTGGAAGAGTGATGGAGGATGTGGCACTTCCCAACTCTACATTTTCCTCTTTGCCATTTTGTTCCCATGGACTGGAGCTTACTCTGCATGTCTGCATCTAGGGCCAGGTGGGAATATATAATATCTGACTCTCGCTATAATATGGCTCTTTTCAACAACTTGGAAGTTGAAAGCAAGCATTTCTAAATATGTTTCACTTGTTTTTGCACCCCTATGTAAATTCATCTGACTGCCCTCTGAGGTAAGAGCAAAAACAAGATCTCATACTTAGCCACACCTTGCTTGACCACCTGAACCATGGAAAGAAACTACCACAAATGAAAAATGTGTGAGCTCAGGCAAGTTCCTTACTTGCCATTCTGTAGCAGGAAAGTCTCTTGGCTTTCTCACTTTACTGTCCTGTACCTGTGTTACATGATTTAAAAAATGCAAATCCGATGTTTTGAGATTTTTGCTTTTGTCTTGAAGCAAATGATGTAACAGAAGCAGCTCTGTCCATTTTTAAGGATTTTTAAATCTCTTATAAATTCTAGGTAATGAAGGCCAAGTGCTTTGTCTGAGTACATTGGTCATCCAAGAAACCATGTGTTATCTATGGTTAAAACCTTCCATACTTCATAATGATATTAAATTCTTCCAATTTTACTTAGAAAAGGAAGGATTTACATTGGAGTATCTGTATCCTTTGCTATTGTGTCTTCAGCTTCAGCATTATGGGGCAAAACAATAAAAAATTCAAATTAACTTTTGTTCTGAAATTATCCATTATTTTTCTACAACAAAATAAATATTAAATGGGATATCCCCACTCAGTCTTACTCGTATCCAGAAATACAAATATGACATGAGGAAACAAGGAAAGATACTGCTATTAACCCTTTTGTATCTTTGGCTGCAGTAAAATGCATTTCATTTTGAATGGGAGACTAAAATCCATCTAAAAGTATCTTCAAGGGTCATGGTCAATAGATGTTAATTTGCAGACGTTGTTTACAGCTTTGGAAGTAGCAGAAACTTTGTTTCTTACTTGTTTAACTGTTGTGAAAACAAGCCTGTGTTGTCAGCACTTTTTGCAGCACAAATCCAAACCACAGCCCCATTCTGGCTACTGCAAAGTAAATTACCTCCATCCCAGCTAAAACCAGAACATCAGAACATTATCTCAATCAGAATTTTTTTTCCCTATTAACAAAAAAAAAAAAAAAAGAAAAGCTGGTACTCATTGACCAATTGTAATTGCTGAGCTTTTCCTTCTCAGGGAAGACATGTATTAAGTCACTGTTAAATAATTCTCTTAGGCCCAAAACCATCCATACCAACTTTTATCTGTTGCAGATACTTCACTTTTATTCCCCTGCTCTGCTTATGTCATTAGGGGTCCAATACAAGAGCAAGACAGGTAATCCAGTCTAGTAAGGGTGAAGGAAAAGAGAGAATTTCCCCTATCTTTACAACAGACTTATGTCATAGCACTGAACTATTCAAATTATAACATGCAGAGTTCTATTATTTAGTAACATGAGACATTTCAGTTTTACCCTTCCCCAATCACTGCATTTTTCAAACAATTACTGCTGGCTACTGTTGATACAGAGCTTGGATTTATTACAAAACTTGAAAAATCACTAGTGAATTTTGGAAATTTGGCTAACATGATTGAGATGTTGACATGGATTTGATGTGGGACATATTACAGCCATTATTCCAAAAGTGACACCTTATTCCAAAGCTTGGAGTCTGCTTTGTGGTTTGGGATCTGGCTTGGCACAAGATTTATTCTCACCTGCTGAGCCCACAGCCTCCTTGTAGCCAGGCCAAGACAACAGCAGCAGTAATGTTGGCTGGATTGGGGTGACCAAATATTGTGGAGAAAGACAAAAGGAGCAGCAGGTAACACTGGTGACAGGCCTGAGAGTGCCAACTTCTGCAGGACACCAACAAGCATCACCTGGCACCTGCAGTGTCTGTGCCCCAGGATGTCTCCCTAATTCCCTGCTTCTTGTCTGCCTGAGCTTGTCTGGAGGCAAAAATGTCAAACTTGTTGCCTTTGATCTCCCCCCTGTTTTGGCACATCACCTGTTCCCCATGGCAGTGTGGTTATTTTGACTTTATGCAAATAGAGAAAAATTGATCTGTTTGGCTGCTGCAGCCAAAGTGCTGCTTCTCACCCTAAAATGTGCAGGCTAAGTGCCACAAAATGAGGCCAATTCCTACCATAACTTTGCCTTATCTATCATTTGCATGTCTGCAAGGGTCACTAGCTGGTGCCAGGTTTTGGACAGCAGATGTTCTTGTGTTCAGCTTTCTGTTGAACAAAATACCTGCCAGTGACTACCCAGGCAGTTTTGTTTCTGTAATTTAAATGCACTAAATATGGCATGGAGTCTACCTTAGTGCAGACAATTTGATGTTTTCTTTATGAGACTATTAAAAAGGTGATTAACACATGCATTTTGTTAGGAAAGCCAGCAGAAAATCAGACTGCATTTTGATTTTTCCCCCTCTCTATATCAGTTACACAATTGTTTTTTTGGCAACTAATGGTTGGTGGTAGAGATGTAGCTGGGGTCCATAATTCATGTAATAGTTGCTCTTTAATTTGCTAGCTGTTCAGGGGGGCATCCCTGATGACATTTTTTCTGTGGTGTTCTGGTTTTGAGAGGCTCAGAACTAACATCACTGTGTTGATATGAAGGATGATGATGAGGAGGAATACTTCCTCCCCTGTCCCCTTTCAATGGAGCTTGTTTTAATATGCTTCAAATTTTCTACACCTCCATTTCTAATGCAGTGTTTTGGGAAATGAGCATGATTCAGTTTTTTGCAATAGAAAATCACCAGGACTTGGATTTGGAAAGTTGTTACATCATCAAAACAAACTTGTTTTCAAAATTGTCAGGCTTTGGTACAAATCAGCTACCTTTTTGAAACAAGAAATATATGTGGAACTCATGTTTGGGAAAGAAAATCAGCCTTGATGATTACTTATTAACTAATAATCTCCAGAATTATCTTTTTCTCATAGCACTTAGCATATTTTTTCTCATGTTTATTGAAAATATCCCTTTGTTAGAAAAATAAACTATAATTTATCATTGTATTGACAAAGGTGTAAGTACTTAATTGCCAACTTGTTGATTCCAGTGCTAGTTGTGCTTTTGAAATAAATGTCATATTTTAAGGAATTAATTGAGCTTTTAATGAACAAAAGTTCTCCTGAGCTTCATGTAAATGTGAAGTAATGTTTCTCAAGGGGCCCATTCTCAAGCAACACCTACTAAAGTTGAATTTGTTATGCTCCATGAAGATTTTTAGTTCTGCAATATTTTCATAAAGAAATCTCAGGAAATAAAAAATGCTATATGGGAATTGCTCCAATTAACTGACTAAAATCCATTGACTGGCTCCAGGGTGCCCATTTTTCCATATTGCAAACAAGATCCTATTTTCTCAACTTAGCCTATAATTTGGCATAGGTGAAAAGCTTTAATTGCTCTATCAATTTTACTGTTTGCTTTAGGTATTTCTTGCCTTTTTTCTTAGGTTTTGTAATTTTTAAATTTCTCATCCTTGTAAAGATTTAGGAATCTCTGTTCCAATGGCTTTTAAGTAAAACATGTTTGAAAACAATGCAGCTGAAAAGCACTTTCTTGGTTCTATACAACCAGGCTCTTAGCACATTTATGTATTGCTGAAACTTTCCCTGACTTCTGTGGATATTTTTCTTTTCTTTTATCCTTTTTACACAACTGTGAACTTCCAGTGTCTCTTAGAAAAATATCATCATAGCAGTCATCTACAAACAGATTCTGCAGATTTTTTTGGCCAGTTGTAGCTCTGAAATCAGAAATTGTTTGAGGTGGTGGAAGCAAGAGTTATGGTAACCAGTGCTGGATAAATGAAGACATAAGATCATGCCATAAGTTATCAAATTCCCTCAACTATTTCTCACCAAATAAGAACTTCAATATAATTACTGTGAGCTTTGGAGAAAATATTTATAAATATTTTTGTTTTACTTCAAAGGAAATTACTAGCTTAACTCCTCTATGCTAAATTTATAAGACTGATTAAGAATGGACCCTGTTAAAAACAATTTAACTAAAGATCTGTTCCGTTATTGGTTACAGGAACAATGTTGTGAAGCTAAAGGTAGAAGTCTGTAAATCTGTTTCACCAGAAGAAAGAAAAACATTTAAACATTTTGAAATTAGAAGTTTCATATTCCATGGTGTTGGAATGTATATTTTCTTGAATACTGGGCTCATCTGAGAACCCAGCTCCCAAGCATTAGGGAGGCCCCTGAGTCAGAATGTGTGAAGCTTTACTGATGTCCAAGATGAAAGAGAGTTATCTCCACAAGCAGATTCACAGTGTGAGCCAGAGTGTGCTCCTGGGTTTTCATTTAACCAGCAGTGCTGAGCAGATCCTGCTCCCCTCCCTCACCCCTGACAGTGATTTCACAGCTACCAAAACCCATCTCATGGACTGGTGAAAGGTACTCCACCATTGGCTCCCTGACCACAGATTAAAAAGAAATTCCTGTGAATATCTGAGTGAGTCTTTTTTCCTATTCTGCTGCAGTACAGTCATCAGGCAGAAGTGAACCCTGGACAGGAATCTCATCCCAACAATATTCCCCATTTTCTTGTATCTTGCCTTGCTGTGAACTCCCTCCTGGTCTCAGTGCAGGGATGCTGGGATTCTGCTTGAGATGTGATGGGACAAACTTGTTTCTTCTTGTGACAGTGGTACGCTGTGAGATTTATGCATTCCCTCTGGGAAAGGATTAACTCATACAACAGATTTGATTACAAAATCCAACATTAATTTACGAGTGAGGCTCCGCTCCACTGCTGAAGGCAAAATAAGGAAGGAGGTTTGGTAGATCCTACCCATTTATTCCAGCTGAGAATTTCACCAGAAGATTGCTGAAGTGACCTGGTTGTCTGGGTTGAATTGAGAAGATTGTGGTGTTTCTTTGTGAGATCTAACACTTGCCCACTTCTGATGGGAAGGACATTCTCTACTGTTGTGCTGCATTATTGCATGCCAGCAGTTCCTCAAACTCTTTTTCACTTCAAGTTAACCCTATACAAATATATTAAGGAATACCTAGAATGCTCTTCATGCTAAGTGCACATCCACCACGATACCAGAAGAGTTGGAAATTATATTCCTTCCATAATGCTGTTGAGAACAGGTACTAAGGCTGTGAAATAACTGTGGTAATTCATAAGTGTCTGTGAAATGAAAAATCACAGAGTAGAGAGAGAATATCTCAAGTACTCAGCATTTGCTGTAGTGCTTTTTATTATCCTCAAAGGCAGGCTAAGGATAATTTCAACTATCATAATTTTCACACACAAAACATTAATAAAAATTGGCTCCTTGTTTTGTGTTTTACTAAAAGCAGCTACTACTTCCCCTTATCCCTTCCAATAATTGCATTAAGAAAGTTAATATTTGGCTCTAGCAGTAACCAGAAGGATTTAAAATGGCTTCAGAACCACATTTATGAAATTCTTAGTTGCCTGGGAGATTGTGAAACAGGCACTGAAGCTGCTGACCTGAAGGCAATGTTTGTAGTTTGTGTTTTTGAATCACCTGGGATGATTATCTCAGGCAGAGGGCAAGGCTAATGAAGATGCTCTGCCTCCAGTACTCAATCCATGATATCCAGAGGCAGCTAAACATCACACTCAGGACATGTGTAAAGACAAGTGTCTTACCTATCTAAAGATAGATACTCCCAACCCCCTCTCCCCCTTGTATATTCTTACTGCAATTACTCAGGGTTCATCTGACTTATTTTAGAGCTTTACAAAATAGATCATCTCTCTAGTGAAAGGAAATAAATGACAAATCTGGGGGGCAATTGCTGTCATTTACTTCAGGCTCTTACTTGAGAGCTCATGCCCTAAAAGCTCAGCTGTAATGCTCTGTGTTTAATTTGATGCATCCCACCTGTGAACACCTAAATACTGAGTGAGTCACTCATCACTGCACAGCTTCTGAGGCAGCTCATTAATCCTGAGTGTAGTAACCCTGCTCACATCTGTCCCACATGTTGCTGCTCCAAGCCCAGTAAATATCTGTCAGGACTTAGACAGCTTTCACTTCCACACAATAGGTTTCCTGGAAACCCATACAAAAAGGTTTAACTGAGTAAATGCCACTTAGTGATGCTTTGTGTTACCTGTTTGTGGATGTGCAGGAAGTCACTTTACAAGATTTATCTTGTCACTGTCAGTGGACAGAAGCTTTTGGAAGATGACAGCACAGAAAAGGTCCTTTACGTGTGCAAATATATTGCAATGACAACATATTTTTTAATATTTTCTTCCTGCTGTCTGGAAGAACAGACAGCAGGAAGAAAACACTTTCTCTCCTGAATCTGGGCTAAATGATTTTGTGAGGTGCTCTGCAGTATGTAGGGAACAGCTGTGTGAGTCACTGGTGCCTCTGCAGATGTGAATGGGTAGATGAAGCAGGGGAGGTGTGCTTTTCTCTCTAGAACCCCAGCTATTTTTTCTTCAAATTACATAAAGAAGTGAACCTTTGCTTAGTTCTCCAGGGCTGTCTGAGAGAGGAGTCTGCAACACAGATTCTTCTTTTTGTTCCTTGAGTGCCTACTTGCGTTCAGAAGAAACCATTCAGATTTACTCCCTTTGAAAAAAATGACTGTATTTAATGTGCATGCCTGAATCATAGAATATCCTGAGTTGGAAGGGACTCACAAGGATTATTTAGTCCAAGTCCTGAACAAGAACATCCCTAAGAGTCCAAGCATTTCCTGAACTCTCAGGTTTGGTTCTGTGACCATTTCCCTTTGGAGCCTGTTCAGTGCCCAGCCATCCTCTGGGGAAGAACCTTTTCCTGATACCCAACCTAAACCTCCCCTGACACAACTTCAGACCATTCCCTCGGGTCCTGTCAATGTCCCCACAGAGCAGAGATCAGTGCCTGCCCCTCCTGTTCCCCTCACAAGGAAGCTGTGACTGCACTGAGGTCTCCCCTCAGTCTCCTCCAGGCTGAACAAACCAAGGGCCCTCAGCCCCTCCTCACACAGCTTCCCTTCAAGGCCCTTCACCATCCTCACTGCCCTCCTCTGGATGCTCTCTAAAGGCTAAATATCTTTCTTATATTGTGGAGACTAAAACTGCACACAGTGATGGAGGTGAGGCCTCCCCATCTTCCTCTGTCTCCTTAAGGCTGCCAGGACCCCTACAAGGAGAATTGCAGGACCCCCAGGACACCCTAGAGTCCTTTCAGCTGGCTGTAAGGAAATCAGTAAATAGGTTCATACCTCAGTATATGAAGCTGTTCGAACTGTTTCACCTCCTCACATCCAGATTATCTTGGATTATGGAATTGGCTGGTTTTCTTAAAGAGAAAAGCATGATTTCCCTATCTCTCTCTTTTTTTTTTCTTTTCTTTCAGGCACACTGTTGATGCCTTGTGAAGTCTGACCTAGAACAGAGGCTAGACAAAGTTAAAGAATAAAGTAGGGATTTATTAAAAGGCCTCAATGGATCCACCTTGGGCAGCACAAGAGCTCAGCCAGAGCTGCACCCAAGACAAACTCAAATGGTCACAAAATGGACAACTGGTCACTCACTGTTATAAATTCTGGTCTGTTAGCATACTGGAGTTAATTGTCCAATTACAGCTTTGGGTTATGGAGTCCCATCCTTCTTGTTTTACTCTCTTCAGTCCACATTGTTTGTGCTCTTGGGCCTGAAATTTGGATCCTTTGTCCTTGGTCCCCAGCCAGAGAAGGAATTGTTTTGTCTCCATACTCTGTGAAGAGAGCTTACTATGCCCTAATATGAAGCTCAGAACTACACACTAAAGCACCACAGAATCTGAAAAATATAAAAGCTAAAACCTGAGGCATCACTATGAAAGTTATTTACTATTCTCCCAAACAAAACCTGCCATTTAATAAGTTACTCCTTGAATAATTGCACTGCATTTACATATCCTTAGGTGGGATACAAAAGAGTACCTGTGTAGCTCACCCTTGAGGCTGTGTGCAGTACTAAAATAATTATAGTCAGCAATTGTGGTAGTAGATGTGGGTCACAATTCTGTGCCATCAGAAAGCTGTCTTGCATCCAAGCTTGCTCATTTTTCATGTGTACTGCTACCTCCTTGCTGACTTTTGGTGAGAACAAAATCTTACTGACCAAGTCAAGACTACTGGCTGAGATCAGTGGTTGTCAAGTTGGGGTTTTCTTTTTTGGCACTGGCTTACTCACCCTTCTCTAACAGTGGAGTTAATTTCATTTTAATATGGAAAATTTTTCTCTGCCTGAAGAATAAGCACAAAAAAATAGGAAGGAATTGTGGTTTTATATTTTGCCTTTATTTTCCCAGTTCACCATTGAAAGTTTGTTCACAGCCACAAGAAGAGACACATTTTGGTGAAGGAAAAGCCAAACTATAACTTTCCTTTACAAATTTTCTTGTAATCTTCTGGCAGAATTTCCCTTCAGAAAAAAAAAAAAATTAAAAGGAATAAAAATTAAACATTAAGAGGCTTCATTAATGTTATCTGTGCTGCACCATGGGGCCATTTCCTTTGTGTTTTTGACGCACATTAGAGTTATGCTCAAGAATCTGAAAGAAACATACTCAGGACTTGCTTAATGAGAAAAATGGCTTTGGAACTGTCCTGGTTGCATAAAAACTGAATTTATGGGTCACACCTGAGCTGAGTCTTTTTGTTGCTTTCTTGTTTGTTGTTGTGTGGTTTGGGGGGAAGAGAGGTTGGGTTTTTGTGGTTGGTTGTTTGTTGGGAGGGTTGGGTTTTTTTTTTTGGGGGGGGGGGGTTTGGTGTGGGCTTTTTTTTTCTTTTCTTTTCTTTTGTTTGAATTGATGTGAGTGTGTTTCAGGCTGGATCCATTGAACAGAACTGAAACCTGTGGGGTTAGCTTTTTCCTGAAACTATTTTTACACATGAGCTCCTTCTATTTAACTATATAGTTTTCTTTTCTTCCCTTGGCATTTCCTCTATCATCCAATAAAGCCAGCTTACAAAGAGAAAGGAAACTGGTTTTTCCTGTCACAGAACAGATCAGATATATGAATTAATAGAGGATGCTGATAATATTTCCATTGTACAGTTCACAATGAGATGCAGCAGTATTTTTAGGTTGCAAGCACTCATCTGAGAGCAAAAAATTTAAATTTTTTGAAGTTTTTAAGGTGTTTTTAATTGAAACTGAAGTGCAGGGTGGCAGTACTCTGATTGCAGTTATTCTCTCAAGGTTTTACTGTAATCTTTGAGCTTTATTTTCTTTCAGGTCTTATGGAGCCTTGGGAAATACTGAGTTATTCACTTGCTGAGGGAAGCAGGGAGGATGTTGTTTAATATTTTGCTTTGTTTATACAGTGCCATTTGAAGCATTTCAGGGCTCTGATTAAACTAGAGGAAATGACTTTATAACTAGAGTTTCTGAAGGCAATATGTTCTGGGACATGTACTCGAGACTTTCTCTGCCTCCAACAATTTTGTAAATAACTTTAATATGGTTGTGAATGCCATGGCTGTGTATCAGCAATGTCTAGAGCATTGTTTTGGGGGAAGGAATGTGAGAACATTGTGTTCAAGCTCTTGACAAAAAATATGAATTTATCCTTTTAATGGATAGCTTTTGTTTCTTCAGAGTAAAGAAACAATAAAATTGAAGTCTTCTCTTGTAAAATTCCTTTTTAGGTAGAAAACTGCGTTGATGCATGGATCTTGGATCACTCACTGAATCTTGTTTAAATTAAAGCCATATCTGAAGTTCCTGAATTAATTCCACTTGCACTGAAATGTTAGCACAGCTTAGATTAAGACATATTAAAAACCTTGCACTTCATTAAGAAGTTATTAATAGAATGGCCATAGCTGGTCATCCTGAAGAAACACATTGTATTATTTTTATCAGCAGAATGAAATAGTCTTAAAGGTAACACTCAATCTGGAACAAAAGGCACTTGGAATAAGCATGATTAAAAATTTAATGCAATGATTGGTAAATTAATTAAGGTGGGTGGTGGGGTGATTTTTCCTAATGACAAAGAGTTAATGGCATTGATGCTGCTCAGGGGGACACCGTGTGGATGCCATTGGCTCTCTCCCTTCCCAGGTATTCCCAGCAGCAGCAGAGGCAGAGCTGTGCTGGCACAGGGGTCTCAGGAGCTCACAGATGGAGCTGGCTGCACTCTCAGGATGCTCCAGCCTGGGTGCCAAACCCTCCCTGGCCCTGCAGTGCTCCCAGGAGCTGCAGAACTGGCTGTGCTGGCTGAGGTGGTGCCTTCCTGCCAGCCAGAGAGAGCAGAGGGAAGGGAAGGGAAGGGAAGGGAAGGGAAGGGAAGGGAAGGGAAGGGAAGGGAAGGGAAGGGAAGGGAAGGGAAGGGAAGGGAAGGGAAGGGAAGGGAAGGGAAGGGAAGGGAAGGGAAGGGAAGGGAAGGGAAGGGAAGGGAAGGGAAGGGAAGGGAAGGGAAGGGAAGGGAAGGGAAGGGAAGGGAAGGGAAGGGAAGGGAAGGGAAGGGAAGGGAAGGGAAAGAGAGAGTGGGAACAGCTAAATGTGGAGAGGATGATGGGTTATAACCAAATCCTGCTGGCACACCTGCCTGGCCAGCCCTCACTTGGAAGGTCTGAGGGAGTTGCTGCAGTTCTCCTCACCAGGATTTTGGTAGTTTTAAATGCCACTAAACTCTACTAAATGCTGCAATTCTCAGTTAGCCACCATAGACAAACTGTTTGATTTAGCAGCTGGAAACCAAGGACAGTTGTTCGAGTTCAAGTGATTTGAGAGGGAAAGGGGAACCACATGAGTGAAAATAATACCAAGAGATTGTCAAGCAGCAAAAGCACTGAATTATGATGCAGAGATAATCAGCAGTGCTTGAAGTCCAAGCAGTAGATGCCTATATGATTTTCTCAG
Organism: Zonotrichia albicollis; assembly: GCF_047830755.1. Taxonomy (NCBI): domain Eukaryota; kingdom Metazoa; phylum Chordata; class Aves; order Passeriformes; family Passerellidae; genus Zonotrichia; species Zonotrichia albicollis. Next base: position 21,320,015 of record NC_133820.1, read on the forward strand.
AGGCCTCTGAAACAGCTGGAACACTAAAATCAGAGGACAAACTGGTTCAGAATTGTTTGGGCCTTCTTTGTCAGTTCTCCAAGCTTTTTGCTTGAATTGAGACCTATAAAACAACCTGGGCTTAAAATTTGGACTCTGCGTGGAATATTGTATCAAAATACATAACACAAATGAGGCTGGTATGCACAGGCCAGGAGTGTATTGCACTGTGTTCAAAGCAAAGCACAGAATTCAGGATGCTTGGTGGATGCTGTGCAAATGACCAAAACTAAATCAGTTGCCTTGGCATATCCCAAACACTTGGCATGATGAACTGGTTACTGGCTATGACCAGAAAAAGAAAATGGAGTCTGAAATGAAACTAACATTTCTGTTTTGAATTATAGTTGTTGCCATGGTGACCTCTGTAATGGACACATTTAATCCTAAAATCCAGCACTGCATCTGAACTGACTTGAACAGTAAATAGGATGTCAGTGCTTGCAAACCATTTGAGTAACTGTAAAAAGTTCATCCTTCCCAGCTGAGATAGAAGGGAAGCATGCACATAAACTGATGATGAAGGATATTGATTACCTTGATGCACTATAAATTTTTTAAGCTACTTATTTGCTTTCATATACCAAAAAAAGATAAAAATAGCACAAATTACATTATAAGGAAAATAAAAGGCTGATACAGAAATCTTTGAAAACAGTTTTTGCAAGCCCAAGGTTTGTGCACTAAACAGTGATTTAACATGCTTCTGTTTACCAGGCTTTTTGAGCATGGAGACACAAGATAACTGATCTGTCTCTGGTTTGAGCCCTGAGCCATTTCTGTTTTACTTAAGATTGGTTTTTGCCTCATTTTAATCCTCTGTCTGCTTGTAGCAGAATGGAAAAATGAGATGACACCCTGCCAGTTTCTAGGACAAGTAAGAATAATACTATTTCTGGGGATGGTGTGGCTCATGGTAGGTTCATTATTCTTTCTAAATTATTATGACTTAAAGCATAAATCTGATAAGTTTTATATCCCATTAAACAAGCTATGAATTTCATTTTACAGAGTCTGAAACTTTGGAGTTTTTTTTTTTTTCTTGATCCTGCTATGCTTTGGAAGGAGCAGAGAAGTTTTATAATGTTGGGACTGAGTTATTTTATTTGCATTAGGTATGTCAGATTTCTCCTTTATTGTTTATGCTTCTGATAAAACAGAGGCAAAATGACTTAACCCTTAAATTTCCTGCAAAGTTTCTCCTGTCAAAGAGAGCTCAACACTACAGAATTTTAAAATTCTCCCTTTGGAGATCACAGGGTGTGAAAGGAATTAAAACAATCCAGGCATTGATTTATACTGCTTTTAAATTTGGTAAATTAATCTTTTTTCCATTCTGTGGACTGATGCTGTGAACATACCCCATGCTAATGGGGTTCATAAAGGGAGGGCACTAAAAGTGCATTTTGCTGCTTGATCTCAGTATAAAACAAGGGCTACTTTGGAAAGCTCTGCTACCCTGAGAGCTTGATCCCAGCTCAGCTCCATGCCTCTAGTGCTGGAATTCAGAGCAACCCCTCTGTTCTCAGAGCTAAGCCTCCTAATCCTGACAGACCTGCCCAGGCTGGAGGGTGGGCCAGCAATAACAGCATCAGGATAACAAAGGCAAGTGGCAGCTGCTGCACTGGATGGCACAACCAAAGAGCCCAGCACAGGATCTGTGTGCCTGGGCAGCCTTGATGAGAGGGACCTGGGGATCCTGGCGTGTTGGGAAGGATGAAAGTGCGACAAGAAAGTCTCACTGATATTTGTGCTTAGCAAAAAGATTTTCAAATGTAGAGTCTGATGAAGGAATAGAGGTGGAAGCAAGTTTTGATATAGAAGAAAAGAATTGCTGAGCCAGTCTTACTGGCTAACCAAGGAGAAAAGGGTGTGTTAGTTAGAAGGGGTTTTTATGACTTAGAGCAAAGGGTAAACCCACCCCAAACAAGAAGATGTTTTTACCAAGCAGAAAGCACAGGCAAACATGTGAGCAAATGTTGCAAGCAGAAAAAAGGTCTCAGAATTTTCCACTGCAAGAAAACTGAAAAACAACTTCTAGCTCAAACTGTAATGTACTAACTTTTAGTGATTGGAGAGTAGTAACATGAATATGGCAATTCTAGTAGTTATGATAGGCTATAGATAAAAGTTAAGTTATAGATTGGTTCTGTTGTATTAAGATGCTCAGCAAAGAAAAGTCTAGAATGCATTGTAACCAAAACCAAAGGGTCTCCAGGCCTGCCTGCAGCTGGAGCTGACAGCTGTGGGCACAGCTCTGTCACCCATGACCCTGGACTGCTGTAGCCTCTTTGATGTAACAAACTGCATTTTGGAGAGCCCCTGGAGTCCCACATCCCTCATTCAGGCTCTTACACTGGTACACAATAAGGGACCCTGAGCCAGCAGTGCAGGGCTGCAGCAATGAGGAAAATCAGATTCTGGGCTGCACCCACGGGGGCACAGCTGGTTGGAACAGAAACAGGAGCATCCCACTCTGCCCAGCACCTGCCAGGCTGCCCTGCAGTGCTGTGTCCTGTAGCTGTGATATTTTCTGAAAAATCCTTTCCTTGGGATTTTTCTTCCTGAGAAACTGAGAGGCCTCAGGAAAAAAATGTAAACAATTATTATCTGCTGCTATAGAATGCTACATGTGGATCTGTGATTGGTCTCAAGTAATTGTTTCTAATTAATGGCCAATCACAGTCAGCTGGCTCGGACTCTCTGTCCGAGGCTTTTGGACATTGTTATCATTCGTTCATCTTCTATTCTTAGCTAGCCTTCTGATGAAATCCTTTCTTCTATTCTTTTAGTATAGTTTTAATGTAATATATATCATAAAGTAATAAATCAGCCTTCTGAAACATGGAGTCAGATCCTCATCTCTTCCCTCATCCTCGAACCCCTGTGAACATGATCACAGTGTCCATTTCTGGTGCCCACAATTCAGAAGGAGGTGGACAGACTGGAAAGGGTCCAAAGGCAGGCTGGAGGACCTGTCCTGTGAGTAATAGTGAAGCCAAAAGGTCTCTTCACTCTGGAGAAGTGAAGCTTCTCAGAAGAATTAATCACACTTTCCCAGTACTTTAAGGTCATCTACAAGGAGAACTGAGGCTCTCCATTCACCATAAATCACATGGAGAAGACAAGGGGGAGTGGGTGCAAGTTGAACTGGGAGAGCTTTCATCTCAGTATAAAAGAAGTTTTTACACTGACAACAATCATTCAGAGTAACTCCATGGGACATGGTGGAGTTTTTTAAGGGATAAATGAACAAGGTGCTAGATAATCACAACCAGGCTCACTTTTCCCAAAAGCTTGGACCAGATATCTCTTGAGGCCACTTTCAATCCATGTTATTCTACAGTTCTTTAATTCAATCCTTTCAAAAACAAGCAAACTCACATTTTCAGGGTGTCCTGACTGCTGTAGTTAATCATACTTGATTGCAGTGAACCACTTCCATATGCCCCAGTGTGCTAGGAAATACCTGCAAAGTGGAGTTATGTTAACTAAAGAATCAGTGAGGTAAGAAATAAAGTAAGCTGAGCTTGGGATGTGAGAAAGGTAAAGGAAGCATCTAAAATTGGGCTAAGCAATGAATTAATCACTCATGTGGACATCACAGGTACTGTTCATATTTATTTCCTATGTTTTTAGTATAGTAGAATTCACCCTTTTCATGAATTAAATTGCCTGTGGAAGCAGAGTGAGCTGCAGCTGCTCATGGCTCAGAGAAGGCTGCAGGACACGAGAGCTGTGGCTGGCACTGGGGGAGGCTCAGTAAGGAAAGCCATTTAGTGCAGGAGCAGGGCAGCAGTGCCTGGGCAGCCCAGGGAGCCTTTCAGCCACGTTAGCCCCAGAATCTGGGGTTTGCCAGGAGCTATGTGCCTGCAGCCCTGGGAGCTGCTGGCTGGTGGGGGCAGTGCAAGGAGGGCAGCTCCAGGGGACAGGGCTGCTCCAGTGTCACAGGAGCAGCCAGGGGACATCCATGAGCTGGGGCAGGGTGAGCTGTGCCTAAAGCAGCCACTGCAGCCCAGACTCACAGCTCCCAGAGGAATGGAGGAGCCTGGTGTGACCGTGCTCACAGGGGTGTTCAGATTGGGGAAGAGACGAGGATCTGGCTCCATGTTTCAGAAGGCTTAATTTATTATTTTATGATACATATTACATTAAAACTATACTAAAAGAAGAGAGGAAAAGGTTTCATCAGAAGGTTGGCTAAGAATAGAATAGGAAAGAATGATAACAAATGTTTGTGGCTTGGGCTCTGTGTCCGAGCCAGCTGGGCTGTGGTTGGCCATTAATGAGAAACAACCACATGACACCAATCACAGATGCACCTGTTGCATTCCACAGCAGCAGATAATCAATGTTTACATTTTGTTCCTAAGGCCTCTCAGCTTCTCAGGAGTAAAAATCCTAAGGAAAGGATTTCTCATAAAAGTTGTCTGTGACAGCGTGGCTGGAAGCAGAGGGGAGCTGTGAGTGTGGGGACACGTTCCCTTTGTGCTTGTGGAAGAGAAGAGGGTCTGTGTGGGGAAAGGCACTGAGCAAAGTCCTGCTTGGAAACACAAGAAGATGTGTTCCTTGACAAAGAAAAATATATTTTCCAAAGGGGTTTTCCCTTTGGTTACACAACGTTCAATTATCATGGAATTAACCTTTTGTCCCTTTTCCCTCACGTGGCTTCCTCTTGGTGTTCTTACATATCTCTCCCTTGAGGTGTCCCTACCCTTGTGGATAGCCCATCAGAAGAAAATTTAGGTCAGAAGTTAGAACCAATGTTTTCTATTGAACATAAATATTTAGGTTATAGCTCCATCTTCTCTCCAACTCTTTGTCTAAACACTGTTCAACTCATGTATGACTGCTTTTTTACTGACAAAATTTCTCACGGACCCATTCATGTTTAATTCTATCTTCTGTGCGTTAGAAGAGATGTCATTGCTTAGGCTGCTTCAAAACTGACATTTACTAATTTTAGGGCATGATAGATAAATTCAAGTTCAAGTTTTACATCAATGAACTTGCAAAGAACTGTGGAAGGTGGGGCTGATTTGTTTCTACATTAAGAAAAGATGCAGTAATAAAAACTGACTGCCATTCTATTCGTATAAACTGACTACTATTCTATTACTGCATTCTCAACTACTACTGGGAATGTTCATATGTTGTGCTTTGGGAGTTTGGCTTTAAGATGCATCTTAGTTATTGCAAACTTGCTGAATAACAAATGGACAGAGATAACAGTGGAATTTTTCAGTTATAATCAGGATAATTTATCCATTAAGTTTTCTTAAAATGAATATAAAAGTGGGGACCTAAAATATATGTAAAAATATAGCCATAAAAATGCCTTTGTTCTTTAGCTGTCTGAACATTACATGTCCCCATAAAACATTCCATTCTATCCAATATTGTCCTTTTTAAACAAAATATTGTCTTTTTTAAACAAAAAAATCTATAAAATTAAGTATCTACCACTAATATCTTCTATTGCAAAAATATATTGAACTTAAACCAGACAATAGTTTACCTAAGTACTACTGTTTATCAAAATAATGTCTTAGAGTGAAGTCTGGGAATTGCAGACACCATATTTTATTATTTGTCTTGTTTTTGAATGTTCTTTGCCAAATGAATTTATTAAATTCCCACTACCCCTGGTACACACCAAAATCGCCTAATAAGATGAAATTATTTTTGCATTACTTACTTCATATCCATTGAGCACTTTAAAAATGATCAAGAGACTGCTTTTAAATTTGCAAGCTATTTAAACAGCAAGTATGTAGGGCAATATCCTTTCCACTGAATCAGTTCCATTACTTTGCATAGGCAGCATAAAAAAGTCAGCCTCTGGCAGCATCTGTCCAGCTGGGAGTGTTCCTGATGAAAGGAACATTTCAGCTGGAATGCAGTTTGTTTACCCACCTTCTTTACCAATCAGTCACACCAAGGTAGACATAAAGTGAGGAGAGACACAAGAGTGGAGCTGCACAGTGCTCATTTGCACTTGGTGTAGGGGAGGGGAGGGGAGATTTGCCAGCAGAAATGGGCAAAAGTGATGATCATCAAGCCTTGAAAATATCGCTACAAAAGTGTCTGTTGTAGACATCTTTTATGGAAAATCCTTTCCTTAGGATTTTTCCTCCTGAGAAGCTGTGAGGCCTCAGGAACAAAATGCAAACAATGATTATCTGCTGCTGTAGAACGCAACAGGTGCATCTGTGATTGGGCCATGTTGTTTCTTTCTAATTAATGGCCAATCACAGTCAGCTGGCTCGGACACTCTGTCTGAGGCAGCTGCCTTTGTTATCATTCTTCCCTATTCTATTCTTAGCCAGCCTTCTGATGAAATCCTTTCTTCTATTCTTTTAGTATAGTTTTAATGCATATATATCATAAAATAATAAATCAAGCCTTCTGAAACATGGAGTCAGATCCTTGTCTCTTCCCTCAACCTGAGACCCCTGTGAACATTGTCACAAGTGTCTTGGGTTTTGAGTTTAAAATGGTATCCTTTGAGGGTATAAATCCTTCCTGGCTAATCTGCAACTCTGTGACTCCAGCTCTGCCCCTGGCTAGAGGTGAGAGTGGACAAGGGAGCATCCCCAGCCACGAGCCCACGCTGCCAGCCCATAGCAGCCCAGCCTGGGCTGGTGCCCAGTGCCCATGAAAGTGGTCCTGCCTTCTGGGATATGGGGGGGAGTCTGAGGCAGGACTGGTGGGTGCAAAAAAACCCAAACAAACAACCAAACCAAACAAAAAACCGTAAAAAAGTATCTTTTTTTTTTTTTTTTAGAAGCTCCTTGTGGAGAAACAGTGATGGCTATTCCAGCAAAGCAGCCAGCCTCTTCCAGCTTTGCAAGATGCTCTCTTGAGAAGAAAACCTGCAGCTCCACCACTGATGCTGCTCCCTCTCACTCACAGGTGCCAGCACATCGAACTGCCACCCCTTCCACCCCTTCCTCCTGTGTGATCTCTGCTGTTCAGCACCAGACACCATCTGGAACTGCATGTGGTCCATCAGATCCACAGCCATCTATTCAAATTAGCAGGTGGTGTTATCATTTGGATGTCGCAGACATCTTTTCATGAGAAATCCTTTCCTTAGGATTTTTACTCCTGAGAAGCTCAGAGACCTCAGGAACAAAATGTAAACAATGGTTACCTGCTGCTGTGGAATGCAACAGGTGCATCTGTGACTGGCCCATCTTGGATGATTGTAATTATTGGCCAACCACAGTCAGCTGGTTCGGACAGAGAGTCCAAGACACAAACCTTTGTTATCATTTTTTCCTTTCTATTCTTAGTGTAGCCTTCTGATGAAACTTTTTCTTCTCTTCTTTTAGTATAGTTTTAATGTAATATATATAATAAAATAATAAATCAAGCCTTCTGAAACATGGAGTCAACATTTTGGTCTCTTCCCTCATCCAAGAACCCCTGTGAACACTGTCATATTTGGAAGGCATAAAATTGTGGCCACTTTACACAGAATAGATCGCTTCTCACTTTTTACAATGCCATAAGCTTCCAGCAAGAGCATTTGCTACATGGAATTACAGTGTTAAAATACCTTATCTATTTTTGTCCCAGAAACTGAAGTCTTAAGTCTTAATCTGAAAGATACCCAAAGCTCTTCTCTGCATCTGCAGGAGCCAAGAATAGCAGCAGAGTCAAGAAAAAAGCTTTCTCTTCTGCTGAACTCTGAGAGTTTAGAAAATGTTTTTCTGTTACAGCACACACCAGAAAAGGAAGAGCTGATGGTGGTCTCCTTGCCCCAAGCCCTAGCACTGGGGTTTGCACTTGGCAGGAGCTGTTTCTGAGGAAATTTGAACCCACATTTCCCCACATCAGCCCAATGTGCCAATTTCTGACTGCACAGCCCCGTCTTCTCTGGGCTGTCAAGCCATAATAGGAGAGAAAGTTGATATCTGGTTAGTGGAATTATGTGAGTCTCCAAAACCATTGCCATCCTTCTAACTCAAAGGATCTTTTGAGTGCTCTTTTGTTTTAAAATCCAGCTTCAGTTGCTCTCAAGAGACTTGGACACCAGTTGCCTCAAATGCAGTTCTGTCAGCAATTACTGCTGACAGTATTTGCTCTTAAATGGTAATTAATTGTTTTCTTTGTGTGATTTTTCACATTTTAAGTATATTGGAGGTACTTTGTATAAACACAGATGTTGCACATCTTCTCAAGCTCACTGCCTTCTACCACAGTGTGTTTACTGTATATTGTAAGTCCTAGAAATTACTTTAAAAAAAGCAAAATCTAAGGAGAAAAAAAATCATTATTGCTGGAAGACTGATGATATCTGGAGAACATGGCTGGGTTAATGGTTAGACTTGATGATCCTAGAGCTCTTTTCCAACCTTAATTATCCTATAATACCTTACAGTGACTGTTAGCATCTGAACTAAGAAGTCATAAATAAATATTCATTGTTGTTCTACCATTGTATTCTTCTCAAACTTGTTGGTAATGAGTTGGTTTTATTACTTTGCCCAAATAAATTTTGCCTGATGTCTGTACCTCCATCTGTGAAACTACATTGACATTATCTGAGGAAAATAGGAGCAGATGGAAAGCATTTTAGCTCCATACTCACTGAGCACAAGATTAAAAGAAAGGCCATGGTGCATTTTTAGTAAGGGAGGTGATTACACATGGAGCACTCCTTTGCTGTCTGAGAAGCCATGTAATTTACAGAGCAATCTGGACATCCTTGGTCAGCTGGTTTCAAAAAATAAATTTTCAATTCTGTTGCCACTTATTCTCGTCCTAGGCAATTCAGGGAGTCCTTGATAATCAAAATCAGCTCTCTGTTCTATTACATATTAACAGTGTAAGTTGTTGCACCTGGAATTGATGAACTCTTTGTTTATTATGTTAGAGGAGTCATATGCAGCTGTTCTTCCCCCAAGTGATGCACCACCACGTGGGAGAAATGCATCCTACATTACACAGTAGCTGAATGAGCTTCTTGTTTGCCATTCAACCTTCTAACAATTAAAAAAGAATATAATTCAAAAAATTATTAGGCATCAAAATTAGGTCATAGTGCAAATAAACCCAAAAGTTACCACCAGAGTATTTCAGTGATGGAGATGTGCCATTGGAGTTCCCCAGCTGTATTATTTACTACAAATAGATCTGTTCACAGACAAACATTCTAAAACAAAACCCTACCAAAATGTTCTACACACTGCAGTAGAGGGTGATAAATGTTTCACATACAGCATAAGAAGTTTAGGCCCTCTGCAGAACACACCTCAGTCATTAAAGTGGTCCACAGGTATCCTATGGGACCTTGGACAAGGTGTTTTATTTCTCTGGAGAGAAGTGCATCCATTAGACCTGCCAGCTGCTGTGTTCAGAAGGATGAGGGATGGCTAATGAAACATCTTGTGCTGTAAAAGCAGTGGTGCTCTTTTATGACAGGTTAAGAAATAAGCTTGTACTGCTTTTTAGAAAATCACCCTTCCCTCAAATCATCCCTGCCCCTTCACCCCATGGCTCTTCCTGCTGCCATGGTGGGAGACAGGGGAAAGCTGGCCCTGAGGACCAGCAAAATGAGTAATTCTAGGTCAGATCTGAGACATGAGCTAGGGCCCTCAGGGTCTGGGATGACATGGTGTGACACAAAGCAGGAGATGGGAATATGTACACAAAGAATAGGGGAAAGGAAGGGTTTGATTCACAAGATAGGCAGAGGCTAAATTGGCACCAGATGACTATAAAATCACGCATTTGTGTTGCTTATGTTTAGTGTGTTTTTTCAACTATTATTTTTCTATCAACACAGTGACACCAAAAAGAGGAAAATTCTACTGCTATGTATTATTTAGTTGGGGAATTGTGATGCCCTGTGTCAAAAAGGCTGCTTTTTGCTTTTTTTAAAGGCTGTTTTTGCAATAGGAGTGCTGGCAGATATTGCTTTACCAGTGGCCTCCTTTTTTGCTGCAGTGTACTTTATTGGACTCTTAGGAGCTGAGAGTCAGGGAAAATGCCTTGTGCCCCAATTCTCCTCTCATAAAACAGAACTGACCCTTCTTCATCTCATGGGAACACTGAGAAAATTAACACTTCAAGCAACTGAAAGTAAGAGACACAGTGGTAATGACAGCTACCAAAGATTTCAGTTCCCTTTGCACTGAAATGAGTCTAACTGCAGGCTGAGCTGGACAGTGAGGATTTCTCTGATCAATGTGCAGCCCACACACCCATTACACAACTTCTTTTGTGCCATTTTGGTGTTCCTACCAGTGCAGGGTAACTCTGCCCATGCCATCAATGGGTACATCCCAAACTCTGCTGAAGTGACTTTGCCATTCCAACGTCTCCAGTTCTCTCCCAGTTTTGCAGAGGTGTCTCTGACTGGACAGTAATTGCTCTTCCTTTGTGCTCATATGCCTTCTTCCACACTTTAGCAATATTAGCCTGTCTCTCAAACTGATAATGTGGAAATTTTCTTATTCAGAATCATAGAATTAGAAAATTAACTAGGTTGGAAAAGATGTTTGAGACCATTGAGTCCAACCTTTAAAAGCTTTAAAATTAGTTTAATAAGACCACCTCGCTTTTTTGGCCTTAAAAAGGGCCAAATTCTTAATACTGCCTGTAAAATCGATCTGTAACGAAATTTTCCAAATCCAAGTACCCTGTCTTTTATGAAAGGGATTTCCAAATTTCACATCCACTATCTTGGTTCATTTTAACTGATGAAAAAGCTTTTATATTGATCTTAATAAAAATACTTGTCTGTAGTATACCTGCATGGTTTATATGCATTTAATTACACCCATTTTTCTAAAATGTAGGATGTTAATGGTTACTTAAACTGAAACTCCACTCTATCTTTAGTAGCATTAATATCTGTTGTATGTTAAGATATTGTTTGGGTAATTTGATTTCAAAATCATGTCTTCAGCAGTTTTAAGAATTTTTCTGTTGGGACATCTGGGAGGATCAGGGAGTAAACAGACTTCTCTTTGTAGCCTGGACTGAGAGGTAAGTGAAATTACCCCTAATATTGTCTGTATATAGTTTCTGCTGCTGAAAGAAGAGGTATCCTGCCCTACCTGGAGCCTACTTGCTTATCTAATCCTCTAAATACTGCCTGCCCATCCTTAAAAGAGAAGGTAGACAATCAGTGTATGCCAATTCTGGTAGGGATATTAATACACATGTATGATTGTAATATAAAACACTATACACTTTTATATAATCATAAATTTAAAAAATACATGCATGTATAAAGAGTTTCAGGAAGGTATCACCTATATTGAACTTACTGTGAAGCAGGACTCAGTTTCATAACTGTTTTTTTCCTTGCTTCTCTCAACTTTATTCAGAAAATTAATAAATGCCAAAAATGCACTTACTAGTGAAAGAGAAGTCTCTGTTATTTGCTTTGGCTCACTGTGAAAAATCCATCACTTGTTTTCTGGAAAAAAGAAAAAAAGAATAAGCCATAGGAATCTACTTCTGAGGTCTTGTTAAAGCTTGTTCAAATCATATCCAAGGACAGAGCTGAGAGGAGAGGCACACACACACAGGTTCTTTGGCCCTCAGTATCCTTCATATTTCTGAGCATGCAAGGATTTACTCATAGCTTTGAAGTCTTAGAAAAACATGATAATACAGGTAGCATGAACACATTGTCGTAATTTAAATCAGTCATACTTTAGCATACAAATAATATCCCTTTGGTATCCCTTTTTTTATTAGGAACGTGAGGAAGTACCAGGAGTTTCTACCCACAGTTTTTCTTGTAATGAAAATATCTCCCCTTTCCTCCTATGGCACAACTGGGTTCTTCACAACACTTGGCAACTGGTTTGCATGGAAGAAAATGAGAACTGGTCATAGACCTCTGCTTTTTGTTATATTATATTCATGCAGAAATAGTATGAAAAAACAAAAGCATCCAGTTCTAACCTTGACAACAAAAGAAGCACAAGACAGATGGGCAGACCTCAAATTTAAATGCTCATGTTCATAAAGCAACATCAAATGCTTTCACAGCAAAAACTAGTGAACTGAACCTCTTCTGGAAGAAAAAAAAATCTGATTATAATTCCTCATTTCCTTTCCATTTTCTGTCTTCTGCCAGATACTCAGCAATGACTGGAAAATATTAATCAGCTTTCAGGTATGACATGCTTCCTAAGACTCCACTTTTCTACTAAGAGTAAGCAGGAAATGAATATAAATAAACTCACACATGGATAAGCTTCACAGTAGCTTTCCCTGACTGGTCATGCTCATCATTTGCTATTTCATACCCTGATTTTTAAGAATTATTAAAATGTTTCTAATAGTCCTTTCAAGAATGACTGTGTAGAAATCTAATGCTGCATTTCATGTTATGAAGAGAGTTTAGTGTTGGAGAAATGTAAGAAAGCTCAAAAGAAGACACTGACATTTGCTAAAGGAAAAAAAAAAAAAGGTAAATTTGCTAGTATTTAATCAGGAAAATGGCACTGTTTTTTATCAGGAAGGGTTTTGCACATAAAGCCAACAGAACTGGAATAAGTTTGTTGTTTGGTTGTTTTTTTCCCCCACAGGCAGTCCACAAGAGAAGGGTGAATCCAGAAAAATGTTGTCCAGATAGAAAACACTATGTCATATATATCTCTCTGCTCTCTTTCATACCATTGTTGAAGTTTAAATAAGTCTAGGGTAGATTATAAGCTATTTTAGCAGTTTCACACCACACATTAAAATAATGTAAATAATATGAAAAATAAAAGAACACTAATTGTAGAAAAGAAGAAAAGTCCCTTTTTTTTTGCAGAAGTTGTGAATACAGTGTTCATGTAAGATTTTCTAAATTATTTACTGTGTTCTTAGGCAAGAAGCTTTACAAAAATAGCCTTACTCATTCCCCTTTTCCACTTTCTATGGCTACACAGAAAATGATTCTTTTATGCTCACCAGTTCAAAACTAAAAGGAAGGAACAAAACTCAAAAGGCAAAAGAAATTGTGACAGTAATAGTACAATGTTAATTACTACTGAAATACAGTACATAGATCAAACAAATGCAAATTTGAAGTGCTAAAATGACCAGTGAATAGATTAAAAACAACAACAGAAAAAGTCAACAAAAACATTCAGTCTCATTATTCCTCAAATATTTTGCTCTGATTTAAAATCTACAGAACTTTTCCACTACATCATTAGCACCAAATCTTTGGGGGTTTGTTTTAATTTTTACAGTGTAACTAAGTAAACAACATTTTACAGTGAAGATAATTTTTTCATAGGAACCTTAGAAAGATGTATTGAACATGAATTCTAGATAAAGAGATATCTATTTAGTGTAGCCACAGGGCCAGTAACAAAAGCTCCTTAGGAGATGAATTCAGCAGAAAACTTCAGCCACTGATTTTCAAAGTAACACACCCAGTAAAATCCAAATTCTTGGCTTGCGTTAGTCAAACTGGAAAATAAACTCTGCCTCACTCCCTGTAGTTTGTTCAAGCTTTGAAAATCACAGAATATAAACTTTTGGACTAATGTGCTGATTTCACATGGTAACTTTTCCTTAAATTGTTTTGTAAACTGTGAATAACCCAGGCATGGAAGCTCTTTGGTCTCCATATCAGTTGTTTACAAATCTTCCAGACACTACTGGCTCTTAAACATAGTTTCATTTTACTTTTTGGGGGAACAACATGGCATATTAGGCTTCCAAAAGAAACAGGTTCAATTTTTTTCTTCAAAACTCATGAATGAAAATTGACCATTTTTGTAAAAAAAATTCTAATTTGTGCTTTTCAATTGTTTAAAAGAAAATTTCTCTCCAATAGCTTACCTTCTTTTCTAGTTCAATGAATCAAAACATTTTTTCAGTCTTAGATCCTTATTTTCTCCTTGGAGTATCAAAAATTTCAGCACTATTCATCTGGCAAACTCATACAAGTATTTTCTAAACTGCTGAGTAATTTCAAATGATAAACAAGTTCTGAGGAAATTAAAATCTTTTTGTGATATCTCTGCAAGCAATAAGACACCGTTCTACACTTTCTAAAGGAATTTAGGCTATCCAGCATGCTACAGATGTACTTGCTATTTGCTTCACTGAGGTAAAAGCAAGTGGTTAAATGAAAATTAACATTTCAAGAGTAGCCATGTGATAAGAAATGCAGGAAATTATGTGGGATATTTAATTTCACTCAAGTGACATTATCTCAGCAGATACATTACATTATCTCAGAAGATAGATTCTGTTCTTTTGACACTGTTAACTCCTATTTGTTTCATAGTGAAGCAATGCATCCCTCTCACAGGATGGCAATGGCCAGCTAGTGATTATTTGGAAGGAACCTTTTATCTCCAGTGCTGGTTATGTTTTGTGTAAGCTTATGTAGTGTGTCATCAGCAGTGACAAGCTTCTCAGAATATTGCTAACTCCTTCATTTTCCTCCTGAAAAGAACAAACACTGTTCTACAGTCAGCATTTTGACTTAATCCGAAATGGTGGTGGGAGCTTATGGCAAGTGCAACTGCAGACAAAAAGTAGGCAAAAATACTAAACTTTACGTAATGCTAGACTTAATGCCAAACTTTAAGTTAAACTTTAAAACTCATGATAGCATTTTGCAAAGCTTGCAAGAATTTTATGTCCATATTCTGCTTTATTTTTGCAGCTATTATTCATTCAGTCATTTGAAATGTGATTTTTCTGCAAGAGGGGAGTGCTGCTCAAATCCACAAAAGGTGTGTATGATCTTCAGTTTCTGAAGGTGTGGGGAAATCTAAACTTCAAATTGCCTGAATCTCTTCCAAGAAATATTGAGCCTTACCATTGTTTCATACTTTGTCTACATCTTCTAGGTGTTATAAAAACAGTACACTCTGGTTTCTGCACCTTACAACAGAGGTGCATTAGGACATTTTTGGAGATGTTTTGCTGATGGCCAGCTAAGACATCTGGCTAAATGTGCAAGAGGGATAGAAAGCAGGAATAGCTGCCATTCCTGTAAGAGGACAGGTGGAACCAGCACACTTTGCTTCCTCTCCTCACCTTGAGTATTGGGTCCAGTTCTGGGCCCCTCAGTTTAGGAGGGACATTGAGATGCTTGAGCGTGTCCAAAGGAGAGCAATGAGGCTGGTGAAGGGCTTGGAACACAAGCCGTATGAGGAACGACTGAGGGAGCTGGGGGTGCTCAGCCTGGAGAAAAGGAGACTCAGAGGTGACCTTATCACTCTCTTCAACTTCCTGAAGGGTGGCTGTGGTGAGCTGGGGGTTGGTCTCTTTCTCTGGGCAACAACAGACAGAACAAGGAGACACAATCTCAAGTTGCGCCAAGGGAGATACAGGCTAGAATTAAGGAGGAAGTTTTTCACAGAAAGAGTGGTCAAATACTGGAATCATCTACCCAGGGAGGTGGTGGAGTCACCATCCCTCGATGTGTTTAGAAAAAGACTGGATGTGGCACTTGGTGCCATGATCTACTTGAGCTATTAGAACATGGGTTGGACTCGATGATCTTAAAAGTCTCTTCCAACCTAGAAATTCTGTGATTCTGTGATTCTCCACCTCAGTCTGCAGTTGCTGCTCTCAGCCTGGGAGGGTGTGGGTAATGCTGCTGAAGAGGGGTCATGGTGTAAAACAAATACCTCACCCCTAACTCATTACCTTTTGTCCCTCTATCCTTTTTGCATTTGTGTTCCCACACATCCTTTTAAGCATATGGGATTGTCCTGTGCAGGGCCAGGCTGGACTCTGATCTCTGGAGTCCCTTCCAGCCCAGAATATTCTATAATTCTGCTCTTCTATCCTAATAGTCTGGTGCTGGGGCACTGCTTTACTGCCAGTCAGTCTGGTTAGCAGACAAAACAGACTGACTGCCCTGCAGCACTCTTGGGATTGACTGTCATTCTGGTGATGAAGTGTCTCAGGGCAAAAAAATTTAGTGAACTAGAAATACAAATAATTAATAAGTCTTTGAACCTTAGGAGAATTATGAATCTTGCATATTTGGGGATATGAAAGGATAAAGTGTGCTCTTTTTCTTCCCTTAAGAGATAACTGAATAATAAGTTACTGAAACTGTAGAGGACTGTTTTGCCTTCTTGTTACTTAAGTGACCTTCTAAAAATTATGTGTCCTGATAGTGCTTCCACTTGCTGCTTTTCTGATAAGGGCATGAAACTGTATGCCTGAAACTGTAATTAGGAGAAAGAATATCTTAAAATAAGCAGTATACTGCCTTTCCCAAGAAATAGCTAAAGCAGATTTATATGATTCATGAGAAATATTCTCAAATATATGTCCTGCTCTCTACCAATAAATGCTTGTATAAGTAGAAGTGCATGGATACACACTCAGCAGTATGCATAAAAGCAGTGCAATTGTCTTCAAACACAATTTTAAATATGCATGTATGTAAGTATTTGCAAAGATTCAATCTTTGTAGACATAAGCTCTAGTTCTTTTTAAGGTAAATAGCCCTTCTTACAAAGTCCAGCCAGCCAAATGTGCATGCCAATTTTCTACCTTTAGAAAATGAGAGTACCAAGGTGGAGACACAGCCTGACAGTTTAATTTGGTTGATTATGAAGAAAATAAAAATGCAGTTTGTCTCTTTTTTAAGAGAGAAAGAAGAATAGGTGCAGTGGCTGCAGCAGCAAACCTTGTATGCAGAAAATTATTACTCTATTTAATGCACTAGAAAATTATCCTCTCCTTCCTCTTCCCCTCTCACAGGTGATAGAAGGATAGATAAAAAATAAACGAAAACATTTGACAATATTAATTTTAGAGACAAAAAAAAGCAGCTATTTGTACCTTCTCATTCTTGTATAATTTGATTAGGAAAAAAATCAGGTGACCCAGTTAGGCAGGGTGCTTGGTTAAGTTATTGGATCCATACTTATATGGAAATTTCTTAATACCATTTTGACAAGATGAAAAGCTTTCAAAGTGTAAGAAATGCAATTCATACCCACTTGAATGCTTTTTCACTGTCACTCAAATGAAAAGCATCTTTGCTGCAAATAAGATTCATATTTCCAATTCTTAATTTTTTATTTGAGGTTGGTTTAGTCTGAAAGTTGTCTTTCTGGTCACAGGGCTGGCATATGTATCTGTTCCTCTGATGGTAGATTATGCTGTGAATTAACCTTTTGAATGCTGTGTCAATATCCAGAGCTCTGCTTTTGTCCGGTCACAGTGTAAAATTCAGTCCCGTGTGAAGTACAGTAAGTCCTGAGTAAAAGAGAATCTGTATCAAAGACAGGATTTTTTTTTTTGTATTTTATTTGGTTTTGTTGATAAAAGACTACAGATAATCTGCTTTATATGTTTACCTTCTTTGTGTAAACAAGAATGCTACCATTTTAAATGGTATATATTTTTGCACTTGTTTAAATAAACTAAGTTGCTGTATGCTCGCATTTGGAAACTTCTGAAGTAGGTTTGATAGACTTTATTTGGGTTTAGCTTGTACCAGTGTAAACAGCAGCAAACATAGATAATTATCACTGGTATACAAAGGTTTCCTGGGCTAATTTGAAGCAAAACTTCTAAAACTGCACTGCCACACAAATCACACTGTATTCCAGGATTAAGAAATCATTTCAGATAGGGAGATTAAACTAGCAAAAAGAAACTAACGTATTTCTTTTGAATATGCTGATTGCTAACTAAAATATATATATCCCTATCTGGGGAATTGATGAACAAGCAGGGCCAGGAAAATTGTGCCTGTGAGATCAGGCAGCAGGCACGGGGCTCCTGCTGCCCAAAGGAGCAGGATTGAAGTAGGGAATGCTCCTTGAGGGGGAGAAGGATAGGTGGTGGTCTGCTTTTTCCTTAGGTAAATTCAGTGTCAACCCAGGCACTAAGACAATTGTTTACTTTAAGAAGCTGAACTTCAGCAACAATTTGGTCCACTCTGGCAGGGCTGTGACCAAGCAAATCTCTTCAAAGTAGAGCAAGCTGCAGTGCTAGCAGTGCTGGGGAGGTACTGAAGAGTTCTGGATGATGGATGATGCTCTCTTTCCTTCAAAATCTGTGAGAAAATGCTGGTTTAAACTAAGTTGCCTAATGGGAAAATATTTATGCTAATATATATATATATAATGCTAATATATATACTTATGCAACTATGTAGGGAGAAAGAAAAGCACCAGTTAGCTAGAGATAAGCATGGGAGACAATGGCAAGGAATAAAGGAAAATAGTATTGGGGGGGGGATTTTTGGAGGGGTTTTTTTGGCTTTTTTTTGGTGTGCCTTGAGTATTGGAACTCCTTGAGATAGTAGTAGAATGAATTTTATTCTTTCTCTGCTCAATGTCATGGCTACAATTGAAAAGGAGGGGAAGACAGTCTCTGGTGAGGATCTTTTTTTCCTTTAAATTTACTGCACTACATTTCAGATCTGCCTTACAGCAAAACTGCCTGTACCACTTTTCTGTGCCAACTTCCAGCACTCAAAGCATACTTTCCAGTTTGACATTATATTGAAGTTTGAGCAAGTATAAAATAAGTAGGAAAAAGATTTTGTGATTCACATTAAACTCCAGATAACTTTCACTTATTCAGTGATTAAATATTCTGTATTTAAATAGCCTTTAAAACTCTTTTACATTGGTAATGTGTATGAATATAAGACAAGTCACTGCTGCTCTTGGCACCAACCTGAATGTGGAGTGGGTCAGGCAGGCAGCACATGCTAGAGCAGAGATTGTCCCTCTGTGCTGGGCACTGCTGGGGCCACACCTCAGATCCTGGGCTCAGTTTTGGGCCTGTCCCTACAAGAAAAAAAAAATCAGGGGCTGGAGTGTGTCCAGAAAAGGGCAATGGAGCTGGGAGAGTCTCGAGCACAGTCCTGATGAGGAGCAGCTGAAGGAGCTGGGAGTGCTCAGCCTGGAGAAGAGGAGGCTCAGGAAGGTCCTTATTGCTCTCCACACCTCCTTGGAAGGAGGCTGTAGCAAAGGAGGTCAGTCTTTCCTCCCAGGTAACAAGAGGTAGAACAAGAAGAAATAGCCTCAAGTTGTGCCAGTTGAGGTTTAGATTGGACATTAGGAAAAACATCGTCACTGAAAGGCTCTGGAACAGGAAGAGGTGGCGTCACCAGCCCTGCAGGCGTTCAAATGCCATGTGGATCTGGCATCTGAGGATGTGGTTTAGTGATGAACACAGTGGTGCTGGGGTAATGATTGGACTTGATGATACCAAAGGTCTTTTCCAACTAAAATAGTCTATATCTCATTTGGACAGGAGTTTCAAGGTAGTAAGCTCATGAGAGTAACCATGGCTCACTCTCAGCTAACAGGTTTTTGACAAGGGGCATAGACAGCCAATAGACAGATCACATTCAAGATGACCAAAGACTTGTAAAACACCAGAATGAAGGAGATTACCCACAGTGTCCTGGTTAAGTCCCTTCTTCTCCTTTCTTTCAAATTTCTCCATAGCATGTGAGTTGATTTCAAGACAGAGAACCAACCTCGTAATCCTGGGAACACAAACACTTACTAAGAGGCTCCTACTGGTCCTCTGCATTAGGTATGCCTCTGACAAAATATGTCTCAAAGCCTTTCTTATGCTGTTTGGTGATTTTCCTTGAGATGACTGCACCACCCTTCTATTTATTACAAAGCCTGAATGAAAAAGAAATGCAGTTGGGAACAACAATTGAAACAAAGCAAACTGAAGCATTGAGAACTTCTGTAAAAGAGAGAAGAAAAAAAACTCAGTGCGCTCAAAATATTAATCAAGCATTACCTTTATTAGCTCTACCTTTACTAAATCATGGATCAACTAGGCTAAAATAAAAAATGGACTGAAACTATACTTTGTAAAATGAGTTCCCAAAACATCTGTTTGTAACCAGATGACAAATCAGCATTTCAGGACTCCGAAATAGTCTGTTAAGGACTCTGAAAGAAATGACATTGCTCTGAAATATACCCAAATGATCAGCTCACTGATTAGACTAATGGAGAGGAGTAGAAACCTTTAGTCATTTCAATTTAGTAAGGAGAAGCTGGTCTTTTTTGCTGTGTGAGAGGCAATGTGTTACTGGTGGGGCTGGGAAGGGATGTGGCCATACAACAGAGCACTCTGCAGAGTTTTTCAGGTATGTGCACTGCACAGCAGAGTGCTTGCCTCACACATGATTCATGAACTCTGCTCTGTACATATGATACAGTGAGTAGTTTATGGCATAAAAGGGCTGCTTTCAACTTGTCAGGTCTGGCTTGTGGTAGGATGTGGGGGGATAGAATGCAAGAAAATAAAGATAGTGTGGAAGGTTGTCTCACACCTGAGGAGCAGCTGTACCAATCACCAAAGATTGGGAACAGGCCTGCCCTTAACAGGCCACAGCTGTGTCCAATAAGAAGAAGAGTGCTATAAAAGTGTGGGTTTGGAATTTGAGGTGAGGATTGGTGTTTGTTGTTGGCTGTGCTGTGAAGGAGTGAGTGCTGCAAGGAGATGCTTGTGAGAAATCACTGAGAAGATATGGGAATTTTGTAATAAGATGGCAAGGGTGGCACAGAGCTGAACATCTTGATTCTGAGGGTAGGTGTAACAGATTTGTTCAGCTCAGTGATGTACTCAGGTACCTTAGAGCAGCCAGCTGGACACTGGCACAGTGCAGGTGCATCCGCATTGCAACTGGATGTGGATTCAAATATCCACTACCTATTCCTCCACCCAGAGGGCAGCTGAAGTCCCAAAATGAAGCCAGACTGTGAAGTGGTGTGGTTTATCAGGACTGAAGACCTAGACCTGAACCTGAGAGTTCCTTGCTGTAACACTGCAGTACCTAGAGTCTCTGCAGTGATGGGGGGACACTGAGCCATTCAGAGCAGGAGCTCATGCACACAGAACAGGGCAGGTTTGAATCAGCTTTGAAACTGCTGTGTGAATACCTCCATTCAAGTGCCAGCAGTATCATAAACTGCTCCAGCACCTACAGTTCCAAACAGCTGTACAGCTGTTGAGTTAATTTCTGCTTTCCTCAGTGCAGCAGCCTATGGATATATTTTCCTCAGAAGTGCAAGCCTCATTTCACAAGCTCCTCCTCACCAACGAGGAGCTCTGGGAGCCTGAAGGGGCAGCAAATGAGCCTTGTCTTTCAAGTCTGTTAACATCTAGGTTTGTGCTAATCCTGTTCAGTGAATTCTGGAGTTTCCAGCTACTCTGAAGGCCAGACAGCTTTCCCTGTGCCAGTGGTGCTTCTCTTAGTGTCTGCCCCTAAATCCTTGCAGCAACACATGCAAGTAATTCAATGAGTGTTAAGATTCTGTGTATCTACAGAGTCCAGGAGATTATTTATGGAAAAGACTCACTGCTGCACACCTCTTCTCCAAAATGTTTCCGAAGTAGGTATGAAGGTCTGGAAATAAATTCAAAGCATGTTCAGGTCTGACACGAGTCTGGAAACTTTATGGCTGTAATTGCTCAGTGGTGCCATGAGTCCAGGGCAATTTCTGAAACACTCAGGTACAGAATATGGAGACAGTGTAGCTTCAAGCAATTTTTTTCTTTGGGAAAGCTGTTTTGTGAGGGTCTCATTGTTTTACCCACTGGCCACGCACTCCTTCACCCCAGGTTGCCCCGTGTTTTGTTGTGCTAACACTGCGAGCATAAGGCTGCATTTTAACATTAATTATTGCAAATGTACATGTATGTTTTTATGTGTCAGGATTAAAAAGAACCCCAGAAAAATTCCACAGAGAGGCAGTCCACATGCTAGGGATATGTGGTTAGGGCAAAGAAGTATGAAGAAAATGAATAATAATTAACTAACTGTGGTGGTATTCACAGAGTCTCAGGACAAGGGAAGAGATGAGGATCTGACTCCATATTTCAGAAGGCTTGATTTATTATTTTATGATATTTATTATATTAAAATAATACATTAAAACTATACTAAAAGAATAGAAGAAAGGATTTCATCAGAAGGCTAGAAGGAATAGAAAGGAATGATAACGAAAGCTCCTGACTCTCAGAGAGTCTGAGCCAGCTGGACTGTGATTGGCCATTAATTAGAAACAACCAGCATGGACTAATCAAAGATGCACCTGTTGCATTCCACAGCAGCAGATAATCATTGCTTTTCTTTTCCTCTGAGGCTTCTCAACTTCTCAGGACAAAAATCCTGGCAAAGGGATTTTTCAGAAAATATCATGGTGACAACTAACCTAAAGAAAATTCATTTTGCATTTCACACAGAACTATTGTGCTTTTAAAGAAAGCTAAAAATTTGGATGAACTATTTTTGCTGTGGCAGAACACTGATTAAATCCAACTACTTCTGGAGGGCCTGGGCATCCCTGTGAAGATGACAAAGAAGGAGACTTCACATGCCAAAAGCATCTGTGGATTGCTGCCCTTGCCTTGAAAAGTCAGTATCACAGCACAGCAGCTCCAGGAGCAAGTGGGCAGCATTTGATGTATAAATGGGCATGTATAAAGAGGCGGAAATAACTTGTGGAAAGGGCCTCACATGAGGAACCAGCAGCAGGAATTGGAATGAGGACGCCTAGCAAAGAAGGTAGTTATCAGACGGAGTAAGTAGAGTAAGTACTTTCATTCTGAGTGTGGTCAAGTCTGGTTTAAATCCAGTGAGGCCTCCCTGCCCAGAGCCCAAGCTGGCATTGGTAGATAGGCAATCCAGCTTCAGGGTGAAATGTGCATGGGCTGACACACAGCAAATATACTTCCCTGTAAAGAGGAAAAGGGATTAATTCATATCCATTGAGTCTGAGGGGACAACGCTGGTTTTCCTGTGGGGGATATTTCTCTCTTTGAGAGCAAAGCTCATCTCCTGCCTGCTTATGCTTGTGTTCCTCATTAGCTGGAAGGATGCAGTGCAATTCATTGCCCACCTACTCAGTTCTGCTCCTTCTAAACACAGGACACGATTTTCTATTTCCCTTGACAGATGCTTTAGTACTTCAGGGAAGACTTGCTGAACCCACTCCTTCTTTCCTGTTTTGGCCTTCAGCGCGGCAGCGCGGACAATTTTGGCAAGCTTTGGTCTGTGTCCCTGCAGTTGTTGGCATACAGGCCTTCTAATGGCTTTTGACTTTGGAATTAATTTTTTTTCCATGCCGTGTGCCTGATATCTTTCCCTCCAAGTTGTGTCTTCCTCCTTGACCTTTTCCCCTGCTTTTGAAACATCTGTCACCTTAGTTTTGGCCTCTTTTGATCCTTTGCACTGCACCAGATGTAATCCCGGTCCATTTTCATGTAGTCACTTAATTTCCCCAAATTCCTTTTTTTCTTCTACAATTGCAATTACTTTGATGGTATCTCCATTCCAGAGTGTTTGTAAGTCCTGCTTTTCTGTTTGGTCCTTCAGTGGGGATCAATTTTGGCAAGCTTTGCTGCATGTGCCTGTACTTGATGGCATATGGCCTGCCTTTTGATGGCTTTGACTTTAGGGAGAATTTTTTTTTTTTTAAGTATCTATGCCCTGTCGCTCATATCTTCCCCTCCAAGCTGTGTCGTCCTTCTTGATCTTTTCCCCCTGCTTTTGCAACATCTGTGAGCTTAGTTTTGTCATGTTTTTGTCCTTTGCAATGCAGTTCATTTCCTTACACACCGTTTTTTGAAGACACTAAATCTCCTAATTTTCTGGATTTTTTTTTTTTAATTGCATTTCATTTGATCCTATCTCCTTTCCAGAGTGTTTGTAAGCCTTTCTTTTCGGGGTCGCAAGATTCTGTTTCATTTCCTTTCGGGAAGGGAAACGGAATCTTGCGATTTCAATGGGAACCAATAGGGGAATCTTTGGTGCATGTCCCTGACCTAGAGGGCATGCTATGGCTTTGACTTTGGGAAAGATTTTTTCTTTTTTTTTTTTTTAATATCCTTGGCATGTCCCTCATATCTTGAGCTCCAAGTTGTGTCGTCCTCCTTGACTTTTCCCCCTGCTTTTGCAACATCTGTGAGCTTTGTTTTGGCCTGTTTTGGTCCTTTGCACTGTATCAGACATATTCCTGATCAATTTTCTTGTAGTCCCTAAATTTCCCAATTTTTTTTGCCTTCAATTTCATTTCCTTTGATGGTATCTCCATTCCAGAGTGTTTGTAAGTCCTTCTTTTCTGTTTTAGCCTTCAGCGGGGATCAATTTTGCAAGCTTTGCCTATGCAAGTTTGCCAAAGTACCCTGAGTTTGTTATAATTATTAATCACCAAATACGGTTAACCTATCTACAGGGCTGAGGCCCAGATTCTCCTGGCTTCTGAAGATGATGGTGCTCTCATCCTGTAGTTTTGAGCCAAGCAAATATATTTCAGTTTGATTTAATCACACTTTTAGTTAATATTTCTTGTGAAAAGGAATTGCTGTATAGACCCTTGGGGCGTTTACTCTTTTTGGCAAAACTAATTAATGACATTAATTGTGAGATTTTGATTCTGATGATAGTTGAAGAAAAAGGGTCTTCTTCAGCAGTGGTAACAGTCTTCCTCAACAGGCATCATTTGTGATTTGCAGCAATTCTCTTGGTTTTTTTGTGCTTTTATACTGATGACACTTTGTATGCTTGTGCTTCCAGAGTTTGTTACAGTCTGTAATGAAACTTTTTTATAAGTGTCTATTCTCTTATTAATTTCATGGAAATAATTTTATTTGGACTTTCTCAATCATAAATATAGATAAATGAGGAATAAGGTCCTCACAGGTGTATTCCCTAAACATCTCTGCATCTTCATGATTTTCTTTTTCTTCCTTTGTGTTGATATAACAAGATTTCAGATGGTAAGTGGCCCACTTTTCAAATATCTTTTTAAAACCAAATACCAATACGCGCTATTGACACAAAATTGATTTTTTTCCACAGAGTGTTGAAGCAGCACGCAGTTTGATCAAAAATGTATTCTTGATAATTTTCCATGCTGGTAATTTCTCTTGCATTAAAAAACATATTCTATATGTGTTTGGTTTCCTAACACACCCTGATTTCAAAGGGACTCAGGGACTAGAGTCTGTACAGTGTAGAAAGCTGTTTGCTTTTTGTTAATACCAGGTTTAAATAGGTCTGCAGCCATTACTCCATAATTTAAATTACAGCACAGGTGCCCTGTATCAGTTACAGATTTGTTTCATTCCAATTCGTGTTGAAAATGAACTTATTTTCTTGTCATTTAGTGGAAACTGGAGCAAAACCGTGTGTTTGCCTCAAAGAGATTTCCTTACAAAATATCATATAATGTTATGTTAAATGTTAATAAATGAATAAATGGGAAAATGGAATGGAATTGTTGCACTTTTTCAGCAGTTTAACCTCAAGTAGCTATAAGGTGATTTTTTATTTAGTTCAGTTATGAAATATTCATGCAGAAATACTCATGGAGCAGCAACATTTATTTCATTCAGAGAATGGCTGTCAGTGAGGGGTAAGTTGTGCATTAAAAATAAATATAGAACATAATACTCCTTTATACAAACACTAGCAAAAACAGGAATGCTAAGGACATAATTTTATAATTTTCTAAAAATATATATCTTCAAGAAGCCCCAGTGGTGCATAATAGTAAGTGAAGTTTTTTTCCTACAGCTTCTTCTATTTCTGTAAGGGGAAACCACCTGCTAAATCATTCAAGTCATCAGCAAGGAATGCAGTCTTCTGTGCATTTTGTCTTTGTTTGGAAGGTATCTCTTTTGTGCTGTGACTGGCATCACCATTATTTATCCACCTCCCAGTGCTGTGAGGAGCTGCAGGCCAGGATCACAGCCTGTTGTGCAGGGTGTCTTACCTACAAAGGGCCTCTCCTGATTCAAATGTGTTACCAAAAGCTCTGACCTTGGAAAAGCTGAAAGCCGTGTAATGGGACCACACTGGTTAGTGGGAGGCAAGGAAATGTCTTCGAAGGTTCAAGGTTTCCTGGTGTCCTGGTTTGGGGCAAATTTGGGAGAGAATCTCCAAGGGGGGCCCCTTCAGAAAGCAAACCCACAGGGCCCCTCACCCCAGCTGGTTAGGGAAGAATTCTTCAGAGAGAAGTGGAAAGAACCTGTTTATTTAACAGGCGCAGCACCTCCCAGCACACAAAATGAACCATACTGGATGACACCACTCTGTCACTACTCTGAAAAAGATGACAAATTCAGAAAGTCTCTCTTAGGGGTGGTCGCTCTGTTCTCAGTCCCTCCGGTGCTGGGGCAGCTGCTGCCCAGAGTAGGCCCCGCTAGGCCACAGGGTGCAAACTCTCGGTGTTCCCAGGGCCCAGTCCAGAGCAGGTTTGAGATGGTCGAAGAAAAAGGAGAGGAGAAACAGTCCAGCAAAGAATTTGGACTGCTTAACTAAACTAGCTAATAAGCAGAAGCAAAAGCAAGCAGAAGCGAGAGCAGAGAGAGAGAGCAAGAGAGCAAAGCAGAAAACCACAAGCAAAAAGCGAAAGCAGCCCTATGTACTGCCCATCTCTGTGTTCCTGATAAGAGAAACCCAAACAAAACTTTCACTCTTCAGAGCCAGTCTTAATGCCACAGAACATATGAATGGAGATACAAGCATCATAACGTCACCCCAGGACACCTGGGTAGGTGAACTAAGCCAAAGGGAACAGGGGAGAGCAATACCAAATGAAAAATAAATACTAAACAAGGGCTTCATCACAGTCTGGCATCATCAGAAACCCAGAAGAGATAGAGGATTTCTTTATGACTGTAGATATTTTGTTATGGCACACCAACTGAACAGTAATCTGACTGAATATTATGCAGACCTTTAAGTTTTAAATCTCCCTTCTCCACCTTAAATCAGCTCTGATTGCATAATCTTTTTTCTAAAACAATTTGATGAGCAAAGGAAATAAAGTGCACATCTGTACAAAGAAGACAGAAATAGAAAGTAACAGAAGAACAATTGCAGGTATTAGTTCCCAAACAGGAAAAACAGTTATCTGCGTCCCTCAGAAAGAACCTGATGGGATATTTGACTTGGTAGTACCAAAAATAAGTACAGGACATAGAATTTTAGTCTGTCACACTCAAAGCTGTGCATCCTTCCATTGCACTTCAACAGAGGAGATCATCTGGGTATGTTTATAATTTACATAAATGTATAAATTCTAAGTAATCACTGAAATTTTTCTGTGTAGATTCAAGCAGATTGTACAAGGTGTTCTTTACTTCTAAGTGAGTGGCCATTGTCTACCATTTATTATTAATTTTCATGTGTTAAGACCCTTGCAGCAGGTGGATAGTGGAGAGATAGTGTTAAATTTTGGGATTACTGCAAATGAGACTTAAGGGTGCAGACACTATACATGATAGCAATAACAGTGGGAAGAGAGGTCTCAGTGCTTCTCCTTCCCAGCCTCTCACTGGAGTTGTCGTAGTCCAATATTTTGCAGCTTTCCCCACCAGAGGAAGGCAATCCACTGGGTTCTGTCTGGTGATGACCTCTGTACTAAAGCATGTTGTCTTTCGCTTCTAAATTGCGTGTACTGGGAGTTCTGTGTGGTGCATTCATAATTCCTTGTGGTCTTATTTTCTTGGAGACTGTTCAGTCTACATTTTTTAGACACTATTGATTTTGTGTCATGGGATGTACTATATCAATTCAAGGAAAAAGAAAAGAGACATTCAATAATCTTATTCTAATCTGGACAGACCTTATCTATTTGAAATTAAGTATAAGGTCATTCACCCTTTGTTGAGACTGAGTCAAGAGTTCTTTTTTTGCAAAATGCAAAATATTTCAGGTATGGGACTTGGGTTATCCCTAGACTAATAATGATATCTTTTTTTCATATCTCTTATATTAAAATATTCAGAATATTTTTTCCAGTAAGCTTAATGCTTCAGGGGAATTGAAAACAGGCAATAGCCTGTGATCATCTGCATTATTGTTAAACTAATGGACATTTATTCACTAGGCAAATGGCAGAAAAGGTCACATGAATTGTCATTTCTGAATCTGTATTCTAATATAGTTACCGTACCTCCCATGAACTTCTCTGGGGGAAGTGAACAATTTACTATCTCAATCACTTTGGGAGGTATGGAAAATGGTTAAATTAGGTACTGGAAAATACTTTAGCTGACCAGAGTTCTTTTGTTCATAATGGACAGTCATAACTCACTCTGCTCAGCTTACTGGAAATATTGGCATTTTTGGTCCTGTTAGTACAGAGTGTTTCTTACATGCATGTGCAGTTGACTTGTACTTCTTGACTGATCATCTTTTGAGTTCACATAATTACTCCCATTTTCTTGAGAAAATGGCTCAAAAAATATTTTTGTCAAATCTCTTCTTTTGTCAAAGTCCCCTTCCCCAGCTAACACCAAAAAGTATGAGGTACTGCTAGCACAGAGGGAAGTGCTCTCTTCTGCTGCTCTGGGGGCTCTACTGCAGCAGGGAGAGTTAGAATTTTGTTAGTTGCTGACTGTTGTGGTTAACTCAGATGAGGCAAATTGTTTTGCTAGATAGGGTCAGCAGTTAGAATATGGTTTGTGAGTCATTGGGCTGGTATGGGGAGTTGTGCACCAAGATAAGTCCAAGTTTAAGCAGTAGAACACTAAGAACCAGAAGTGAGCCATGTTTGGATGAGCTTTGCAGGGATTCAGAGTGACCTCTAAAAACAGGACAAAACTCTGCAGCTGCCTGTATATACCAGCTACTCCAGCTTTGTTAAAATATGTAATTAGTGTTGCCTACCTCAAGGGGAGGCCCTGGTGGGATGGCTCTTGAACAGGTGCATCTCTAAGCATCCTTCAGACTCTAGCCTGGCATTGCCAGACTGCTCATGCCATGTCTCATCATGCAGACCTGGCATTAAAGATGCACCACAGGTCTCTTGTAGTTCTGTTGGTACCTGTAAGGATTAGATATCCTAGATAGATGGGGGTTATGCCTCAGATTTCCAGCTATTGAAAGAATGATTTAGAGAACTGGTGTAGTTGAAGGAATCAATGGTAATGTCAGGAAGTCACAAGGAAGAATTCTTGGTAAGTGAAAACCACAGGTGAAGAGTAGAGATCATGATTTGGTGGCTAATAGAGATGGTGATAGCTGGTTCTGTCTGGAAAAATCAATGGCATCTGAAATAGGGGAAGGGATCATTCACATCTGGCTGGAGATCACAGCTGAAAGTGATCGAAGTGACTGTAGGTACCAGAAGCAGTGAACTGGGTAGGCAGTGACATTATTGGGTAGCCTTGGCTCTGAAAGTGACAGGCTGATCGTGTATCAATGCAATTTATGAAAGTAAAATTTGTTGCATTGTGATTAATGTGTTTGTGTGGGTGACAAGTGGGTGCTGCAAGAATTGATGAATTTGTTCACATTAGTGCAGATTTCCTTCATCACTTCTAGATTGATACTTCATCATCTAAAGAGGAAACAAATTTAGCCTCTTTTTTTTTACAGTGCTTTCCCTTACACAACATCCAGAAGAATTACTGAATTCTGTGCTCTCACACTGCTTTGTGTTTAAAGTTGCAGACAGCATAAGCAATCTATTTTCTTGCTCTTTTGCTAGGAACAATTCAAATTCCCAGTCTTCCTCTTCCTTGCACACAATCCAGCACAAGATTCATTTCCCATGAATGCTATCACTAAGAAACAAAAGTGATAGATCTTGGCTACTACTTATCATTTGTGCAGCAGTGTGCATCCCAAAAGCACTCACTAACAGCTTGGAGGCAGCACTTTTTGTGTGTCTGAGGAGAGAAAACAGAATCACATTTTAGACAGCTGAATCCATGGCTGTCCCCTATGAAAAGTATGGAGAATATTGACTTGGCATGAGATCTTAAGGCTGGAGAGGAAACTCTGCTGATTTCCCTGATGATGCCAGTTTAATGCAAAGATCTGACAACCTGATCTGAGATTTGAAAGCAATATAGGCACAGGGAGAGGCAGCATTTGACTTGCTTAACTGATTAGATGTGTATTTATGACATCAATAGCTTGGAAACTTCAGGAAGCCAATACTGGTGCCTTGGAGGGGAGTGAGGGGGAGTCTCTTCTCTGATGATACAGGGATTGATGGCCAGTGAAATTCATGGCAGGAGCCTCACTGAAGAGAGGCAGCTCTATCAGCGCTTCAATCAGCTGTGTTTATAATTGATGGCACGGCTGGAAATCACTGCGATTCATGACCAATAATATTCATGAAAAGACTGACTCTTTCATTTCAGGGAAAAAGACCAGGAACTGCTTTAAACTGCACATGATTGTGATTAATTGGGAAGATAAATGGTGAGTGGGTGTCTGACACCAGTGCTGTTGTGAGAAATCTATTTAAGCCACTTTCAGAGGAACAGGAAAAAGAGGAGGGAATAGCTGTCTGAGCACCCTTGCTTGATAAATACCTCCCACAGATTCTAAACAGAGCAATGAAGCCAGTACAGGTAGTTCAAAATTGCAGCAATGAGTTTTGATTGGCCAAAATGTTGTTATATTGACTCTCCAACCTTTTGGCTACTCTGGGTACATCCAGTATTTTGTTGCAGCTACAAGTTTTTCTTTATGTTCAAAAAATCCCAGACAAAAGAGCGAGAGGAGGAAGGGAAGAAAGATTAGATAATAAGAAGGTGGCAGAAAGCATAGGATAAAAAGTAGTGTTGAGTAAGGATCTACAACTTATTTCCTGAGAGAGCTGGAAAAAGCAGGGGATCTCCAGCTAAATGAATGGGCTGAAAACCAGTACTGGACAGGGCAAGGTCAGGGCTTCAGCAAAGCTCTACCCAATCAAAGAGCAACAGTTCACAGTTAGAAAAGAGATCTGAAATATTTGGGATGGGTTTGTTTGGAAAATGGGAAAATTCTTGCAGGAATGGTAACTGACAGAGATGTTTAGACAGCACTGTTTAGTCAGCCAAAGAATCTGTGGACTCCTTCCAATCCTATTCAAAGGATATAATAATTTTCAGCTGGTTCTTACCATTAAACTAAAAATCCCTTTGCCCTTCCTTTGTCATGTCCTCATATCACAATTTTAATCTAGTGAGTAAGGCCATCTATTGAAGATTCCTCTTCAGTAACAAATACAAATATGCAACTTTTCACCCCTTCATCCTCACAACAATCTTGTTTATGAAGTGTTTCAAAGGATAAGTTTCAGGTTTTGTGCCAATATTCTTAAACTGGAACACTGTGTTTATTGAAATACTCTGCTGGATAGAAATGCACACCTATCTGTCATCAGTAGGTAGAATCCAGGAGCCTAGGTCATGGACTAAAACTTCATTAGGCTCTGTGTTGTCAAGACAGTGAGGGAAAAAAGCTCCTAATGCATTGAAAAGTAGAATATATGAACAGTAAGTTCAACTGAGGCTATAGTAATGTTTAATTGCTATTTCTGCTCAGAGAAAGAAATACATTTAAAAGCTGTATTTAATGCAGAACTACTGTCCTACATTCTTGTCTTCTTTTTCATCAAAGATAAAGTCCTTCTGTGGTTGCAAAATCTGTTCCCTCACAGGAGCTGTGCTTCCCTTTGTAGGACCAGCTTTAAAAATGTACCCTGCATGTCCTACCTAGAGATGTCTTTGGAGATCCTCTGTGTGCTGTGCAAAATCACACATTGAAGCTGAAGCTGTGAATAAGGATCTAGTTGAATCTGTAGTCTGGAGCCTGTTCTTATTTTAAAGCAATTTTTTTATTCTGTTGGCTTTTAACAGGAATGCTGCCAATAAATCATTTGGTACCACTTTCTTTTCAAGAGATATTTCTTTTAAGAGCCCAGGCTGACCCCTGTTTCCAGTGGGCTTCTGAGGAGCTGCTTTATGTGCTTTCCAAGGAGCTGCTGAGCTGTGAACCCACTCTGCTGCCAATGGAGGTGCTGGGAGAAGAGATGATTAGAAAGAAATGAGGGAATCACACTCACAAAATGCCAGTGGTTGAAGGTCCTCCACCTACTCAGCTCAGTAATTTTCCCTTTTATCTTAAGAGAAACTGAGATGTATGTTATTTTCCATGAATAATGCTTCATTCATTCCCTGGTGCCATCTTCCTCTCCTGTCTCTTCCAAGTCAGAACAGTAATCTAGTAAACAAAAAGTTACATTAGAAAAAGCATTGTGTACACAGATGCCATTTAAGGTATACCTAATAAGTATTTTGTAGCAGATGCAAGCTTTCTTTACTCATGTTTTAGGCAGGGTGGTGAAAACTCTGTTCCAACCATGTATTGTGGCACTGTATTTAAATTAGTAAACCTATAAAGAGCATGGTTTTTGGTAATCATATCCTCCATCTCATACTTTCTGAAGTTAAACCTCCAGTACTGAAATGGAGCTTTTGGAAATAGTCTCTGCTGATATTTCTGAAGGGATATATTTGTTGGAAATCTTGTGAGAGCATCCACTCTTCAGATTTTTCAGAGAGGCAAGAAAAATTATTCCTGCAGCTGAGTAAAAATTCTAGGTCTTGTTTGATGAGGTATAAAGACAAACACAATTACTGTTTGTCAAATTCAGGATGATTTTCCTCATGGCAAACACTAAATGCCCTAGTGTGGTGACCTTAATTACTGGTAGTATCATCAAAAGATGGATTTCAAAAAGAAAAAGAGTTTGAAGAATTCTGCAATCCCAGCTCCTGTGCCTTAAACACAGCTAACCTCT
The DNA here is from genome assembly GCF_047830755.1 of Zonotrichia albicollis. Classification (NCBI taxonomy): domain Eukaryota; kingdom Metazoa; phylum Chordata; class Aves; order Passeriformes; family Passerellidae; genus Zonotrichia; species Zonotrichia albicollis. The sequence goes on from NC_133820.1 coordinate 21,352,594, forward strand.
CCTCCCACCATCCGTGTTCCCTCTCTGTTTGCAGTAGGTAGCCCTGCCCTTCTCATCTCACTGCTGCTTTGATTTCCCACTTTCACCCACTTGTTATTAATTTTCCAAAATTAAAGACTCCTGCAGTCACAAGTTTATGTTGAAATGGTTGCTCCTTTTCCCTGGCTCACTGTTACTCGGTCGCCACTTTTTTAATCTCCTCCTTTTTTCCCCTTCTGTTTCTCTGTCAGTTACTGTGAAATTCATGTAGTGCCCAAAGTCTGATCAGTCAGACTCATTCTCTAGCTCATTGTGAGAGCCATAAAACCAAAGCCATGTTTATCTGATGTTCATCAGATATGGTTTTATTTCATCAGGTCTTCTGATTAGAGAAAAATTTCTTTGCATAGGTCAAGCAAGGCTTAGACCATTTAGTCTTATTAGCCTTCTTGTGCCCAACAAACCTAAGAGTGCCACAGATAGTGAGTTAATAAGGTATGTGACTGTGGAGAGGAAAACAAACATTATCTGAGAAAATTCCCATGCATGCAGTAGATAATTTCTTTCAGTTTCCCTTATTTCTGCTACTGACTTATTTTAATCATGTTGAATTAAGCATTTGGTCATGTATGCAGTTTGGTTAGTGCTTATGGGATTAGTCACTGTGAGCCACCAATTTTCTGCCCCTCAGACTGGAATGTTGTAAGAATCTGCTCAAAGTTTTGCATTATCTCCCATTAGTACAAAAATACTGGTAGACCTCTAAGGCTTAGAAATTGGCAATTTTACTTCTTTCTTCACATTCTGTTAGAGACAGACTTGTTTGCTTCCAAAAAACTTTGGATAACATGATAACAGCAGACAAGCAAACTGTTTTGGACAAACTCAGTATTTGTGTGAATCAAAAGATGAACCTCTGCACTTAGTGTGAGTATTTAATAATTTAGGTATAACAGATACACATCATATGCTTCTTCAAAGGCAGTAGTTTGATAGTTGTTAAAACTAGCTCTTTTGTTTGTCTCCAATTATAAGCATAGCACAGTTAAGTTGTTTCAAGTCTGTGAGAGACTCAGCGCTCACCAGGATGATGGTGCAGAATTTTTCCAGCACAGTAACAAACAGTGTCCCCCCTAAAGCGCTTGCAATCAAAATAAAAGATTATGTGTAAAGATTATCAAGGCTGGCAAGCTGGGTGTCCAATTAAATTGATTGTTTCTCATCTTGTGAAAAGGATCTGGGCTAAAAGCAGATACTCGTAATGTATATGCCATGATGCACTGTTAATTGGATGTCAACATTTTTCTGTCATTATGTTTTTGACCAGATCAAGTTAATGATGAGTTAGTGGTGAAAAGTTCTTTGTGCTATTATCCCCTGATTAATTTGAAAAGCTTGCAGAAGAACACTTTTGCTGTTATCAATGCAATAACTTTAAAAAATTCTAGCATAACTTAAAATATCTCTGATAATTACACAAGAATGGCAGTCAGAGGCCAGAGAGAAAAGAGAGGCAACTTAAGGTCAGTATGTGGTCTCTAGTAAGCCCACAAGTTCCTGTTGTGCAAGTCATTTATTTTCCCTCAGAAGTTTCCTTTCTCTGGGAACAAGTGCTCTCTGCTTCCATATATTCTGGTTCCTTTTGGTTATAAGAAAAACTATTTATTAAATGAGCCTGAAAGGAGAACTTAGACTCTGTGAATGCAATTTAACAAAATGGGCCTCTATGACACATGTTGCTGTTATTGGAGGTAATATCTTCATGTTAACCTTTTAATTTCCTTTTCATTCTGTGCAGGGCCATGAATATTTATGAGATGCTATTTGGTTCATCCTGACATTTCACCCACTGGACTATTTTCAAATTTAACACCAATTTTCTCCAATTTTCCCAGCTCTGAGTATTCAACTGCAAGGTTTCATTGTCTTTCTTCTCATCATGAGTACAGAGATAGACCTCTTACATGAAGAGGAAGGGCAAACTACAGAACATGTGCCTCAAACTGGAAAGCAGCAGTGGAGCTTGGTAATTTGTGGTTCTCTGAGTGGAGCTTAAGCAAGCTGAGAGGGAAGAATGCCATACAGTACTGGTGAGAAGAAAAAAATGGCATTTTTTTGCCTGCTTAAGAGTTCAGACAAGATCAGAACTGCCCTTTGGCCATACAGTTGACTGTGAAATATCAGCTAAAAAGAAAGTCTGTTTTAACTGCATGTCATGGAGCAGAGCTTCTCTGCAAGAGACATGGAGCAGATGCATCGTGGCATCTTTGAAAACAGTACAAAGCCTTGGAGAGTTGAAATCTAACAGTGAGAAATAAAGCATTGTCTGTTTCTATATATAAGTAAGCTAAGTGCTGTGGACAGCTTCAGAAAACTGGTGATGTTGTCACTGTCTTTCATAAATACTCTGAAATAACCTGTGTGTTGTTGCTACATGCATTCATTCACTTTCATTCCACTTCCGTAATCTCATCTATTTCATGGGGATTTTAATCATCCTACAGCAGAGAGACTAATTGGTTTTTTTCTCACCTCCTTTAACCTTTTTTCTGAACATGCTGGCAATGGTGGTGATTAAGTATCATCAACATAATCTTAGAAGGTCTGTGGAAATCTCAGGTCCATTTTTTTTCTCATTTTACAGTTCCCTCTAAATAAGAAAATGTACCAGAAAAAATAACCAAAACCAAAACAATCCCCCTCCAAAAAAACAACAGAAAACCCATTTTAAATTTACTTTCTAAAAGGGAGTTTTGCTTTCAAAACCAGAGAGGCAGAAGGTTATAAACTATAGGTTGGGAAGGCTTAGTAAAAATAATGCGTTGTTTAGCATCATCAAACTAGGGAAAGGCAGTTATCCTTCAGCTGGATTGAAATCACTCTAAAGAAAGCTGCTATCAGAGAATTGATCAATCCCATCCCTTCTAAGTAGTGCTTCATGAAAATTAGGATGAGGAAATTGGAAAAATCTTTTACTGTTTCTGTTTTAGGTATTATAAGATATAATTCAAGATTAACAAATGGAGACTTTGTTAATGAAATAGATAAAAGCAGACAGAAGGGAATTTAGTAGATACTTTAGTGAGCTGCACCATTTATTCCAATGTGATTTGTAATTATTCAATTAGATGCCTTCATTATCTCAAGAGAAATGGGCTGGACTCCTTAAGAAAGAATTTTTCTGTTAGCAGTTTTTGGATATATATGGACAATGTTGAAGATACAATGTATTTAGATCCACCTAAAAGAACAGATATTAAAGAATATATTTTATTCTGTGCAGACTATCAATTAATTTTAGAAGTAAAGTGATAAACATTTAAAAAGAAAACAGTGGAGAGAACCCCTCCATTTCTACTTATTCATGATCTGCTAAGCTAAAATAATGCATAAACCTAATTAATGTAAATAAAGATCAAATAATACTATTCAGAAAGGATAAATGCTAAGCTGGCTCACAGCAGATTGGTATCAATTTCTCCTGATGTAAGGAGTGAGTGGAAAAAGCTAGAGGCTGGAAACACCAAATAAAAGTCTCAGTGAAATACTTCTGAACATTGTGCTCAATGGAACAGTGTTATAATTATTCTCACAGGTACTAGGGTACCATAGCAATGAGCACAGAATTGCAATAAAATGAGGGAAAAGGGTCTCTAGAAAGTGCAGTGGCAATGCAGTTCAATCAACTGTTTCTAAGGCTATGCACTTTTGTATTGAACCAACATAAACACTGAAAAATATTCCACAAGCCCATGGTGTGTCCAGCACATTTGTGCTACTTCAGTGAATTCTCTGTAGGCACTGTTTCAGACAGAGTAAATTTTAGGGCTGAGAAAATATTTTGGAACTGCAATTTATTTAGCAGATCAGATTTATTTCCCTCTTTGTGAATGTTCTGCAAAACCATGCATCACTTCACAAATTCCTGATTGCACTGCTGCTCTGACCTCCAGCATGGGGCTGTCCTGGCTTTTGGTGCATATTTCACTTCTTGCTACTCAGGCTGGCAGCTGTCTCTCAAAGCAGTGGCAGGAGAGGATAGATTTGGCTCTAGTCTCAGCTGAAAATATTTTTCTTTCCGTCCACTAATGCCAATGCAGATCAGCCTTCAGATAATTGCCTTCAGAAAACAGTCCTGACAAAACATGCTATTAACAAGGGCATTCACTGCCACTTTTCTGTCCTTCCCAGGCTGAGCTGTCAGTGAAGCATTTCTGCAGCAGACCAGCCTGGCCAGCCCTCACCACTGCAGGGACCCATTGTTCTCCCCTGGTCTGTTCTATCATTTTATATCACTTCTGTAATTTAAAAGAAGCATTGAAGCCCTCTTGTAGATGCAAAATCATTCTGCCATGAATTCCCATGTTTCCTTTAGTTTGTCTCCATTCACATCTCAGTAGTACATGCTTTTGGAGAATGAAATTAGGGAAAATGTGTGAGTTGTGAGCTTGGCCACAGAAGGTTGTGGGAATATTTGTCTACACATGCACAGACTCCTGTGAGGAGGAGGCTTTGCTGCCCCTCCAGTGCAGCCCTCAGCAGAGGAGCTGGCCTGAGACATCCAGCCAGTGGCAAAGAGAAGCTGGCACAGAGGAGTAGCAGCTGTCACCGAGGGCACAGTGAGGGGACCATAATTAATGTGGGAGTATTCCCTTTCTGGGCACTTTCATTAAGGTTGTTTAGATATCCTATTTTTTTGAGTTGCCAAACCCAACATGGAAACAATTATTTTGTGGGACTGATTTTTTTAGAGCCAAGGGTATTGTTCTGAAAATGCTGTTAATTTGGAGGACTTCTCTTCAAGTCTCCAGCTGAAAACCATATTGGATGTTGCCTGCCTTGCAAAGAGCTTTCTTCTCTTTGTGGGAAGAACCATGGAAGTTCTAAAAACTCACTAACTACTCAGGTCAAAGGGGAAATGCAAGAATGACAGAATTAGTAATCTTTAATGAGAAGTCAGCCATCAATGCAGCTAATAAGGAGCTTTTTGAAGGCTTAGCATCATTGGATTTTTCTCCTTACAAGCCTGTCATTGACTGCTGGCACAGATTAACCTCTTTAATCCTGTTCAGTAGAAATTATCTGTGTCCTTCTGCAACATATTAGAAAGTTAAAGCCAAACTCAATGTATTTGGCTTGAGTTTACCTCTTTTAATCAGCACCATACCCATCAGGGCAAAAAAACTATGTATGTGCATGTGTTTAAATTATGGAGTTCACAGAAGGCCACAAAGGGCTTGGAAGGTTCAGTAATGTTAATTTTTATTCTGTGTGTGCCAACAGAGTGGTTGACCATCATTAGTTGTAATTAGGTTGGACAACAACATTTATTCCTGGTGTACTATATTGCTGTTTGCCCATGCACTGAAGAGCAGATTTCAGTGTGAACATGAGCTCTCACAGAGCAAAACATTGTTTAAAAAGATGTTAAATTCTGTAGTCATTAAATTATGAACTCTGTTCCACTACAAATGTATCACGAGATTGTGATGCTTCAGTCATAGCTCTACTACAAAGATTAAAGGATATACATCATATTTCAACAACTGGGCTTTTGCCATTAAGGATTTATGTCTACTGAGATTAGCATCAGAAAGGGATGCTTGTACTGCAAGATTGTTAATATTGCTAACTTGGGTGGAACCAAGGGTCAGGTTCAGGCTTCCCAGGAACTGTACATGATGAGCTTTAAAGATTTCAAAGCAGAAAGTTGATTATGAAAACAATCCTTAGTTCATAGATCTTAACCATCAACTGTTTTGAATTCTACACTTATTTTTGCTTAAAACTCTTTAGTTTCCTAAAATCCAAATGAAAGTATTATTGAAAATAATTAGCATGCCAGATTACATCTAATTTTTCAGTGTATAAGTCACTGAAGTAATTTGAAAAAAAAACCCAGTCATTACAGTGCACCAAATCCCAAATGTTTCTTCTAACAGCAACCGCCAGGAACAGCTACTATAGTATTTGATCTGTTTAAGATAGATAGGTCTATCAATGGTCTGTTGAAAACTAGATCTTTAGATGCAAAAGGAAGAGGAAGTATGTAGGTCACATACAATACTGATGTCTTAATCGAAAACCAGTGGACACATTACTAAGGCAAATCAAAATAAATCATTCAAGGACTTGGGAAGAGGACTGAACATTGTCAGATCAGATTAAATGCTCCTAAAACCATGTCAAGAATGAAATTTCTTGTGGGAATTGACCAGAGCAATGCTAAATAAGGCAAGGATTAGCCAAATGTGCTTGTATCATGCAAGTAGCATTGAACAACTTCAGAATTTTCATGATTTCTGTTTGTTTTGAATAAACAGCTGAAAGCTTAGATGACTATGTAAAGACCATCCAAGTCATTTGAATCTGGAGGAATGAGCTGGAAAGCTTTCAGAGACAGATTTTTCACATGAGATTTCTAGTGCTTAGCTCTGGTCCCAGGAAAAATGCTGTTAAGAACATTTTCATAACATTCTTGGTCCTGTTGGGGAAGTATATGTAGGGAAAGAAATATGCATATCTACCAGAAACCCTGGCTGGGTTCTAGAGATCTTAGAAGTTTAGGGAATATGGCACCATTTTTTTCATTCTTACGTCTTCAAAGGATGGATTTGAGCTTCTGAGAAGAATCTTGGCTTGGCTTGTGACTGGTTACAATAGCAAATGCTGGTCAACCATTTCATTGCATCAAGCACAGAAATATTTCTTACACTGCTTTATAGCATTAATTGCAAAATGCATTTTTTCTAGTCTTTGGTTTTCCTGTTTTTTGATTTCAGGCTTTGCAGGAATTCTGTGGGGAAGACAATTGATCTCTGGGTGGCTGGGTGGTACTGCTGGGCCACAATAAACACCTCACTTCTCAGCTCAGAGTGATGTGACCACTGTAAAGGCCGTTCTCATTTCATTTACACAACTTTTGCTCTTCCAATACTTTTACTCACCCCTTACCAGCTCAGTGGCATGACGTGTGTGAGGCAGGCAGTGCTGCTGAGCAGCCAGTGCAGTTCCCGGGGGACAGGAGTTGTGCAGCTGGCTGCTCTCAGGGATCAGCATCTCAGCACCACAGTTCACAGCTCTCTAAGGCTCTCTGTCTACCCTAAATCCTTCCATAGAAATCATAAATCCTAAGGGCAGGGCATTATAGTCTTTAGTTGAATAGGGATGCTCTCTAACCTGAAAAGTAAAGAAGTAATGTTACTAAAATGAGCATGAAGTCAGTCCTGAGTAACAGCAGTAGCTCTTGGGCCACACAGCTCCCAGTCAGACCACCAGTAATAAAGACAATACAAATACCTGTGAAGAAAAGGCATCTACTAAGTAACAAAAAAATTATCAGAGGACAAATCTTAGTCACTGCCAATAGGGAATCTATGGGACTAAAAATGGATTACTGGATAGCTGAAAAAAATTTCTAGCTAGCTGGAAGATTTAAAAAAATGTCACTACCGTTATAGGAAATGGGTTATGTTGTTAATAATGCAACACCATGAAAAGACCTATTGCTCCTGCAGTACAATCAGATTCTGGTTTTATATAAAATTAACTTCTCAGATCTACACAATATATGTCTGCTCATAAGAGTAAAGAGCTTCTCTTGACAATTGTCCTTTGAATGTAAGAAGTCCACAGCATCAGAACAGTTTCCCTGGAGAATTGTAAAAATGAATCAGAATTTTATATTCAAAAGCTATGCAGTCTCACTCTCCAAAATGTCCAGAGAGGTTAAATTATTTTTTAAAGTTCTTTTTAATTTTATATTTCATAATTTTTTTTGTATATTTTCCCCTTCTTCTTTCACACTTTCTATCTCCATGACTGTCTTTTTCTGTCTCTCTTCCCTTCCTGCCTCCCACCTTTTTTAAATTTCAGAGACAATTCTTCTTCCAATTCTCCTTTAGTAAAATTTCATGATGAAGATTCCATGCAGTGAATTTTGGTAACTCAGAATTTATTTCTGGCTTTTTCTTTATAGAACAAACCTATCACTTTTTAAAAGTTCTATGCTTTACTATCCCTATAGAGATTTCTGGGTATTTTTTTACTTCTCTTGCTTTCTTTCTATTACTCTCAGCACGATGATGTCTCTTCATCACTGTGCAAGCTCACTGTATGGGGTCTCCTATATTTTGCAGGTCTCCTACAATACATTCTGGAATGAAGCTTCATTCCCTATAACTCAGTGAAAATTATCCATCCCTCAAGAGCTTGGACTTGTCCTCCAATACAAGTCCAGCAGTATTTCACTTCTGTTTGCCTAAACAGCTTGTTACAGAAACATGACATCACCCTGAATATTGTCTTTTTTTCCCTAAGGGGAGCTTAATGTTATCAGTAATAATACCAGACTTTTGCAAAATGTGTGCTTTGTATAATACCTGACTTTTGCAAAATGTATGCTTTGTATTATGCTTAGTCCAGCACTAATGGATTTTATCCATTTCATTCACACTCTTTAAATCCTAAACCATATTCAGAACCTATGTCCTGTCCATTCCTTACATAGTCCTTGACTAAAAATCTATATGAAGATAGAAAAAATAGACTTCTGCCCAACAGGGAGAGAAGAAATGATTAGCAAACAACAAAGCAGCAAAAGTGAAACACAAGTAAGGACAATTTCTGCTAATACTGGCTAAAGGGCAGCACTGATATGACTGACCTATATCAGGAAGATTGGAAATTAACAGGGAGAGTGTCAAAAGTGCTCATGCTAACATAAGGTGCTTCTAGCCAATTACTCCTGGAAAAGAGAAAGATTAACTTGAATTTTGCTTCCATATTTTATTTTAAATATGGTGGGTTTATTGATTTGGGGTTTTTTTTTTTTTTTTTGATTGGAAGTGAATCCTGGATTTGAGAAAATCATAAAGAAACACACAGGGAAGAAAAGAAGCATTTGAACAGGATGAGAAGGAAAGTGAAAAGTGTGCAGGGTACAGTTCTTTGACACATGCTACCTTTGAGTTCTAACATTTCAATATTGTGCTTGCAGAAATGTTTACCCTATGCCTTCAAAGGGAGCAAAACATTAATTTACATGCCATCTTTTTCAAGATTTAGGAAACCCTTTTTTTTTGTGTTGGATGTTTCAAATAACTTGTGTAACATACACTATGATTTAATGATGCTCTGAAATTTCAGTGCAGCCAGTAAATCCTTAGTTTGCCACCATAATAAAAAATTAATGGCATAGCAGATAAGAGAAAAATACTAATTATGTTAGGTAGTACACATTTCTATTAATTCAGAAGGCCTGATAAAAGCATTTAAAATCATGTCTCTTATGTAGAAGTCAATGTTGAAAAGAAAATAATAATGACAATCTCTTCCATAAGAAAAAATTATTAAGGTTTTGGGTTTTTTTTAAACTGTTATCTCAGTGTGCACATGTAACTGTACTACCTGATTTTTGGTAGTACTGCTGCAGGTTGTTTTCAGAATCTGTTTTTTTTTAAGTTCATATCTATGTTAATGGAACCTGTGCTCTAGAAATGAAGCACAAATATTTCCCATATTTACAGTTTGTCAAATGTGTCTGGTTTAACTGTCAACTTTAATATTGATATATGATGTTTGTTTTCCTAAGTATTTCTCAGGGTATTTTTCAGTGTGTGTCTTTGTACCTTCATGATTCAGCCAGTCTGATCTGTCATGGGATTTAAAGTGCAGAATTCATCCAAACCCCTAACATCTCCATGGAAGTGAGGTCAGAAGGGGGGAGAGGTGAACATGCAGAGGTAATGCTGGACCAGACACCACAGAATAAGGGTGGACACAGAAAGTAGCACAGAGGGACAGAGAAAATAGCACAGAGCAGGAAAAATATGCTTGCAAGACACAGTGCTGATTTTTGTGCCTAATAATATTGTTACTTCATGAATGTAGAATGAACACAGTTCAATGGTATCTTTTTATTTCTCACCATTAGTCAAAGACCAATTATTACTTCTCCTAAATTTATGTTGTTACTGAGTAATTCTGCTGTTTTCAGTTTATCTATTTCATGCTGATAAAAGAAGAAATCAGAGAACCATGACTCAAAACTTTAAAATATGAGCCTTGAAATAATAGTATTACCAGGAATCACATTAAAATGGGATTTAAGATAGTGAATTTTACACTGCAATCTAATATTGTTCTCATAGAAAATCCAACTGTACTTTGCAAGTGCATTGCAAATGCTGTGTACAAAGCAAGTGTGAGATGAATAAAATAATTGAAATTATTGCTGTGTCAATAAGTTTTGCATAAATAAGTGGTAAATGGTTGCAATTTGAATCCAGCAAGGATTTCAGCAGAAGTGGAAAGTACTGACTTTGACAAAAACAAAGAAACAGTGTGTTCAAAGGACCTGTGGCATGAGTGGAAAAATATGGGATTGAATCTATTTCCTTGATAAGTCAGAAGGTAACAAAATATCTACATGGAATTTTTTTTTTTTTAATATACATGGTGGTTCTTATGGGCAAAAAGAAGTTGGAAGTTTGTTATGAAAAAGAGGAGGATGGGCTGAAGAGAAAGAAGGCATGCCAGAAACAGTCAAGACTGAAGACAGACTATAATTTTGATGTTCACTTCTTTCTTAGTAAAAGCAAACTCCACAGGCCACTAATGTGGGTGGCATTTGCAGGTCAGGATGATGCCTCTGTTCAGATACATTTACAGTCCAAAATCATTATGATAAACAGTATCCATGAATACACAGGGAATATGACATATATATAAGATTTACTGATGCAGAAATTAAAATTACTTAGGCTTAAGGGAGGAAAACAGGTTATAGATGAAACTCCCAAAAATGAATTTTGGGAAGGAGGGAAAAGTATAGAGCTCCTATAATGTTGACATAGAAGCTTTGAAAAGGAACTAAGAAGCAGGCTATCTGTCAGCACAAAGATCAGCAGGAACAGCAAATAAGGACCTGAGAGATCCTTAAAAAACACCCCAAGCATTCTGTCCTAACTTGTATTTATCTCAATAAAGAGATTGAAAAACATTACTGTAAAATTGCAAGACACAGTTAACATTTCCCAAATGTGTCATGAGTGAGGCTGAGACCCGAGAGGAATTGCTCGTGTGCACTGAAGTAGAAAAGAGCCCAAGAGCTGCGCCAAGGCCAGATGGCTTTGTGATGGTTCCTTAAGACTCCAAAAGAGGACATAACTCCTGTTCAAAAAAGACTTATCACAGATATGGGTAAATGGGCAATAATGGCTCCTGCTGGAAAAATGAGCTGCCATAACTCTCGCAGTGCCTGAACTATGATTTATTTTTTCCAACAAGACACCATGACTGGAGCAAGAGAGGCTTATTGAGTGATGCTAACGATCTTTATGCATTTAGGCACTGTATCCCAGCAACTTTGATGTTTATTGAGCATAATTTTAGAGCAAATTAGAGGTTTTCCTCACAGAATGAAGAAAATGCTAGAGACAAGCTGGCAGAAAGACATAAAGAAGATAGTTTAAAACTGACACCGAAATTTGTCTGCTTTATTTGGCCAGTAGAACAAGTGAAGCTGCTTCTGTCTCTTTTGATACTAATTTTGCTGAATATACTATTTCATTTGATTAACAGTGTAATTCTGGTGTCATTTAAAAGGCAGAATATGCAAGAATTGTGATTTCTGTTAACTTTTATATCACAGCAGCCCTATGGAATGCACCTAAGGAGTTTAGCTAAGTTACTGTGTTTCCTTAATGGTTAATAATATAGCAATGAAGATATCAATGCATGGACAAATGACTGATGAAATTTGAAGCAGAGAGAACTTTGATGGACAAGGTGAAGGGAAAGTATAAAATTAAAAAGTAATGGAAAATTGAGAGTAAAGCTTTTAATTGTGAAGCTCCTCTTGGGTTTAGAAGATAAAGCATTTTTATCTTTTGCAGTCATGCAGACAAGATGTAAGTGGGAGACAGGAGGTCATATCATGAACTAATCCTTTCACCCTCTCACTCAAGTCCCTTTTCAGAGCTGCTCAATAAAAGACACATCTGAGATGAAGACAGCTCCATTATGAATCTTATATTTGCTTTCCTTTTGAACCAAGTACAAGACCACAAAAATTTACTTTTCCCACACAAAAGAAGATGTAAGTTGGACAGCATCTTGTCAAACATGAGACTGTTGATACTTAAAAATTGACATTTTGAAGAATGCAGTCAGTTGGAGTCTTTACCACAAAGCCATATTCTCATTGTTTTGCTCCAAAATTTACCAAGACAGTGAAAAACACTATTTACAAAGTACCTTACTGTGTTTACTTGACCTTTCCTCAAATCTTTTCTCTGAGGCAGGACTGCACCATTTCTAACACGTATAATAAATTTCCACTCAGTACCTGCTCCCAGAGGATTTGCTGCACTGGGCAATGCACAAGGTTCTTGGGTAGGTCAGCAAAGCCTGTGCAGACAGACCCAGAGCCTCTTGTTATAAATGCATAAATCCCACTATGAACTTCAAAGAGAATCCTTAATATTGTATTTTCTTTCTTTTACATGAGATAGTTGTTGAAAAATAATTATGATTTTGAATATGGAGAAAGTAACATGGGCAAAGAGAACTTTTCAAAGCATAGACTACACCTTCATAATCTCTGCTCAATATGGAAAAATTAAGAGAGAACCTCTGTTACACAGCATGGTCTTTAACTTGGGGAAAGGTAGACTGTTGCTGGAGAAGCTTTGAAATATATTACTATTTCCAATAGAAAGTCACATTGGAAGGTTTATGTCCAGGTTCTCCTGGACATTAAGGTACTGGGAGTTAAGACTTTTTTTACCTGAACTATTAAAAGGATCTGGCATTTCTTACTTATTTTGGCAGCATGCTTTGTAGAAGATGGTATTTGCTAACACATAAAGGCACAGGACATTTTGGAGCCCAGACGTCAAGAATGAGACTCCTTGAAGGTTTTTTGATTCTCAGTTTTACACCAGGTAAAACATAGTATATTTGCTATGGACTTTTTCTTCACTGTTAATATTTGAATTAGAGAACTGAGTTCTTGCAATGATGGCAATTAAGCTGGAAATATTTCTGCTTTTTTGACAATAATATAAACTTGTATAGCAAGTGCAAGTTGGAGATCTACATGTTTTAAACAGGCCTAAAAATTAAGACTTTATAACCTTTATTAACCTCACATATTGTGTAAATACTTTAAGTGCATTTAGGACCTAGCTTCCAACATTTATGTTTGACAGTTTTCACTTCCTCTATCAAAAATTCCCTTTATTTCATAATTCACAGGAGATGAATGAGAAACTCCAGCTCCAGTAACTGAACACATCTGACTGTTCCCTTCTTTGCTCTTTTTTCCTAATTTGTTTCTACATTTCCTTTTCCCCAAGAGATTTCTTTGGGCTTCTTAACAGACTTACCTGGGATTATTCATTCTCTTCTGTCCATTTCCAGAACAAAGAATCAGCTACTTGAGAGTCACACAGTGCTTGTTAAATACCTGTTGCCTACTGGCATTTAGCTGATTATACTGCAAATTATCCTGTGTTTAATTTATTTCACCTTTCTTTCAGGAAAGACATTTTCTTTGAATAAAGATGCTGTTAAATCCACAGGAAACTTCTATTATGGTTTTCTTGTTGTCAGATTCAAATTCTGGATGTATTCTCTGGTATTTTTTGTCATAAGTGCAGCCCCTAGGACTGTGCCTCAGCTGCTTGGGTAACACTGGGTTACAGTCTCCAGTCTCCTCAGGTGCAGACAGCTAAAAGGCATTTGTTTGAGTTTTTAGTTAAAGTACTTGAATTCAAAACCCTTTGTACTCATATTATTAACTTCAGCTACTGGGGGCCAAAATGATGAAACATTTATGAGGAGGTTTCCTTGGCTCCTTCTGGGAGCCTGAAGCCTTTCACTGTGGCACAGCTAAGCACAGGAGGAATTAGTTGAGTTACAGTATGTATTTCAGCAGGGTCCCAAAATTTTACTGCAGATGCAGCTTTCATTGTTTCACAGCCTGAGACGGACTTGGGTGCACCATGAACACTGGCCCTTGTGGTGGGTGGCCTATTCCCTGAGCAGGTTGGTAAAAGCTCTGCAATGTGGGTTCTTCACACCCTTCTAAGACCCCCTTAGTGAGAGAGGCCTCTGTCACAATCTGCTCACACAAATGGGGGTTGTGATGGCTCCTTAACTGATCTCAGAGTGCAAAAACAACACAGAGAGGGGGTTTGAGTATTAATCAAAACAAATGCACTTTTTATTGAGTGCCCACAGCAAAGGCGATAGAGGGATTAGAAAAGGAGATACAGGATAGAGAGAGAGAGAAAGATTGGAATGGGTATGGCTACCAATGTAGAGATGAAATCCTCGTGGTCCAGCCAATAGAATCTGTCTTGTCACATCAGGGAGAGTCTCAAAGTCTTGGTTAAGTCAGGGGTCTATTACAGTCCTCGGCCAAGGGGGAAACAGGTAAAAGACAATGGAGAATAAGTCTATTGAAAAAGGGTACAGTCCATGTTCCAAAGTAGGATAAGTCAATCTCAGCAGTGGGTGGGACCCATTGTTCAGGACTGGTTTCTATGGGAAACAAGTCTCAGTCCAGTGAACACACCTGTGGCAACACTTGGCAAACATCTCACTTCAGTCAGGCCATTACCCCTGTGTCACAATTATAGGAGTCTCAGTCTCAGTCCTTGGGAGGGGGCTCCAATTCTCCATCTATGACACTGGTCATGAGGCAGATGAAGGATTTTCCATGGGGGATCACCAAAGTTGCCCTGTGGGGGTCCCAGTTTCTGGGATACCGTTCGTTGGTTTCTCTGGGTCTGGATTGAAGGCACTTGAGATGCTAGTTCATGTTTGGACTCAAGTGTTTATTATTTCTTATCAGTAAAACAGTCTCCTCACTGTGAGTTCAGCAGCTTTTCATTAGCAGGCACAAAATGGCTAACAATCTCTTGGTACAAGGTCTTTTAAGACTTTATCCAATTAAGAATTGACACCTAGATTATTTTCCCTTTTAACCCAATAAATGATCCCACAGAGCTGCAATGGGGACTTTTCTGCCCAATTACAAAATGCCACCCAAACCCATGGAGAAGGAAGAAGAAGCATGAAGAAGAAACCCAGGACAACACTCTGTGCCCTCCATCTTGCTTCCATCCGCAACATACTAAAAATCCCAAAGCCTAAATTTCTCACTAAGTGATACACCTACACTACTCTCTATAATCTATTTCACTCTTTTGTGGATTCTGGTCTATCTTGAAGTCTAGGAAACTTTCTCCATGAATGAGGGTCAAAGTCACTGCTCCCCTGGGGATCAGGGCACCCCAGAACAGACAGAGAAATATTCCCGGTGCCCTGGGTCTCCACATTACCACAGAAAGTTTGTTTGGCCAAGAGGTGGGAAAATTCCTGGGCTGCTGTGATATTGTGAAGCAGGTGGAAGTGTACAGAGCAAGCTGCTCCTTGCCAGGCCCTGCTCAAGCAGTGTGCCATGGCAGCACTGCAAACACAGCTGCAAGCACAGCTGCAAACAATCACTTGACAAGCATCCACCTCAACCAGGCCAGAACCCCAGTCAGGGTCTTCAGGCTCTTGGTCTCTGTGACAGTCATGAGGCAAATGAGGGAAACTTCAGACCCTCTCTTACAGCCTCTGCCCAAATTAGGACAAACAAGGGCACATGGCAAAGTAAAAAATACAGATTTTATTTAACAACAAAATATGAGGCAGAGAGATAAAAAGAGGAAAAACAGGATAAAAAGAGGAGGAGAGAGATAACAAGCAGAAGATAGTTGCCACCTGTGGATCCAGCAGCATCCCACTGGCCCTTCACCCCTGGCTTATCAGCAGTGAGAGTCCCAAGGTTCCAACAACCCCATGGCTTCAGTTCTGGCCAATAAAATGGGATCTGGTAAAAGGCAAGTATTTACATTAAAAAGTTGAATTAAGAATATATGATTGTTTACATTTCTGGCTTACTTTATATCATACACAAAAGCTAATTTTAATAGATTTTTTTCTTGTTGAACTTCTCACTTACTTTTAAGGATTGGTTTTAAAATTCAAGACTATCTGGTTGACCTTCTAACCAACCACTTAAATATTCAGAAATGGCAAAGATCCAGTATTATTTCCCTTAGAAAGTAGCTATTTCTGTCTCAAAAGAGAGAGAAAGAGCTACTTTATCATTCTCATTTAAAATTGGCTTAAAGAGTATTGCAAAAGAAAAGAGCATCCCAACTCAGTTACGGTGAACCCAATGTGGCTCTCTGGCCACACTGATGCAGGTGACTGCAGTGTCTGACGCAGTCTATTTTTCCTGAGCCAGGCTGAGTGTTCCCCTTTGCTGTAGCAAAAAAAAAAAAATCTATTCTCTGCAGTTGCTGAGCTGATGCCCAAGAAACAGAACAAGACACAAGGGGTACAAACTGAAACACGACATTTCCTCTGAACAGGAGGAAAAGCAGCTTTTCACTGGGAGGGTGACCAGGAACAGGAACAGGTTGCTCAGACAGGTTGTAGAGACCAAAAGGATGTTCAAAATCCATCAGTGTGGATGCTGAACAACCTGAACAACTGGCTCTGCAGGGCCCTGCGATTTCAATGGGGATCAATTTGGCAAGCTTTGTTTTCAATTTTTTTGAGAAAAAAAATTGAATAGGGATTAGGTGAATAATAAGACTCACATTTGTGGAATTGGAGTTAATTCAAGAAAATATTTTTCTTTCTATATCTACACTTCTATGTAAAACAGAATTTTACCACATGCTAAAAGCCTCCATTTAAATGTGTATTTAGGGCCACCTTTTGTGCTGCTAGATTAGTCATTTATACTTGAGATCAAACACCTAATAATAACTTCAAATAGCTATTCCCTATGAAAAGTAATGGAAAATAAGACCCAAGTTTGCATTTTCAGGAACTAATGATACTAATGTATGCTATTCTAAGATATAGGAAAATATTTGTTTTTACTATAAATAATCACTACAATTATTAATAATAATAATTACTACTCACTATTAATGATAAATTACTATTAATAATAATAATTTCTACTATTATTAACACTGGAAGCTACTCAGCAGCACCTACAAGCTAAGGTAGCATAGAATCACTGAACGATTTGGGTTGGATGGCACAGCATGGCCCTGTTCTGGAAATCATTTTTATGCACACACTTAAGACATTGTGATCTAAAGATGTGCCTGAATTTGAGTGGGCAGATGTGCTTGTTAAATTTTATTCATAAGTGGGGATATTTGTGTGTATACATATGTTTATGTGTGTGTTTATATCCATCTATAGATAGAACACATGGACTTGCAGGGAGTTAAGTCACAGTATAAATTAAGAGCACATCAAGTCATTGACAATGAAAAGCTATTTCTTTTTTTTGGCTAAATATATCACCTGGAGAGCTGGTCCATTTCTTCAGCTCTGACAGAACCTGGAGACCACTGGCAAGGGAGTTTCTCTGTGCTAAGGTGATGCTTCTCCAAGAGTTTTGCTTCCGAGCCTGATGTCATAACCTGTGATTACTCAGTTATTTTGGGGAGGACTCCAGAGCTCAAGGGCTCCACAAAGGGCAGGAATAATCTTTTTTTGTCTGTTTAATCTTTACCAAGTCAAACTTTCTAAATGAAGGGAATGCACATAAGTCCTATTGCCCTTGGCGTCCTCTTTGTCTCCATTTGCCTCTGCATATATTGACCCAGTACAATGACAGATTAATGGTGACATTAAATGAGGTATTAAATTTAATCTTCTTACTTGATGTAGCAAAAGTTCCTTTTCCAAACCACCTTTCTTTAATTTTTGCTTCATGATTGTCATTTTTCATTCGCTGATTTTATTCATGCTAGACTAGGCCAGTGACCTAAAACTGCCAACTTAGGAGTGAAATGCTAATCAAATATCTTCAATGGAAGGCATCAGTGTAAATGTTTCCCATGCATTATTTACATCAATTATTTTCTGTCTCAGAGATTCTCCTGGCTCCTCCTAAAACAGTTCAAACACTACTAACAAAATGACTAATTTTGGTTGTATATATTCAAGGCAGACATCCAACTGACAAAGTCAATTTATAATTGTTTAATCCAAGATGTCTTGGAAAACTTCTGAATTTAGGAGGTCACCTCACTACTTGAAAGACTTATTAGGAATTTCAGAGCTTTCTCTCAAGATTTTCTTTAGTCTTTATATTTCTTAAAATGTATTAATGGGGTGTGGTTCTTGCTCTTCAGGTAGGCAGATGATTAACAGCTTTACGACAGCTTACACAGCCATAGTGTTGCTAAATGATGAATTTAACATGAAAAATGTGTCACCAGCAAGGAATTATAAATACTATTTCATTTTAGATGACATATTAAGAAGAGGTTCTTCACTGTGAGGGTGGTGAGGTATCGGACAGTTTGCCCAGAGGAGCTGTGGATGGACCATCCCTGGAAGCAAACCAAATAAGGCACTGGTTGAAGGTTCTTTGAGAAAACACTTTAAAATAAAATACAGTGCTTACTTTTTGTTTATTTTGATAAATTGATATAAATTTCAATAAAAACGTTCCTAGAATATTTTCTCAGCCCTAAGAAAATTACCCTTGTGATGACATGATTCTAATTCTGTTGGATATCTTGTATCCTCGTTCCCTACTGATGGAAATGTTCACTGAAACCATTCATTTCACATGCCAAAACCCCAGAGGCTCAAGTTTGGGGTGCACACACCACACACCATCATTATTTATCAGCTCTGTAACGCTGACTGTGCCCTTTGCTTTCAGATGTGTTCAAATCCCAACACTGTCTTGCAATTCCTTGGTGCTTCACTATAGCATGGAGCATCTCCTGCAGGAACTCAGTATGTCTGAATCAGTAGACCCAGAATATTTTTATTTAACACATTACAAGATGCTGCCTTCTGTCTGTGATACAAGCTTTCAGTCACCTCAATTTAATGCAAAAGCATAGTGCCAGAGCATTCTTTATGGAATCATGCAATTTATTTTAAATTCACCACTTTTTAATAGAACTACATTTACTCTTTCAAGTACTCGTGGAAAGGAAGTAGATTATATGCACCTAGCTGCTGAAATAGAATAAAATAACAAATTAATAGAAAGATGCTTCAAGAAGGATATTAAAAGACCATTTGAGAGCATCAATCATTCAGTGATGTAAACATGAAAGAGTTTATTCTTTGTGTAAAATCAGAAATTATTAGGGTGCACTCACTCTGTTTATTTCTTTACTCAGCCTCATGGTACTGGGGTAAAATCCCTTTATCCTTAGTAAATTTATATATGGGAGGCCAGATGAATGTTTTGAATATGAAGACTCATATTTTGGTGATGCTAGTGCTTACAGCATTCTTCCCTTAGTTTAACAGTCCTGTATAAATTTTGGTCACTTTTGTGCACCAATGGTTCCTTCTGTTTTTCAAACTTGACTGTATGTAGAAGTCACCCAGAGATAACAATATTCTAAGAAATTAAATATGCTGTTCCCAGCAGCTTGACTTTGTGAGGTTTCAGACAGGTCACTTGGCAAGGACTCCCCTTTCCAGCCACAGGGTGGGCAGCTTACATGTTCACTTTCCAGGCAATTTTTCTGTACGTGAGGTCCAATCATGAACTGCATAAACTGTCTGTAAACAATAAAAAAAAATTAATTAAGAACATGTACAAAGTGAAAGATCTTTAAATACAAGAAGAGATAGTGAGTAAGGTGAATCACAGACTGAGTAGTAATCAACAGAGTTATGTTGCTTGCAAAAACCCAAATCTTACTGTCTGCAGAGTGCAAAGTATTTCCATTTTAATAAGGCTGCAGCTGAAGTACTGTGTATGGGTTATTTGTGACCTTTTAAAGAATTTTGAACAGACAAAAAAATGGATCAGAGGTCCTGGAAAAAATTTAAAGAAAGACAGAAAGACCTGGAGTTGTTACTTTAGAGGACAGTGCACAAAGAAAACTGTAATAATAATAATCTTCAATTATATAAAGCCATGGTTGTTACAAGTTCAAAGGCAATAGACTCTTCCAAAGGATAGGGCAGGAACTAACAAACTTAATTTTCAGCAAAGAAGATGTAGATTAGATGACAAAAGAAAAAAAAGAAAAAAAGTGCTGACGATATGGGGGAGGATAAACGGGTGACAAGGTGACAGAGTCTGCATCATTTGAGATTTTACAGAAAAGATTAAGCAATCATCCACCAGAGTTATCTGACATTTAGTTGGCTAAAAGTCATCTGAAGATCCTTCTGTATTTACTCAGCTTCTGATTTAGAAATGTTGGATTCAGGGAGACAATCCAGAAAAATATACGCCACACTTCAAATTTTGTCTTCTGTGAAAACTGAAAAAACCCCCAAAAACAAGCAACACAGATTTTCCATCTGAACAGTAGAGCAATGAGGACTGCTCTATTGAGTCAGCAGTGACTGACTTTCCCAGTCCAGCTGGTCTTGAGAAAAAGAGTATGCAAAATACCAATCCCAATGTTCTGATGGGGAAAAAGCCCCTCCCCAAAATCAACAAAAAGCAGTTCCCCCTTAAAACCCAATCACCAGATTGTTGGAGTTAATCTTTAAGGTTAATTTTACTTTGGGATGAGAATGTTAATAGGTAAGAACATATCCATCCAGCTTCTGGCTCCTTTTTAATAACATTCTTCTTTTAGTTGTTACATGTTAAAGAAGCCTTAATCCAAAACTCCCACTGCACAGTCTCTCGAGCAGAGCTGTATAATACCATCTCTGTTAGAGGAAGCTACTCTCACTTTCAGGTGAATCATTAGAAGAGTTGTAGGGAACCTCTAGGTAAGAGATATTAACTGCTAAGCAGGTCAGTTGTCCTCTTAGGAGATGTAAAAGTATGGTTATGAACATTTAAAAAAAAATAAAGAAATAACTTCTTTTTTTCTTTTCTAGAAGTGCTGTTTGGTGCAATGAAATGTCAGCATGGGGTGATGAAATGCTATCACAGGACTGGGCTCTGTCACACAGGGATTTTCAGGCAGAAATCCCAACAAACACTCTTCAATCTCTTGGGATAGGCAAAATATTTCTGGCGTGTCTGTATTATATACACATATTTTGGGTTTTTGGTTTTTTTAAAACTGTAATCTTGACACATGGTATAGAGCAAGGCTGAGCAGACAGAACAGTGTTTATTTTCCCAGTACACTCCCTTTGATTTTCACCTATGCCACACTGCCCATCTCCTAGAGCTGTTGACTCAAACCTGTCTGTCCTGGGAATGTCTGACCTGTGCACGAACCTCTGGTCTGGGACCGGCAGTGGCTCTCTGGGAAGAGGGTGTGGACAGGAAACGTACTGCCCCTTCCAAGTTCCTTCCAGGGGAAAATACATCTGCTTTCCACTCAGCAGGGAAGGGGTGCTTTCTATAGAGCGAATTTCTGAAATCTTTTAGAGAAGGCCTGCTTTTTGGACAGACTTTCTGCTGCTAAAAATGGGATTATGTGACAATCAGTAGCTGATGCCTCTGTTCTAGGCCTTCACAGACTTTTATCAGCCCAGGGCTCACCCCAAGGAAGGGCTGCATTCCTGCTGATGGGAAGGATTTAACACCTTTCCCACCAGGCTGAGATGGGGAATCATCCCAATCATCCCATGGCATCTTGGAGGACCATGGAGGCTCTGGAAAGCAGCTGCTCAAGCTCTTTGTAAATCTCTATGGGGTCGAGCCAGCTCCCAGGCCTTGGTGAAACATCCCTGGGAAAGGGTCCTGTTAGTGAATCCCTCAGGTAACTGATGGGGAGATAGCTTGGCACCTCAAAGGGAGGAATCTCTCCAAAGAGGCTGAAAGGCTTGCTTGCTTCTGGCATCAGGAAAGGTTCTTTCCTTATCTAGACTGCCTTATTTTTCTTTAATGTTTTTCAAAATGAAAACCCGTATAAAAGAGAAACTGCCAATGCTGCAACAGTTTATTTGCTTACCCAGGAGAATGTAGAGCCTATAATATGTGATTCAATGTGTGCTGGGGTCCCTTTTGGTGATAGAAAAAGTGAGTAGCTTATAATAATGGTTGCTTTTTCCCTATAGGTATGAGTGAATGAAATGAGAACTCTAATGATATCTGTATAATGAGTCTTGTTACTCAGTTGCCTATAGATGGCAAGGCTTGGATTCATAATTACATTAAGAGCCATATCTTATGCTGATCATTAGCAAGGAAAATTTCACACTAGAGATTCATTGTACTAAAGACCAGTTAAATTACAGTGTGTGTCTGCACATTATGGATATTATGATTCATTTCTGGCTTTAAAATACTATAGTTAGGAAAAAATTATCTTGCGTATTTCAGAGTAAAACCAAAGCCTGGAAGAAATCACTGAGTGTTTGTAGCATTTGACTTTTTTCATTGTAAAAATGTCACTCCCAGTTCCAATTACTCTGTCAGGTTTCCAGTGACCAACACTAAAAATATTACAGAGGTAGACTTATTAACACTTCTTTTTTGCAGCAGAGCAGGAGCCCTCCTTGATTGTTCAAGCAAAATAGTAAGAACCACTGTCAAAAGTGACATAAGGTGCCTGGAAAAGAACAAAATATGTAGAGCACAGAAGCACAATAATCTGCTCTGGTCTGCTATGCTGAACTGCTTTATTTAGCATTTCTACTCTAGCAAGCTTACAGAAGAAATAGAAAGAATGGAGGATAACAGCTCTGAAGGAGCTACATATTCACCTCTCTCTTTTGGACATGAAATAGGATGAACAGTAGGTAGGATGCAATTAGGAAGCTGTCTGGCAGTTATGCACTCATATCAGAGGACTGCAAATCGAGGGTCTGACAAATAATTAATTTTTCTTAAACATGCACCTAATTAAATTGCAAGATAAAGAAATTATCTTTCTCTCTCTAATGTGCTATTTAAATGGTCAAGAAATAGGGCTTCAGAGAGATCCTCCTTCTGGGAAACAACTGCATTGAGCATTACACAATGAATTTACTAATTACTCAGGACAGATAATTGCTCTTTCTTCTTTTGAGAGAGCCAATTACTCATTCTGTTTGCATGTGGGTATGGTGATGTTGTGGGGGTTTTTGTTTCTTCTTCTTTTTTTTTTTTTTTTTTTTTTTTTAACACTTACTGCCTCAACTGTTGACCTTCACCAGTTTTTGCCTGGGCAGTTGTTCTGGACACAAGCACTGCAGCAAAGGAACTAAAAACAGTCCACAGGGAATAAAGTAGGTATGGTAGCCCAGAGTTTTTATAAGTAAGTCTAAAAGAGGTATCAAAAGCTTCCCATTAAATGAATGCTTCTGTGGAGCCAAAAGAATTGGCATATCTAGAAAGAAAACTGGGAGAAAGTCCTAGCTTTGCCCCATGGAACTTGGTCTAAACACCAAAAGCAGATAAAGGAGGGGATGGAGCACTGGGCATTATGTCTCAACATGTAGATATGGATTAAGAAAATCTTGCAACAAAATAGACCTGAATTTCCTTATCCCAGAAGTGGGTCAGCTTCAAACTGCCTTAAGGGAAATGTATGTCCTTATCTCTCAGAGTGTTTTAACACTCTATTATAACAATGTGGAACAGGTTCAGACAAGCATATAAAGCAGAATTAACATTTGCTTCCTGACCCCTGTATTGATTTGTGCTCATCAAATGAACAATCTCATTCAGCTAATCTTGTGGATATCGTTTGTTTTGCCGTGCTCCTGTTTCAGTAATCAATGTATGTATAAATTAGAGAAAAATAATTTACTTTCCCTTTATTTTAAGAGAAAGAAATATATCTGAAAGTTTCAGAAAACAAAACAAAACAAAACAAACAAAAACAAAAACAACCAACTCTTTGGAGCCTGCTGAGCCCTAATCTTGGTACTGAATTTGTTCCCATGCAGGTATGTGGATAAAAGCCTGGTTGCTTCTGATAATGTTTCTTTTATGTTTTCAGTGTGGGAGTCACCACACTGAGAGTCAAATTTGAAGTTCACATTTACATTTCTCACACTCTGTTATTTTAGGTGTAAGGTTAAATGCAGGTGTTTTGCTAAAATTTCCTATGTCCTTCTGAGTCAATTCCTGTTTCCAAGTCAGTCCTTATAATTAGTCAAGAGTCTAGGACATATTTTCAATTGCACTGGAGGGACAGATTTAAATTTTTTATTTTTTTTTTCATCAGTAAGTATCATTTTGGCTGTGTTTTGAGGCATCTTGCAGCTCTCCCAGTTGGTTACACTTTAGAAAAAAATCCTGTTAGTAAGAATCTGACTTGAATTATATAAAACTACAACTGAACCATTGGCACATTTGCACTTTTTTTTTTTCCTGTCTGGAGAGGACAGCACTGAACATAGTTAAGTTTTAAGGAACAATTTATAGTTTCATTTTGCACTGTTGCTGCCCATCCCTGGGTCATTCTGTAGCTTTATCAGCTCTTACTGGATTCATGGCTACTGAAGATTTTTAATATCATCCCTTCATCTTGAGTCAAGTCAGCTGCATGCTGCATTTCCTCAAGAAGTCTAGGTGTACATAATATTGATTTATCATTTTTTAAACTGGTTTTTATTTTCCACTTCTCCATGGTGAACTAATGCCTAAAGAAGAAATAGATGAACTGCATAAAGACTCAGATTACTTTGCTCTTTACTCCCTAGTAATTATTTATGAGCACACAGCTGCTATATTCTGCAAAGTTCATAGCAAAACACATGAAAGTTGAAGGTTGGCAAATGTGAGAATCTAAAATGTTATGACAGATTACCATTACAAGTAAATTGTTCTGAGTTTGCCCTTCAATCTGTTTGTATTCACATTGCATGTAATTTTAAACTCATCTAATTTTTCACAGAAATTTCATTAAAATTTTCATTTAAATATATTTTCATTTAAATCTATGCAGAAATCCAGCAGATTATTCTGGCTCACTGTCATTTATTCTTTGTGTAAGAAATTAATTTTCTCAACATTTCCAATTTTATTCATCAGCCTTAATTTAAATTACTAACATTTTAGATCCTTTGAAGAAATTCAGTGACTTGATTACTTATTTCTCTGAACTAACTGAATAATTCTGACATGTCACACTTTTTAGAGACAGAGGGTTAACTGCAATTCCTTGCAAAGGCTATTTGGCTAAAAGTAGGATCCAATTAACCTATATTATTAACAATTGCTTCTTGCTATTCATATAGGTTATGAATAGACTCATTTATAAACCAAGTAAAACAGACGTAGGATCACTTTAACTTATTATGCTCCAAGTGACTGTTATTTTTTATTACACCAGTTTATAATTCTGTTGCAACAACTTGGTGACTTGATTATAGTATTAAATACAGAGGTACAAATGCACCTAAGGGCTCCCATTGGTGGATTACCTGGATTAGCTGCTCAGCTCTTGCTGTGAAGGCTCTGCAAATGCATCACCTCCTGTTTCCATGGCTTTAACCTTTCAGTTCTGCCCTAAATGCAAAGGGAATCAGGGAAGGAGCACAAGGCAGAGACCCAAAGGCACAAGGACACTGGCACTGCATCTTCTTTGGGACACCCATTGTGCGTGATGCTGATCCTGTTCACACAGCACTCTGAATGTGTGAGTTCATGCAGAATGGTGCCAGAAACACTGAACTGCAACTCTTCAACTCTACCCAAGCAGCTCAAGGGATTTCCAAACTCTGCTTTTTACTGGAATTCTTGAGATGCTGCTGAAGCTGTACTGTTCCACTAAATTTACTCTTATATGCTTATTGTACACGTATGACAACTTGAATTACTGCCCAGTAGTTTCCAAGTTGCCTGAGACGCTTGTGCAGTTGCATTCTGTGACAATCCCTCCTTGACCAAAGTATTTGCCAGGTTAAATATGTTTTTATTAAAAGTGTATTCTCAGATATATGATGTAAAACATAATTACCGACTTCGTGGTTTTGTGTGTGTGTTCACAAGAGAACTGTTTTAATGACCTTCCAATCAAGTATTGTAGTTGCAAATAATGTGAACTGAAGTATAATGTATGCCTGTGCTAAGCAACTGTTATCCTGACCTATGGTAATTTTCTGGGGGAAGGATGAGAGTGGGGCAAAAGGAGAAAAAAATATCAGGATTTATCAATATTATACAATCACATCATAGCTGTCTGATTGTTTTGCTGGTATTTGAAGTGATAGTAATGAATAATGAATAACCTGAGTTCCCAATAAAAGTGTGTTCTGCTTTTGCAAAGCTTTACCCACCCACCCTTCAAAAACCCCCAGATTTATGAGGAAATGCTTTCACCTGTATAGTCCTAAAATAGGTATCCTTCATGCTTCAGTAGAAAACTCCCCAGAAATGGGGCTGCTGGATGTTCTTTCAGAGAGACAGACTAGGGCCAGCTCTACTGAATCCTGAACTAAAATCTAACCAGAGTAACCATGTAGTAGTGTTACAAAAGAAATAGAATTGGAGTAAACAAGTACAATACAAACAGTGGGATTCAATGTTTGTGTCTGTACCATGCATTGTGTGGTGTTGTTTGGTGTATTTAATAATTTGGATAATTTTGCTCTTCTAGAAAATCCAATGCAAATTTTCTGCAAGTAGGCTGATAATACAATTAGACTAACAGAACTTAACCAACTGTGAGATGAATTCTTACCTGCCAGTCTTTTCAGCTATGGGTACAACCCAAATTTTATACCAGATTTGGCTGCACAGACGTGGCACCACAGTCTGCAGCTGTTTCGAAATGCTTAATAAAGCAAAGTCTGAGCTTCCAGATATCACTTCCAGCTTTTCCCCTCTAACACACAACAGTAGCCTCAGCAATGAGAGTTCTTTTTTTGAGATTAATGCATTAATGCAGCCTTTCCTTTGAATAGAATTAAAATTTCTTGAGAGAGTTTTACCAAAATTATCCCATCTTCACATTAAAAGAGAGACTGTTCCACTGACGTCATAAACAATGCCAACTAACAGAGAAATGAAGCAGGGGCTGATACATTTCTGACCTTTCCTCAGTATCTTTTACAGCTAAAGAAGCCTTTTCTTTTTTCCAACTCCTCCAGTATTCTTCTTTCATTCAATCTTTAAGTGCAATATATCTGACTTTGCAATACCATGAAAAACAAAGAAACAGATCTAATGCTTGGGCAAACTACCAAAAGCTGTGTTACTAATCTTGTTTTTCAAAGCAGTGAAAGGTAACCTGTGAAAACACAACAGTTTTAAAAGAGTGAAACAAAACAAAAATGCCTGATACACATCTAGGTGAGATCTCTCTTTTTTTCTTCTCATATAATTTGTAAGGGATTCTTGACGTAATATATAGGTGCTATTCCATGATTGCTGTCAACACAAACTGGTGGTCTCTGGGCCAAGTTCTCTTGTTTAATTGTTAGCTGGAAAACATTAAGAGTTAAAATATGTCCTCATAAAACAGTAGCATCTTTTTTATTCAACAGAAAAATGCTTTATCATTCTGTCTGAATAGAAAATCTGTAGCACATAGAAACTCACTCAAAGTTTTTGGGGTTTTTGGACTGGAGTACTTAGGTGTTTGGTTTGTTTTGGTTTTGGTTTTGGTTTTTTTTTCGGTTTTTTTTTTTTTTTTTGGTAGTCATCTTTAATGACAAGAAAACAAAAAAATTATAAGAATAACATAGAAAAGGAACAGCTTGCATAATAGTTTTACCTCTAAAATAGAATATTATTTGAAAGGATAAGTAGCCTTGCAAGTAGAACACATATTTATTTTAACAACATTAAATATATTTGTAAAGTAATGTACACAGTTTACTTTATTACTTACAGTTAATGTTTGTTCCTTTCCAAGACAGAGAAAATAAATTTTTGTGTAATTTACTTCTGTTGTCAGTGCTAGAACAAAAAGGAAAATAAACTTGGATCTCAACAGACAACATAATTATGTTACGATTGTCTCTTTACAAATACAATTTTCACCTGTTTTGAAATGCATCTAATTTAAATTCCTAATTCAGTCCTGAAAAGGCAATGTCAATACAGGAATTCCACATATGGCAGGGAAAATTGTAGTAAAAAGAGCCATTGATTTCTAACTAGTTATGCTCAGTGTTTAAGCCCCATCATGTGAAAATAAAGCTAGAGCACCTCATTCCATCCCATTGGTGGGTACTGCAGAATCATTTTATAGTTCATCAGTTTGGCAAAAGCAGCAGTCTCTGCTGAAAAGAGGCCCAGAGAATGAAATAAAATTTGTCCCCTTGCTTCAGACAAGAATGAATGTGTTGTGAGACCATATAAAGAAATGTTCACTGGAGTTTGCCTGCCCTGCTCCTGCACTGGCTGGGGAGGAGGCGCCAGGAGCAGCTCAGCCCAGAGGGACCTTTCGGAATGTCAGCTCTATCCTGCTCCCTCCTCCCCTCCAAAGCTGCGTTTGGTTGTTCCTATAGTGGTTATAATCTTACTGTTGGGGCTCAGATTGCAGCACCGAGAACTGTTGATTTGTGGTCCCTTGCGTATAAAGAGGGGAGATGTGAAAGTTTGGTTCTGCTCACCTTATTTAGCAGTCTGCAAAATGAGACTGAGCAGGGATTTCTCTTCTGCTCCTGAGTTGAGAGGAAGCCTGTTTAAGCCTAAAGCTGTTTGGAATTAGTTTGCACACTAAAAGCATACTGATGGGCTGGGAGCACATATGCCACAACCACACTTAACAGGAGGCTTGTTATTTCACAGGTGCATTTTGCATATGAAGTTTGCATAGGGGAAAAAAGAGACCAAGAAAAAGGCAAGTGATTAACTCTGTTCCCTGCTCCTTCAAAGGCCTATTCCAAGGTAACTCAGGAAGTTCATTATAAACCTGCTTCTCCTATCCTCGTTAGAGTAGCACTTTAATTTTCTGGTAAGCCATCTGAGCTTGTCATTTGTGGCAGCAGAGCCATCTGCAGCATTTTCTGTGCCCTCTGGTCTTTCCCCCATCTTCACCAGCTCAGATAGAGTCTAATTTTGTTTCTATTATTACAGGCACAACTATGATACCAAGTTTTATCCCCTGATCTTGGGACTCAGAATGGAATAAATTTTGTTTACAATCCCTGGCAAAGTATTCTTCTTGGGGAAGCAGATTATTTTAAAGTGTGTTGGGGTGTGCCCCAGCTTATCTGAGGTATTGCTTCAGTCTCTCTTCCAGCTCTGGAGGACAATAGGGATTTGTCTCATTATGCTGTCAAGCATTCCTTGATATCCCTGAAAAGTAGAGAGCTACAGATACAATTAAAACATAGACCACAGCACAATTATCTGTTTATTTATTTATTTATTTTAAAAGCAGCTTCACAGCAGCAGACTTTGATGATACCTTTTGACATCTTGAGGATGTTTAGTTATTTTGGCATGGTACCAGCTGTTAGCCAGGTCTGTGTGAAGATCTGCAGCCAGCTAAGCAGGACTGAACACAGGAAATGCTGACTCAGAAAGACCAGGGAGGAATTTAGGCCCTTGGAATATGGCTACCAGGGCTGATGCCATAATCTCTTTTTTTCTAGTGTGTGCTATTTTTCAGGCTCTACTTTTGCTGTTTTATGTAGATCTAGAATATCTAAGTAAATCTCTTTCATATTTTCTCTTTAACCTTTTAAAAAGTAAACCTCATTCTCTGTCTCCTTCTATTATGGAATAATCCTCTCACATATATGTCCAAGTTCAAGATTTGTTTTGTATGAATTTTGTACCTTAAATGCTGAGTTCAAAGATATAACCTGTGAGCCTATTTTCATGCTTCCTGAGGCATAGAAATGGTCCCCTGCTATGTATGAAACAGCAAATTCTTTTCTAATGGAGAAAAGAAACTATAGGGGGAAAAAATTGTGATTGTTGATTCATTTTCTGAATGAATGTAATTTACGAGTTCTTATATCATTTCTGTGATATGTATACCAAATATTTTCTTCACTTTAAAATTGTTTAATAATAAATTTTAACTATTTTTTCTGTTTCTTTTAGTTTGAACATTAGGAAAAATTCCTTCACAGAAGGGGTTGCCAGGTATTGGAACAGGCTGCTCAGGGAAGTGATGGAGTCATCATCCCTGAAAGTATTTAGAAAATATGTAGATGTGGTGCTTAGGGCATGGTTTAGTGGTGGATTTGGCAGTGTTATACTAAGGGTTGGACTTAGAGGACTTTTCAAATCTTAGTGATCTTATAGGATTACTGGCCTTGCAGCCCTTCTTTTTATTGTAATGGTGCCATGGGTTAAAATTCAGATTACAGTGATTTACTATTAGGCATGTGGAAACTTTTGGATGGTGAACATAGCACTGTGAATTTAATTTGGATTATTGGGTTGGTAATGTTTATAAGTTTTTTTGCTGCAATGAGCTCATTTAAGGTAAACAAAAAATCCTTTCTTCCCCCCACAACCCAGAATAAGGCTGTGAAAAGAATTTAAACCAAGATGTGCAAAATCTGGCCTCAGGCTTACTATTTAGTATATGTGCCTATTTTATTTTCAGTGAAATAAGCTGTAGGTTATTAACAACATTCTTTGGAAAGCTGAGCTGGAGATTGAATTGTATTCTTTGATTTCAGCTACTTCTTTCAGTTGTCAAAGCATACAAATCAGGGCAATTTCAAAGGAGTTTTTAATCTAAATATCTCTTAAAAAGAAAAGCAAAAAATGCAGCCCAAAAATACAGGAGGAGAAATTCCACCTTATATCAGGATTATGAACATGGGAAAACTCACCTATTATGGAAGTTGCTGTTCTGTGTTTTGGGTCATGTGATTTCTTTGGTCTGGTAGTTTTTTTCTTTGGTGGACGGGGGGAGGTGGGGGCATTTGTTTATGTGGTGTTTTAAGGGCTACCTGAGCTCTCTGGAGAACAGAAAGAAATAGAAATTCTCTGCTCATTTTAATTTTTTTTTCAAGATACTATTATCTGTCACAGTGAAAAGACACAGAAAGCCCTTCTATTTCCAAAGTAGGTTCAATACAGATGAAGATCTTTCTGCAGTCATAAAATCATTCTTTTTAATTAATATTAGTATAATATTAATATACCAATTGTATAAATTGGTTCATATTTGGCTATGTCTGTGACTTCTCACCTGATACACCTAGTTCATCTCCTGAAGGAAAACAGAGATGGAAATTTACACTGCTGTTCTCCAGTCATCCTCTTTCCTTCCTTTTCTTCCCCAGTTTGCAAGCATTGACAAATTTGCCATATGTTTAACCTGACAGCACAGGTTCCAGAGGTGCTACATTTTTATAGATATTTCGAGGGTTTAGTGAAGAAGGAGAGAGGGAACAAGAGAGCCATCATTGCCATATTTTCTTAAGAAAGTGGCTGCACAGGAGCTCACCTCAGTAAGACACAGAAGTAGCCACAATCAGAGGATTTTTATTTTTATTCAGTGAATCATGTAGGTCAATGCTCTCTCATAATGCCAAAATAGAAGCAGAATTATGAGATGGAGATGTAGAGCATGTGCCTGCAACTCACTCAACTCTTCTGCTTATCTTTTCCTAACTCTTTGCCTTACCTTTGGTATTTCTGAGTTTTAGAAACCTGTCATACCAAAATCTCATAAGAGGTGTTGGAACTGTGCTGTTACTGAAATTGGCATATAATAGAATTTGGGGTTTTTTTAACAGGTTGCCATTTTTCTGGGCAGGGCAGCACCTTTTGTAGTTGGTTACAATAACAGGAATTGACCAGCTGAATATAAACCAGATAGGTGAGCTGCTGGGCATCTGATGGTTCATGTTTTCAATAAACTGCGGCCTGATCTTGATGACATTGTTAAATTTTATACAAATAGTGCTGTTATATTTCCCTATTTTTTAACTTTTTTTTTTTTTAATTTTTGGAAATCTTTTAAGATACTCTACAAGCTCTGAAGCAAGAGTCTGAGGGAGAAGTAGTAGTTATTGTTTTCATTCTGAAGAGTGGATTCACAATCATATATGATCTGTCTTATCCAACAATATTAGAAGATAATATTCATGATAGAAGGTATGAACTGATTTCTTAAGCTTCACAAGGTTCTAAACACATGAATTGTAATAATGTGTTGCTTGTAGATTTCTCACTTGTGTTTATTGGCACTTTTTCCTTAGTGATTAAATGAGTTGTTGTGATGTACTATACAATTACTGCCAGCTGTCATTCAGTGTATATCCAGACATTAAGACACAAAATGGTGAATATTGGCAAGATAATTCCAGAAATTCTATAAACCTAAGGAAAAAAACAACAAAAACCCATGATTTATTTTTTACATTTCTGTGAAGGCTTTATTTAGGTCTCTCCTTAACTGGTTTGCTTATTCCTTCTAATTGTGCAACAGATTTTGGGCACCACTTCAAAGCATCTGATCTGACCATCACAGCTTTAGATGTCAGTGAAACAAGCACTTTAATCCATTGGAGATTCTACTTGAATCATCAGAGAAACTCAGCCACTCCAGAATTCAGGTAATGACTGCAAGTTCTTCTGCCCAGATTGTTCTTTGTGTAAAACAGATCATGTTTAATTTCCCATGAAATAAAATTTTACTATTATGGTTGGCTGTGATGAGATTACAAGGAGAAATAGGGGGCGAAAGAAATGAAATTCAATTTATTTTCCAAGGTGTTGTAATATATCACATCTTCTATCTATTTCTTGTGATCTAGAGGAAAAATAATTTAATTTCAGTCAAACAATTCAGGAGGATTCTGAAAAAGTCTTTGCGCAAACAGTTGGGGAAAACCAACTTAAGTGTTTGAGTAACAAATAGCTCAGAATAGCTAATTTAAATAGCCAATTCACTTCACTGTGGCTGACAACAGACCCCTAAAAATTTCAGTGCATATTTAGAAATGGGGCTGGAGAAAATGCACCATGTATTGTCATGTGAAGCTATTGCAGAACACTGATAATGTACTGAAGATGCTGAACTCTACCATGTGTGCATGTGACTGGAATGATATTTCATGTTGTGAAGGATGTGGTGATAACTACAGGAAGAGAACGTACAGACAGTAAAAATTTTTGGCTTAAACTTTGGAGACACCCAAATAATTCATAATGTGGGCAATAGCTGCATAATATATTGATCCAGCAGAATAAGTAGAATAGGGAGGACAGGAACTGCAGATTAGGCTGTAAAACAGTTGGGCAACTGGAGAGGTCTTTACATTTGTAATTTAGTTTTTGAACTCAAAGATATTTGAATAATTCAGGGTAAAAAAAAAGAGTTGTAAAGCTGAGAATACGATCTAGAAAAAGTTCAAACTGTGTAACCTGAGTTTTTCTTTCTCTGATGGCTTCTCATAGGCAAGAGTACAAAAAATGTACTGCGAAATTGAGGTGAAAGTTCTTTTATAGGTACCTTTCTTTGCTTCTTTCACTAATCCTTAGTTAAATATTTGACTTTAAGTTTTGTGGAACACACAGCATTGTTTCTTTACTCTTAAGCCTAGCTGGGTTTTTGAAAAAGTTGGGCTCTGCAAACTCTAGGATCCAGTCAAACCACTTGCATCAACTTCATCTTTCAGTTTGAAAAAATCTGTTTATTCCAACTCACTTAAGAGGAAGACACGTGAATGTGAGTAGATAAAACATGACCTTGGAGTGAATACCTAAGATAACTTCAGTTTTGGAGGAAATTTGGACTTAAAATTGTTACTCATAAGAATGTAACGTTGCATGAAGAATGATGAATTTTGAATACAAAGTGGGTTGGTAAGAACTTTGAATAACCTGGCTATATACATTTAATAGCAATACGGTGTCCAAATATATTGTTATTAAATTTTCTGATTCAATCTCTATTACATGGAGGGTATTTATTTAGATACATGTGATTTTTCTTAGAGA
The DNA here is from genome assembly GCF_047830755.1 of Zonotrichia albicollis. Classification (NCBI taxonomy): domain Eukaryota; kingdom Metazoa; phylum Chordata; class Aves; order Passeriformes; family Passerellidae; genus Zonotrichia; species Zonotrichia albicollis. Next base: position 21,386,369 of record NC_133820.1, read on the forward strand.
GGAATAAAATGTTTTAAGGATATTTTGCTTATTCTATAGACACATTGATATGTTTTATGACTCATATATAGACTGGTTCCATGCACCAAGCTAGGTCATGGCAAGAATAAAAATTATAGAAATATGAAAAATATTATGTGGAAATAAAGAACCATGATTCTAACCCATTATCTGTATAACATCTTTATGACACAACACAAACTGCATTTTAATAGTTAATTTCTTTTTGCAGCTATTTGACTTATATGGTCATAGCTGTTGGACTGTAGAAATTGGAATTAGCAGTGGACAAATTGTCTGCTGCTGCAGAAGGAGATATATCCCACTATAGCCTCTCTTGGGAAATATAAAATAAACATAGCCTTGACACAGCTCAGTAAGTTGAAAGAATTTCATGGTCCAGTAAATTTTACAGATCGTGATTAAAGGTCTGAGTGCTACTGAAATTAATTTCAAGAGAAGATGTATAATTATTGTATTATATTCAAAATATGACTTTTAAAAAGAAAATAAGTAAGTTTACCTGCTGAGGCTGGGGCCTGTCCCTGTAAATGTACACTCAAACTCTACCACAAGTAGCAGTGAACCCTGGCCACAACTCAGGCTTTCAGCTACCAGTGACTGCTGACCTCATGCCCCTATTTTCCTACCTGTGGGAAAGTCAGCTTGGGTGTGTCTCCTCTGGCCCCTGGTTTTCAAAACAGTACAAGAAATTAAAGGGGACTCATCTTCAGTAACTTTAGAGAATTATAGAGCTTTGTCTACATCTGAGCACAGCTCATCCTTAACTATTTTTTCAGCCACTATTTTTTCAGCAACTTCCACATCTTTAAGATAACACAGACCATATCCTGAAGGGTCATCTTTCCCTCCATTGTCATTCCAGGCTGCTCTCTGGGGTTAAAGTCAGGCATGGGTATCTATAGTCTCTTATTCTCAGTCTCTCCCAAAAGCTGTGTCGGGCTGTCAAAACCAGATTGCAAATTCTGTTTTGGAGAAGACAGGGAAAAGCTGCCAGGCTGCAGCTGTGCCCATGGCTGGGTACGTGAGACTTGGGACATGTGGAAACCCAGGGCACCAGGAATATTTCTCTGTCTGTTCTGGGGTGCCCTGATCCCCAGGGGAGCAGTGACTTTGACCCTCATTCATGGAGAAAGTTTCCCAGACTTCAAGATAGACTGGAATCCACAAAAGTGTGAAATAGATTATAGAGAGTAGTGTGGTTGTATCACTTGGTGAGAAATTTAGGCTTTGGGATTTTTAGTATGTTGTGGATGGAAGCAAGATGGAGGGCACAGGGTGTCATCCTGGGTTTCTTCTTCATGCTTCTTCTTCCTTCTTCTTCTTGGGTTTGGGTGGCATTTTGTGATTGGGCAGAAAAGCCCACATTGCAGCTCTTTGGGTTAAAAGGGAAAATAATCTAGGTGTCAGTTTTTCATTGGATGGTTTAGTCTTAAAAGACCTTATACCAAGAGATTGTTGGCCATTTTGTGCCTTCTGATGAAAAGCTGCCAAACTCACAGTAGTGAAACTGCTTCACTGGTAAGAGATAATAAACACGTGAGTCCAAACATGAACTACCATCTCAAGTGCCTTCCATCCAGACCCAGACAAACCCACAAACTGGTACCTCCACAGGGACACTTCTGTTCCACAGGCACCTGACCTGCTCCTTCGTGCTTGGAGGTGCCACGGCAGCCTCATGGGTCACTCAGAAAAGGAGTTGGAGCCAAGCTGAGGTCCAGCTCCTGTAGTGGCTCACCCTCTGAGATGTATGCTAAAGTTATGAAAATGAAAAATGAATGTAGCCATGAAGGAGTTGAAGCAGTTTGCTTGTTGATGTGGCAGATATCGTATATCCTTGCAGAATCTGCTCAACTTTGTTTTCAGTAAAATAAACCACATCCAGGTTGCACATTAGTACAATTAACAGGAATTAGAGAGGAACTTGCAGGGATTGGAACCAATTTCCCTGATTTTTTTTTGATAGTTCCATCTAAGAAGGGAAGCTTTATAGATGGCACAGAGCTGAGAGAGATCACAGACATGGGAGGCAAAAGGTGACTTACAGTATGTGGAAAGTCCCAGGCAGAATATGCAGGAACCTACTCTCATTCCCACTCATATTTCAGAAAGAGTTTTCTCCCTCAGTATCAGAACAGCTGGTTGCACACTTGCATAGAGATTTACTGAATCCAGACTGGTTGACTGGTTGTTTGAATGAGTAGGTGGATATCAAGGATGCCAAAGTGCAGATTTCCTGTGGTTCTGTCTGTTACAGAGAGGAGACACATAAGCCCTCTTTTCTTACTTCCACATTTTTCCAGGCTCCTGAATGGGAAGAAAAGATCAACTGAAATACATGAACACCTTCAAATGTAATGCAGTCGGTAAAAAAATATGCTATATGAGGTAATGCATTATAAAAGCAGAATTAAAAGAGACTTTAATAATTGTGTAAGTTTTGTGAAGTACCCATTACACTGCTGTGCATGAGAGACATTTTCAAAGTCTGATGGGCAGAAGTGTTCTATTAAAATTGCTCTTGTTAGAAAAGTGGAATAAAGCTGATTTTGTAATTTGAGAATTCGTATTTGCAGAATCTAGCAAATCAAGAATTAAATTCTTTGCTAAGCAGCAGAGTGACCCACAGTCACAGCTATTTTAGTGCCTCTTACAATGAAGGGCTTAATGGGGATATAGACTGTTCATCACCATTCTTTTCCTGTGGTATTTCATAATGCTCAAATTTATAAGCATTTCTGCTAAAAGAGCACTGACTTAAATGTCATCCTTACAAGAGACCTGTTCTGTCTTTGGAGGATTATAGTACTTAAAGTTCCCAAAAGGGGTCTAAAACATATTGTCAGACTCATGATCTGGAAAGGTTCTGTAGTGTTCAGAGTTTCTAGATGTTTCTGTGCTTCTTTGTGGTGGTACATTTGCAATCTGCCCAATCATAAGAATACTGTCTGTCAGGAGTCAAAACAAAGGAAGGATAGTGTTCAAAAGTGAAGTTTTTTCTTGTGAAGTTCAGCTGCTTCTACAGGCTTTGCAGTAGTCCACAAGTAAATTTCAACTACAACACCTGCAGGGATTTAATCAGTGGCTTAAAGTATTTATTTGCATACTTTTTGTAGGCACACAAGTCATCCTAATGATTATTAAAATAAGTCTCCAAGAGTTTGTTGTGCTCATAATATTTGTTCTTTAATCAGAGATCTAAGTAAACAATTTAAGTCACAGATCTTAATACTGAGGCAATATTTGTGCTCAAAGACCATAGCCTAATGTAGAAGTGTAAAATGTTAGAATAGAGCTCTGCTTCTTGACTGCATAACAAATAATGGTTTGAGAATACAGTAACAGATGGAAATGTATCTTGTAGTACTAAGGAAAGGGCTTCCTCCACTTAAATGTGAGCAGACATGATGCAGAAGTGCAAATAAACCTCTTCCAAAATGTGTTACGGAATTCTTAGAAAGCCCAAAATATTCTGCTGAGAGGTTTATTACTATACAGCTGGTTCCACAGACTCTGTTTAAAAAGTAGATTTGGGCTCACTGAGAAACTCAGCATTCTGTTATAATAATGGATCCACTGTACAAATATTTCTCTGTTGGTAGGGCTTTGTAGTAAACTATGTGCAAAATTGATATGCCATCTGATACATTGAGAGACTTTGGTGAAATAATGCCTATACATGAGAAATAATTTGCTACCCACTCTAAAACCCATAATCAGACCCACTGGATGTGTGAAGCTCTAAAGTTCCTAAACCCAGGAAAAGACTTTAAAAACACCTGCAGGTGGTAAATGCAATCAGACTCTCTGTGTGGATTCAGCACATAATTCCCCCAAGGAAACAGATGAAATCATTACACTGAGTGGCTGTATCCTTGAAAAGTACTGTTTGTAATTGAACTATTCCAAACACTCTGCACTAAAAATGCACCTTTCAGATGTCAGATCCCTCTCTATTGAGCAGTGTACGTGATCTGCTGGCACAAGTCATGGCAGGGTTCTGATGGGGCTGAGCAAGACATTTGATCCAGCTGTTTTTCAGTGGATATTGTGTGAGCATTTATTTTTATTTATACCCAGGCAAAACTAACCAAAAGCTTCAGAAATCCAATATACCCTTTTACAAGGAACTTTTCACCTTTCTCTTGCCAATGTAAAGAAAAGAATTCATAACAGGCCTGGAATGCTGTAACTTTTTAATAGTGAAGGGGGGAAACAAATACAGTAAAGACAGTCTCTAATTGAGCCCATTTACTATTTCCTATAAACAAGCACAAATACTACCTTGGTTTTCAAAGGATGTTTTGATAAGGCAGGACAGCTAGCTAAAAGGAGGATGTAGAAATAAAAATGATCAGCTTGAAAAGAAGCAAAATTCTGTGTTCCATGCATTGCATTTAGTAGGGATATATCAGGGAACCTCTATCACAGAAAGCTGGAGGAGCTGGCACACAAAGCTGGCAAGAGAGCTTTCAGCAAATCCAAATCAGAGTGGTACTGTACTGCTGAAAAACAAAAACTGTGGTAGATACTTTTAAGAAAGGGGAAATAAATATGGCCAAATACCAGACATTATGGTATCAGTAGTATTCAGCACTTCTGAGAGGCAAAAAAACCTAAAGAAAGAACTCCTTGGAAATGGGTTAATTAGAATACTGCATTGATCAGAAGTAGGTTTTGTGCAACTTATTTCATATTGCTTGTGATCAAGCAGTTACAAACATTTTGCACTGTATAGAAGATTTCTGTAATCCTGAAAATTTTTACCAATTTAGATCTACTGGGGCTTAAAAGAGAAATTAGTGAGTAATTAACTTATTCTAGGCACAAAAGCAGTAAATTTAGTCTAAATGGCAACAGTTTAACTAATGGTAAATTACTGCCAGGTGTTCTTGCTGAGGAAAGGATGGTACAAGACACTGCCTATACAGTGACCATTCATAAAGTCAGTTTGAACATCAGAAATAAGTTCCAAGACACAGCAAGATTCTGTATGAGGCTTCCAAGAAGAATTTAAGCAGACCAGAAAAAAACTAGGTTTCTCTAGAAACCAGAAAAAACTAGGTTTCTCTACAGAGTTAAGAGAGTTTGTGGAAGGAATTATATTTTAAGGAATCATACTAACCACTGCCTAAAGCAACGGGTCTCTGACCACAAAAGTAATTTTCACCATGCTCAAGAATTGGGAGGGGAGTGCCTAACAGTATTTCAAGGGTTCACTTGCAAAAGAGATGCTGCTCCTTAGCACTGTTGGCTCCCAGCAGATCACCTACCAAGCATTTTCCCAGGTTTCCCAGAAGATCCAGTCCTTGTATTTGCCCACAGGCAACTTGGAGTTCTGACAGCTCAGCCATGATGGGGCTGTGGATGCCCCAGGCTGCCCTATGGTGGTGTTTTCCCAAAGCAAGTATGTTTTGGTTGTTGAAGCTGAATTACTGAAGGTATAAGTAAACCTTAAACAATTTTGAAAGCTGGAACTTTTTATAGTTTCTTTTTTTTTTTTTTTCTCTTCTAAAAGAAATACCTGGTGTCTTTGCCAATGGCGTGAGAACTGGGACTAGGTGATCTTTAAAATCCCTTCCAACCCTAACCATTCTATGATTCCCCACTGTGACAGTGGGTCTTGGCTCTCCAAGAGCAGTCATGATCCTTGACTCTTAAGTTTTTCTCTCAGGAAATATTTCTGTGAAATCACATATGAATATGTGTTTTGTGGGATTTCACATTTCCAGCCCCAAAGTATACAGGTTTTTTATGTTACATAGGTCTGTCACAGAAAGTTTCTGTATGGAAAGGACAGCTTAGCAGAGAAGACTATAATGTTGAGGGGAACTGTGCATTTTGAGGGTGCAGAATAGGAAAACAGAAGTCTACTGAGCAGTCACAAGGTAAAATCTACTCCACTGAGAGAGCTGGAAAAAAGCTTGTACGCAGCTGTCTTGCATTTGCCTCCAGTTTTTAATTAGCTAGGTTTTCAGGAACTAAATTTAATTTCTAGATTCAGTGAAATGAGATTTTGTGCTGGTTTTGGCTGGAATGGAGCTAGTTGTCTTCTTGGTGTGTGATATTGTGCTGTGTTTCGCATTCAGTGTGAGAGCAATGTTGATAGCCCAGAGATGTTTCAGTTGTTGCTGAGCAGGGCTTACCCCAAGTCAAGGACATCTCAGTGTCTCATGCTCTGCCAGGGAGAAGGTGCACAAGGGAGCAAAGCCAGGACAGGTGCCCTGAACTGTCCAGAGGGACGTTCCACACCTCAGAACATCATGCCCCGTCCATGAATTGGAAGGAGCTGGCCATCAGGGACTGACTACTCAGGGAAAGGCTGGGCATTGGTCTGTGTGTACTGAGCCATTGTACTGTGCATCACTTGTTTCTCTTGGGTTTTATTTATGTCTTTTATCTTCCATTAGAGTTAATATTATTACTGTCACTGTATTGTTAGAAATATTTACTTTGCTTCAAATCTTAAAATATTCTTATCTCCATCCATGAGTTTTGGGTTTCTTTTTTTTATGATTCTCCTCCCCATTCCACTGCTGGAGCTGGGGGATGGTGAGTCAGTATCTTCACAGTGTTTTGTTGTTGACTGGGGTTAAAATATGACAGATTTCTTTTTCTTTTTTTTTTTTCCTTTTTTTCTTTTCCCCAGAATGTCAGGAGTTTATGGCAGACCTGAGAAGGGAATAAGATTCAGAGAAGATAACACATAGAAGTGACATTTTAGCAATATAAAAAGGAATGAGTGTGTGGCATCCTATCTAATAGAGTTAAACTTGCTGTATCAGAAACTGGACAAGGCTGTACAAGGAAAAATGAATGGAGACCAAGGCTGAAGAACAACCATATAAAAAAAGTAATTGATTGGGTTGGAGTGGATGAGGAACCTAATCTTCATCAGAAAAAAACCTAAAATAAATTCCTCCGTATTGGTTCATAGCAAAAGTAGAAGGAATAGAAGTTGCAGGTAAAATGTGTATCAAATGTTTTCTGCTGCTTTTGTGTTTGCTTCTATTAAGGTTAGAAACCATCACAGGCCCTGCAGCTCCCCCGTGTGTTTATTCCTCTCTCACAAGCTCAGCCTGCTCGGTACATTTGCAGCCTTGAGTTATCTCACATGCAGCATTAGATGGTCAAACTGGAATTGCAGCTTATTTATTTTTAATAAACTGTGAATATGAGTGGTGTTGAACAGCAGGGGCAAAAAGGACTTCTTTTTACAGGAGAGATGAATAATGAGAAGACCATTAGACACGAGGGTGTTTCAGTGGTGCAAACACAGGGTCGATGCCTGGCAGGCTCACACTGTTTGCTTTTCTATTATGAACTTCCTCTGTGACCTTTACCAAAAGCCTCCCTTTGTTCTTCTGTTCAGCAAGTGCAAAATGGACGTAAGTGTATTTCCCTATTTCCAGAGGTAAAATAAAAGCCATATGGGTCTCGATTTTTATGGTTTTATGAACTATAAAAATTGACAGGATCCAAGGGAATGGTCTGAAGTTGTGTCAGGGGAGGTTTAGGTTGGATGTTTAGGAAAAGGTTCTTTCCCCAGAGGGTGGCTGGGCACTGAACAGGCTCCCCAGGGCAGTGGTCACAGCACCAGCCTGGCAGAGCTCGAGAAGTGTTGGGACAATGCTCTCAGGCTCTCAGGGATTGTTCTGTGCAGGGCTGGGAATTGAACTTGATGAACTTGATCCTAAGGGGTCCCTTTCAACTCATCATATTCTGTGATTCTGTGACACAGATTTAAAAAGAAATAAACGAAACCAAAAACAACAAAACAAAACAAAACAAAAAAACCCCACCAGATCAAAACAGGTGAAGGAGCAGAATTACAACATTCCTTACTTCTGAGCTATTTATGGTTCTTCTGCTTTTGAGTCCTTTTGGTGAGTTCCTAGATATTAGTAGGTGGGAGGTGTTGCTTTGGGCCATGAACACACTTTCAGTGTCACCACCTGTTCATTTCTCTGTGGCTGACACAAACTCTAAAAGATGAGCCTTATTTTGAAGGATTAAATGTGAAAGTGTTGCTTTGGGCCACGAACACACGTAGTACACACTTTCAGTGTCGCCAACCCGTTCATTCCTCTGTAGCTAACACAAACTCTAATTGCTGAGCCCTATTTTGAAGGATTAAATGCGAGCAGCTCTCTCTGCACTGTTTTTGCCTCTTGCAGACCTGGATCGCTCCCCATTCCGTCCCCGCTGTCCCCGAGGCGCTCCGGGGCCGACCCTGCCCGGGGAGCGCTCCGTGTGCGCGGCGACTTCGGGATGTCACAGAATCACAGAATTTTTAGGTTGGAAGAGACCTTTAAGATCATCGAGTGCAACCCACTTGTATGCGGAGGGCATGTCCCTTGTGTGCGGAGGGGATGTCGCTTGTATGCAGAGGGGATGTCACTCGTGTGCGGAGAGCCCCATCCCGCGGCCAAGTAGAGCTTCTGCAGCCCGGATCTGCGTGTGTTTTGAGGAAAAGGCACCGAGCATTTCTCCGATTTTTTTTTTTTTTTTAGATACAGAAGACAATGATGATACAAAGGGAAAAGGCAAGCTAATATGGAATAGAAAATAGTAACTAAAACATTAGAATAACTTGCTACATTTTAAGCTTCTGGTTTTGACTCATAAAGTAAAAGGTTAATGTGTGAAAGAAGAGAAAATTAATATCATTAGCTGGGATTCTGAGTAATTTTGTGGTTTCAGTCTATAGTGCTCCAACCAGAGTTTAAGCCCAACCTTTATTTCTATTCACATCTATATGCATATATATGAAATAAGTTTCTGTGCCTAATTGCAGATGTTATATTAATTCCCTGAGGTAATGGAGAAATTTCCCTCCTCGATGGGCTTATCTTTTATCTATTTTAAACTGTAAATATTAAAGTGCGGGAGGATGCGGCAGCGGCAGCGCAGGGTGACGGCTGTGCTGGCTCACCAGAGAGCAATCCCTGAGGAAGGACTTGGACCTATTCTTGTTTACAGCAAAATTTAAAAAAAATAAATTAGTAAAGGAACTTGACTAACATTGAGTCCTGCTCTTGATATAAATTGGGAAACAAAAAGCTTGGATGGAATATTGAGCAACCTGGTCTAGTAAAAGGGGGAAGGTGTTCCTGCAGGGGACTGGAACTAGGTTACCTTTGGAGTTACCCTCCAAACCAAACAGTTCCACGATATTTCTCATGATTAAACATGATTAAAATACCTGTCACTTTATGAAAACACTTATTTATTATACAGGAACATTACTTCAGTATTTAATAATTCAGGCCTCATGTAACTCTATTTCAGGCCCAAGCACCTGAAGAAGTGTGTCATAAATGTTTAAGTACTGTGACATATAGCTGAATTCCAAATTTAGAATGATTAGCAAGCAAACTCTGCTCTTGACCATTAAGCCAGTGGTGAATCCAATTAAGAATGGTTGTGCAGTCTTTTCATAAGGAATTCTTGTTTCTTCTGTGTTTGTTGGGTCAAATGTTGACACTTTCTAACAAACTAGCTCTGTCAAACTTTACCAATATTATTATTATTACTGTTTTATTGTCAGGCATATTCTGCTTCCCTCCCCTGCCCTGCTCACCCCATTCACAGGCCTTTTTGCTTATGCTGCAGTATTTATGCAAACTGTTACTATTTCACTCTTTCATCTTGGTGAGAACTGAACATTTGATTCTCAAATGTAGCTTTGAATGTGTCAGCCCAATCCTTTATAATAATTAAATTCTCAAATGCTACGGCATCTACTAAGAATTGCAAGTTCATTAGCAATCTGAGAAACCTTTCACCAATTCCAGCAAGCAGGCTTGGGAGTGTCATCCTCCAGACTTTTCATCTCCAATTTTTTTTGCATGTTAAAATAGCGTCTAAACTGAGCTAGTGACCAGATTTGAGTGTTTTTCTTGTTTGTGTTACATAAAATTAATTTCCACTGTGTTACCTAGTGAATAGCAAGGTTTTGCCTGAAAGTTCAGAAATCTGTCCTTTTTCATAGATAGTTGGAAGAGGAATGCTCAGTGAAGATAAACTTTGCATACTGCCAGACCAAACACAGTTGCTGACACTGCACTTTTTGCAGCAATGATGGGAGTGTAGCTCAGGGTGTTTTTCCCAGCAGCAGAATGCTGTTGTGCAAGCACAGCAGAGGGAAGCTCTGGGGGACAGATGAAAATGAGCATCTGCAGCAGAGGGGCATGGGGAAGGCAGGAACATGTGAGCTGGCTTTGCTGCTGGTTAAAGGAGTGCTGCTGGAGCACCCACTGAAGGAAAACATGGTTCACTGCCAAGGAATGAGCCCAGCAACAAGGAAAGACCATTCCCAAGATATTTCTGGCACTATACTTGGCTTGGTCTGAGCCTCTGATCTGAGACATGAGCGACTCCTCTGCTTGAAATGGTTCTGTGCCTCATCGTGCCTCCAGATGAATTCACATTCAATAGAAGCCTTATTAAAGTGAGCATAAGAGCAATTTTCACCTAAGTTATAATTCTATTCAAGGAAGTAGAAATCTAAGGCCATAATTTGTGAGATGATTGTAGAGGCAGTATGAAAATGCTTCTTGTTTAACTTGCTTTGAAAATCTAGTGTTCTAACAAAATTGAGAAACTGATGCAAAACAAAAAGAGACCAAGAGGAAGCTTGAAGCTGGTTTTGTCTTACCCTTTTATTTCAGTCTGACTAGTGTCCCAAAAGCTCTGTAATCTACCCCACAACCATTCAGGCTTCTTATTCCTGTCTAAGTGTTGGCATGCTTTACTGTGCCAAGCATTCTGCCTCAAACTTGGACCCTAAAGGTGTCAAGGATGAAGCTCTGCTTAGTGGCAAGGGGTGGTTCTGACACTGTGAGACAAGGGAGAAGAGTTTCTTACCTGCAGGAATTAGCCATCAGGACAGGGAAAGAAGAAGCAGAGGAGTTTTTTTGAAGGATGAAAATATTGGTCTGTTCCTAACAAAGGGGAAAAGAGAAAAGCTTGTTTATATAAAAGAGAAAAACAGCAAAAACTTGTTTTGTCTATCTTACATCCCTAAAAATTATCCTGAATAAAGCCTGGATTTCCACAAGATGGTCCTAAAGTCTTAGTATGGAGCTCCAGGGTCATTAGGATTGTGTAATTGTCCCTTAACAATTGTTTTTACAGCTCTAACATCCACACTACCCAAATTGCAGTCCCTAAAAATTCAGATAAGGTAGTTTGTCTTGTTCCCCTTGATTCCCACTGCAATGAGTGGAGAACAACCAAGGGTAAGTGCTTGCAGAAGGGTCTGGCTCTGAGGCACCCTCTGGAAGGTCCTGTCCTCTGTCACTGGTGCCTGGAGCACAGTCAGCACCTGAAATGCCTCATGAAATTCCAGTGTCTCTCCTTGTCTCCCGTGGACATTAATAAAGGACACCCCAGCCCCAAAATAGGAATGGAGCATGAGTTATGTTAAAGGAGGCACTGCAAAAATCCTTCACCTCCTGCTGCACAGACAGCAGTGTTAATGAGAGGGAAAATTCAGCAGCTGCTTCACAGGAGAGAGAGTTCAACAATAGCTCAGCACTGTGGGCTTTGCTTTTTAAGCCAGCATGTACAGGGTCTGACAGAGCTATTTCAGAGCACCAATTGAAAACTGTGAAACGTATTTCACTAGAAAATGTCAGCTCAACAAAATCTACTGCTACATGAGAAGAGAAGGCTATTTTTAGAATATTGTCAAAAGAGTTAATTATCAAACCTACCTAGGGAACTTGGATTTCTTAATGCTGTTGTTCTAATAAGTACCTTAATTTGCCTGAACTCCCCACTTGTAATGACTCTATTCTTGGAAAGCTATGACTTCCCTCTTTTTTCTTTTTTTTTTTTTTTACTTACTTACTTTTGATTTGAAGATAGAAAGATATTTCATCAGATCTCCCTTTCAAGCAAAATCTTTTATGCTTTAACAAGCTCAGCTGCCTGTAACATTGCATCTAAGGTACTACTCAAATCAATTCCTTTTCCTTGCATGGCCAGGGACTTAATTTATTAAAACTTTCAAGATGTTTCAAAATGTGTTCTGAATAGCTTGGAATAAAATTGTTGCTCTTTCTATTGGGGGTATTTGCAGCTATAGCTGCAAATAATAATAATAGGATGTAAGTTCAAGTGGTTTTATGACTGATAAATATTTGTTTCTGTACTGAACTAATTTTTTTCCAAAGTGAAAGCAAGTACTCTTAATTTTAAAGAATATTCTGTACCTTCAGCCTCCTCCAGTGTTCCTTGCTGGGAAGTCTCTGGAGGATCCAGACTGCTGCTGGTTTGAGTGCTGGGCCAGTGCTACCCTTAAAAACCAATCCCTTCCCCTTCACATGCTGCCTGTACTAAAGGCTGATACAAGTGATCTCACAGAGGAGAGAAGGGAACTTTCTGACAGTGTTATAATCTATTTTGTACTCCTTCTAGAAGTTTAAAGTCCTGCTAAAAGTATTTCTGAGAGAGCCTTGGATATCTGTCTGATAGCATTTTTGTTTTACCATGGAAACACACAGGCTATAAAACACCTTTCTAGGCTTTGAAAAACCTTTATTCCATGCCCTTCTAGCATGAGAGATTAATTTCACTATTTACTTTTGGTAATGCAGGAAATCACAGAAGAAAAATATTTTTCTATACTTCATAAGCTTAAGTGAATTTTGTTTTATTTATACCATTTTTTCTTTTTTAATATCATGACAGAACCAAAATATCATCTTTTTTTGAGCTGCTATTGGAAATTATTTGGAGTTTAATTTTCTCCTTTTTAAAGCAAAAGGTTGCTTTGATTGCATACCATCCCACTTTCCCATTAAAAAATACACACAAAAAATTTGAATTGTAGAGAAAAATCTCCAGTTTCATAAACAGTATTGTCATGAGCAGCTGGCATTGTTTGGTAGCAACAACAACAACAACCACAAATAATAACGTTTTTCCATTCATCTTTGCTAATCAGTTATTTGCCCTTCAGCTGCCAAACTTTGCTGCATGTGTTAGTTCAGCTGTTGTCAAATGCTCTATACTGGCATGTAAATATATTCTCTTGAGCAAATAAAGCTGCTCTGACTGTTGGTCTGAGAAGATAGGAGGCTGCCTTTGATCACAGCGTGGCTTTTTCATAAAGGTCAGAATAAAAAGAAAGTGTGAGAATTCAGCAGTTTTCCTCTCAGCTCTGTTGAAGTGTTTAACCACCCAAACATTGCAGGCTGCAGCTATTCTGCTTTTCCAGCTTCTGTTTCCAGTCAGTCAGAGGCTGTGATTTGAAAATGCAGAGTTCCCTTTTGTCCTGCTAATAAGACCACAAGACTCATCTGAGGTGTATCAGGATATAGCTAGAGGCATAAAGAGTAGCTCAGTTTACAGTCCTGAACTAATAAAAATGTTCATTGTTAACATCAAGCAGCATTTTTTGCTCTTGTTCCTTGGTTACACCTCTTTCAATCTCCTGTGCAACAAGAATCTCACAAATACTTTGGTGTTGCACACATGCAATTTTCCATGTTTTCACAGCCATTCTTTATGTTATTTTTTTAATAAGTGGCCATCAAATGACATCATGGTTTCTCCTTTTCAGCTTGTGTGCTGTTCTTGGCACGAAGATGAACAGAAAAAGCTGAAGAGATAGGCTGGCCATGCTCCTCGCCACAGGTGGTTTCCAGGATGCTCCCCAGCACCTCACTGCATGCTGGAAGGAGGTCTTGGTAATCATCTGCAACTAGGAGGTAGCTCTCCTCCTTCTTCCCTTCCTGACCATTATAAAATTATCTCTCCTCCTGTCGTGCCACTTCTAAAGTAATTGATTGTCCCACATAGGAATACTCTGGAGAATATGGTGAGTAACCAGAACACTTCATGTAGCCATGATATTTTCTGAAAAATCCTTTCCTTAGGATTTTTATATCCTGAGAAGCTAAGAGGCCTCAGGAACAAAATGTAAGCAATGATTATCTGCTGCTGTGGAATGCAACAGGTGCATCTGTGATTGGTCTCGTGGTTGTTTCTAACTAATGCCAATCACAGCCCAGCTGACTTGGACTCTCTGTCCGAGACACAAGCTTTTGTTATCATTCCTTTTCTATTCTTAGCTAGACTTCTGATGAAATCCTTTCTTCTATTCTTTTAGTATAGTTTTAGTACAATATATATCACAAAATAATAAATCAAGCCCTCTGAAACATGGAGTCAACATTCTCATCTCTTCCCTCATCCTAAGACCCCTGTGAACACCATCACAACTTAAGGCCTCCCAGTTGTTGTTTTATGGATGTATTGGATAGCAAGTAACTTGTTGCTGCCCAGTCACATTGAAATTTCCCTTACCTCATTCAGACTAAGGTAACATGCAAGTGGCATTTTTTGTTTGCAACATCCAAAATGGGCAACAGTTACAAATGTCTATGAAAGGTGATGACGCGTAATTGACTCTTACTGAGAATTGAAATAATTAGAAATGTCTCTCTCCTTTTTACTTGTTTGTCACACATGAGGCCATATACTTTGGCATCTATTATACAATGTCTCTCCATGACTGAGATTTTATAGGTTGCTTTAATTTTTCACCTTTAAATGGATTTATTTTTCTCAAGGAGGAGATAAAGTTATTGTATTTATCAATTAAAAGACCCCAAACAAACTGTTCTTTTCATTTGCTAATACCAGTGTTACCCTGTTAAAATTTCAGCTGTGTTTCTCTTGTGTTTGACCCCCTTTTACAGTGAGAGATAATAATGATCTCTCCTCCTCCCTCCGTTTTTAACTGAAGAGTCTCAGGTTTAGTACCCAGGGTGAAACGCTGAATCTTGTACAAACATATAAATGGGAGATCTCATTACCAGCTTTTTTGAGGTGAGACATGTTGGTAATTAGCCTCTCTGAGGAACTTCAGACTGAGAGAAACTGGCTGGCTCTTTCCCTTCAAGCTCACTAGAAGCACCTCTTCAAATATTTATGTAGATGGATTTTCAATGACTAATTGGACACACAGTTATACTGAGACCATAATAATTATGGCAGTATATAAAGCTTCTCACTCAAGTAAAACAGTACATTTTGGGGATTCATTAAGTCAAATAACCAAGCAATAGTTTGTGAAGCTGACTGAGGCAAAAGTGAGTGGATTATGAGGAAAATGGTCCAACACTGTCCTGTTTTATTTTAAAAGCCTGGGCACAGTGATCAGTTTCTGCTTTGAAGACAAATGTGTGACTACTCTTTGTGCCTTGGCATTCATGACAGGCACCCTCTGCCAGGGGTATCTGATGAATCAGGCAAATTGAGGAATGGGAAGGGAGGTTGTGTTTCCCCACGTATTAGACACAGCATGGCTACATTAGGGAAGAAATGATGTTGTGCTGTGTGAAACAAGCCTGCAGAGGACAGGACTGGCATTGTCCAGTATACATATTTATACTCTGCTGTGGGCTTTGATGTGAATGTGAACAGCACAATTATCTTGCTAGTTGTTATTCAGTTTGTTTTGGTTTTTTTTTTTTTTTTTTTTTATTTGCAAAAGAGATTTTGTCCTCTCTGTGCTTCGTCTGTTAGGAGAGCTGTTGCAGTTGTCAGGCAATCTGTGTTTGTGCTCATCCTGGTGGCAAAAGTTTGCCCAGGAAATGAATTCACCCTTTATCAATGAGCAGCATTTGTTGGTAATGAGGCCTTAAGTTTTAGCTTTTAAATTTTTCAGATTCTCTACTGCCTTAGTGTATGATTCTGAACTTCATATGAAGTGTTAGCAAGTTCTCTTCACAGTTCAGTCAGACAAAACAATCCTTTTCCAACCTGAGAACCAAGGACACCGTTGCAGCTTCAGGCCCAAAAACTACAAACAAAGGAGAACTGAGGAGAGCAATCTGTGAGGATGTGGCTTCATAACCTGAAGCTGTAATTGAACCATTAACCCCAACATGTAAATGAGCCAAAATTTATAAAAGTGTGAAAACTTGTGACTCGAGGAACATCTTAGGTAGAGCCACAGCCAGGCTCTTGTACTGCCCAAGGTGTATCCTTTGAAGGCCTTTTAATAAATACCTACTTTATTCCTTAAACACTGTCTAGCCTATGTTCTAGGTAGCCCTCTAGGCATCAGTAGGGTCTGGTGAGCACAAAGAAAATAGTAGAGGAGCTTATTCAAATTGTCTGTGGTCTCTTTTTCCTCCCTAGCAATGCCTCTAATACTTCTTTGCTGCCTTGATTTCCTACCAGTCAACTCCAGAGTTGTTGAAACAGATTTTTTTTCCTTTTACTCTTTAAATAAAATACTTTTTGGTAAGAAAAACAGAGTAAGAAATTGTTGTTAGAGACAAGTATTAGAAAGGAATATGTCTGCATTTAGGTTTTGAATGTAGATGTAAGTGAATTCTTATCAAGGGGTGCTTGTCCCCAAATACAAGCTCTTAAAGAACAAGGGAAAACAAAGAAAAGGCAAGGTAACTTTGATTGGAGGGGAATGGGGAGTTATCAGACAGGGAATGTGGAGTTGTGTTGCAATAGGATATAAAATGAACAACACACACATGTTGAAACGTCCAAGGCAAAAAAACCGTAGTTTATTTCTGACTCCAATATTTATAGACTTTCAAAAGTGACTGTGGATTGGAGGATAAAATTGCCACTTCTCTAGCCATACTGGTCCATCAAATTTCTCCTCCTCCAGAAAGGAATGCAAAGCAAACATTATTTACGCAAAAGTGCGTGAGAAACTCCATTACAAAAATGTAAACATCAGAAGACTCAGAAGAATTTGGAAGAACAGGGCAACAGAGTTGTGCAAGCTGAGTCGTGGAGCTTCTGGTACAGGAACTACAAAAACATTGGGGAAGTGAGACTGGTAAGGAGAATAAGGAAATAAAGTGAGAAGATAGCCACAATAGATGTTAGTGTGTGAGGAATGGGTGCTGGTTAAATTGCCTTGTTTCTGTCAGGCACTCTCTGATTCATGACCCTGCAGGTAGCTCAGGCACAGCCATCAGTCCCCAGAGAGGGCTCTGCGTGTCTGCAGCCTGGGCACACACACACAGCTCCTCTGCAGCATCCTGAGGGAGGAAATTCACACTTCAGAAAGGCCAGGACAAGGGCTGGGAATTACTGGTGTCCTGCTGTAACCTTGCACGGTTTTCTGGTCGCCTTTTTAAAGGATTTCATTGCTACTTTTTGTGTCCCATGTGCATAATTTATCTGAAAGTGCTGTAAGGAAAAGAATCGTCACTAGGAAGAGAATGATATTCCTGTCAAAGAGAAAAATGCAGTGGGGATTTTTTTCCACTGTAATCAAGTCTGCTACATTAAATCACATGGATGGGAGAAGGAAAAGAATAAAAAAATACTCTGAAACTGAGTGTAAATATTTTATTCTTAAAAGTAAATCTAAAGTTCAGGTAATAAGCACTTAGGTACACTATATTCTGTATTATTGTTTGATGCCTCATTTGGGAAATAACCCAAAAGAAAACATGTCTCTAGCTTGCAGTTTCTAGCTTGCAGTTTATGCACTGTGTTGCCAGTGATTACTTTTCAGGGCATGAAGCTCTCATGTTTATTATGCACCCTAAAGCTTAAGCACACATATCATATCCAGTGCTGCCTCTGCTGGTTCAGCAGCCCTGAGAGATGTTCTGTGAACTCTATTAGGTTCACATACTAAAAAAAAGGCAATTTTTAAAATGGATGCAATACCACTAGAAACTGTGATAAAGACAAAAAGAAATTTGCCACATTCCTGTCGTTAAATGTATGTACAAACCTGTTTAAAATCCATTTATGGGTAATTTGTTACCTAAGGTCAGCAAAGATCTATCATTAAATGTACTGATTCAAGGCCAGGGTACTATGCATTCAAGGAAATATCCTGAGTCTCAAAAGCATCCTGTAATATGTGTTACTATCTCTGAGATGCAAATATAAGTCCACCACTGAAGAGGGTATTTTAAAGCTGTAAGGATTGATTTTTTTGATAGTGCTCTTCTATCAGATGAGCAGGATTTGACAGTAAATGAAAGAAAAATGAAGATCTAGTCTGGAGATCATCATCCCAATCCATCCCTCTTAAAGCAGACACAGAAATGTGTTCAGGCTGTAGTTATGTATCTGGTACCATCTGGAAATAAATATAAAATGATTTAGTACAAGAGTAAACACTTATGACCAATATGTAATATAAATTTTACTTCTTAGTCATGTACTAGTGAAGTGCTTCTTTAGCTGACAAACCTATTAAAGAGTACAGTGAATGCATTCCTCTGTGGCTACTTCTATATTTTTCCCAGTGTTATTGAAATTCTGTGTGTTGGCTTGCTTTTAAATGCACTAACAAAAAAAGTATTTTGATCAAACTGAAATTTCCTTTTAACTTGGTTTGCAGTATACCAGTTAAAACTCAGTGCACATTTTAGTTTTTTGGAAGTGAAATGGTTTGATACACATAAAATTATTTTATTTTGGCTTTTAAAAAGCTATGGGTGGGTTCTTCAGTTAATTTCAAATTTGGGGGTGGAGGGGATGTATTTCCCAGTACTAGACCAAAACACAATGTGAAAAACTTAAAATCCTTTGGAAGTAGTATTACTCACTTAACACTACATTTTGTATAAGGCAGGTCCCTGTGATTTTTAAAAGGGAAATTATTTTGCTAGTTTTTATGCTCCCATCCCACTTAAAAAAACCCAAACAAAAATCAAAATCAAACCACAAAACAAACAAACAAAACTTTAAAACAACCCCCAAAAACAAACAAATGCAAAACCCCGCACCAAACCCCAAAGTCCTAAAAGTTACAAACACCCTCTATATGGAGCAGAAGGTTGCTCAGCTCTGCAAGTTGATGTCCTGGAGACAGCAGGAAAGAATGCAAGATGCAGCAGCAGTGGTGGCCATCTGCCTTTGAAACACCTGGAAAGGCTTTAAATGATGACAATCCTCTTGATCATCTCCCATCTGTTAAGTAGAGATGAGGTGCATTTATGAAGTGGAGGGATGTTTATTAGCAAAGCAAAATTTCTCATGGAATAAGAGCAAATTCTTTCAACAAAGCCTCCCCTCCCCTCTTTGCTGCCACAGGGAGAGAAATGAAGTTTTCATTTAGTTTCCTTTAAAACCTCATAGATGACATTAATGGGAGACAACCTGTTGTGGTAGTGTGTTGCTAAGTTTCTTGTGTTATTCCCCCAATTTATGTATTGTTCTCCCCTATTATGTGTAAAATGGTTTCGTTCCCCCAGTTCTTCCCGCCACTGCTAGCCTGTCAGCTAAGTTGCTATAGCAACTGCTATTCATAGTTGCCGATATGTAATTGCTTCTCCCCTGGTTTCCCTTATAAGTGAAAGTTGTTTCCTCCCTGTCCAGTCAATCACTCCCTTCCTCCTCCCAGGTTTCGAGAACCTTCTCCTCTCTAGAGATGGTGGTTGGCTGGGGCCCCAGGACACCTCCTTTACCTTTTGATTATTGGTCTCCATGGAGTGTCAGTTCTGTGAAGTTCATCCCCTCACCTTTCCTGATTGGCTCTGTCTGTACCCACCCCCCTTGCTTTATAATCCTGTTTTCACCCCCTATGAAAAAAAACTTTTTCCCGGATGGTTTCCCGGTGTTTGGATGCGGCATCACCGTCAATAAACCGATGTTTAACCCCCGGGAAATGGTCAGTTCCGTTCCTCTCATATACCAGCGAGGTACGCCAGTCCGCAGCCAGCACAGCCCGAGGCCATCAGGCTCCGAAGGGTGCTGGCCAGGAATTGCAGAGGGGCGTCGGCCTTTCGCCCTCAGCTAGTCGGACTCTAAACTTCGGGCCACATACGCTCCCTTCTGCAACCTGTGATTATTGAAGGTGCAGACTGGCACATGTCAGGGGCTGATTATTCTCTGTGTGTGGCCCGTGGCAAAGCAGAACTGGAACAGAATCTTTATTAGTGCAAAAGAATGGGCCTTCTCAAAAATATTACAAAACAAAGCTGTATGAAATTATCAGATACATTCCTTGACAAAAGTTTTATGAGTTATCAGTATGATCTTCAAACAAGCAAAAAAGAATAAAAGAGTACAGAAACAGAATTGACTTGTATGTTGCCTTGCTTGAAGAATTCTGCATATGTGGTCATATGTAACCTGCGCTGCCTAGAAAGCTTTAGTGTTCTGGTGATATAATCACCTCACTGAGTGTATTTTTCTCTATTTTTCAAAATTTATGCTATGACTTTTACATAAAGGACAACCTACTATGTTTTCAGGGGAAAAAGTGTTACTTATTGGAAAAAGAAAATAAAAAAACAACAATAACAACAACCTCTATGGCCAAGACCTCTCAAAGATCATGGGTGTGTTCCACCCAGAAAGGTGATGCAGGCAGAGTGAGAAGAGGAGAACATATTAAAAAGCTAAAGAAGAAGTGGCCCAACATGTACTGGTTAAGAAATAGGTACATCAACTGCAGTTAAGAGTCATATTTGTTGGGATTGGTTTTGTGCCAATCCACTGGTCTCCCATCAAATAAATGTGTCATTAGGAAAGGAATAGAAAAGACATAAAGACATTTCAAATGTAATTTCACAAAGAAATAAGCAAAGGCAATGAAATTAAATACATTTTCATGTATTACTCAGGACTAGAATCTTAAACTCATATGTGACCAAATTTGAAATGTAAGATGGGGAACACAATATGTATTTGTTCAACATTAAAAATAACTTGATCTGGGGAAGAATTGCTCATTGCTAGAAATATTTCAGTGAGCATTTGGTGGACAAATGTTAAAAGACACCATGGGCCCTCTTCAATTAGCATTTTAATGCTAGATAAACATGATATTCATTTGGCCTTTGGATTTCCAAATCAAAATCAGAGCAGAAGTGGGACAAAAGAAGGTGAATACACCTGAATCAAGTGTGAAACTCTCCTTTGCCTTAACAAGGCTTCCTTTGGGCAGATTTTGTCTGATGGCTCTTCATAAATGGAACAAGTACCCTCCAGTCCCACCCATGATCAGAGTGTGAGAGGCTGTGATGGTGCCCAAGCGCCTTCCAAGTTCAGCTGTCACTGAGGTGCTCTGAATTTCCACACAGATTCTTGCAAAACTCCTTTCTTTTTTCTCTGTCCTGAGTCTGACACTCAGAGGTTCCCCAAATTAAGTTATTTCTCAGGCTCTTTGCTCTGTGTCCATTCATTAAAGTTCAAAGAAAGCTGGAGGCATGCAAGCCCCGGAAGCATTGATGCCTGAAACTATTGGCTCAGTATTGCTGAAAAATATATTTTGTTGTTGTTAAACACAGGCCTTTGGACTTTCCTATTCACAGGAGCTGCAAAATTTGTCTCCCCAAAAAACAACAGAGATGTGGAAGGAATGTGATGCTAAATGCAAACCTTTCCCTTCTCAATTTATTAGGAGGAGGGGAACAACATTTCCTTACCCTGGACAGTACCTTGGGGCCATCTGTCTCTGAGTCACAGCACATATGCAGGCTGTGAATGCATCCAGCTCTACTTCTTTTGACACAAACCATTAACCAAAATTCAGTTCTTGTGCAGTATCCATTAGGAAATTAAATTGATGAGGGGCTTCTTTGGTGCAGTTGTCCTCTCTGAGGCAGGTAACATAGGTACAACACTTAATCACTACCTCACTGAAGAAGTTAGAAAAACAGAAAGAAGAAGAAGCAACACCAAAAATTTTTTTTCTCTGTACAATGTGGTCTTCATTTTAATCAAAAATATTTCTGAATTAATTTTTTTTTTCCTCAGATTGACAGTGTTTTTCTGGCTATTTCCATTGCTAAACCTCTCTCCATGATCTTTGAGAGGTCTTGGCCATAGAGGTCTCAGCTGACTGGACACTGATGAATGTGTTCATGATTTTCAAGAAGGGCAGAAAGAAGGACCCTGGAAAGTACAGGCCTGTCAGTCTCACTTTAGTGCCTGGTAAAGTTATGGAGAAGATTGTTCTGGGAGGTATTAAAAACACAGCAAGGACAATGCAGTCGTTTATCACAGTCAGCACAGGTTCATGAGGGGAAAGTCCTACTTATCAAACCTGATTTTCTTTTATGACAAAAAAACCCATCTAACTGACCAAGGAAAGCCAGTTGATGTAATATTTTTAGATTTCAGTAAAGCTTTTGTTAGCATCTCTCTCAATATGCTGGACCAAATGTCCAGCCCCCAGCTGGAAAAACACTCCATGTGCTGGGTGAGCAGCTCACTCACAGATGAGACACAAAGGGTTACAGTGAATGGGGGGACATCAGAGTGGGGAGCTGTCACTGAGGGGGCTCCACAGGGCTCCATCCTTGGCCCTGTGCTCTTCAACATCTTCATAAAGGACTTGGACACCAGACTGGAAGGGACACTGAGCAAGTTTGCAGGTGGTACAGAACTGGGAGGAACTCGACTCCCCCAAAGGCAGGGAGGCCCTGCAGAGAGACCTCGACAGATGAGAGGCCTGGGCAGTCAACAACCATGTGAAACTCAACAAGGGAAAATCCTGGATTCTGCACCTGGGATGGGGCAACCCTGGATGTACAGACAGACTGAGGAATGAGAGGCTGGAAAGCAGCACCAGGGAAAGGGACCTGAAGGTTCTGGTTGATGGAAAGTTGGGTGTGAGCCAGCAGGGCCCTGGCAGCCAGGAGGGACATCCCCGTCCTGGGGGCATCAGGGACAGCATGGCCAGCCAGGCAAGGGAGGGGACTGTCCTGCTCTGCACTGGGGGGCCTCACCTTGAGTGCTGGGGGCAGTTTTGGGTGCCACAATACAGGAAAGACATTCAGCTGTTAGAGAACATCCAAAGGAGGGCAGTGAGGATGGAGAAGGGCCTTGAAGGGAAGCAGTGTGAGGAGGGGCTGAGGGCCCTTGGTCTGTTCAGCCTGGAGGAGACTGAGGGGAGACCTCAGTGCAGTCACAGCTTCTTGTGAGGGGAACAGGAGGGGCAGGCACTGATCTCTGCTCTGTGGGGACACTGACAGGACCCGAGGGAATGGTCTGAAGTTGTGTCAGGGCAGGTTTAGGTTGGGTATCAGGAAAAGGTTCTTCCCTCAGAGGGTGGCTGGGCACTGAACAGGCTCCCAGGGCAGTGGTCACAGCACCAGCCTGGCAGAGCTCATGAAAGTCTTGGGCAATGCTCTCAAGCACATGGTGTGACTCTTGGGCTGTCCTGTGCAGGACAGTCAAAGCTCTGCTCTCCTCTTTCTTCTGAGAAATCCCTTAAATTCCAAAGACAAAGAATAGACTCAAGAAGCCCATTTAAACAGTACCTTTCTGTAAATCTAATTGCAATCAAAGTGGCAATGGGGAGAGCATTTAACTGTTTATTTATTTCGGTAGACACGAGTTAAATCTGTGATCAACAAATTCAGTCAGGTAGCAAGGTTTGTGGTCTTGTCCACTAGCCTGTCACCTTCAGGGCATTATAATAATGGTAGTTGCCTTATAAAGACTGTATTGCTCTGCTGACAAAGTTTGACTACAGTATCTAAGAATTCCCACTTCCTGGTCAAACCAGCACAAGCATATAACCAATCCTATGTTTTAAGTGCAGCTCTGTAGACAGGATTTTCTTTTGATGAAAGGCTAGTTCAGTTTGCCAAGAAATCTTTCATACATCATGCTTTGAGATGTCACTAAAGATTAAAAGTCCAAAATTTGTTGAGGTAGTAATTTAACTTTAATTTTTGCCTCCAAAGATGAAAGAGAGAATTCTCTTTTAAAATGAAGAAGGTTAGATAAAGAGTGTCCAGGTTTAGAGCAAATTTGGGGAAGAATCCCCCCCAAAGGAGCTCCGGTGGGAAAAGCAGATCCAATCGGCCCCTCCCCCCAACTGGTCCGGGAGGAAAGAAAAATACCTCCTTGGAGAAAGGTGGAAAGAAACCCCCCTGTTTATTAAACAATAAGACCAAAACAGTATCAAAACAATGAGACCCCTTGCCACTCTAAAAGAGATGACAAACTGAGAAAACCCGGGTTCAAGCAGCAGCTCACTCAGTCTCTGATCAGTCTCTCAGTGCTGGAATTGTCACAGGCCAGGGCCGGCCCAGTGGGCCACAGCTGCAGCTGCCGGTGCTCTCCTGGGTGTTCAGTCCAGAGCAGTTCCAAGAGGTCCAAAGAAAAGGGAAAAAAAACAGTCCAGGGAACTTCTTTGCCTCAGCTAGCTAACACTAACTAAAAAGCAAAAGAAGAGCTCTCTGTCCCGCTGTCTGTCCGCAGACAACACAGTCAGGAGCAGGAATGTGGAGGAGTGAGTGCAGTGTCTGAAAACAAACTGCACGCTTCTTCTCTCTCCCCCTTCACTCTCTGTAACACTCTTAAAGGTACAAAACTTATTATTATTCAACATAAACAGAATGAGACGATTGGGGATAAAAGCATCATATAGTCAACCCAGGACAAAGAGCTAAATCACTACGATAGTTCATGACTTGAATGTGGACTGGGCTTTTTTTTTCCAATTAATAAGACTTTCTTTAAAAAATAAAACCATGAATTTGAGTAGTTCATGTTAGAGATGAGCACAAGAACTGAAGAAACCAGATCAGGTCAAAGATTTTCTGTCAATGAAGATGTAGTGATTAATCTCATATTCTCAGAATTCTGTTATCTAACCACAGTTTGATTGCCTCCTACATCTGGACTGATTTATCAGGTCTGTCTGCATGACAAATGGTTGCTGTGCCAGACCTTTGATCAACCCTCCTTTAACCAAAGCAGTGAAGAAAATCAGAGGAAGGGGGCAACATTTCTGTAGAAACTGCTACCAAAAAACAACAGTTCACCACTTTATCAAGTGACATTTCTCCCTCTAAGTCCAGCCATTTCAGGAGCAAACAGGAGGAAGCTGTCAGGTAGTCCACCTACATGAGTCAGAAAATTAATGACTTTGCATCAGAGGCTATTTTCAACCAACTTATAATGAGAAAGGGCCAAGTCCCTGCATCTCAGAACTGTGCTGCCTGTTCAAATAATCTAATTGACTCATTAAGTCTGACCACACAGGGCTTGTCATCAGCTCCAGAGAGACATTAGTGGGTGCACCTGAGTGATGATCCTCTCCCAAAACATGATGGAGGGCAATGCACTCATCACCAGAGCTCACTCAGCCTTGCATCAGGGTGAAGACAAAATGGCAAAGCTTTCACAGGCTGTGGAAATGATCACAGTTCAAAACAGATATTCCCTGTCCTCCCCAGGAAAAGACATATCTGCAGATGACAGCATTGCTTAGGTTATCTGTACCAACTCTATACGAAGGTACAGCTGGACAAAATTCCTTACCAGGAAATTTGCTCAGAATAGACTTTGAATATTGGTGATACAGCACTGATTCCCCACAGGCAGCTGAAGGAAGATGGAAAACTTTTGTGCCTGTAAAGTGATACTGAGGACTGACTACCATTGCTAACACTACAAAGAACATGGAAGCACTTAGAGAAAATACCCAGCAGCTGAGGATGAATTGTTATCAGGACTGGATTCTTACTTTTATTTGTAAGACCCAGGGAGTAGGAATGTGAGTGGAGTCTCACCATAGCACAGGGAGTTTAAGGAGGCATCCTGCTGTGACAGATTTATAGCTCCCCAATCAGAGGAAATCTGGGTAACGCTGTTCTGTGCTTCCCTGAGTGGAGCAGGCAGTGATAAACCAGCTCTGACTGCTGCTGCAGATTCAGAGCAGCCCTCTTCTGCACCCTCATTTCTCAGCTGTGTTTGGGGCAGCTACTGGCACTGAACAAGTGAACTTTTCTGTCTGGAGTGTCTGGAAAGTAAACTCTTGTTTGCCCTGTATGGAGACTTATGTTTCCCCCCCACTTTCTACCCCTTCCCTCCTCCTCCTAAATAATCTCTGTTAGAAGTTCAAACTTGGCAAGAATGTACCTATCCAAATTAAAATAATTATTTTATACCTTCTGATAGCAGATCCCAAAATCCTTTTCACACCGAAGAAGGTACTTTAAGGTTGCATCTAATTTAGTAATTATTTTAATTTTCCATCCACTACCACTTTGCTGCAGAACAAAACATCAGAGAAGACATAGTCCTTTAGAGGGGATGTAAAAAGTGATACAGCAGCTTTTCTCCATGGATTTTGTAATGCTAAACAGTTCTTCTGCAGGAAAAGGTGGGGGATGTTGCTGTTGATGAAAAACTGGTTGTTATGGATCATCTGCTGCATTGATGCTGACCAAGTAGAAACTTCAGAGACTGCAACAGAATTTCTGTAATTCACCTCTCCCCTGCTGCCATCACAAGTGTGGATCTCTTTTCCAAAATGTGACAGGTTGTGTACTTGGGTTTGTGAGCTCTGTGTATGCTAAATGTCTATGTACATTTAAAGTGGAATCAAACTGAAAGTTTCTTTAGCATAAAAAATAATTTATAGTGTTATACATATAGCCATACACATAATAGGGCCCAGTATATAACAAAGCATGGTCTATTTCCTTTGCAGCATGTAAAAGAATCTTGCATGTGAAACTTGTAAAACACTGCATCTCAACTCATCTAATGAACTTAATTTCCCTCTATCTGCAACAAAGCTGATGTCCCACATGCTCATGTCCCACAAAATGTGTAGAAGGTATTAATCCTGTATATATATTTCTGCTCAGTCAGGCTTGGAGGTGGTGTAGTATCTTTCATTTTTCTGAGCAAATGAGATAAATGTAAATAAGACAGTCACCTGCCCAGCTGGGTCTATGAACATCCTGTGGTTTGACAATTCTGTACTAATGTGCATTGTGCATATGATGATACAAAGTTTTGGCCTGGCAAACTTTCAAAACTCAATAGCAATTTTTTTTGTTTCCTTTGGAAGTTCCCAAGCTTCTAATAATGTATTTCATTGACAATATTCTGCTGTCACTTTGGAATAACTTCTTGGTTTCCAGTGGTATAGATTTTATCATATGGCTTTCAGGCAGCCAGCAATATCTGGGTATTAATGTTTGTGTTCAATTGATCAGAGAAAAGTTCTTTCTAATACTGTTGGGGTTTTGAGGATTTTTGGTTATTTTTTTTTTTTAGTGTGCATTAATAAGGCTGCTGGTGTACATCCTGCTGGCTTTAAGGAGAGTGATGAGGAACATAACATGGTACAGGAAAATCATAAGACTCTTTTAAGAAAACGTACATCATAAAACTCCAAGAAAACAGTATTGAGGCAGAAAGTTTTTTGCAGCAGGAGAAAAAAACATACCAGTGTTCCTTGAAATAGATTGGCCAATTTGTTTTTTATGTTGAAAGGGAAAAATAGATATATGTGTCCAGCTATGCATATATTTTACTAAAGCAAAAAAACATGAAGGTTTTCTAAATTGCTGGGAACTTGGAGGTGAAAAGTTTAGAGTTTCTTGTAGTCTGCTCATGCAGCCCGACAGGCTGCATAATAACTTTTGGCACCCTCATTAAGCATGCTGAGCTAGCAATAAATTATGGAACAGGTTGCCCAGAGAAGATGTGGATGCCTCATCCATGGGTGTATTTAAGATCAGGTTGGATGCAGCTCTGAGCACCCTGGTGAGGTGGAAAGTGTCCCTGTCCATGATAGGAATGAGACGATCTTTAAGGTCATTTCCAACACAAACCATTCTGTGATTCTATGATTAGAATAAACATATGGGGTGAGATTTTTCATCTCTTAAAATGACAGTGTTATGTACTCACCTCTGTGCCCATTTCATCAGGGATGAAATTCTGCAGCAGTCCTGGCTATTCAACTTTGCACTTTAGTAAATGCTGTAGAAATTGTTGCTTTTTAGCCTGCCAGTCCCCTGGCTCTGTTCCCAGGATCTGGCAATATGGTGGCTGTCACATCTGCCCTTATCTCAGCTCCATGACCTCTTTAGACACAAAAATGCTGTGTAAGATATCACTTTTCTTTGAAAAGAACTTCTAGGGAGAATCAGATGCAAACAAGTACAAAGACAGCCTGGTGAGAAAAAGCAAATGACAAAAAAGCTGGGAGCATGCATTACTTCAAAAGCACATTGTCAACACACTATCTCAGTAAGTCTAGTATGTTGACAGGTAGAAAATCCCTCTCAGTTTACAGGCAATTGAACAATTATTTTTCAAGGAATGACAAGCTACTGAACTGCATGATGTTCTGCAAGAAAAAAAACAGCACTAACCTGAAGATTATGCCTGAAAAAGAGGCTGTAAGAGAACAGAGTGTGACAGACTGCAGGAGACTATATAGCAGGGGGAAAAGGAAACTTTCTGGATCATAACTCCCAGCTCTGGATACAAGAGGTAAACATGATATTGAAGAAATACATCACATCATCAGGACAACCATCTCAATCCGGAATATTGAATATTTTGGGTTCTGACTGGAAACCAGGTTTAGCTGCATCTTCTGAAAGTTTGGAGGGGGGTGGTTTATGGCAATAATTAGCTTAAAAATTAAAGCATTATCTTTGCATCTCAATTTATTGACTGATGAGACTGAATGCTAAAACCCATAAAATCATGCTGTGATTGACCAGTAGAAAAAGCTCTTGGCTTCTGGCATGATAGACTATCTTCATAAAAGTAGTTATTGATAATGACTTATATTTGTAAGCAATATTTTATTATACAGTTTTCAATTATCTGTCCTGGTTACAGGTCCAGTTTCCAGCCTTTGTGAAAGCATTTAGAAAAAAGTTCTCTATCAGACCAAGTCAATATGAAAAATCTTGCATTCCTGAATGAGGCATTGCCAATCTCTCTTGGGCCATACTGGAAAATGAGTCAGAGAAAAGGTCCAGGATTAAAACAACAATTAGAAAAGAAAAATTGCTTATTTTTCAAATCTGCCTTGCATGGAAGTCCAGCTGAGAAATAGAGTCAACACAGAATTTTTTTTTGTTCCAAGAGATATGGAAAAGATATACCCTATAAAACTAGATGGAAAAGCACCCTCTGGTGACTCCTTTAACATCAACATGTTGAAGTGCTTTTTGCATCCAGAGAGTGCCTCTTGCATCCAGAGATGATGGTGGTAATGCCCCAAACCCAGAATACCATGCAGCATCAACAGGAAGGCTCATGTGCAGCACTCCTTTCCATGTGAGGCCACCTTAAGTCACATTAATCAGATGCACATGATGTCCAGCTGGAAGTTTGATGAGTTGGCAATTTGTAAAATTAGAAGGGCAAAAAAGATGAGCAGGTGAAAAAAAGGAAATATGTAAAAAAAGACCAAGAAATGTCAGAGAAACAACCCCCAAATAAGCCATTATCTTTCCAATATGGAACAATTTGGAATAAAGTATTGAAATCATATGTTGGAGACATTGAAAAGTGAAAAGCAGTGAAATAAAACATTACCCTTTTATGGCTGCTTCTCCTAATTTGTGTTTTAAAATGTTCACACTCATATTTTTATTAATTTTTTTTTAACAAACCCTTTGCAAGCGGAAATTCCACTCAAAGACCCTTAATAGCCCTGTCAGTGCAATATTAACTCAAGAGTTTGGCACCCTTGGCAGTAAGGATGAATATGAAAACAGGGTCCTCACTATGGGCTACTCCTGCCTCTTAGTGAGATTTGTGAAGTTGAGGAGGGTTCCTAAGAGCATTAGAGATACATGAAAGAAGAAAGACAGGAGATTAGCCAGAGAGAATGCAAGGATAAGGTTTGTCAAGTAATGAAGCAGATGACTCTCAGGAAGACTGCAGAGCTTCTGACAGGGAAGGGCAGAAGCAGGAGTTTAAGATGTGTGTCACCACTTCCCACCTCCCAGCCCAGCTGATAAACCCCCAGAAAATAATGAGCAGATTTAAAATTAAAACACGCTGCCAAGGACCTGAACTGGGAACAACTTGTAGGCTTTATATAAATCTTCTTAAGACCTTAGCAGAAAGTAGAACTTAAAAGTCTGGAAATATTATATGTGAGGATTTTTTTTCCCTCTCACTTAGATCCTGAACTCTTTCAGGTTCAAAAGACTTAAGTTTTCAAGGAGAGTACTGGGCCAGTGGAGAGGTATGAAAATGATCAGAATATCTGGTATCCTTTAAAACACAATTGTTCAATGTAGTTGAAATAGTGAATATGCCTTAAGTCTTAGTGATTTAGGATGCTTATTGATTAATGTGTTGGACTGTTGGCTACTATAGCTTTTTTCTGCTTTTTGTAATATTATTAAAACAAGGCTATGTTGACATGGTCAAAAAGCAGAAAGGTGTGAGCAAAAAAAAATATTTTTTAAGTATGAAAACAGCAAATTCTGTGTAAAAATCAAAATATTTTCTAGGATTATTATCTTCAAATTTTTTTGCTCTGTGATATTGGAAAGGTAAGAAGTTCTATTACTTAATTCTTATTACTTATTATTACTCTTAACCACTTAATTTAAAGGAATAAATGGATTTTAGTTAGAAGGTAGAGCAGCCCTCATTATCCTAGCATCTCCTGGAAGTATCCCAGAATCCAGCATCCTCCTTTCAGCACAGCTCCCTCAAAGCCTGTCAACCTGGAGACAGAATTTAGCCCATGTTCCATTATGAATTTCACTATAAATATCACCTGTGAATTTTCTGAAAAACTAACAGTAGTTTTTATTTATCAAATCCATGTGTATGGGTGTATGAAAAAATAGGGAATTAATTATGTTCCATCATTGACAGAAAATTCAGGTTAAAGAATGGGTTTTTGTTTCCTCAAAGGCTTGTCCTATTTGAAATTTTGGGAGATGTAACTTTGGAAATAGCACTGAGGTGAAAATTTATCTTAATTTTTCAGGAGACTCATCAGCTTAAAAAGAAAAGGGATAGAAAAGGGCCCTGGATTCACAGGACAGTTCTGACCCTTCCCTTCAGCTCCAGGTTGTCTCAGACTTTTGTGACGTAGATTAATCTCCAGACAAAACCCCAGTGAAAAAGTCTGGCAGCTCAGTGAGATTCACAGAGGTAACATTCCCATATACTGAAGGAATGAGCACATTTTTACTGACCCAGCTGCTGAACAGGCAGCCCCAAGCACATAAAGATTTCAGAGACCTCCAGAGCTCCTGCAAGAGAGAGGAGATGTGTGTTTTCCCCATAAAAACTGCAGTACCATGAAGGGCAGGGTGTTCAGGGAGAGCATTTTGGAGAGTTAACAGAGCCCCATTTTGCATAGCTTTGCTTATGGTCTCTTACATTCTATATTGCCAATAAGAAAACTGTACTTTCCTTGGAAAAGACAATGGGAAATGACACAAGAGGCTCTGAAAAGAATGCTGTATCCCTCTTCTGCAATGAGCAGAGTGTTGTGTTCAACCAAGGATCACATTTCTGTGAGTGTAAAAGAGCTCTTTCCTGCACCACTAAATTCTTTAGTGCCTGTTCAGGAGTAGAGTGAAAAAAGTGAAGCAGAAACCTGAGATGGCAGCTATTTGGATGCTTCTGGCTGAGAATATTGCCTTCAAAACCCCCTTCATGCCTCTGTTAACCATTCCTCTGTCTTTCACTGGCCAGTCTCTTTCTGCTGAGATCTATTACCAAATTCAGTAAGTTGTTATTATTGGAAACTTATACAGTCTTTGCTATGATAGTGCTTGTGCAGTAATACAAACATAATGCAATAGAATTTTTAAATTAGTGTTTAATGGATAACCATTCCAGTCTGTATTAATTCATAGTGCAGGCAAAAAAAAAAAAATAGAGGGGGAAGACATAGGTTTTTCTGTTGTAAAGATATAAGAAAATAAACTGTGTTTGTACCATGTTTGTTTTACTTCCTCTATTCTTTCTGGGCTTTTTTTTTTTTTTTTGTTTCAACTGCCAACAGTCAGTGGTACTCATAAAACTCTCACTCTCCTCTATCTATTTGCAAGATATGTAGGCAATAAAACATTTTATAAACAAGTTTTACATCAAAATGAAAAGGAAAGATAGGAAGGAACTGTTGCTTTGCGGAGAGATTGTGGGAAAGTTAGGAAGGTAGCAGAAATTAAATTGCTTTCTAAGGTTTCAAGTCAGGTTTCTTCCTAAACTTCTGAAAACCCACTCCAGACCTGCCAGTGAACATGTCAGAAGTGACCATATGAACATTAGGATTATTATGGGAATGTGTTGGCAAGAGCTGGAAGCTGACAGTAAATTCAGACAAATGAGGAAATATACAGGTGAAGAAAAAGACAACCTTCTAAAAATTCCCTTGAAGCACTACTCCTGTATGATATTATTTTTACTTTTGGCTCTCTGGAGCTTTGAGAAGAAAACACCATCTGCTAAGAGCATAAATGGAGCAGTGAAATAAAACTGTATCTGGAAAACAAAAACCATATTCTGTAGTTGTGCTTGTCTTCAAACAGTTTTTCTGATGCTTTCAGCTTCCCCTTTCAAATTATGTCCATAATAATTCCATGCAACAATTGGCTGCTCCAGAGACCTCACAGTCATTCTCCCATTGCCTCTCTCTTATCACTTAAATAAAAATGAATCTGTCCGTTGCTGGATTTTCCCTCACAGGTTTGCAAATCACCAGAGAGGTAGATAGCCTCTATCTGCCATTTTTTGGGTGCATGTTTTCCCTGTCTTCTGGACAAAGGTAATTTCTCAGGCAAAGTGGAAGATATGGCACACTGCTTTTATTTATGGACCTTGCTTATGTTGTGTATACTTACAGAGGCAAAGTTTAATAAATGGCAATTACAAGATGTATTTCTTATATGTAAGGCAAATAAGAGTTGCAAGAGAATTAAATGCTTCCTTCATGTTAAGAATAGAAAACTGGTAGGCAGTTGTCTGTTGCTCTCTGACCCATGATAATTCAACTGGCATATAGTGATGCTTTTGCCTCAAGGACTGTTCTTGAATGCCACATTTAATTGCTGTGGCAAACTATGGATAGCCCAGAAATGCCCCAAGGTGTGCTATGTGCACTGCTCCAAACACACACAGTTCTATTCACTCAGATACATCAAACTCAGGAGGCCAACCTCACCCACCCTTCTCCTCTCCTTGTCGTTTATAACACTTTCTGGTGAGTTTTTTAATCTTTGGATTGTTTTCTGGACACACTTTCTCCCTTCCCATAGCCTGCCTGTTATTCTCCAGCATTGTTTCCTCACCAGTAATTCTTGAAGTGACATGGAGCAGTGGTGCTTTGGGAGTACGTGTTGTTTTTCAGCAATAGAGATTTTGAGACTTTTTTTTAGTTTTGTTTCCTTACTCTCCTCTCCTCCTTCACTAACTCTGTTCATCTAGCTATCACTGATTTCAGTTTGAGAAGGAAAACTGTAGGATAATATGATCTCCCATTCTCCCCTCCTGAACCCTACCTGAAACTGCAAGCCCTAGCTGTTTGGAAAACAATGTTGTAACCCCACTTTCCTCCAATTCTTTTTCTTTTACCCTCACTCTTTGCAGAAGTCTGAGACATGCTCTAAACTAATGCTGCCATGGCATTGTCTCAGACTGGATCTGGTGTTCTCCCAAGGAGGCGTGTGAACAGCTCTTTTCCTGAAATTTAAAGGTGCACCACTGACATCCTTCTCCATCATGGACATTTCAAGTGAGCAGAGAAGAACAATTAAACCATCAGACAGATTTCACTGAGCAAGGGTCAGTCCAACATCTGCCTTGTGTACACTTGCCTGGATAAACACTGATATCTTCAGCACTGATGGATTCTGAGGCTGCCATTATAATTTCGTGTATTTTACAAACAAGGAGCTCATAATGCAGGGATTAGCAGGGCATATGGATTTTTTTTTCTTTTTGATGCAGGTGGTTAATCCTCCTTTTTCTGGATTTTTTTATTTAGCTGATCCTCCTCTGCTTAGCCAACATATATTTTCCATAAAAAGTTTTTTTTATCTTTCCTACCCTGGAATTATAGAATTTCTGCATAGTTTAAGCAGAACTATTTATAATAATGTAAAACACTCTAACTGTTTAAAGCACTCTTACAGACTGCTTACTTTTCTGGGCAATATGTTAGGTTTTCAAAAATATTGTAGGCATTTCAATTTCATGACAAATCCTAAGATTTTCAATCCTGTCTTTGGAAAACAAAAAGTATTTTACCTAATATTTTTGGAAAGTTTTATTTTAATAGGAAAAAAAATCTCTAGGTTGTAGTCCTTCTTAAAATGTATCAAAATAAATATCTAGCAAACACAAGATAATAGCCAAAACTTTGTTGTTTAGTGTCATCCACTCCATTATCCATTCCCTTATGGCATATGCATTAAAATATCGGCTTATTTTTGTAATTCAATCTAATTATACAGCAACTTCCTAGGAAATGTTTTCACTGAGTGAATTGTTATGGAAAGCAATTGTTGGCTATCACCAGTATTTCTATCCTCAGTGCTGTTTTACATTCTTGTCTACAAACAGAATTTGTAAGTGAAATAATGTAAGGGAATCTTCCTGTGCAAAAACATGTACTAATCCAAGAAATGAGAAAATGTCAGACTTCTGGTATTATATTTGGCTTCTGCTGTTTTAACTTTTTACCCTTGTATTTAAACATGTCCTGACTTACCTGATGATACTGATCTCAGGCTTAGCAAAAAGGCAGAATGGGTTTAATAAGATTTGAATGTTTGAATGTGTTGGGGGTTTTTAAAAGTAGGTGTGTCTGCAAGTAGGGGAAAATGCATTTTAAGGAAAGTAAAGATTTAAAAATTCTGCAGGCTGTAAGCAGCACTTTTAAAGTTGCTGGTAGGGGAACATGATATATTTGCATTTTTATTTATAAGACAGGTGAGAGTGAAAATACAAATCCTGCAGGCTTTTGATAATATTTACTGATGTCAGAAGTTATGTTAATTTTACATTAGCTCACTTCTAGCTTTTGTGCACTTCAGTATTATCACTGAACACAGTTGCCAGAGGCAACTGGCAGCAGACCAGGTACCTATCCTCTCTCTGCCATAGTTCCCCTCCTATATGGTTTTAATTTGGGTTTTTTTAAGTATTTTGGAAAGCTAGCTAACTGAGGGATATATACAACCAATTTTTGGGCTGGTTGTGAGCACTCAGAATTTAAATAAGGTGTTTCCCAAATCCCCCACCTCTAAAGGCAGTGTTAATCCAGAGAACAGAGACTCTGACTTTGCTGCAGCCCCTACTGGGTCATGCAGCTGTGTTCAGTAGGAACTGCATTTCCCCAGAGAGAGGGAAATGCAACCTTATGTGCAGCCACTGTCCAGAGGCTTTCTTAACAAAATTAACATCCTACAGAAAGATAGAGCAGAAATTGTGGCTTGTGTACAAAGTTTTTTACAAAGAGTAGAGAACTGGCAGGGGGTGAGAGGTGTTTATCATGTTCAGAGTCAGGATTCAGGGAAGAACTCAATTTGTTTTGGAGCCTTTAGCAATGGAAAAAGAAAACCAAGACAAACTTTGCAGGCAGATTGTTGAAGGACAACAAGAGAAAATGCATGGAGAAGTGTTTGTTCAATAGTTTACTTTGAAATTAAACATGAAACCTGTTCATATGTATAAATAGGCTTGGAATAGGATGGCTGCTGATGGACATCTCTTTATGGTGAGGCATTCACCATAAAAGATTGAATTGCTTTATGCATTTATTTTTTGGATGAAAAGTTTATAGAAAGGAAACCAAACCAAAAATAAAACAACAATATAAGCATAAAAAAGATGAAAGGACATAATTGAATCATTCATTGTTAGTTTCCCAGAATCTTTTAATCTTTCTGAAATTTGCATTGCCTGATCACATAATACTGTGGTGCCAGAGCTGAGAATGTCTTCAGTTTTCTTAAAAATATTTTGTTGCTTTACAAAGGCAAAATGCAAGAGTATGTGAGGTGTGGGTGGCAAGGTGGGGGCAGAGGGGGAGCTGCAGGGGTGGCCTCTGTGGGAAGGGAGCAGGGGCTGCCCTGGGTCTGACACTGCCCCAGTCAGATCCAAGTGGCAGAAAACACCTTTCACTTCCCATGGCATTACAAGTGACAAAAGTTTGCTAATGGATCTATGGCTTTAAAGGCAGTCAAAACAAGGATGCACCTGTGAAAGGTATTCAGGCTGTGATAAATTTTGAGTGGTCCAAAAATGACAGTGAGTATCATGATTTTCTGGCTGCAGCTCTGTACCTGTTCTTGCAGCATTTCTTTTGGAAAGAGAAAGGAAAAATGTTTGTCTTTAGTTCAAATTATCTTATTTTCTTCATTTGTAATTTTCCACATTTAGATCTAATCAAGCTAAAAGTGGCATTGAAAAAGTAATTCATTCAAATCACTGCTTTCTTGTTACCTAGCTGGGTGATCTTTTGCAAAATTAATGTTTCTTTAACATCTACATAAAGAAACTTAGAAACTACTCAAGAACTCATTCACTATTGCAAAGGGAAAATCAAAGAATCAGAAAGATTTGGTACTTATCCTACTCCCCATTGCCAAGCCTACCTGAGACATTTCTAGCCCAATTTTACAATCAACTGAAGAACTCCCAAATCTGGTTACAGGAAATATTATCTACATTAATTAGTATTATAAAATTAAACACAAGTCTCAAAATCCATCTCTTTGTTCTGATTGTAACTTTTTGTTCAAAATCCACATTTTCATTTCTAAATGTCTCTGTTTAATGGCCTAAATTAAATTTTTATATTCAGTTAATCAGAAAAAAAGTGCTCATCTTTTAAACCAGAGCTATTTCAAATTCTGACAGAACAAAAATTGCAAACAGCTTTAAGAGACCAGCTCTCTATTTTTTTCCATTCACACAAGTAGATTTGACTAAGTTTAGTGGAACTGCTCATAGAATTAAGAATCTCATGAATCAGATACTACAGGTCACAAAGATGAAAGCTCGTTTAAATTGTGGGTTAGGAATCTGAAAAAATTTTCCAAACTATGTTTTAGGAAGGAGTATTTTCTAAGAGGCCTTTTAAACTGTGTTATAATGCCACTTCTTGGAGTTAAAAATGTGTTAACAATTAAGAGCAGAAAAGTACATGGCCCTGGTACATTTTGTTATGAAGCAATTTTAAATATTTTTAATTAAAATCAAATAGTATCTAGTACATCAGGAATAATTAGTCTGCAATTGTAACACATATCTGTTATGTTGTCTGTAATGGAAAAGTAGTTTGAAATTGTGTGAAATATATAATGAGCTCTGCTCACTGAAGAGCAAGGCAGCAGTGTTCAATCACTTAGTCTTTCCAAAAGGACCTTTCACTGTAATATATTTACTTTTTTTCTTTTATTTTTTTAATAAGCATTTGTTTGTGTCAGCAATCGTGTTATAGATGGCATAGAATTATGTCTTTTGTCTGAGCCTCCTTTTGCCCAGGCTGAGCACCCCCAGATCCCTCAGCTATTCCTCACAGGGTCTGTGCTCCAGATCCTCCCCCAGCCTTCTCTGCGCTCACTCCAGCCCCTCAATGCCTTTCCTGCA
The DNA here is from genome assembly GCF_047830755.1 of Zonotrichia albicollis. Taxonomy (NCBI): domain Eukaryota; kingdom Metazoa; phylum Chordata; class Aves; order Passeriformes; family Passerellidae; genus Zonotrichia; species Zonotrichia albicollis. The sequence continues at coordinate 21,423,713 of NC_133820.1, forward strand.
GTGAGAGGCCAAAACTGGACACAGGATTTGAGGTGTGGCCTCACCAGCACCGAGCACAGGGGGACAATCCCTGCCCTGGTCCTGCTGCCACACTATTGCTGATCCAGGATCAAAATAAAGTATCTCTCAGATATCTTATTTAGCTCCAGAATAAGATATCCAGAATTCCAGTCCTGTGTCTGTACATAGTTACACTCTTTGTCTTGCTTTGTTTCTCATCCAAAGCAGTTGCTTTCTACTCCCCCACAAGCTCAGGCTTCTTTCCTATGGAAACCTAGACAAAATAGTGAGTGGGATTTTCTGCATGCCCTGATATTACCCAAGTGTGGAGACAGGGGCTTTTCAGGATATGAAAGCTCCTATGTGCTTTGTGCTCACCACTCTGGTTACAGCCCTGGGTATCTAAGCACTGCAGACAAGTGCCAAGACCTTGAATTTAATTTTATATTCTATGGGAAGCAATTGTAAAGAGCAAAGGATGAGCTTAATGTGCTCCCAGTAGCGGTGCTGCCAAGGAGACGTGTGGTTGCATCCTCTATTAGCTGCAGTTTCCCAAGAGTTCTGCTGCTTGAGAGAAAAAACAAATCAAGGCCTCAACACTTTTAGGAGGTGTGTGCACAGGCACATGGCAGCTGTACAGTCACAACACTTTACTAAGGGGAAATTTCTCATATTTTTCCACTAGCCACAATTCTTTTCTGCTGAAACTCCATCTTTTTAATTTAACCTTGTATTATTTGGCTTCAAAAATGTGACTAAACCCACTGTGTTTTTGCTTAACATTGTTTCTAGTTAAATATTTTGAAACATCAGAAGCAGAACGAAATGTCTGATGAAATTAATATGTAGGATTATGTGTGTTTTTTTGTATTTAAGAGTGATATTATGTTACCTGTGTGATTGTTTTGCAGTGTGTGATCCTTGCAGAGCTGCAAATGGAAACACACACTGCCCAGCAGGATCACAAGGAACAGGGAATGAATCTCAGAGTAGCTGAATTAAGGCCTTCGCAGAGTCATGATATATGAGGCAACTTCTCATTTTCACTAATATTTCCACAAATTCTTGACATAAAAACAAACAAATTCGTAGAAGTAACTGCTAGGCAGTCCTACCAAAGTCATTCCAGTAGCCTGCTTTTCCTTCTGGGTTTTATTTCTCCAAACAGCAAAATAAAGAAACCCAAACCCATTACGGTCATAAGAAAGCAGTCAGCCCTACTGCCACCACAGTGGTTAGACAGAGGAAGGGAATGTAGCAGAGAACAGAGAAATTGATTATTTGGGTTATAAAACTCTGGTATACTTAGCATCTATAAGCCAAATCAATGTGTTTTCTACATTTGAAAGCATATAATAAGTTATTTTCAAGTTACAGAAATATCAGCTTTAAGATACTGAACTTTTCAAGATGAAAAACATGGTGGAGATTAATATGAGTAATACAATTAATAACTTGGAAAAAATCAGTCTAACAAAAAAAATCTCCATGTTATCACACTTATAGGCCAGAAGTATTTGAATTTAGAATTATAGTGATTATCTTTGAGTTAGGGAAAAAAACAGACTCCTCAACTAATATAATGTTGCTGTTCAGCCTGCTATAGTTAACTGCTCTGACCAGAAGGATATTTGGCATTGAAATTAGCCTATCAAGCTCAAAAATCAAGAGTTTTATCTGCCAGGTGACAAATGGTAATGGAATGGAAGAATATCAGAGGCAGCCCTGGAAGAAAAGTAGCTGACACAGGGAGCTGAGGCAGCGCTGACATGTTGGCAAACATAGGCTTGCAGTGAGAGTGAATTTAGGAACTTAACTGCAAAAATTCTTCATTCACTCCTCAAACATGTCATGGAAATATAAATCAGCTCAATAATGTGGGTTTTTTTTTCCTTTGCAGTTTTCATCAGTCTATAGAGAACAGATTTTAGAACACCATTCTTACCTCTTCTATTTTTCTTTCTATTCTAGAAAAACAAAATGCAGCCTTGTTTCTACCACTCACTTCTGAAACATTGTGTGCATCCACTAATTCTGACATCATGGTCATGTCTCATTTTTGTGTTTACAAGGAAGGTATTAATTCACTCACATTCCTCCAGGAGCATTCGTTTAACTTTATTCTCCCTTGACACTCAGCCATGCACTTTCTCCAAGTTGCTTTCAGTTTACAAGCTTTTCCCTGAGCTCACCTAGACATAGGCAGAGATAAAACATACCCTGTTATTAAATAATTCCCCATTATAAAATAACCCATAATTGTGGCATAGAGATTGATTTCTTCTGTCAGTTAGGAGATCTGGAGTAAGTGAAAAATGAGAAAATACATGATAAAAAGAAGACGAAAAAAATCTAGAACTCTCAGGTAATAAAAACTTATGTTTGTGCTATTTGGTATTCACCAACTTCTCTCATACTTCTGCTCTGCACTGCCAGTCAGTAGCTCCTTTGCTCAAAGGTTTCCTTTCTTCCCCAGCTCTGCATATGTGAAAAGTTCTCCATGCTGTAGCATTTTCATGAGTTTCAGCACTAATTTTGTAGCAGTAAAAGGTTCATAATATGAAAAGGGAAGAGTCTAGTAACAATGCTTTTTTTTTATTTTTTAAATCTTGAATATGGACAAGACTCAAACTTCTCAATGACTAAAGTACTTTCTGAACAAGCTCCAGAGTTATGTGACTGCATTTTATTTTTCAAGAGATTCCAAGGGAACCTCTGCAGTTAGAATGACACCCACATATAACAAAACCATAAATAAGTAGAAAGGCTTTGGTTTTGTACAGCTTTGATTGTGTAGTATGGCTGGTAGGTTCAAGAAATGATGGAGTGGATGGAATCTCATCATGGCCTGGACATAATGGAAATGTCATTACTATCAGGATTTGCCTAAGTGAAAACTGAGTACAGATGTAATTTGCTATTTGTAGAAATGCCTGCACAGAGACACTGAGGAAAAAATGTTTCCCATATAATTCAAAAAACATAGCATTCTGTAATTGATCCTTGTGGGTCCCTTCCACCTCAGAATGTTTCTGTGGAAAACTCTTCTTCTAGATAATTAAAGAAAAGAGGAAATGTTTTGAGAACTCCACCACAGTGCATGAGTGTGAAGAAAAGGTGCAGAAAAATGAGTAGTAATTCACTAGCGAAAGAGAATGTGATTGCTGTGGAGGTCAAAACATTTGGTTAAAATTATAGGAACATTCCACATTTCCACTTCAGTGTTACAATCTCATATATGGCACTAAGGACAAAGAAACAGAAACAAGTTGTCCTTTAACTGTACCTTTGATGCACTTTCACTGGAATTCACATTTCCTCTGTGGTAACCAATCCAACATTAGAAGATACATTCTCTTTACTGTCATCTTCTGCACAGAGCCTTAGGGAAGATTTTCTTTTGAAAAACATAATGGAGAGACAGGCTGATCTCTTTGGGGCATTTTCACTATAGAAACTATGGAATTTTTGATGTCTTTCCTAGGAAATTATCTGCATTATTTTAGAAATCTCATTTAAATGGCAATATTTAACAAAATCAAATGCACACTTTCTAGTTCAGCAAAACTAGAACAAAATTGATTAGATTGTTGGAATATGACCTATCACATCCCCCAACTTTTTTCTCTGTAAATATTATGCTGAACTATTCAGGATATAAGATAACAGGGCAGATGGTAAGTGGATCTGATTGCATTATGATGGGGGAACACCCCACAAATTCTAATTAGACCTGGCTTCAAACTTTCATGGTTCCTCCTTTTGTTAGTTTTTGTTTGTTTACTTATTTAATGCATGTCTGTGTTTTGCTTTATTTTTCTCTTTTTCATCTCCATCTTAGTAGTCTTTTTATTTGGAGCTAAGGAGAAACCGGGTGACCTCTTAGCGCAAGCCAGAGTTCCACCTTCTGTGCTCATACCTGCTGTTTGTGCTGTTGATCAAAATCAAAAGGAGGCACTTTGTTGCCAAAGTTCAGGTTTTTGTCATGAGCCCTGTGACATCTCTTGTTTCTACTTCAAAGCACCACAGGATGGAGAGGGAGCTCTGTGGCCAAGATGCTTTTGATGCGTCAGGGGTGGCTGGTGGCTCTGTGCAGGCTGCTGGCAGGAGAAGTGCTGCCCTGTGAGGCACCTCAGCCCCAGAAATTCCAGCCTCTGACCTGCGGAACAGGGTTAGCCCTTTTCCACCACAGGGCGATGCTGGAACTGCTCCAGGAGCAGCTGTTGAGAGGTAGAACAGAGCCTGAGGCTCTTCAAAACCTGGGAACTCCTCCCTCATTACTGTGCCTTAGATTCCCAACCTCATTCATGCCTGCAGGGCGTGAGCTGAAGCCTCTCAAGCAGAGGTGGCTGCCCAGAAGCACAGGCTGTTTGTGCAGTTGCCTGAGCCTTAAGAGTTTTTAATTTTGGCTGTTTGCTCATCTCCAGCTAACAGAGAAATATCTTTAATAATAGAGCTATATGAATAGAGGAATGAAGAATGGCATTGACATGAAAATGAACAACATAACATAAAGGCAGGTTTTTCCACCCTCTAAGTAATTTGCATTAGTGAGAATTTATAGCAATACAGGTTTCTGCTGTATTACAACAAGCATTAGTATGCACGCTGAATATTTGTGAAATAACAACATCTTCAAGGGCGTACCATTATACTCTAAGTGCTAGTATTATTTTAAAAGAAACCATATTGCTTTTAACATTTTCATTATGCATAGAAGTCATAATGAGACACAGTGCTGTGTTTGCTAATATGTGTCATTTGTATTTTCACAGAGGAGAATTTTAAATATTTATAGCAACAAGTGTTTATGTTCAGGAGTTTTGCTTTGACAATGCAAATGCCTTAAACAAAGTTGAAAGACAATTCAAAGCCTAGGAGTAAAATGCCATTATCTGCCAGCCTTAGATTTTTTGGTACCTTGCATGAATCTACAAAATTATATCTGTTTTCACCCTCCTGTGCGTGTTTCTCTGATCCCCATCTAAAAAAAGCCTGACCCAACAGGGCACCTCAGCAGTGTGGCAGTGAAATGATTGGTGTCCATTCATGGAAAATGCCTGAAAGCTCAAACTCTCCAAAACTGTGCTCAGTATCAGATTTGTAATCCCACTCTGCTGACAACTTAACTATTGCTTCTGCAAAGTCCCTTGCAGCACAGGAGAAGGAAAAGGCCTCATGACAACCTGCACAATCCTACATTATTTAGTACCTATCTGTATAGCACAGCTTTGGCTGGCAGGGAGAGTTAGGGCTGAGAAAGGGAGATGCGTGCTGCTGCTTTGAGAAATGCAAATAAGATTAGAGTTGCCAGTGCCTGCTGAGAGGTAAATTTCTTTTCCAGAAGCTGAACACACCTTTTTTTCTGAAACAGCATCTTTGTCCGTGGGAGCTGCTAGCCTGCATCCATCTGCCACACTTAAACCCTGGACCTGGTAAATAATCTCTGCACATTGAGTGCAGCTATGACAAAATATGTAATGTCTTCTTTTTATACATGTTTAATCTTCCTTTGGCATTGAATCTGTGGTTTGTCATCCTGAGTTCCTTTTCATTTATATACTTGTTTTGCTCAATGCAGATGAGGGCAAAGAGGGGGAGGCAGGAGGGGGAATTCAGGGAGTAAACAAACTGTACCCAACAGCTGGGGTGATCAATTTGTGAATCCAGATAAAAGATGTCATCTGCTACAGCTCACCTGATGCACAATTGCTGTTCCTGCACTGCTGGCAGGATTCATGAACCAAGTTTTGGACATATCCATACAGCCCAGGTGGGATAAATGTTTGAATTGATAGAGCTATTGCAACCAGCCAATTGCAGAAATTATCTATTTGATGATGTGATTTCAGATTTGCTATGGATACCCAAGGCCATGTTCTATTATGCTTTGCAAATGGTTAATGTTGAGAGCTACTCAGTCTTCAGCTAGATCGGAAAATTCTTGGCCAGAGTACATAATACAATAATTCTCTGGTAAATGCAGGTTTTTCTGGTTTGGTTTTTGATGCACTATGTATCTTTCTTTCTTTTCACTGAAGAACAGCAGGTTTTCAAGCAATCTAAGAGATTACCACTCTCCTAAAATACATCATGCTGAAACTGTTAAGTTGAATCTGAAATGTGTAATAAATAGGCTTGCTTTGAGGACACTTAAAGGAAGATGGAGATGCTGTATCTCTTTTCAGGCTTTTTGGGAAAAGAGGGTTTGTAATGGTCTCCCAAGATGCTTGTTTGAGGAAAGTTTCTATTTAAAAGTCAGACGTGCCAAGAATTTTTACATAATCGAGACTGACTTACAAATACCTCAATTATCAATCAATCCAATGAGAATCTATGTTCTGCAGCCAGTCAAATAGATGGCCTTTACTGCAGAAGCAGTTATTGAAGGAATGGAAAGAAAATAAGTAATGGCTGTTATAAATATTCTCTGCTGGTAACACTTTTTTTTTTTTTTTTTTTTTTCACTTTCATGGCCTCTTGGGAAAACAGTGAAACTTTGCAGCTACTTCCATCCTAGTGGTGTCAAATGCCAAGATCAGGGCTTGTCACTTCTCCTGCCAGAGTCTGGCTATGAATCCATGGAAAACCCTCTTTCCCTGTGTCCAACTGTGTGTCCAGAGTTGTGCAGCCCTGGCTGCAGGCACTTGGGCTGTCCATAGCTGGATATCCTCCCTCACAGCCCAGTGCAGATCTCTCTCTCCTTGTTCCTCAGCTCACAGTGCAATTCATGGCTTTCCTGACAGGTCAGCATCACCTGCTAGCACTGACAGACAAACTGCCTCCTGTTAGGACTCTGAGACCCTGGACCTCCTCTCAGTGCCACGTTCAAGGCAGCCCAACAAAGCCACCAGGCCATTAGGCTGTGAGCAATCAGAACAATATTAGTAATAATTATTACTCCAGTATTAGTCTGGAGTCTGCTTCCCTCATCCTGTCCTCGGGAGGATTTCACCTGCTCCTCCTGCAGCCTGCCTTGGAGTGGAGCTGTGGCTTCCCTTGTGCTTCAGCTTGGGGTGAATCCTCTGCTGAGGCATTCGAAGATGCAGAGCAGAGTGTTCTGGAGAAAGCTCACTTTGTACCTAAGGGCATGAAAATGTTGCCATTAATGCCTGTCTGCGTTCCAAATATTTATAAAAGAGTAGATTTAAGATGTGCTAACAGCTTCTGAGAAGTATTGGAATTGCTCACACTGATCAAAACCACTTCCTATGGTACACGATGTGCTGTCTCCAACTTCCCACACTCAGTGAGTGTTCCTGTCTAGGTCAGCAATGTCACTGACCCGAAGCAGATGATTTTTTATTCTTCTTAGAATGACTGAGACATTCCCACAGGATACATTTTCTCTCTTCTGAGAATTTCTGTGCATTTATGTGTGAAACACTTGTCCAACAGATAACAGCCGTGCACAGCCATCGCGTCGTGCATCAGGCCACTGAAAGGAACGGGGCAATCTGTGAGTCACTCAAGAAAGGTCCCCACATCCCTAGGGAAGTTAAACTCTCATGACAAAGCTGAGGAGATGCAGAACGAGCATCTTCCCTTTTGGCACCCAAAAAAAGGCAGCTTCACCCTAAGGGAGAAACCTGTGTGTGAGCTGGGACCCACTCTGCGACCCCCGGCGCCTCCCTGGGGTTCCATAAAACACCCAAACCCAGCGGGAAAGAGAGTGGGTCCCTCCCTGGGGTTCCATAAAACACCCAAAACCACCGGGAGAGGGAGCGGGTCCCTCCCTGGGGCTCATTAAAACACCCCAAAACCACCGGGGAAGGGAGTGGGTCCCTCCATGGTGTTCCATAAAACACCCAAACCCAGCGGGGAAGGGAGCGGGTCCCTCCCTGGGGTTCCATAAAATACCCCAAACCCACTGTGGGAAGGGAGCGGGTCCCTCCCTGGGGTTCCATAAAATACCCCAAACCCACTGTGGGAAGGGAGCGGGCCCCTCCCTGGGGACACCCAAACCCACAGGAGAAGGGAGCGGGTCCCTCCTGGGGTTCCATAAAACCCAAACCCACGGGAGAAGAGAGTGGGTCCCTCCCGTTCCCCTGCCCAGGATGTCGCTCCAGGTGCGCGGGGGAATCTCTGGCATCTCCCGCCAGGTGGAGCAAGAAACCAAGATTAGACTTCCCCATTTCCCGTGATTTTTGGTTGTTCCTTCTGGATTTTCTTTTATTTTATTGATGGTGTCGTCGCCGTCCGTCCCTCCCACCCTATCCCCCGCCCCCCTCCGCCGCCCTTAATTCTGCCTTTTTCTCAAGCCGGGGTTTCAAGGGAATGCCGAGGAGAAAGGAAGGACTGGAATTTCCTTCTCCTTTGGATGCCCCCGAGAGCGGGTGATGCTCTCTGCAGTTTGTGTCAGCGATAGAGGGTGGTGGGAGAGGGAGAAGGTAGGGAACACAATGAGCTACATAAATCCTCCTTCTGCGTGCGTACCGATTACAGCAGGAAAATAAAATTTAAAAATTTAAAAAGGCAGATCGCTCATTTTGCATTAGTGGGAAAAAGAAAGGTTGCAAAATCTATTCCTATACGCAGCGGCATAAAATTCACATTAACATCTCATTAAGTCTAGATGCACTTAGGGACTGATCCAAAGGCCATCAAACTCAATGGGAGATTTTCCATTGCCTTCAAATGGGATTTGGATCATGCTGTTAGAGATTGGCAAAAGCTCATATTAACAAAACAAAACAAAAAAAAATTCTGACATCACCTGAAAGGCTATAAAATCATTTCCATTCCTTTTTCTGGGAAATCCCTTTTACAGTTGATCAAATGTAATGACAGCAGCAACCTTTGTGGTGAAACCTTCCAGTTAGGCTATCATCAACATGGCAGAGGGACAAATTTAAATGACACCACAATTTCACCAAAATTGAAATGGAAGTTTCTTTTTTGACTGTAATAAATTATCCGTAATAGAAGAGGTAAACCTGCAGTGTTCAGAGGTTAATTAAAATGCTATGTAAAAACCATTTTAAAAGGGGAAGAGATAAAAACAACTGAAATCTAGGTTAGAGAAACCATATGCTGGTTTTGATAATGTTTTACACAGGTCTGGTGCCCTAATATGAACTAAAATAACTAAAATGAACAAAAAAGTACAAAAGTAGACTTTCTATGATCAGAACCAAACCAGTTTGTTGTACATAGAGCATTTAGAGAACTGAGTATATGATTTCATCAGTAATGACTGTTTTCATGTGTGGAGATGAATAGCAGTACATTAAAAAAAAATAAATTATCTGCCTTGGGCTGCTTCAAATTCCTTGAACTTCACTTACTCTTTTAAAATGCTGCTTCTAGCAAAGACAGTCTGGAGCTCCAGCTCTGATTAGTTTTCTTGTTCAGATGGCCTTAGCTGGGACTGTGTTACTCGGCTGATGACAGAGATGGGCTGAAAATTTCCTGTGTGCATTTTGAAAGAAAAAAAGAAGTAAAAGAACAAATATCTAAAAACTTCTGTCCCAAGTATTTAAAAATTGAAACTGACATGTCAAATTGGATTGATAGAATGCTATTGTAGATTTGAAAGACTTTCCTAGTTTTACTTCCACTGTGGTGTTTTAAATCTCCTTTTCCTCTTTGTTTTCTCCTTTGCTTGTTTCTCTGTTGAACATCACCTTCTTGTTGCTTGGACCAGATGAGAACTACTTCAGGTATCTTCATGTCTCTGGCAAACAACCTTCTTGTTCCTCGTGTCCCTTAGAACCTAAATTAACTCTTCAGTTTGAACAATCTCTGAATTTTTGAGTGCTAGGAAACCCTAGATCTAAGACATGGAAGTGATGATCATATAGAAGTTGCAACTCTTAAAATATTGCCAACTACTAAATTTCCAAGAGGAGAAAGGAAGCTGTAGGTATTGTCCAAAATTTTAAAAATGTGTCCAATTACTAAATGCAACAGTTATGGCAAATCCTAATGCTAACATTAAAATTAGGTGGCAAATGAGAAAGGAATTCCCATAAAGAGTCATGTAGCTGCACTGATTTAATTTTCATTTTTATTCTCCTGTCTCACTCTAAAATCCATTTCCATTTTTCTCCTTTTGTTCTTCAAAATATATATAGCCTTACCATCTTCTCCCTCTCCAACTTTGATTTTTCACCTTCATACAGATTTTTTACCCCTTCATACCATGAAAGGGTCTTGTAACAATAAACTATATTTTGAAACACACATAAAAAACTATTCGGTGCTTATTAAAAAACAATATACTGCTTTGAGTATCACTTCATGCTAACAGAGATGAGAAATCTGGTCCTTGGTGAGTACTTTGAATAACTGCCAGGAGCTACTAATCTTGTACAATGTCCCCATACATTCTTACAGAAAAGTGATGCCAGGGAAAAAGCTTAAACTGGCATCTGTGTCTGGGATCATATTTTCACCTGTCTTTCTTTTCTGGTTGCACTTCACCTCAGCTTTCTTAATCTCATTTCACTCCTTCTTCAGTCAAAGGGGATGTGCCGTCGATAACAGCAAGAGCAAAGTGTTTTGCAATTGTTTCTTCCTTTTACTTCTTTCCTCCCCTGCTGAAAGTCCATGAACAAAATGAGGGAACTATCAGAAGCAGAATTTCTTTGTTTATGGGTAAACCATCGATTTTGGTGTTGTAGCCCCAGAAATGTGCCATCCCTGGAAAACAAAGCAGGAACCATCTGAAGTGTCAGGCACCTCTTTGAACACAGCAGCTACTGAAGCTCTGTGAGCTCCCACCTGCCAGACCAGCCCCAAATCCCCATGAGATCCCAGAGAGACCCCTGTGAGACCCCTGCCTGCATCCCCAGCCCTGCCAGGCCCTGATGGAGGGAAGCAAAGCTGGAAGCTGCAACATCCACAGAGGATAAGCAGACATGCTTTTTATTTCTCATCACCCAAGGAGGCCCAATGTTTAAGTGGAGATTTCTGTGGAGAACACTTGAGGATTTAGGTGTTGAGTGCTCGTGTGGAAGCTGAAATCCTTTTGTGAATCTGGGCATTGGTTAGAAGCTAGCTAAACTTTATACTGTGTTTTTTAAACCAGTTATTGCATGGCTTTATTTTCCATAAATCTGAAAGAAGATTGCCTTTCCTTTTAAAATTCCAGGATTAATTGTTCAGAGATATCAAGCTTTTCTCTAGATTTTATGTCCCCTGACAGAGAGCTACACTAAAAAGAAAAAATGAATGAAAGTCCTACAGCATCTAAATTCATTCTCTTAACAGGATAGAACATTTCTGGTTCTATCATATCTAACATATCTGGTTGCTGGTAGGTAAATCAGAAAACTGGTAATTTAACTGCATGCCCAGTCTTTTAATTTACAAATTGAATGATTTGCAAGGAAAGCCCAAACCAAAAAAAACCCACAACATTTTTAAATGCTGCCGTTGCTCTCTTCTGTGGCCATCCAAGGACATGCTGAGCTTTCACAACAGTGGTAATATTAAATGAGAAATTAATTACCTAGCTAGGGTGATGATGGCATGCTCTCCATGGCTGTGGCCGTTTTCTCTCAAAACACAATGAACATGGAAATGCAGCCCTGATAATGCCAGCTGTTGTCTTTACTTAATGTGAAGCACTATTAGTGAGTCACCCAAGCCTCTTGTAATTATGTTCAGTTTCTGGTTGTGCTGGCAAACATACAGGGTTTTCAAATAACAGTGTCTAAATTTCACACCTTGAGAGGTAAATCTCTGCCTCAAATAGTTAAGTGGTAAGTATTGCTTGCTTCTATTAATGTCTTACAGTTCTACCCTGCCTTTGGATGCCAGATAATGGATACTTAACCAGATCCTCAAATACTTCTCTGGGAGAGATAAATACCATTATTATCCAGAGCAGTGTAGAAAGGAGAGGTGATCTTTCTAAGTCCATTCATTGAAACAATTTAGCTTGAGAGGCCTGATAACACAGTTATAAACACACAAAGGCAGCCTGGCCAACCTCCAGAGCTTTTTTTTTCCTCTAAAGCTAATTTAAAGAAACGATGACAATGACTTAACAATATTATTTTTCTACATGACTCATAGTTTATGAGCATTACAAATACTCATTCTTATTTGACTTGAAGACCTAGAAATTTCCACTCTTAAATTTCATCTGATAATCTCACAGTTTGACAAACTAAGCCTAAAATCTGTAGATAGATCAGAAAGTATTACAAAATGTTGGAGATAGCTATTAGACTTGTGTAGGCTTTAAGTCATTTTTCCTCTAAAAAAACAGCAAATTAAATTTTGTAGTGATCAATGAATTAAGCCTATTAAGCTGCCTTCAGATTTAATGCATGTGAAATTTTTAGTCTCAGCTGATGAAGATAGAAGGAGGTAGTGAGTGGGTGCAAAATGCTGTGGGCTGTCAGTAAGAAATCCTTAGTGTCATGCTGAAAATCCCATTGCTTTAGCAGTGGGGCAAATAACTGAATCACATATGATTCAACAGCACTTAAAACCACTCAAATAATAATTAAGGGTTTTTTCACTTTTCATTAAAATATATTAATATAATTTCCAATATAAATAATTAATATTAATTTATAATTAGACACATTAAACGTAAAATCCCATTAATTCATCAATATATATTTTATTAATTTGAAAAATAATGCAAATTACTTACAGGTGCTTACATGCAGGCCCAAACACAGCTTTTCCCCAGACTGGTCATCTATGGATTTAGCCGTTCATAGGTAGTTTATTGGGCAAATGGTTTTCCTGTGCTTTCAAGTGTGCCTGTTAATGTGAATAAGTGTGTTGAATATATCACTTTATTGTGTGGTTTTTGTAGAGGGGGACTGAAAGCCTGCCGGCTCCTTTTATATTGTCAGACTATAATGCTTTTCAAAAATACAAAGTGTTTTCAAATACAGAGATTAATAGGAAGGCATGGAGGAAATAATATTTCAAACCAGTTTGTTATCACAGAATCATAGAATCACTTGGGTTGGAAGCTGCCTTAAAGACCGTCTCATTCCAACCCGGCTGCTGTGGGCAGGGATATCTTCCACGAAACCAGCTTACTCAAATCCTCATCCAGCCTGACCTTGAACACTTCCAGGGGTGGGGCAGCCACAGCTTCTCTATTCCTGTCCCTCACCACCCTCACAGTGCAGAATTTCTTCTTAATTTTTAATCTAAACATGCTCTCCTTCAGTTTAAAACCATAAGCCCTTGTCCTATATAATATAATATATATTATATTATAATATATATTATATTATAATATATATTATAATATAATAAGATTGTTATATATAATATAACAATCATTATAATATAATAAGATTGTTCAGTTTGACTTGGGTAATTTCACTTAATTCCATGAGCACCCTTCAAGTAATGAGGAGCTGCTCTTGACAGAGGCAAAGTATCTTGGGGAGCAAAGTGATTAATGGCCCTTCTCTGCCCTGGGCTTTCAGGAGAGCACTGAGAGGTCCAGTTCAGTGGTGCCACAGACAAAGGCACCAGGGTAACACTGCAGCAGGGATGGGTGCATATTAATCCCCCCAAATGAGTGGTGGCATATCCCACCCATCCCACTATCAACCAGAGGAAAGAGCATCACTTTTCATGAGTTTTAGTTCCTTTTTTTCTGTAATGAGATGAGGAGCCTTTTCTTCTGCCTTCTTCTGCCTTTCATGTCTGCCCTGCAAAGGCACAGCCCAAGCTGCTGGAGAGCCCCAAGGCAGGTCTGGGGTACTCAGGGCCCACAGTTCTGCTTGCCCCAGTGAACTGATGGTACAGCTTCTCTGGAGTGAAACACTGGCCTTTCTCCAACAGCCTTAGTCAATAATTAAGTGATACATCCTTGAAGAGAGGATAGGGAATTTTAAAACCTCAGCCAGTTGCATAGTTTGTCTGTGTTCATGCTCAGGAAGGCAGCGGATGAGCTGACTTGAAGTATGGAGGCCAAAAGCAGATTGGGAGAGGTGGGAAAGGGAAAATTTCTTTAGAACCTTTACAAGATTCTGTTAAGAATCTCTACAGTCTCTTCATCTGGAAACTAAACATGGCAAATTTGACATCTCTAATAAAAATAATGTAATGGTTAGCTCAGATAATCAGATGTGGGTTGCTGCCAGGGAAATATCCTGGTACAAATGCAGCTGGGCAGTCCATTGCCAGCACAACTATGTGTGTGAGTACTTTTGGGTTTTACCATTCCCTGGGCCAAAGTGTGTCCTTGTTCTGACACACAACTGATTTCCTAGAAATGCAATTTCCTAGAAATGCAAGGACTCCAATTAGCATTAATTGCTGCTGTTGCCATGCTGCCACCATGTATCACCATTGTGGGAGGAGACCAAGTTAGTCACAACTGTTCTGTGGACAGGAAAGCTGAAGCCTAGGACAGATTGTTAATGAAAAAAGAGCTAGGCACATTTTTTCTGTTGGCTTCCCTGTGGATTTACTCTGGTTTAATTGTTTGGTTATTCATGGTAGCAGAGAAAGGTCACCAGCACTGCTGTTAAGAATAAATTATCTTCACTGTTTATTCAAATATTGTAAAATATATGTTGATTTAATAGGAGGACGTATGAGAGACAAAGTGAGCACCTTTTTCATCAGAAAAAAAGTTGATTCTATTTATGACAAGTACCTGAGCTAAACTATTCTCACAGCAAAGGAGGATGTTTTCTTAGTCTATATTTTAATGAAGTCATGAACTGGGTGGTTCTGCTCTAAGAAAGTGACTAAGATGTTAATGTGCCTAGGGTAGAAAATTGAGGAATATTAATCCATGAATTTATGTCCTTAATTGGATTGAATGCTTGCAAATAGATGAGTAAATCAACAGAACAAAGCAAAATCAAGATCCCTTAGAAATGCCACAAAATTATGTAAATGGAGTTTCTACAAAATTTATGTCTTCTTCTGCGGATAGCAAGATTTCATATCCTTTGTAGCTTCTTTTTCTGTTTCTTCAGTCTGAAAAATCTGAACTTTGAAGCTCTTTCAGCAAAGAACAAAACCAGTTCCGGCTAATCTTTGTTACAGTATTCTTAAGGAGCTTCACTCATCATTAATAGAAACTAATTGATCTACAATTATGTCAATACTGCAAATTAAAGTGCACTTTGTGGTTCTGGATTTTATTAATTTATGTGATTCTGTTTTTTTAGTAAATTATCAGTAGGAAAAATGCCATGAAAATAATCCCATGAAACTTAATCAGCATTGCAAAGGGGATGGTAGTATTTTCCTATCCAATAGCAGAGAACAGGACATGACACATACTTCAATAAAAACTGCTGTTCTTCTTGAAAGAAATATTCTGTAAATTATCTAGCAATGTTATTACTGCAATGGCTTAGAAAATATTTCAAGACTTTGGCTTGGGGGTATGTGTGGGAAGATGGGAAGACAGAGTAAGAATTCACATGTGCATTATTATAGTACTTGAAGAAAATTGTTAAAAGGAGACAAAAATAGGATTAAATCTTCTAGAGATGATTGTTGCTTTCCCCTACAGTCATAAATGTTTTGTACAGCTCTCCCTTACCTGAAGGGAAAGTTTTTCCTACACAGAGTTAACAATTTGATCTCTGGACCAGATTCAGCCTGACATAATTGGGTTCAGTTCCATTAGCTTCTGAAGAGTTTTGTTCACTCTGACAGACTTGGATTTGGATTTGAAGTTTTGGCAGTCACCCGGAAATTATAAAAACTGTTCTTTCATCATTTCTTGTGATCAAGCTTGCATAAATGAAAACACTGACAATGTGTGAAGAGGTCCTCAAAATTGAATTTCACTAGCAAGACATTTCTGTGATTGGTTACAAGCTTATTCATCATTCTAATGACTTATTCATGTGGTAATTAATTTTGAAGACCAAAAGATTCTAGATTTGATAGCCATATAAATTGCAGGAAATATGAATTTTTAAATGCACTTTTTCTAACATGTGCCATGATCTTTTGAGTTGACATCACACTGACTGCAAATTCTTCACAGAAATATTGGAAGTTGCCAGTCAACATGCTGGCTTTGAAAGAATTTATCTGTTTTTTTCCACCCTATCTAGTGATTAGCATACTGTTCCATCCATTTTTGTATACGTATCTTGTTTTTCCAACAGAATTGAACAAAAGTATGAGTCTTAAATATTTTATGATTTATGATTCTAATGATGATGTGATGTGAAGCTAATGATAGATTTTCCTTCTGTTAGTACAGAAAACTTTACATATTCACCTGCAGAACATGGAGCAGGGTTGAGTAGAGAAGTGGAAGCACATTTTTGTTTAAATTTGAAAACTCTAACAGAAAATAAATCCTTAAGAGAATGTGTGGTATGAGAAGAGAGTAACAATAGTTATCAGATGGCAATTGGTTCTCTTTGAAGGCTTTTCTTTTAGTATTGTCACCACTGTCTGCAAAAGTAGAGATTCAATATTTCTGTTACATGCAGATAATAGTAATAACAGTAATAACTATTTATAGTAAAATTGAATAAAGATTTCAGGTGGCTTAGTGGTTCTAAGAAACCATCTCAGGAATACAAGAACTATGCAAAATCCACTCTGAAATGGGTTCTCCACCAGAACTATAGGCAAATGCTCAGGTAGGGTAAAGCACAGTGCCATTCTCCCAGAAACACACCATGAAGGAAATCAGCCATTGTACTTTTCATTATCATTCAGTTAAATACTCAGCAAGCTATATTAAGGACAAAGATGTGGCAGGCAGAAAATAAGAAATTAAGTATGCCATAGAAGCACCTTTCATTGCACTGAAAGAAATGTCATATTAAAAATGCTTTGCAAAACATGCAGTATTTGTGATGTAGGTGAGCTGCAGATATTAATTTCCCCTTTTTGTGTGCTTCAAATATAGAACTCTAAATGTGGAATTAATAAAGGAGGAAAAAAAAATATATTCTTGCCTACAATC
This sequence comes from Zonotrichia albicollis, assembly GCF_047830755.1. Lineage (NCBI taxonomy): Eukaryota > Metazoa > Chordata > Aves > Passeriformes > Passerellidae > Zonotrichia > Zonotrichia albicollis. The sequence continues at coordinate 21,440,601 of NC_133820.1, forward strand.
AAAGGAACAATAAACTGATTAACTAATTGCATTAGGTTTTCAGATGCCTGCACAGCCTTTGAAGCTCATGTCCCATTGAGATGTGCAGTGTAGAAAGTTCATCCCCTCTTCAGTGCTGTTTTTGGCAGCCTCCAGCTAAAATGGGCTAAACATGGGAACAGCACATCCTTTTAATATTAATCATGGCTCTATTTAAATATACAAAAATTATGAGACTGACAGTTATCTTCATATTTCTGTATCTTAATAAGTAGCCTGGTCTTAATCTTTGCAGCCTTCACAGGGGACAGGAAATGCTCAACACATCTAAGACTGCATTAGCTTCATCAAAGGCTTTAATACCATGCTAAATACTCATCACCAGGACCTCAGATTTGAAAATGTTGACTTTTTCCTCCAGTCCAGTCTATAAATTTGGGGGAAATCAGTGAATTATATGGAACCATGCCACAAAAACACAGTTGCCAGGTCTTGGTTTCATATTCTCATCAAACACAGAGAATTTGGGGAATTTGGGGAACAGAGTAGTTGGGGAATTTTTGTACTTCACACAAGAAAGATTTTCTCAGGGGTGCAGAGATAGTGCATGATTATATTTATAGCCAGGATTTGCATCCTATGGATTTGGTTCAGAACACTCAAGCACTGGATATCCTGAGATACTGTGGGATAGCCACCACTGGAGATGTTTGAAATCCAACCAGACACTTAGCAAATGTCTCCCAGTAACTCTGCTATGAGTGAGACCTAACTTTAAATATTATGTGAGTGGCCTGGGACACTTGTAAGCATTTTTTACAATACTTATGACTGAAATCTAAGGCAACTTACATTTTTATAGTTAGACTCACACAAAAGTAGGTATGTGTGTGAATGTCCTAAAGGATGTATGATGCAGGGGTGGACCACAGCCGTTTTTAAAAAATCTACATATATTCAGGTAGGTAAAAGCAAATTTAGATGGATGAATGGGGGAAAGGATGTAATTATTGGTAGCTATGCATGGGCACAAACAGGCAGGAAGAGACTTTAATCTCCTTTTACAGCTTTAGATTATGAGAAATACTGGGTCAGAAGGAAATTTACTTCTGAAGGAGAAGTATAGAAATCAAAGTTTCTTTCTGGATCTCTTTCACAGGATTAACATTTAGATATATATCCAAGAAACACATCATTTTTGAGCTTTGCAAAGTGAATCAAAAGCCAAACAGAAAAGAATCGTGCTTTGCCCATAATAGCAAAAATTGCCTTGTTCAAATTCTTTTCAGCAGCAGGATTCTTTCAAATAGCAGTAACTTTTATCAATATTAGTCCAAGAGAAAATTAGGTTTTGTTCTTCACATGTGGAATATGGTGTCTGTGCCAGAAGGCTGTATAAATTCTTTTAAAGAACATATTCTTTGGGATTCTCATGAGGAATCTTGTGAAAGGCTGATGTGTATTGTCTTTATCACAGTGTGCTTTGACAGTAAAATGAATATCTGTCTCAGTTCATTTGCTGCTTCCAAAGGAAACTGATTTGCCAATCTTCCTGCTAGCTCATCTCTTATTTAATCTAACTGCTTATAATTATTATTGTAATTAATTTATGAATTATTATTAGTAGTAGTTTATTTGTATTTAGAGATGGACATTCTGACAGTTCCTGTAATGACATCTGGCATATTCTGTGCCCCAGAGTGATCTGTTTGCTGAGTTTGTCATAGCTTTGCAGTCTGGCCTGACTGGTTTCTATAGCTGTATATCCAACTATGATATTTTGTGAACTTTATTGCTGTAGGATGACATGAAATGCGGCTGTTCCACTTGTAAACATTGCCATTTCTCTATTTCACTCAGCCTAAGGTCATGTGCACACTCTGTTCATCCCCTGGGAGTAATCACAGACAGGGAAATAACCTCACAATCACCTCCACTAGGGGACAAAATCTTGGAAATTGAAAGTAGGACTGGCCAATATAGATTCCTTACATCTGATTTTTAAAATTAGTTTTCCTAACCCATTTTTCCTGTTTTGAAATGTGAAGCAAATGTGGAGAATTTCTTCAGTTTCAGTAGTTCTATCACCTAAGGAAATATTCAGACAGGGAATCCCTTTGTTTCATTTCTCTATGTATTAGAAAATGCTGATGGGCAATGAGGTATTTCTTGGGCAAGGGATCAGTGTTGAAGCTTTTTAATGCACCACCAAAAACTCCCAGATGGCAGTCTGCCTAAAAAGCTGAATAGGGACAAATGAAATAAGAAGATTTCAGAGGCATATGCTGTTGGAAGAGGAGGTGACAGGTACAGATCCTATGAGAGGCCATGAGATTTTATTTCATGTAAGATGCACAGGACACCCAGCCAGGAGTTTCCAGCCCAAAGTCTTTTATGCCATTCTGGGCAGGAAGAGGCAAATGAAGCTCAAGGATTCAGCTCTCATTCTGCAGTAGCACAGTTGCAGACAATCAGTGATAAACTTGGTGTTTCACAGCCATTTATTCCAGTGTCAAAAAGGCCCCTGCACAGTTCCTGCTGACAAACACAAAGCACCAAGTTATGTTGCTGCCTTTGTCTCCTGTTTTCCACAATGGCATAAAGGACTGTGGTCTGCAACATCTCCTGGGTCCAACTGCCTCTTCTCTCATAATAAGATGTAATCAAGGTTTCAATTTGAATTAAACCAGAATATATTGTATTAGGGATATATTCCCACACGCGTACACATGCATACTAAATAATGTATAAATATTAATAATTATCACTTCTCTAACACAATTTTGATGTTCTTACATAGCTCTTTTTAATTGTTCCTGTTAACTTACCAGAAAAGAATATAGCAAAAAATACGATGGAAAGCAAATAATTGCAGATTTTCACAGTGAGAAACACTGAAGAGACTGAAGGCATGTAGTTTACAAAAGAGATGGATGAGAGAAGCATGATAGATGTCTTCAAAATTATGAGTGATATAAAAAGAAAGCAAAAATAACTCCCTGCTTCCTTCATCCCATTGGCTTGCTTTCCCTTCCATTGAGCAGCAGGCCTTGCTCAGGATATGAACACTGCTGACTTTGAGTGATCAATCATACTGTCTCCTTTTTCCTCCCACTCTGATCTTTGAGGCTTTTGCACAATTACTTGATTTAAATCTTAAGCAGCTCTTGATGGAAGTTCCTTTGCAATGGGCCTAAACTGCGTAAGAATGCAAGAAACAAATTGTTCAACTAATGTATTCCATTTGAAAGTTTAAAGCAATAATTTTTTCTTAAATGGTCCAGGCTCTTTAGTTTGTGTTGTTTCAGAGAGACAGCAGAAGCTGAACAGATATTTCAATGAAAACCAGGATCTCTGAGTTTGGATTGCTACAGAGGCACTGCTGAAGCTGAAGCTGTGTGTTGCACTTTGTTATCATGAGAACAAGTCGAGTTTCATGACATTGTTTTTCTCCAGGGTATTTCTAGTGCTTTAATATAATTTACTGATGATGAAAATTAAAACAACAAATTATTTTTTCTTAAAGCTCGATTATCAAAAATCACATTAAATCCTAGAATTGAAAATAAAAGCTGGATATAAAAAGGTGACATTTCATGAGTCTACAACACTATTTAAGGATCTTTCCAAGTGCATTAATCTTATTCCTTGACCTTTTAGTACAGACACCAGCAATGTTTGTGACATAGTAAATACCACTGGAGCTGAAAGAAAATAAAAGTTTATGGTCTTCTGCTGGTGAATAGTCCAATAGTTTTTCCACTATATTGTGGAGGTCTTTCTGTAAAGGTGAGACACACAGCCACTGAGGGAATCTTTTTTAAATAATGTTTTTCTCATAACTCTCCCCTAAAGAAAATAAATTCTAAATACTTCAAATAGCTTATTGTAAGTAATTTTGTGCTTAGAGTGCTTTCTTGCACATTTTTATGACACAAAGGTGCAGTGTAAGTTGTACAGTAATTTCCCAGTGATTTTCAGAGGGACTGTATGGAGTTACAAATGCTGTTGAACATGATTCTGGATTGTTGAGTTGAGTCTACATGCAGATTAGCTTTTGTGTTGGATTGTATTTGCCTTAAGCCAATTGTACCGTGAGTAATAGCCCAACAGGGACTACCAGCTCAACATATTTACATAACCTTCTTGAAAAAAAGAAACACAACACCTTTATCTTTCTCAGGGATTGCCTGGTAAGATTTGCCTGACTTGCTTTTCTCTCAGGATTTTGTCTGCCAGTCATTCACTGAAAGCTGTGTCCCTGCAGTGCAATTCTGCCTGCTCAAGCAGCTCCTGAGTTGAGTGCAAGCCACCACCCTGCAGCTCCCAGGTGGTGTTGACACCACTTGGGGTGGATCTTCCCTCGGTGGTGGGTGTGTTTCTGCTCTCTGCTGTGTTTCTGCTCTCTGCTGTAAGCTGAAATCCCTCTCCAGTCGCTCCTTTCAGCTGTGAAGTCATTCCACTGGTCAGGTTTCAGTCATGGTGGCTCCTGTTACAGGTGGTTGGTTCTTCAATCCTCCTTCGTGGTGCATTCTTAATATTCCTGAGCAGATGAACATTCTTTGGGCATGGAAGGTGCCTGCTGACTGAGAGCAGCTTTTGATCAATTCCCTTAGGGAAAAAAGCAGTGCTTGACCGGGAAGGGGATGCAGTTGCATTCTAGGGGTCATGGGCTAAAGGGATTTACAGAGCAAGGTTTGAAAGTGAGGGAAAATGGGAACAAACATCAGGCTTGCTTGGATGTTTGCACAATATTTTAAGGGAACCTATTCTAGACGTGATGGGAATAAAAAAAAAGAGGTGGAAAATTGGAAAACACATCTGACTCTCTCCTGTTTATATTCTAAAGAAAACAATACAAGATCTGACATGGGGAGAAATTCTCGGGTGAGCAATTTTCATCTCGCACTTTTTGAGTGTATAAATGAGAATTTCTAGCTAAAGAAAAAAAGAGATAAATAGATGATTTAAGAAAAGATGAGCTAGAAAATTTAGTGATCTCCCAGGATGTTTTCCCAGAGAAGCACATTACATTTTACTGTGCACAGAGTATGCCCACACAACTTCTTTGAAATTTCTATTCACTTCACTGGTACTTTTAGTGCATATGATATGCATCTGTTTATCTTTTTATCAATACCTGAACTGTGTTTATACCCAACAACTTCGAATAAAAAAGAATGATGTTGTCATCTTATGCTTCTTTTTCCTAGGATACATCTGACACTTACATGAGAATGCCAATCTTTTTTCCACCTCTTAATTTTAAATGCCCCGAAAGTTATCAGGCTTCTAGTGCATCCTCAGTGAATCCAGGCCTTGAAAATTTTTATTTTTTACTGTTGGCTTATTATTATTATTTAGTCACAATTTTTCATATATTAGTTCTTATTATTTTAGCCTTTTTTTCCCAAGAGCTGATATTCAGCTATATATTCAAAATTAAACTGCTTTCCTAGCATTTCCCTTGTCATATTTCCTATTGGTTTGAGGCTTTTTCTCTTCTTGAGTGACAGTGAGTATAGTTTAGCTACACAACTATCTATAATAACCTGTTCTGAACAGAGAACTGTTCTCTTTGGAAATTAACATCCGCAGGCAATAATTCTATTTCATAAAATCATAAGATAGAATAAGTGACTTGAATTATAATGCTGGATTTAGGAGTTAAAAATACCCCTTTTTATTCATGTGGGTCCAAGGCACCAGAACACATGCTATATGAACTCTGAGCTGCATCTCTGTAATATTGATCATCTGAACTAATGAAAATCAAAATATCAAGAGATATACAGATTAGGATGACCTTATTCTACTTCTTAACTCATTTCAAGCTCTGCTTCAATTATTTCACAGAACTACTCAAGGAGTGAGATAACTCTAAAGATACAGGTAAACTTGCTCAGGAAGTTTATCTTTCAGTTTATCATCCAGCTCTGCTGTAAGAAAGGCCAAAAAGAACAGAAATCAATATTTTGGTGCTGCTTCTGGACTGTGCTGACCCTTCTGGGTCAGATTGCTTGCAAATTGTTCTGCTCCCCTTGGAGAACCTGGCATCAGGGAAGCTGATATGAAGAGTTTGTTGCTCTTCCTCCTTCTCCCTTGACATCTCAAGCCAGGTGCAACATAAACTTGATTATCCATGTTCTGATATTTACACCTTCACATCAAAATTAAATCATGACATTATAATTTAGTGATTGATGAAACAAACTGATTTTACAAGTAAAGAATTACCCCAGGTGAAGCAGTCTCTCAATTGTAGCTTTTAAAGGCTTAGTATTCATTGTACATGGAATAGATATGGATTTATGATATTTTTTTCCTCTTCTTGAAGACCCAGCTTAAATTGTTACATCATCCCTTCTGAAGATGGTGCAACACCCAGTCTGAGGTTCACAAATCTCAGTAATTGCCAGGCTATAGGGTTGTGAAAGCAGTCCTTGGTTCTCTAGTGGTGGTGCACCAAGGCCTCATTAGATAAATGTTTCTGCTGACCAGTATTTCTTGGGACTCTGGCCTGCAATGCTCTGCCAAGCAATTTGCTAAAAATTTCTACTCTTTGTTTAAATGACATTGTTCACTCAAAATCTGACATTAAAAACAAAGGCCTTAAGTGGTTACAGATACTTTTACCTCAATCTTCTTTTGACATTTCAACAATTGTATTCCTTTACCATGTTACCTTCCACTTCTTTTTTCTATCATCTGTCCTTTTCTTCTGTTGTTTCTCAAAAACATGTTGATGTGAGAAAAGTCAGTTATTTATTGTCTTTATCATTATTCTTATTATAATTGTCTATCTTCTTTTTCAATATTCTCAATTTCTTGGTGGACATAGTTAATATGTTTTCCAGATATCCATTTTCGTGCCACAGTTATAACTCTCATTCTGAAAGCTACTGAAAAATATAAACGTTACATGTAGCAAACAATGTAGTGATGATCCCTACCTCTGACTAGAGAAAATGTACATATATTTTATATATGTTATATTGTTATATATTTTGTTATATATGTTATATTGTTACATATTGTTATATATTGTTATATATGTATGTATTTTATCTATATTTAGGGAGTTGTTTTCTGGTAACTGCCAAGGTTTTTCCTGACTACACAAGCACCCGAAACTTTTGTGTGCCTTGACGTTTGCCCAGCTGTAAAGAAGCAGAGATGGCTGCACCTTCCCCTGCGTGATTACATTTTGTACATCAGTAAGGGTCGTGCAGAAAACACATTGGGGATGGGATGGGATAGCACAATTTCAGAGGTCACTGGTCAGTGCACCAGGAACTTGCAGAGGTCAGCTTGGAGAGCTGAGTAGAAGTGTAAGCTCAGGACACTGAAAAGTAGCCTGGATCTTTAATAAGCACAAGCTGTCACAGCATCAGGTTTATGTTTTGTTTGAATGATGGCTTTGTTGGGGAACTGAGCCCTCAATGACATCCTGGGGCATTTCTGATTTGAGATGAGAAGCATCACTTCTAAATCACTGAATGCTCATTTCCTCGAGTTCTGATCCATGCTGACTCTTTTAAGTTTATGAGATCACAACCCAATGTGACCTGGCTGCAGGCCAGTGAGCAGAATAGAGTTCCAGGTCTTTCTGACTGCAAATTGAATTACTCCTCTTGACATTAAAGTCAAACCAAAGTCTCACCAGGACAGCACTGCCAAGGCAGTTCTAGTGTGACATGTTGACATATGCCTGAAATTTGTGTTTCAAATACAATATTTTTTGCTCTTGCTATGCAAATACAGTACACAAATGTGAACAAACAGTTAGGAATGCAAAAAGTATCACAAGCACCTTGGGATTAGAGAATTCTGAACTCCTTTTACTGACTTCTGTCTTCTTGAAAGTGTGTCCTTGTAAATTTGCAGGATTCTTTTGAGACCTCTAAATACTAATAGCAATCTACTTAGAAACCTAAGTTCTGCACAGACAGTCCATCCCCTTGGATACCACACTGGCCCACATTTTAATGTTCACTATCCAGTGTTTAAGTGCAGCTTATATAGAAATCTTCTACCTTTCTGCCTGTAGACATCATTTAATTATTTATCACTTAATGTTGTGCCTTAGCTCTCCATTTCTGTGACAGGGAATCAACTTTTTACATTTTTTTTTCTTTGTTTGAGGATTAATTACTAATGCATCTTTGTTCTGAAGATGTAAGACACTCAACTAATTTGAAATGAAACAATTGAAACAATGTCTGTCATGTACATGGTTGCCTAGCAAAGAGTATACCATGTGGAGTTTGTGGAGTGCATGTTGTTAGTGACTTTGAAATATATACTTGCAGCCTGGGGATAAGGATGACAGTCAAACATGATCCCAGGAGTAATCAGAAGGCCACCTGGAACAAACAGTATAAATGTAATCTTCTAACCAGCTAACCCCTTTTCACCTCTGTGCTGGCCACAGTAGAACAGCAAGTACAAGAAGAATAAAATGTAAAATATGTTGAAAAATAAACAGCCTGAGAATCTGGATTGTATATCTCTGTGCAGTTAACTATTTTCTCTTTCCAAATGTTCAAAGTATATTTTTGGCTCTGAGAGTGAGAAGAATGCATGGAGCTTTTTGTCTTAGTTTTAGTTCCTTCTATAACAACAACAACAACAACAGTAATATTGAGGTTAGATTGTGTCAGAAGCTTTTGCTTCAGCACAGAAAACAATGTGTTTCTCAAATGCAGTCTGAACAGAAAGAAGAAATACTTCCCTCAAGTATTATTTTCCAAGCATTCAAGTAATGGTTTCCATTGCCACAGGCTTCGGTTTTAACGAATTGTAGTCTGAAACAGAATTTTGGTCTTCATGGTATTACATAAAATCTAGGTGAAATTTTTAGCAGATAATGACTTCATCCAATTTTAGCTCTTGGCAGTCAATATAGGATTCATTCTAGGGTATATTCCTTTCCATAAGAGTTTCCCTGGGTGAAAGCTTTGCTGACAGTAAAGAGCCCTTTCCTGCACTTCAGGATACTCTCCTCTCTCTCCCACCTTTACTTCATGGCATCATACAGCAAATTCTCTTTCTAAACAAGCACAGGAAGGACAGAAACCTTATGAAACAATATTGCCTCAAGAAATGAAGTGGACATGAGCACACAACACCATTTCAGTGATCCAAACCCCAGGAATCTGGAACCGCCCAGGCTCCCACAGGGCAGGCACAGCAGCAGGGCTCCTCCCTGGCTGCTGCTCACCAAAGCTCCAGGACACTGAAACTCACCCAGCCAAGTCTCCAAGTTTGCCAGGTTATTTCAGCAAGTGATAAAGGATGGAAATACCACATTAAGGGTGAGTTGTTGGGATCTCTAGCTGGTCAGAGTGACCCCAAAAAAAGTTCGAACATCTCTTTTCCCAGCCCGGCACTTGAAGGAGTCAGAGCTCTTCATTTCTTGGTCTCAAGGTTGTTTATTGTATCTTATCTATAAAATTCTTTCTCCCGCCCTGCCGAGATCCATCCAGCAAGACAGTTCAGGCACTCTGCCTGCCCCCAGGGCAGTGTTATGTCTTTATACTAAAAACTACGTGCACAATGTTTAAAGTTACTTTCCAGTTCCTATCACCTATGTTAGACAGTGAGCTTCTACTCTAAACTAATATAAAAGTGCCACCATCACAGCAGAAGATGGAGGCCAAGAAGAAGAAGAAGAAGCAGAAAGGCTGGACACAGCCAGTTCCCTCCATCTTGCCTCCTGAGCCCCCATTCTAGAAACCCCAAAATCTACTTTTTCACTTTGTGATAAATTCACTATTATTCTACCTAAACTGTTGTGTCTTGCTGGTTTTCATCTAAGGTTGGTAACTTCCTCCATGGGTCATAATCCAACCCACAGGTGTTCTGGGCTTTGTGCCAGGGTCTCTGAGCCCCCTGGCAGGGGTCCTGGCCATCCTGGACAGCCAGAGGGATGTTCTGGGTTCCCACAGTGAGTCATTTGAGCTATTCCAGTCAAGGAGTCACCTCAGAGTAAACATGGAGAAGAGCCAGTCAAAAACTGCTTCATCTTTCCTGCTTGAGCCTGCAGTGCCTGCTCTAATACTGCTGTTCTGTGGGGAAAGTCATATTTGTCAGCTTTCCTTTGGATGTTGATGGTATTACAGGATTGAATGCTTCTTGTGAGGATTTAGCAGCTTCATTTGGCAGCACCCAAGCAGTTAACAAAGCATTTTAAAATTAAGTAAAACAAATCCTTGCTTTCAATCCTCTCTGAGGATAGTCTACTTTCCAGAATTCAGGCATGACATAGCTGAGATACGTACGGAAACACAGTCATATAAATTCTGTTTAAAAACTCACAAGGAGCTTTAATAAGAAAAAAAAATTAGTGTTTTTATATGGCTCTAAGAAATGAAGTGGATAATTAAGTTAAAGAGAGCAAATTGAATTACAATGTTTTCTGTTTTGTGAGTTTTTATGTGGTGTGTAGGAAGAACTATAGATTTAATTGCTCAAATAAGTCTCCAATGAATTTCATACTCTTTTCCTCTGGCTGTAAAATACAAGCTTTAATAATTTCATTACTTAATATTTTGCTTTTGAATAAATATTTTAAAATTTTTAAAATATATTTTACATTAATTTTTTTACTTTATATAATATATATAAAGTAATATATAATTTATATATAATATATTTTACTTTAAAAGTTTTTCAGATTAAGATGAGGGGTTTTTTCCCCAAGTCTGCTTATACTAATCAGCAGAAGAGGATAAAGAGTTGAGTGTTGAAACCTTTAAAGCAAAGGGTTTGGAATTAAGCTCATTTCTCAGAGTTCAGTTTGATAATCTGCAGAAACTAAAAAGAAATTCATCTATACTTAGTGACTTTACAAAAGAATTTGAGGGTATTACTTGCCCATGGAAAGAAGCCTGAGGAGACATAAATCCACAAGCTGGCCACCAGTTATCCAAGTGTCAAACTCAAGCAAAAGCCAAATGAGACTGTAGCTCTGGGGTCTGCCTGGTGCAGCTGCAGAGGAGTGGTGGGAGGTGAAAAGCAGAATATGTGGGAGATGCAGGATGTGTCAGCTCTGCTGTGACCCTGAAGGTCACCTCTCTCTGTGGTTCGTGTGACCACTGAGCCTGTAAAGAGAAACCTTTCTAACAGAACTCAGTCAGAGAAGCCACAAGCAGAGAAAGATCACACAAACAAGGATCTTCACCTGTTTAATATTTCTGGTGCTCCTCTAACCCCTTCTGAGGGACTCACTGGCTTTGAACTGAATTACTAATAAGGAGTTCTGGTAGAATTTTCAGCTTGTGTTGTGGCCTACAATTCAAGGATTGAATCTCATTCTACCTGAAAAAAAAAAGGAAAAAAAAAAGAAAAAGAGAGAAACAAACAAACAAAAACCCCCCACTTTCTATCCATTTCAAAAGACCTCTCTTCATTTCCCAGCTGGAACCAAACCTATTATTTGCACTGCTCTATCTTTAGTGATGTGTGTCACCTCAATCTCAGAGTTACCTTAGTTTGAAGGAAAACAGCAACTGACAACCAAGTTTTTAATTAAATGGCTCAATTCCATTGTACAAAACGCTATCTCCAAACTCATCTATTTTAGACAGCTTTTCCAATTTGAGCTTCCCTCCAGGAACTGTGACTGAAGAACTAATTTCTATTTCAAAGAACCAATTATTCTATTTGGTACTGAATTATGCTAAAAGGCAGATGGCTATTTTCTCTTAAATTCAAGCAGCATGTCTAGCCAGTGGCGTCTTTCTTGATAGCATATCTGCAACGAGATAAAACACATCTTCCAATTCTGTTCTAGGCCTCAGACAATTTAAATTCACCTTCCAGTGCAATTAGACTAATGAAAAGTCAAGTATCAAGCTGGAAATAATTGTCTGTATTTATTTACTTCTGCCATTGTAACTTTTGCCACACACTGGAGTGGTTGGCAGGTGTGTGGGAAGAGCACCAGCCCTCTCATGAAAAGGAAGGTTTACAGGAGCTTCATTGATATAATGGTGTCCTCTAGCCAGATCTTATGAGCTCTTGGAGAAATATATCACACCTGAGATAGCTCAGCTGCCTCAGATGGCATAAAATCAGCAGGATGGCTTCTGTGGTAGTGTTGGAAACAGAAAAGTTTTAATAAAAGGCAAAAGAGCAAAGCTCTTTACAGAGAAAACCTGAACCAGGGCAAGAGGGTCTTGCTCCTGGTAAAACACCCCCCAAAAGTGATGAGTTACTTTGTTCTCTTCTTTTTCTAGTAAATTGCTTAGGCAAGACCTTTTGGCTTCTGTCCAATTGGCTATCCTTAAATTTGAGGTGAAGCCCCCAAGGTCCTATGAGGTATCTTTTTACCCAGTTGAAGAGAGAAACTTTTGGGCTTTTTTTTTCCTTTTTAGGAGACAAAGGATAATTTGGTCACTCCCTCAACATTCCTACACTTCATTTGGGAGTAAAACCTTGAGGATTTTGTTTTCCATCAGTGTGAACAATTTTTCCTTTACAGAGGCAGTAGTGTATTTAACCCCCAGACTCTGTCCACGTCTCTGAAGACAGAGCACCTGCCCGCATCAAACAGAACCACCTTGCCTTCCTTCCTGCCAGTGAAGCTCTGTGGGCTCCTGTGAGCAGCCCTCACCCCATCCCTGACCATCTCATCACAGTGCTTCAGAATCAGAAGCACAAAATTCAAGGATAAGTACGTGGATAAAAGTAGCAAAATTTCTTCTTGGGAGCAAAATTTTTTTCCGAGAACTCATCTTCCAGAAGTAAAAATAGTTCATCCTGGGATGGAGATGAAGATTTTCTGTACAATAAAAATTACTAATGCAGCCAAAGAGGGGATGTTTTTATTTCAGGTAGGGAAGCAGAGGGAAGTATGCTAAGTCCTGGTTTACAACCTTCTAAAAATTCTGTTTGATTTTTTTTAATTGTATATAAATCTCAGCAGGCGCAGGTTCAGAGAAAGACTACAACTATGACCACAATAACTGAATTCTTGTCTCATGGGATTAGAGCAAAAAAAATTTGAGTTAATTTTGCAAGTCTGAACAATTCAAAGGGGAGTTTTGAGGACCACCAGAAGAAGGAGATGCAGTTCAGCTGGAGGGAAGAGCTGTACAAAGAACAATGGGCCCACAATCAACAATGAACTCAGGCTGGGAATATGTTCTGTCATCTGAGGGTAAAGAGCCTTTTACTTTCTCTGTGCTAATAGTGAATAAACTTTATTTAGAGTGACTCACAGTTTTTTTACAAAAACAATATGTAATGTGATCGTCTTGCAGTGGAAAAGGAGACAGGAAGTTACAGAGCAGAGCTTCTGTTAAGTCTTAAATTCCTAATGGCTTGTCTATGATATTTGCTCTCCAAAGTTAATACAAGTATCTCAACTCTTGGGCTGACCTCTTGCAGGTAGAGGAGATGTAGCAGACTATGCACATTTCCCTGTCTTAGTACTTTTTCCTTTTCTTCAGCATTGGGCCCCAATTTTACATAGAATTGCCACATCAAGTCTGACCCTGGTTTCAAGAAGAGATGAATTTTTATGAAGGGAAAGGGCAGGTGAATGCCACTGTGTTTTCCCTGAGAGGCACCTCTGTGCAAAGCCCACATGTTTCCAAGGCTGCTTGAAAGGAAAACCTCTCTGCTTCTCAGGGCAATGAATACTTCCACATCTTTCACCAGAAAAAACCACTGTATTTGTTTGATACAAACCAATGAAAGAAAAGGAAGTCCTGAGAGATTTAGAACCATCAAGATCAGGAGGATTTTTCTTTGCAATTGTTAAATTCTAGGTATTTAGGATTGCTAAATGTGGGTGCCAAGAGAAAAAAAAAAAAAAAAACTAAAATACTCAATAGCTTGTTGATCATTAAAGAATACAATAGGTAGTGGAGTGAGTTAGAAAAAAATCATATAAGCATACATAATCACTGCTGCTTCTTTCTATATGTCAATCTCTGAGAATGGTGCATCTCCACCTCCCAATGAACATAGTATTTGAGCTGTCATAGTACTGAATAGAAATTCTGAGCAAGGTGTCAAAGCACAGTGTTGAAAAATCTATTTTGCAACCGAGAAGGAATGCTTTCTGTAGATATACAGTAAAAATTACTCTTCAGTCAATTCACATACAACCTCATTTCCGAAACACTATAGTAAGAGCCATGTATTGTTACAGGTAAAGGAATTCCTGTTCTCTACCACAACTTTCCTTCACTGAGCATTAATTGAGAAAAATGTGTATAATTATTTTTATATGCGCACAAACACATATAAAAGAAAAGAAAAGAAGCATTGCAGTATCTTAGAACAGAGGTAATTTCCTGACTCCAATAAACTGACAGATCCGCATGGTCAAAACTGCTTGCATTCCATAAAAAATATTATAAACAAATGCAGAATATGTCTATTAAAAATACATTTTGCAAGCAGGTAAAAACATATCACACTGCTGACTTTCAAAGCTCCATTACTTTAAGATAGATATATAAACATGCTAAAGCATTGTCCTGACTGATTCCCTCTGCAGAGCTTAGCTAAAAGTTTATTGCTCAGGTAGAAGAGAAAGATCAAGCCCAAGGTTTAGGAAATGAACATTACTTTTCTCCCTCTCCTGAGCCAGACAGAAAGATCAAATTCTTTTATTTACAATAAGTGAGGTTCAACACAGACAGTGACTTCTCTCTTTGTGCATAGATTTTTATGCTTCTGTCACCAAGCAGAATGTGGCACGACTGAACATTTGAAAGAAAGGAATTTTCAAGTTATAAGAAAGAGTGCATTCAGTCCCAGAAGTCTTTAATGTCACACGTCTCTGGCTTGACTGGTCAAGGTTGTTTTATGTCCCAGCAGTTTTCAGGAAATACCTGGTCTGACCTTACTGCAGCTTCCATTTGCACTGACAAACTCCTCACAGGACATAACCTGATTTCTGTGTAGTAAGAAGTAAAATAAACTGCATCTGGACCAAGGTAGTAGGCGTGTTGTCAGTTTATTTAAAACTAACCTTTAGCCCTTGGCAGGAGTTTCTGGGCTCTGAAGAGTTATATCAGGAATGGACTTCTATAAAGCAAAAGGGAAAGTAATTTAGAAATATGGCAGTGTCATGGTGCTGGCCAGGTCCTGAAGCCACAACTGCCTTTGGAATAGTGTGCCCTGAATTAACAAACTCTCTGGCAGCTGGGCTATTGAAGGTGATTAACAGCTGCTTTATGGGTTGTCTGCTTTATCCTGTGCATATGTGGGCTGAGGGGCTGCTGAAGTAATGTAGGAGAATAAATAAATAAAGTCTCTGGGACTGAGGAAGAAAACATCCTCTGTCGTGTTTTAAAGGAACCTGAAATTCATGTAACATTTTGATCAATTACTTTTAAATGTGCTTCAAAAGAATTAAAATGCCCACCCTTTAAAGTGGCCTTCAGTGTGACAAATCTAATAACATGGCAATAAAGCAGAAAATTGTGACTTTGTTGTTCTGCTGTTTTATTGTTCAGCAGAGAGCATGCTGATGAGCACAAGAATGCATAAAAGAGACTGGAGAATCTTGGCTGAGCCTCCATTCATAAAGCTTTATTGAAATACAAACATGTCCTGGAAGTACAAAGCCAGCTAAAATACCACACAGCTGAATCAGGTAGACAGAAACAAAGTCATTTCAGTGGATATTATCTAGCACTGCTAACTCACATGGCCAAAGAATGAGAGTTTCAGTTCACTTGCACAGAGGAGTTAACTGCTCTCCTCTATTACTGGGGGCCTGTCAGCCATGCCATGAAAATTAATTGAATTCCCAAGATTCTTAAACACAGCTTCTCTGACTTTGTTCTTTTCCTCACTTACTCTTCAATACAAGTAAGGCTGAAATTGAGCAGGGGGAATCAGTTGTTAGCAAATGGTTTTTATTCAAGAACTTGTTTCTTAAAAGGGAGATTTCTATATTTTTTTCCTAGTTTCTCTTCTTTCAGTGTAAGATTCTGACATCTGTTACTCCTGTCTTAGGCTTCAAAAAGAAAGAGTTATTATTTTGTAAAGAGTTTTCATTTACTGTAATTTGCACTTTCAGCTTCTTATAAAAAGACTGAATTCTATTGCCAGGAGACTGAAATTATTCCTTTTTTCTTAGAAATACAGATAGATTCAAGCTAAGCATAATTCAGGGAAAATGCATTCCTTTTCTTCTTTTGTCCAGTTTGATCCTAAGGGTCAGAACTGCTGTCAATTTCTCTTTGAAAATTATTTTATGATCTTTAATTATAAAAATATGTGCATATATTAGCCAGCCTAGATAGAAATATAATCTCTGTAAATTCCACAGCCTGTCTTATTTTATTCAGAAATCTAATCCAAAAAGCCTCAAAAATCCCATTTATGCTATTGTAAGTGGGAAAAACTCCTGTAATTCCCACGTTCTTGCAAGTCTCTTCTACCATACTTGTTTATTTGTTTGTTTTGCTATTATTTAATTTCAAAGGATGAGAAATCAGTAGCACAAAGGACTTAGTTACCTCTTTTCTTCTTTGTGTGGGGAAAAAGTGTCTCACAAGAGGCAGTGGCTGTTCAGTGTCAAGGCACAGCGGGAGTTCAGTCACAGCATAAATCAAATTTCTGTTTGACACTGAACATCTCATGGGACAGAACCAAAACCAAAGTGTGAGCACTGTGTGAGGGAAGGAACTCACAGCAGTGGGAATCTTCATCAGGGCTGACACAGTCCCTGGGATGGAGGGAACAGCAGAGTGTGCTTCACCCTGTGGACATGCCCATAGGAAAATTATCTGGGGCTCACTGTACCTCAGCCTGGCAGCTCAAGACCTTCTGTTTGCCTGACTCTCTGTTTGCTTGTGGTTTTTATCACAATATTTGGGAAATTGCTCTTTGTGTGCCTGCTGGAACCCCAGGGGAGTAACACAGCCAGTTGAAAATACACTGGGATTTCCTTTTGCCAAAGGAAACAGCCTCCAGGGAACTGGTCTGGGTGTCTTACTTGCCTTGATTTCACAGCCTAGAAAGAAGAGCATTGCTTAAGACTTTTTTTTGGGATGGAAATTGTTGCAGTTATCCTTAGTGTATACATTTATTGACCCCATAGGACATAGATTAAATGCATACATGACAGTAAGCAGCTGTAGACCCACTGTGGAGCTCTTCTGAGAGCAGGGAAAGTGTGACTGAGCCTGTGTCTCCCCCAAGGAGCTTAGGGACACACAGAGAGCTGAAGTACAGCTCCACAAGAGCACCTCAAGTAAAAAATCTCAGCATTAATGACAAAATATTTCTTGCTCCCTCTAATGCTGTTTTCTGCATCGAGACTGAGCAGCACATGGTCCTAGCTGACTTCAGGACTTGGCAGCATCTGCTGAGGTTGTTAAAATGTAGTTTATTTTATGTCCAATGCATCTAATAATGCTTTTGTTGGTACAGCTTTATTAATGTTAAGAGTTGTTAAAAAAGAAAATTACTGAACTGGAAAATTATATTGTTGCAGACTGGTCTTTTTAGTTGAGTGAATGTAAATAATATGGCCAATTGCATGTGACAATGAAAAATTATATTGATTCATACTAAAGTGTACTCCGTTCTCATATGTCATGATAATGCTGAAAATATTTTAGTTTTAGAAACAGACAATAAAGGGTTGATCTTGCAGAACTTCTCAGGCAATTTCTTACCCCTTTTTATTGCACCAAGTTATTTGAAATTCATATGGATTTTACAGAATATCTAGTTTTTAATCTTTGCATGCACTCGTACAGGTACATTTAGTTACTCTGGGAAACTTCTGAGTGATGTTGAAGGGAGTCATATTTTCCTCTAAGAAAATAAGCCAACCACAATATTGCCCCAGAAACATTCTAACAGTTTAAGAAACTATGATCTTTACTGTAGTAATAACCTGGCAGTTTATGTAAATGTTCCTAACCTGTTTCACTACAAAACCACAAAATTAAGTCTAACTATCTTGGTTTCCCAAGAGATCTTGTGACAATATTCCAAATCATGTGAATTTTTCTTCTGGAAAAACTCTGTAGGGTTTGACCACCTAGAATCAGACCACCTTTGAATCTAGAAAAGTTCTTAAATGATTTCAGAACTTCTTTCTGGTAGTCAATGTACAGCAATGTCAATGTAAGCACTGACTTTACATATCCACTCTAACATTCTAATTCTAATGACTCGGCTTGCTTTTAAAAATTCAAAATTATGGATACCGTAGTTGACTTCTGTATTTTAAGCAAATTATTTTCATGTCATAATGTAGCAGATGCCATGATAATATAGCAAAGGCTTGTTTGAAAACCAATAAAAGTCAGTCAGTGTCTGCCCCTCTGCCTCCAAGTATGCTGCAGCAAAGCCAGACTGTTTAAACACTTAATGATTTCCTAACTTAAGTGGTTTCTGAAAGCAATCTTTAAACTTCTCTAAAATTCTATTCAATAAAATTATTTTATGAGAGATATAAATAATTTAGGTGGAAATGCCCTTTTCTAACTGCAAGAGGGCAACTGTCCTTGCAATGAAAGGGTTGAATATATGCTTTCAGAATATGGAATGTCTTCTTGCAGAGGTGAAAACGGCCCTAACCATGAGGCAGAAGTTTAACTCCTGACAGAAACATGAAATACTGCCTCAATTGCTAATAAATTAATTCCTGTAAAATCCTGGGAAAACCTAAGTTTTAGGTTAAAAGCCAAAAAGGGGGAAAAAAGTAAAGTAGCTCTAAAAAATTCACACGTCCTTAAAAATCTTAAGCAGGACTTACACTCAACACTGCTAAAACTTACAATCAGATAGAAAGAAGACTGTGGGGATGACCATAATTAGAGGATGAATGTGTGGAAGCAGCACAAGACTAAGCTGAGAAAGGATGACCCATGTAGTGCTGATCTGCACTGCAAACCAGGGCTGAAAAATTGCTTTCCAGTGGGGCTGCAGATGGTGTGCAATGCTCTGATGTGCTAAGAAAAGAAAACTTAGTAGCAAGTAGAGAAAGCTGATACTCCAAGATCTGAAGAATTCCCTGACAGGGAAATTTGAGGCAGTGCTCTCTGGAATTGGTGCTATACTTAGTTAATTAACTAAACTTGTCTCACCATGCTTGCTGCAGCTAGCCTGTTATAAATCCTGTCACAGAGCACCTGCTGGGGCTCAGCTCTGGTGAGCTGGTCTGGGAAGGGCAATTGAGCAATTTGTATTGCTTTGGTGATTGTGGACGCTTGTGTAGCTGTGCTAATTTATGCCACTGCCCTTGGAGAAAAGCAGAATAAGGAGAAACCGAAACTGTTTTTCTTTTGTCCTTTGGGCTTTCAGAAGCTTAATGTGCACCGTGTGCAAGAATTATTTTGTGGTGACAAAGACATAGGAGGGAACTATCTCAAAGGCCCTGTGAATAGTTGGGGGGAAGTTAAAACACAGTGAAATATGATAATGACATATTAAGTATTTAGACACAATTTATTTATATTTCATTCTTTCTTCTGTTTGAGAAGCACTTTCTAAGGACCAGCGTTACAAGGAACAATTTGTGTTTCCTTAAATTAGGATATGTTTAAAAAGGCTTATCAGGAGTGCAATTTTTAATGTGACTTTAATGTGACTTTTTGCTTGTGCAACAACTTCAAAAGCTGAATTTAGGCTTTGTGCTTATGTAGGTCTGAAGCCATCAGAAAACAAGTTACATAGTAAGATGTTTTTGTTCCTGCAGAAGGGAAAAATAATAATATATTCATCGATTGTGTCCAGCTCTGACCACTTCAGCTCAGCAAGTGAAGAAATCATAAGAAAGGAACAACCAATTTTTCAAGGCAGGAAAAAGAATCACATCACAGCACTTTAAAAACCTGCATAATTCAGATAATAGAGTGAATAAAAAGGGACAATAGGAAGCCATATGAAGATATGTGAATACTCTGAATAAGTTCCATGTGAGTCGTAACATGGGTTGGATTGCTCTGTGGATAATATAAACAATTATTCTAGTATAAATAACATTTTATTTTGAAAGGAATAAAGCCAGTTACATTTCTGGGAATAGCTAGTCTATATATGAAAAGAGTAAAGTACAAATCTCCCTTGGAAACATAAGTAAATTCTATTAGTTTCAGCCTCATAATAGCAAAACTATTCCCAAAATAGGGCAAAAGATATTTTGCTGATTATGTTTGTAAGGTATTCTTTTTGATGGATGGATCATAGATCAATGCAAAGTTGCTGATTTATGTACCTAATAGCTTCCATTATCACTGAGTGCACTGAAATACTTAATATTTACTCATATGAGAAGCAAGGAATTATTTCATTGCACAAACAGGAAGATAAAATTTTGGATAAATATTTAAGTGACTTACCTAAGCTCATGTAACGATTCATGTGGGGCAGACTGGAGACTCAGTGTGACAGATTTTTGCCTCACAAACCTGTTTCTTTATCCAGTTGATGGGCTGGACTGGTGTGGAAGCACCCAGTTTTTGCTGTCAGAAATTAGGGGAAGGCCACAACACTCAATGCCAGACCTTGACCTGAATCTCTAGAAAGGTTTCTTAAATTCTCCTGGTGGGAACATGAAGAGTGTGCAGGAAGCAGAGGAACTCAGGCAGGGACAGAGCTCCTGCAGAATGCCAGGGCTGGCAGGAGACACTTCCATGGGGAGCCACTGCAGTTTGTCTTGGAAGCTCTGCCTGAAGAGCCAAAACTCTTTAATCCCTCAACTCTCTCTGCATTCATCACCTACAAATGCATCCCTGCATGAGCAAGGATGAGGACAGGGATTCAGTTTGAGATTATGGATCATAAATTTAGTGAAAGTACATAGAACCCTCTGGAAATCCGTTTTATAAACAGAAATAACTTTTTTAAAAGCTGGTCAAGCAAACAAAAAGGCAAAGAAGCAAAAAATTATCTCAAGGAGCTCTGCATCTGGAAATTGCAGAAATGGCTTTCAAAATTTGGTTATAAGTTAGCCAGAATACCAATAGAGTGACTTCAGGTCTCTAAAACACCCAAACCAAGTTTTGAAGTAGCACAGGAAGGTTGAGAACTCTTTCAAAGAATTACCTAGTGCTCATTTAAGTGGTTTTTCATGAATTACAATTATGTGTGTCTCTAAAGACAATTTTAGTCTCAGTATGTGCAAGAACTCAGGAATACTTTTATTTTTCTCTGTAATTATTTTAGAGATGTAAAGTGTTCTGTTTTCTGCAACTACTGGGAAAATAAGATGAAAGTGACCTTTGGAGAATCAATTTTTGTAATCTTTGTGTTGGTCTTCAAAAATACATCCCTTTGGAATAGCTATTCAAGGACTCTTTTTTTCAGTTAATTGAATTCAACATATAATTTTCAAAAGTTTTCTGTTTTGAAGCATTTCTGGGATTTTTGTCTCTTGATTCTAAATGTGTGTGCAGTGTGCAGAAATATTGCAGCCATTTGGATACGGGATAATATTGGTGGAAAATGAAAATGAAGTAGAGGTCAGAAAAGTGAACAAGATAAAACCTGGACACCTCAGAAGAATGCAAATGCAAACATTACTGACATGTGTGTGCACCTTGTGTCTGTGTTTCTGCATTTTGGGATGATTTTGGTATCCTTCTCCATACCTAGGTTTTATTTAAGAAAAATCTAGGGCAGAGGTGGATTTATGGTGCACACTAATAAAGGCTCTCTGACTTCAGACCACAGGGGGGCAAAGGACAGGCCCCACTCCTGCCACAGGTGAATTTTTCTGCAGCTGGTGCTCTGCAGGTCTCAGGAGCTGATGTTCATTGAGGTGGTTATGCACCTTGTTATGAGTAGAAAAGCTGCCCATTTTTTTTAAAAGGTTGCAGAGTTCACAGGTTGGGCCAGTTGCTGCCAGGGTGGAGTTCTAACTGTTTGTTGTTGTAATCACCTGTCGCTTTTGTTAACCACCTGTTGTTGATGGTTAAGAATTCCCCCTTAGCTGGGCATTGCCCTGCTGCTCCCTGGAGAATGGCACCAGATGGTGAAGAGGAGAGGACATTGAGTTGGCATGCAAATGACATGAGATCCTGCATGCAATGGGAGAAACCCCTCACCAAACCTAGCCAAAAACCCCTAAAAACAATGAGCCAACATGAAATGGACAAATCAAAGTGATTTCTAGATGTGAGGAACAGAATCCAGTATCTGCTACGACCCTTTTTACCCCTCACCCTAAACTAAGGATGGTGGCTAGACAGAGGACATCGAATATTAAACTGTAAAATGAGGGAGTCTCCTGATGCTCTCCTGAGGATGGAATCCCCAGCTCTGCCCACAGACCAGTGGACAAAGCTGCACTCTTCCTTCTCCTCCAAGTCACTCCTGGGAGCAGCAGTGGTGTGAGCAGGGATCCATAGGTTCTCCCCACCCAAGCTGATCACTTTTAATAAAGGCATTAAAAAGGAGAAAGGTCTCCTGCCCATATTTATTTCACACCTGATGATTGTGGGTGTAGCCCCTTGGCATTGGTAGAAGCAAGCAACAAAAGGCAGAAAAGTGGTTAATCACAAGCAATGAACAGGTGATTTAATTCCACTAAAGGCAGAAGGAATAATGTGATTAAGCTCCAGACAGAAATTTAAGCATGTGTTTATGCATCTCCTAGAAGAATTTCAGTAGGCAGCTTGATGTATTATAAATCTGAGTCACACAGTCTTCCTGTATTAGAGCAATTTGCTTTATTTTATTTAACTGGGCTCCAGACCTGGGGACCTGGTCCACTGCCAATCAAGCCTTTCAGCAAAGTTTAAGAGTCCCTGTATGATAAAAGTTTGAATAGAACAAAGAATGGACAGGAGAGAATTTCAGGCTTAAATGTTTGAGGTAAAGAACAAATGGTCAAAATTTTGTCTTTGTGACAAGTCAGAGACAAATGGCTTTTTTCTTTAACATCTCTCTGTCCTCTGCTTTTCACAGCTAGAGGCAGAGAAGCATGAAGATTTTGAATAAATATGACTAAGAAAACATTTTAAAATAGTGAATGAAAATAAGCCTGCCCCATTTCCATAACTGCTGCAATGCAAATTTACTAGATCAGGTAGTATTTGTTTTTTATTAAGAGTGATGGCTAAGTATTAGGGTTTCCAAGACTGTTCTGTTATCTCCATTACTTCCAAATATCTTCAAAATACTTTTGTGATCTGAAGCAGCAGGGATTTCTATCTGTTTCTTTTAAATTTGTTTTCTGTGAAATCCATGTCTATAGTTGCTCATGAAAAAGAGATTTTAGAGACTTGGAGGATGCCAGGCATAATAAAAAATGCATCCAAATTACTCTGTGTAGTAGTGTTTGTAATATCTTTTTAAAGGCATGAAAAATGATAATGGTATAGGCCTCATTTCTAATTTTGTTTCCTTAAGCACATTCTCTTGTGCATACTCCTGATAGGAATTTTGAGGACTCTGATAATGAGTTAGCTTGTGCTCAGTTACAGAGGAATCCCACAGTTGCTGTTTGCATGGGAACAGCCTGTGGCATAACTCTGCCCTCTGTTTTCCACGTTCATTAGGAGACCTTTCAAAGCAGGCACAAGCAACAAGGAATTTGTCAAAAGAAACCTGAAATCCAAGAAAATATCCTTCATTTCCATTTCTGAAGCAACCCTGACTTTCAGAGGTCCCAACAGTGGAACTTTTGCTGCTTTATTGGTTCAATTGCAACATTGAAAATGGGATATTTATTCTTGTTTGTCTTTAAAAATAAGGAAAAAATCAAACAGATGAAGACATTTTAATAAGATTTTTCTTGCTTAAGGAGGAGAACATGCATGAGATCCTCTTGTACTACACATGTGCTGCCACTTTGAGCTACTGAGAGAGAATCTCTGTTTAAAAGGTGATTCATAATTAGGCCTTTTGGTTCCTGAAGTAATCAATATATTCCTGATTAGAAGTGCATGAAAGGGCATTTACATCAGTCTTCAGATTCATACCTGCAAACATAAAAATACTTTCTTACCACACACACACTAGTCTAAATGTGAATTGTCTTCATTTCAGTTTTGCTATTGATGGTTTTTCCTTTCTCCCATCTTTCCTAGTTTTTCCTCTGCTATGTATTACATCAGATTCCAAGAAAAAAACCCTTTCATTATGAAAGGAACAGGGTGCTTAGAACTTCACAGGCTGGAAGAAGCACAGGCTGGAGGAGGACTTGCTCCTGCCTGTTTCCCTGCAGCACCTTGCTTTCATGACCTGAATAGCATCATTGAAAGTCTTCTCAAAGCTCAGAAAGAAGGAAGAAAATAACACTGTGTCTCTTCTGTTTTTCAAATTGTGGCCTTAAAGAAAACTTTTAGTCCTTAGATAACTGTTGCTTGCTATTCTTAACCATTGTGGTGTCTAGCAGAGGTAAGATATGTCAAATTTCATGCAGAGATGGTCTTGAGCTCCTACACAATTTTTTAATACTTGTCAGCAATGCTTTTTCTCCATTTTTTTCCCTCAAATGACATTTCCTTAATATCTCCCACTCACATTTCACAAGAATACATACTCATAGCACAAGGAGAGACAAAAAAACATCTAGCAATTTTGAAAATATCTGTACAACGCACTAAAAACTACACCACAAAGAGAAAAATAATAAGCAGGTCCCTTTCTTCTACACTTTGACGGAGAAAACACCATAGTGTGGGGCAATTCAGATTTTAAGGCTCACTGCACATTTGAACTAATTTAAGTGTGTTCTTATGGCCTTGTGTCATTAATAAGTGGTTTCAGCCTCTTAAAGAATCACCACCAAAGATATTGGCAAAAAGCACTTTTTAATATGAATTTGTGAAAATGCAACTTTAACATAGTTTAGGGGTTAAATTCACTTTATTACTTAATGCATGGATGAAGCATACAAAGGAAAATCATATGAGAGTCAATTTAAAATTATTTACCTGTTAAAAAAAAGCGTAAGGTTGCAAACACAAAAGACAAGGGTGCAAAAGGATTTAGCAGCATTTAATCATTCACTAATTTAATAATTTTAAAGTGATTAAATAGGATTTACTACAATTATAATAATGACTTATTATGGATTCATGATAACATCAGGCCATCAGGGACAACTGATTACCCTCTGCTCCCCACTGTGGATGGGCAGTGGATGTTTTAGTTACACTCAGTGCTGTTCCCACCTGTGCCATGTACCTGGTACAGCCAGAGAAGCTTCATCCCCCAGCTGGTCTGGTCAAGGCTCTTCAGGAACTTCTGAGGTCCTGGACATGCCCAGGGATTGTGGAGGGATTGTTGCGGAGAGATGCACCACCACATCTTGTCTTAATGATGTAATATTTCTCTTTTTTACATTTTTCTTTTTTCTATTTTTGAGATCTCAATGCTGTTCAATTTTGAATAGATGAAATAAATTGTTGGCCAAAGACAATGAAGAGATCACTTTATGTGCCCTCAAAGAGGGAAAGACAGAAGTGCCAGTATTTGCTTTATTTGATATCAGTGACTCAAAACATCACCATCACTTGGCTTCATGATCAAAGCCTGCTTTGCTTCCTGACAAACACCCTGGGGGAAACAAATTAAAAAA
Organism: Zonotrichia albicollis; assembly: GCF_047830755.1. NCBI lineage: Eukaryota > Metazoa > Chordata > Aves > Passeriformes > Passerellidae > Zonotrichia > Zonotrichia albicollis. Next base: position 21,466,099 of record NC_133820.1, read on the forward strand.
TTGTACCTGTACAAGTAGAGTTGGGGCAGAGCATTTTCAACAATCAGTTCTCAAGGCCTGAAAACAGCTTGTTTAATCAGGTAACATTTTCTACTTGATGTAACTGTTGTTAGGATTAGAGGCCTACTTTAAAAAAATGCATGCAGACACTGAGAAAGCAATTTTACAGCTGTAAGAAACATTTATCTTAAAAGTCAGAGTACATCTTTTATTGGTGCTGCCAATCATATGAAGAAAGAAATTAATTTCTTTTGTGCCATATCTAAACACATTAAAGGAGTATGTTTTAAAAGACTTGGCACATTTTTCACTCTACCTGGGAGATGAAATTTAAGATGCTAATAGTTTGGAAAATATCACTTCAAGAACATATGACTTTAATCACTTCTGGTCTTGGCTTGTGCTTAGGGAATTTTGACTGAAAAGCTTGATTGTTCTCTGGCAGATTTTTATACTTATTTCTAGGGGTTTTTTTCACATCAGTCTTGTGGCTTTGATTTGCATTTCAGACCTTGGTTTTCTGCTTTACACCTGCTGTTGTCCAATCAAATGTTGTACTTACTTGTCAACGTTATTAATAATTCATATTAAAAAAAAACCAAACCTGTATCTGCTGGAAAATGTAAAGAAAACCCCAATTTTGTTTCTCTAACTGAAGTGTGTGAGCTATAGAAGAGCTTATGTTGTGTCACAAACTGGTAGTCCCAGCACTCTGAGGTGAAAGGCAGCTCAGGTATAGATGAAAGCTGTGTTGTCCTACGGCACATGCAAGAAAAATGCATTTAGAATCAGCAGTCCGATGCTGGTAAGGCAGAGATAAAGTCAAAGTTAGTATAAATCCATAGAACATTTGTTCTTTCAGAGCTGTAAAATTGTTAGGTCATTATACTGAGGTGCTTTGGACTGTACAGGACCTATGAAGTGAGCAAAACCAACCACCTGCCTCCACAAATAATGCACAATACAGTGACTTTCATAATCTTACAGAGGATAGTATTATAGATAATTAGGGACTTGCTTTGGCTTTTGTAAAATCTTCAGTGTTGGCTGCTGGAAAGTTGTTTCTTCTACATCCCAAATAACCAAAACTCTGAGTCAGAGGCCTTTTATTTTCAGTACATTGCTCTTAAAAACATTTTATATATCTTTTGAATATTAAAATTATTTCTTTTTAAATACATCTTCTGTCTTATTAATATGTTTTTTTCTGTTATATATGTATTATTTCTTCTGATAGGCTAAACACAAAAATATTAAACAAAATCTAATAATTGTTAATAGCTCAAGTCTAATCTTTCCCTTTCAGTCCCAGCAGTTACATGTTATAGGCCTTTGATTTAGCACTTCCTTATCTTCTTTTAGTTAATTGCTTGCATCTTCCTCAAATGGACCAATATTTGACCACTTTTCACTAGACCAAATATGTAGAAATACAGAGATGGAAGAATTTCAGAGGTGGAATCAAATTACCTCTAGGTAAACTATGTTACATTTAGGTGAACTGTGTTACATTCCATCCTCGTTTCCCCTTTGCATCAGTTCGCAGTATTTTCTTCAAAATTTATTCCAAAAATATGCATACTTTGGACATCATATTCACAGATTTCTCAATCTCTTCATCCTTTTACATCCACTAATCCCAAATTTGAGTTTGTTGACATTTTTGTTACCAGAATTAATATTTATTCTGCTGCACCTTTCATGTTTCTGTAGAGTTCTTGGAGTTTTCCTTTCAGTTCTAACATGACCATTTCAAGCACCGCTGTTTTCATTTTTGCATCTTACTTTTATATCTTTGAAGGTTTCATAATGAAAAGTGAGAGTATTAATTGACCTTATCACTCTCTACAGCTCCCTGCAAGGTGCCTGTGCTCAGGTGGGGTTGGTCTCTTTCTCCAGGCAGCACTGACAGAACCAGAGAGCACAGTCTCAAGCTGTGCTAAGGGAAATATAGCTTGGATATCAGGAAAAAGTTTTTTTTTTTTTTGCAGAAAGAGTAATAAAGATCTGGAATTGTCTTCCTGAGGGGGTGGTAGAGTCTCCATCCCTGGATGTGTTTAAAAAAGACTGGATGTGGCACTTGGTGCCAGGGTTTAATTGAGATGTTAGGACTGGGCTGGATTTGATGATCTTGAAGGTTTCTTGCAACGTTTTGTGATTCTATGTGATTCTGTGACTTTGGAGACTTGTTTAGATTATCCCTGCTGGTTCTGTATTTAGGAACCTCACTTCTTATCATCTATTTTTGTTTCTTTAAATGTTTCTTTTATTTCTTTGCAAAGTCTCAGCTCTCAGCTTGACTTCTGGCAATACTTGCTTCAGCCCTATATTACTTGATAGCTAAGATATAGCTTGCTAATTGTTGTTTTCCTGTTCATAAAGTTTATTCCTGGTATGTTTACTGGAGTGACTGGCAGAATGGTCTTTCCTCATCCCTTTTTTCTCCTTTCTTGACATAGAGATTCTTAATAGCCTTAAATGTTAGAGATTTCAAAATTCATGAAGATTTCGGTTTTCCTTCTTGTGTACGTTTGTCAGTTTGTCCTAATGCTCAGCAGCACACAAAAAAGCCTGGCTTTATCCTCTTAACACTCTCCCTCTAGGTACTTAAATACATTTCTTACTTAATAAAATTTAAGTCATTCAAAGTACCAAATGTATCTTCTTTTATATTTCACATTGAGCCAAGTCATAATGCATCTATCAAAACTTAAAACACCTTTTGTAAGTTTTTGAGTCTCTTCAGTATTTATGAATTCAAAGAAAAACTATCTTTTATTATTTTAATGGGAATTTTGGCCCAACCTGACAGTTTTTTACTTCAGACAAAACATGACTTTATAACCATTGGATAAAATTCTGTTTGTTGCAAGTTGTTCAAACTTCAACCTAGTTCAGGGCAGGACAGCAATGGCAAGGCATGACACAGCATTCCTGCTTTTAAGACAATCAGTGACCCACTAATACAGTTCTCCAGTTTCATTGCTATTATTGTCCAGTATAAAGGAAAGAGGAAAATAATCAAACGACAGCAACCAAATGTCTAATACATATTCAAACTCCTTTCCAGAAGGTGCACAGACTACATTTATAGATGATAGGGAATGAAGAAAGTAGCTTTATCCTCATTATCAATAATCAATTCTACTATTTAATCTTCCAAGTGTGCAACAATAATTTTGAACTTATACTTCCTTATACCTATTTATCTACCCTCCACTTTAAAAATTCTTTTGTTTATTATATGGCATTATTGACATTCCTGTTATCTGAAAAAGAAAAAAAAAAGCATGTCATCTTCTATCTTTTTCCCTATGTTCAGATGTCTTAAAAAGAACTGATTTTTAAAATAGTTACTTCCTCTTTTAATTAAAAGTCAACACCTATTGTAGTCAGCTTGTTCTGCAAAACGTCAATTCTTTTATATTTCAACAGTGCCAATTGCTTCCCTATTCTATTTTGTTTGTTTCAAATCCAGCTAAAAATTTAGTTATACTTCCCTGGCTGGCAGTCTTCCAGAATAATAGCAATGCTCTGAAATTGATTGAATAGCTCTGTCATTCCAGAGAGCAAATTAAATCAGAAATGCACCTTTCTAACTGTTGCACCCTTAATTTCCTTAATCTGCAACCAGTGCACAGGAAACAGTTCCCAGTCCAATTACCAAAACACTGAGATCTTTAAAAAATGCACAAGGAGCTCAGGGGACATTTAACTTGTGGCACTGCAGAGTGCTCAAGCCAAAACAAACATCCCTGCAAGATGTTTAATGCATGAAACTAACCAAGTAGAATTAAAGTTAAAAATTTGACAGTCTGTTTTCAATGTTTTGATTAAGAAATTAACAAGTTGACGACAAATGCTTCATGGGGCTCATTTGCATGAATATTAGAAGAGTAAGAGACATCACACAAACCTTATGACATTAATTACAGGGTGATAGCATCATTAACATTATTTAGCTATTGTAAGCTGTTAATCAGTGCTCAAAACTTAGGAGTTATCCTGTTTTGCCACACTTCGGGTGCTGAGCATGGGCCAAGGCCCACCATGTACTGATAAAACCTTTCTGCAGAGGAAAGTGTGGGCGACACATCCCCCGATGCTCAGACTGCTGCTCCTTGGGGTGACAGCACCAGAGATGACAGAGTGTCCTGGTGGGGACACCTGCCCTCATCACCACAGGGTCATCCATACACACCCAGCCAGCCCCAAATGTCAGCAAGAGGGGTGCACTTTGGATTCCTGCAAGGTTTTATGATTAAGACTCAAACAAAACAATTCTATTTTGTAAATCTCAGAAGTTCTTTCAGCTGAAATGCTCTTCTTAGCTGTGTCCAAGGAACATAAAAGGGAAAATCCCAAATGGTGAGAAGAGTATAAAAACCCAGTGTGGTAAGTCCTTAACATTCACATCATCATGCCAGTGTTTACAACTTCTCCCGCTTTCAAAATGTGGTGTTAGAATAAATGCACAGTATCTCTTTGGTTTAAAGGATGAATATACACCCATCAGCATGTATCAGAGGCTTTTTCTGTCTAAAGAATACTGTTCTTCTATTACAGTGCCTATTAAATCTTTTATTTTGCCTGTTTAAAGTCTGAGTCTGAGTTTGTAAAGGTTAGAACTTCTGGGTTGTTTCTTTTTCCCTTTCTTTTTCCTGCACTTCATATATAGATCTCAATGTCTTCTGATTGGAGAGACTAGTCCCATACTGCCTGATAAATTAGAGTAGGAGATTTATTTCTGTCACCTTCCAAGGAAAGTTCAATAGCCTTTTCCCCACAGCTCTTCTTTTGAATCATACCAACTTTGTGATATAAAAGATATATTGTATTTATAGCACTTTATTTCATGCCTCTAGCTTATTTTAAATTCAGTTTTGCTTTATTTTTTCCTCCTTTCATAGATGAGAAAATGCTGTAAGTGGATACATTTACAGCACTTCACAATACTGAGGTCAAAAGTCCTGAAACTCCATTCTGCCTTAGGAAGGGAATGTTTTTTCTGGAGCTATATTGAAAGCTTCAGTTTACCATGCATGTTTTCATGTTTTTGTTCAAAATTGGTAAATATACAGACTCCTCCAAGTAATGAAAGTAAGAAAATGGAATGCAAGCAACCATGAAGATCACAAGAAGTCTCATTGCCTCCCAGGAGACTTAACTTTCACCTGTTATGAAGAATCCTCTGCTTTTCAGCAGTTCAGCAAAATAACCTACATGGGGGTTGGAGGGGAAATGTCATTTTCTTGAATCAGTCTGTAAGGCAGTCCTTGGAATGGCTGTAGTTGAATACAGTGATATTGCTGCAATGCAGCATGCCTTTGTTTTATATGTTTGCCTAATTTTCAGTTCATGTCATAATTCAACCTTCTCCATGTACCCCTGTTCAGGAATAATCCATGCAGAAAAGGCTGAAATAAATAATTTAACCTACAATCTCAACAGTAGAACTGGCCTATTGGATGTTTTAGGTTGGGCATCAGGAAAAGGTTCTTCCCCAGAGGGTGGTTGGGCACTGGAACAGGCTGCCCAGGGCAGTGCTCACAGCATCAGCCTGACAGAGCTCATGAAGTATTTGAACAATGCTCTCAAGCTCATTGTGGGATTCTCAGGGTTGTTCTGTGTGAGCCCAGGAGCTGGACTTTGATGATCCTTGTGGGTCCCTTCCAATTCAAGACATTCTATGATTCTGTGGTAGAAAAGAGCATCAAAATGAGAATTTTCCTCCCCATTTAATCAGAAATTATCACCTGTCTGTCTTTTAATTTTTCTCCTTCTTTTGTAGGAATTAGGTAGCAGCACAGCCAGCTGAATTTTAAGCCTTTCATTCAGCGGCGTGCTCTTCCCCATGCAAGGTCTTGCACTGACATTTCTGGTGTTTTCTAAGGGAAAAAAAGAAATAGAATCATCTTGGACAGGGTTTTTTCTTTATTATTTTTGTGATGAAGAACTATACTTTAAAACAACGTTTTACAATTCTTTTGAGCGCAGGGTGTATTTGGGAACATCCATTGATGCTGATTTGTGTACCAGCCCCCAGTGGACTTGGTGTGAATTGTACGTGCTGATGAGTGACAGCACACCTTTCAGAATTGCCTTTTAGAATAAAAGGGGAACAAATTATAAGGAGGCAAAGTGTTTCACCTCAGGTACAGCCCTTCTGACTGCTTCAGAAAGTTCAAACAGTTCTGGCAATGTTGGAAACACAATCTCATTACTCTGAAACTCCTCACAGCTTAGGAAACTCCACGATTCTCCTGTCCTAAACCTGACATTTCATTAAATGAAGATAAACTACACACACATTAGCAGCTTGTATGAGCATTACTTTACCAGTCTGTTTCAATTAAAATAAAGATCAGACACAAGACATTTCAGAGAGTGTTTTTGGTGACACGCTAAAATTCTCAGAGACAAAAATACTGCACCCAATGTACTTCTACAGAAAAATAAATTATCATGTCTATGCATGAAAAACAAGGATAGTTTGGTAAAGGGGAGATATAGTCTACTCCAATGAATTATAATATAAAATTTGTTCTGTAGCCTTTCATCATGCATTTTTATCCATTTTCTTCATCAATACAGAACAGCGAGGTGATTTCACTGAGATACATTTCTTATTTGTCATATGCCATAACCACATACTGGTGGGTGCAATGTTTTCTAGTTTAAAAATAATTTATAATTACTCTTTTCTGGAATTTTATTTTATGTATTCCAAATCACAATTAAGATAAAATAAATAATTTTAATTTTGAAAATTACTAATTAGGAAAATATATTTCTGTGTAAATACACATTATTTCCTTCACACATATGCACAGGCTGTAGCATATTTTGAAAGAGAGTATTTATGTGTACATCCACAAGTGACAGCATATCCAAATGTACAAGATCTTTCTAGATTTTAACTTGTATACTTTGTCTTTCAATTTGCCTTTTGAAAGAACAACAAAAGATTTTAATGCCTCTCTTTGCTAAGTTCACACAACAGTAACTACATTTAGGTTTTGGATTTGAATCTGGAAAATGAAATAGAAATGAAATGCATTGTGGAGTATGTGTTTACAACCTGCATTTTATGTTGCATTAAAAGCTCTCTGTTTTAGTTTAATGACTATTTATGTAATGAAATTCTGACATTCCTTTCCCCAAATAGGGCATTTTCTATACTTGGATAGGTTTAAGATTGTGGCGTCTCTTTTCTTGATTAGAAGTTAATATCTTATTTGTGAAATGCATCTTTGAACACTGAATTCCTTTGCTCTGTAAAGTTTATTTTTACATCCAGAGTTCCTCAGCAGCACTGCAGTCTCAGCTGTACTCAGCATGTACCTAACCAAGGCTGCACATAGTTTACAGACAGCGCTCTGTCTTCAGAGCAAACTGCAGAATGTTTCTTATTCCTTATTTTCATGAAAAAACCTTCATTGTAAAATGCAATATATTATTTTCAGATGTGCTTGAAAAGCAGGAGTTGAGAGCTCAGTGGTCAAGCCCTGTCAGTGGCAGAGCTGTACCCTGGTCCCAAATCAAGAGGTTCAAGACTGGGGAGACAATGATTACAGCACCCACATGGGGCTGGCTGCTCTTCCAGCCACTGTCCATTGTCCTCGCACTGGGAATTGTCATTTGGGGCTGTGGTCATTTGGGAACCTCTTGAAAGGGTTTGAAAGAAAGGTGTCCTGGTTTAGGGCAAATTTGGAAGAAAACCTCCCAAAGGGGGCCCTCCAGAAAGCAAACCCACAGGGCCCCTCCCCCCAAACCAGTTCAGGAAAGATTCCTCAGAGAGAAGTGGAAAGAACTTGTTTATTTAACAGGCACAGCATCCCCAGCACACAAAATTAACAGTACAGGATGACACCACTCTTTCACTATTCTGACAAAGACGACAAATTCAGAAAGTCTCTGTTGGTGGTGGTCGCTCTGTTCTCAGTCCCTCCAGTGCTGGGGCAGCTGCTGCCCAGAGTAGGCCCCGCTGGGCCACAGGGTGCAAACTCTCGGTGTTCCCAGGCCCCAGTCCAGAGCAGGCTTGAGTAGTTCCAAAAAGGGCAAAGGAAAAACAGTCCAGGGAAAAATTTGGACTGCTTAGCTAAACTAACTAATGAGCAGAAGCAAAACGCAAGAGCAAAGTAGGAGCAAAGCAGAAGCAAGAGCAAAGCAAAAAGCAAAAAGCAAAAGCAGCACCATGTACTGCCCCTTCTGTGTCCTGCCAGCCATGGGGGAGCAGCTGAGAGCAAAACCAAACAAAACTTTCACTCTTCAGAGCCAGTCTTAAAGGCACAGAACATGATATCCAGCATAAGCCGAACACACCAATGGGCATACAAGCATCACAACATCTCCCTGGGACAAAAAGTAAGGACAAAAAAATTTTAGAGGGAAATCTATGACCTCAGTCTTCAGTATTGGAACTGAGAACCAAGAGATCCTCAGGACAAAAGTCATCACACCCTGTATGGGTGGGAGAGTATTCAAAACCTGTACATACTGGATTTAAGGTAAAATCCAGTGTAGACACAACTAAAGCAATAGTTACAGAAAATTTGTTTTCATATGTGAAGAAAAAGTATTATTACATCATTGTGTAGCAGGTAGAGAATACATATTATACAATTTAATAGTGAATTATTTTATATTTGCTACATATGATAACAATATAATAACATATTTTTATAATATAAAGCAAAGATTATTTTTCTTATTATATAATATAATCATGCATTATTATACATGCCTGAAGGGGAAAAAAAGCCATAGCAAAAATAGTCAGTTTTTGTATATTTGGATTACCACAAAACCAGCTGGAAAAGAGTTCAGCTTTTAGAAATCCCTTCAGGCAAAGGAGTATTGGAAGAGGTAACGGTGCTGAATCAGTTCTATTTCTGATTTCTGAAAGTTTTATCCCAGTCAATCTCCACACTTAGACATGTTTTTTTAAATCTTGAAACATGTTGGGAGAAGTAGAGTTTTTGTCAGCTTTCCTTAGTCTTGAGAGTGAAGATTTTTCCTTTTGTGGGACACCAAGGCTTGTTAAAATCCTAAAAATTAGGGGGCAAAAAACTCTCCTACCAAGAGTCTATGGCAAAAAAAAACCCCAAACAAACAAACAAACAAACAAACAGGGACCAACTCCCTATGGACTCTGTGAGGAGAAAAGGTGTCCTCCAAACCTTCCTCATTATTTTCACCTACTGTTGCCCATTTTTACCTCCCTGCTTCTCTCAAAGAGCCTCTGGGAATGAATGTATTGTACAAAATGTTTCAAACACCATTGATCAGGTTATATAATTTTAAAATGATGCACTGAAAGTACAGCTTTCAAAAATAAGAGCAGTGTCATGGACTTTTGAAATAGTGACTCTTTTACCAGTGCTACTTGACCCTGATCATTTTATTCAAGACTCACAGCAGCTTGAACAGCTCACTGCTAATTTCCTACATGGGAAACATCCACAAGTTGAGCAAGACTTAATAGATCACAGAATCATAAAATCATAAATGTTGAAAAAGACCTTCAAGATCATCAAGTCCAAACTTGAACCAAATACAATTGCAGGGATCACAGCAGAAAGGAGCTGAACTTTTCCCTGCAGGCAGGAAAACAAAGGGGACCACTGAGGACCTGCCTTCCAGGGAATCAGGGCATTTCCTCCCTCTCTTCGTGCCTCTCAGGAGGGTGACTCCCCCAGTGAGGGGCTCTGATGTGGTGTGCAGGCTGCAGGTCCCCAGGGGTTACCAGTCCTTCCCACATCAATAGAGCTTCTCCACTTTCTCTCCCTAACCTGCAGCTCCCTGTCAATCCCTTCTCTCTTCAGTAAGATGACCCCACCAGCATGTAGCATCTTATTCTGGAGATGCACAGAAACACAGCAGCCAAGTAAATTCTGTTTCAAGAGATATTTGAGAGGGATGAGAGGAGTTCTGTTTCTCTGCACACCACAGAAAGCATTTACTGCTCACTTTATTTAGGTTTCTCTCTCCCTGCTTACAAGAATTGGAAGTGAGATAAATTAAGACAGCTCATAATCTCATTCTGGCCTGAAGTCAACAGGAAAGGATTGGCCTTTGAATGCCCAGTCTAAAATTCAGGGGTTTTTTTTCAGGTGAATGTAATCTGGTTTCAACGTGCCCTTCTTCGTTACACTGACAGATGGTGCTTCGGTGCAGCAGATGAAGTCAGATTACCTGTGTCACCCTTCCTATTTAGCCTGGCATGAATATATTAAACACCAGCTCCTGAAAAAGCTCAGCTCCTGGGTTAAAAGTTCCTTTGACATTTACTTTCTCTCAGGAGCTTGGAGAGCCAGCATAATAGGGCCAGACAAATAACCAACAGTTATTCACCACATCATCAGCTGAGTCATTCTGTGCTGTGATTCCCTTTGACCTCATAAGGTGAGTGAGACTGATATTTGTATTTCTTGAAGAGAAGCATCTAGCAAACACCTTGAACATTCCCAGAGTGGCACAATTTAGTACATTCCTGTTGTTACCAGACCACTCTATAACTGTGCTTTGAACATCAGTGTTCCTGAGCTACCCAGGAGGTATAAAATAACGTTTATATGGAGTTTGTCTGCAGACAGACACAGGTAAGAAATAATATTTTTAGTTGTAGGTCAAGTCTTTTAGAGGCTGTAGAGATTAAACACAGGATCCCAAGGGAATGTAAGGATCTGGTATTTTATAGGTCTTTGAAAGGTCTCATCTACTGCCATTTGCAGTAAAATAAAACACATATTGTGTTTCACAGAATCATAGAATAGCTTGGGTTGAAAGGGACCTTAAAGCTTAGGTAGTCCAAGCCTCCTGCCATGGACAGGGATGGCACTCACTAGATTAGGTTGCACAGGACTCCACCAAGCCTAGCCAAGGAGTAGATCACTTCCTGTTCTGTTTGTGTTTTGGTTTTTGGGGGGTCTTTTTTGTTTGTTTTGTTTTGTTTGTTTGTTTTGTTTGGGTTTGTTTGTATTTGTATTTGTATTTGTATTTGTATTTGTATTTGTATTTGTATTTGTATTTGTATTTGTTTGTTGAAAAACCCCACAAAACCCAAACACAAATTGCCAATCCCTTCTTGGGAGACCAGGGTCCATCTTGCCATGGTATTTTCACATTTCTTTTGCTGTGTCTCCAAACTGTGCAACCCACTAAGACTGGATTTATCAAGCCAAACAGCGCTAAGGCTGTTGTGGGTTTACCCCCAAAGGGAAAGGTTTACTTCAGAGTCACTTTGGTGTCCTCCCATGGACTGAAACCCTGTAATCAGTTGGACCAGATTAGGAAAACTTTCAGGACACAGTTTCTGGTTTAGGCTCATTCAAAAGGAGCAGATGCCCCTTCCCACTGATAACCCTTCTGCAGCACGTGGGGATAAAGCACTTTAACAATCCTCTCCTGATCCAAAAGAGGCCCTGCAGATGCCAGCAGTGAGCAGGACCACAGCAAAGCTGCCTTTTTATGTGGTGCAAAGGCTGGGTTATGCACAGTGGGTGCTGGTTACTCCTTGCTGCCCCTGAGGAGCCCAGGACAGTGATGCACAGGAACACAGTGAAACACAAACACTTGCTGTTTTTCTTTTAGTGTGTGCAGAATAAATTTTACTAATACCATTTTAAAATGAGTAATTTTGGGGCTTTCAGGCAAAAAGCAGTTGGGCCAAGTTATGATGTCTTTGCTGAGTGAGCATAGCATGACTGCATCAATGAATCCAGATCTCATGTTTTCTGTGGAGATTCTCTTTTGCTGCACATATGTTCCATGCCATGCTGTTGCATTCTGAAATAATTATTTAACAGAAAGTATAAAATAGACCTGCAGAGTATAATGATATTAATAGGATTAATATCACTGTCAATCTTCCTGCAGGACTTTTTGGGGAAACCCAAAGATTACCTCTGAGGCCATATTTCTTTCCAGATTTAAAGTCTATCGTAGATCTGCTTAGAGGGGAACACTAAAAGCTGCTTCTTCTCCCTATCTCCAGATGAATCTGAAGCCAGAGAGTAAAGTAAGAGCAATTAAAGGAAATGTTTTCTTTCAAAACCAGATTTCTCAGGAAATTAGAAGATCTTGGCAGAGGGTCTTTATATAATATAGCTGTAGGCTGAGGAGTATGAGATGCCTGAGGCTGAGAAAAACTTGAAGAAAACTGGTGGTTGGCCCTGAAATAAGTCTAAAGGAGAGTCTCTGAGCACATAGTACAGACTGGGGGAAAGAGCTGGGGAAAATCACCTAAACTGTCCCAAGGTGCTTATTTGAAGGGACCAATCTACTTAGTTTGAAAAGACCAATCTGCCATCACTATAATGACAGGCCATAATCTGAGTCAATATTATCAGTTAGCTGTCAGAATTACAAAATTCCCCTAACTCGTCAAAGTCATAGTGCTTTAAACTAGGCATGATACTTCTCTTATTAAAAATTGTCTTCATTCCTACTGCAGATAAAACATCATTTTGTTGAACAGCAGTTAGTGGAAAAAAAATCTTTCCAATTTGCATGCCCAGAATCTTGTGGATAAAACTGTAACCCATACCATTTGATGTAAAATGCCTACAATATACACTAGAATCATATGTTATTTTGCCTAAGAAGAAGCTGTCTTGAAATTTTCATTTAGAATTTCAATCAGACTTCATTTTAAAATGTTTTTAAAGGTACCACACTAAAGAATTTATTATCAAATACACCTGCATTTATATCTGCATAGATATCAGAAATCAATCTGTGTAATTTCAAATTTATTGGGGAATTTGATGTTATCAATATATGTGTGTGTATATATGTGCGTGTGTGTCTAATTACTAAAAAAATTATATCTATATAAGCTGATTAGATATTGCAATGGGCTTCCCAGGGAGGTGGTAGAATCACCATCCCTAGAAGTGTTTCAGGAAAGGCTGGACGTGGCACTCCGTGGTCTGGTTGACACCATGGTGCTCAGTCAGAGGTTGGACTCTGATCTCAGAGGTCTTTTCTGACCTGACTGATGCTGTGATTTTGTGATTCTATTAGCAATAACCTTGCATGACAATCCTGGCTATATTAGCAACAAATCTTGTTGCTAATAAAATACAATATTAGCAACAAATTTGTATTAAGCCAAAAACTTTTTACTTTCCTGCTATAAATACTTGCCTAAATTCTTATTCTGCTCATAGACACCATGGTCTCTCTTACAGTGTGCTTGCCAGTGGTGCATTAAGTAATGTGTTTACAGGTTTCCCACACGCTGCTTGTATTTTCATCATTCTATTTCTCCTGTCCCCTCAGAGTATGCAAAGAATGTGCTGTTTTCATTCTACTAGATGCTCTCACTATATGTGTTGAGCAATATCACAAATATTTACTCACTACTTTTATTTTAAAGCTCCTGCAGGAATTGATTGGCAGTCTCAGACTCCACTACCTTAAGATAAACTCTGGCATATTATTTAGTAATAAAAAGTTCAGCTGTGCCAGTATAAGGTTATTAAAGACATTCTTCAACTTGGACCTTCAGGTTATGTGCTAGACTCCTTTATATTTAAAGGCTGGCAAATGTTAGTTAATGAGAAGATAATTAGGTCAGGTTTGTATATTCCTGTTAATGCAATTTCCTAATGAACTCATAGGCAAGTTTATCATTGAAAAATGACACTGAAATGATGAATAAAGCCAGATATGCTTGTTAGGATAGCATGGTGCTTTGTAACCCTACCAGCATTTGGTATTAGTGTGACCCTTACAGAGATTTTAGAACAGCAAAAACCCTTGATTACAAGTGACATGTATTTTCAAACAAGAAAGACTATGGCTTCTTTAAAGTTTCCCTTGAGCTATAGCCTTTCTCCTTGTGTCCAACCTCAGCAACCTGGATTTCATTTATGAACTCATCATATAAAGAAACGGGTCCCGGTAACAGTGGGATGATTTTACACAGAGGGGCATTGGCAGGGCTGTGTAATACCCAGCAGATGTTTAATTTAATGCTTTTTATCTGACTAGGCTCACACAATGTCACCAGTTCTTCCCCTCTCCACAGGATCTGGTTTTATACCCCATGCAGTAAGGCTATAGCACTGGAGGTACAGCTGGCTGTCACTGCTTCTTTTGTACGTTCCTGAAAAAACATTCTGATACATTATGCATGGATTTTTTTCTCTGTGTCAGATAACACTAGGTCATCCTGAAATAGTGTTTCTAAATGCTGCAGAAATGTCCAACAGGATAAAAATATCCACTGTCCTTAATGAATAGGAAGAAATTATCTACATCATTATTTTTACTTTCCAAAGCTAAGACTGAATGCAAATTGTTCTCAACCTAGAAGAATAAGATGAGCTTTAATTGCTTTATGAATATGTTCATTGGTGCTATTTTACCTAAAAATTGTAGCTGGATGAAGTTGTTGGCTAGAACTGGCAGAACTCGGGTAAGTAGAATGAGTATTGCTCCGCAGCTGAGGAACTGTGGGTACAACTTTCTCTCTGTGAATTTGCAGGGCTCATGGGTCTCTTTGCCAATCCAGAAGAGAAGGATTTGTGATTTAATCTCTTCCTTTTGTCATGGACGGAAGGTTTTGGTACCTGAGCTCCAGGAGGGTGAATGAGCAATTTATGAGTGGCTCTGCATTAGGCACGTGCCTGCTGTTCAGTACAGACCATGCCATGGGTGTGTAGAGGTGTATTTCAACCTTATTCTAGCTCATTTTACTCTCTTCCATGTTGTTTTCTCTGTATTTTTTCCATATGATATTGAAAGCCAAGAAGAATCGTGTGGGTAATAAGGAGAAGCTGTTGGTAGGATTGTTGGTTGGGCTGTTCAAAGGTGAACATCCATCTAATGGCTCATTTTAGAAATGCTGAAATGCTTTATTCCAGCCTTTTGTAAAAGCAGTTTTTAGCATATTCTGTTTACCTTTTAACAGTTAACTAAAATGTTATAAAATGCCCCAAAAATATTTCCTTTAGTTTATAGATCACTGAACTGCTTCAATGAGCAGATATTTTTCAAAGATTTTCAACATTCTTCTTAATTTGAAAAAAAATATAAAAGTGTGAATTGTCTTTAAATAATAGTGTTGAATTATCTTTTAAGCTGTTTACAAGGTATTTTCACTTCCTTATTTGCTTATCTTTTTTTTTAACAACTCAAGTTAGATGGCTGATTTCTAACATGTTTTACTTAAAACTAAAGTTACTCACTTGACCTTCTAGGTAGGAATTACAATTTAATTTTTCTTTAATTTGTTTTAATTTATTGTCTGTGGTTACACTGCAGATTTTTGCAGATGTTATAGCCTTGGATTAGAATAACTAAAGCTGCTTCCTTTGATCTGCCAGTCCAGGGTGAGAATAAGAATGCACTGGTTTTCTGAATGCATTTTCATCTCACTCATTCATGTGCAGTTTAGAATCCATCATAAAGTTATGCTCATTTAAATTCTTTACAATCCAAAAAATGTATTTCCTCCTCTATCAGGGTTATGAAGAGAGGTATAATCTATAAATCAACTTTGAGGTTTTTTATTTGAGGATTTTCTGGTCTCTCCCTCTGAGGATTAAAAATCATGTCTCAAGGCAGGCCATTAAGTATCATCTATCTATCTGAGAGACTTGTAGGTGCAAGAAAAATGTGGTTAGACCTGATCAAGGAAAGAACTACAGAAAAAAGAAATTCAAATTCTCTCTTATTTCTGCTGGTAGCTATTCACTGCTGCAGTTTTCATTTAAACTTAAATACATTGCATTTCACCATATGAATCATAACATTTAGTGTATCTTTATGATAAATTGGGAAGCAGAGAAGAGCATGGCAATGTGCTTTCACAACTTGAAAATAGCTTCTTTTTTGACTGGCTTAAAGTAGAAGATGGGAAGTAAATATTCTCTAGGTTAGCAGTGTTTTGCTGGCAAGGCAGACCTAATAACAAAATTGAGGTTGTCAAAACAAGAAGTTTTAGATGTTAAGTGCTTGATATGGACACTACTAGGACCTAAGCAAATGCTTCCTGATGTTCCTAGGGGTTAACAGGAAATAATAAATACCTATGAAGAAAAATGCATAGAAAGAAAAAAAGTAAGATTCAGAGTTTTTTATAAAGTCTCAGTGATCTATAAGAATTATTAAATATTTATGTCCACTCTTCTTTATACAAGTGAGAATAAAAGAAAAGAATAGGACTTCTATCTTCTACTGCACAAGCTTTGGATTGGCAATGATGCAAAACGTGTGTCCAGAATCTGTGCAAAGTGACAACTCAGAGCCAAAGTTGGGTCAGAAATGAAAAAAATGTTAAAATAAGTTTTATTAAACTTTCTAAAGGCAGACACAGTGTATGGACCAAGTAATATACATAGTGAATTGTTATTTTACAAATGTCTGTAAGATGAATCTTCAGTTACTAAATCTCCATATTCAAATGAATTCTCACAGCATTGCTAAATAGCAGCAGTATCATCAAGCATTGTATTTGTGTATCAAAAATTATTTTGAGCTCAATATTCAGCCCCTTCCTCCTACCTAGTATTAGCTGATGGGTTCTGACATTGTAGTCTCTGAAGAAAAACGAATACAGGAGTTTCCATGTACAACATTCTCAGTCGTGCCCTAATTGTGTTTTAGTCGTATCAATATAAAAGATATTATTTCATTGTGAGTTCACTGTGCAGCTTTTTTAGAGTCTTGGGGAATGAATTGAAAAATGAGCCTCTGGGTGTGAAGTGAGGCTTAGAGGTCGGTTTGACTTGAGAAGTGGAGAAGCTGTCAGAGGGAGAGCTGTGCTGAGTTATTGGTACCACTGAGCAGCTCTGTGCTCCTTCCCAAGGATGGCAGAGTGCAGGTTCAGCAGTACCTGGTGAAAGCACAGGAGATGTGATGCAGTCTCGGGGGCTGAGATGACCCCAACTTGTTGGAAAGTCTCCTTTTCCCAGCCCGAGACCAAAGAAGAAGACAGAATTCCTTGTCTCTGGTTCTCAAGGTTGTTTATTTTCTCTTATCTAATACATTCTTTCTCTGACCTGCTGAGATCTGTCCAGCAGGTTGGGTTGAGGCACACTGACTGTCCTCAGGGTGGTGTTATCTTTTTATACTAAAAACTACGTATACTTTATTTACAATAATTTTCCAATACCTATTATCTATATTAGACAGTTTGTCTCTACTCTAAACCAATCCAAAAGTGCCACCATCACAGCAGAAGATGGAGGCTAAGAAGAAACAGGAGGAAGGACAGGACATGCCCTCCTCCATCTTGGCCTCTTGAACTCCCATTCTAAATCCCCAAAATTCTACTTTTTCACCCTGTGACAAATTCACTATCATTCTATTCAAACTCTTGTGGCTTGTAACTCCTCACACAAAGTAGGTAATTGTTTCCATGGGTTAAAATCAAAGGCACAGGTGTCTTTGACTCCGTGCCAAGGTCTCTGAGCCCCCTGCCAGGGTCTCAAGTCCTCCAGGGCAGCCAAAGGAATGTCCTAGGTTCCAACAGGGAGGCTCTGACACTCTGCTTTCTGCTGGAGCAGCAGGAGCTTTGGGTCCCAGCTTTCTTCCAGAAGCAGCACAGACTGAGCTGTCTGCAGTGACCATGCGAGGCTCAGCTGTCGGATTCTAGGCTGTTTGGATGGCCTGGAAAGGCCCGGGGTGGCCTTGGGGCAGCCCGCGCTTCAAGGACGAGAAGAGGCTTCAAATCTTTTCTCGGTCTCTGTGTTTATTAATTGCTTATCTAAAAGATTTTCTCTCAGCCCGACAGAGGTCTGCTCAGCAGCCAGCCATGAGCACACTCCTTGCCCTCCAGGGCGGTCACCTATCTTTATACTCAAAGTTACGTATACAATATTTATCATTTTTCCCCAATACCTTTTACCCTTATTAACCAGTGCACCTTTAGTAATAACCAATCCTAAAGTGCCACCATCACCACAGAAGATGGAGGAGAAGAAGAAGAAGAAGAAGAAGAAGAAGAAGAAGAAGAAGAAGAAGAAGAAGAAGAAGGACAGGACACGCCCCAATTCCTCCATCTTACTTTAAACCCCCCTGTACAGAAATCCTAAAGCCTGTGTCTCACTCTCTAATTAACTTATCCCTTCACCATTCACCCCGGTGAAATCCTCCTATCCTCATACAGGTGTCGTCTCCTGTGTAGGATCAAAGTCCAGCCACCAGACACTTCTGGCAACATTCCAGGACTCCCGAGCCCCCCCAGGGGTGATCTCGGTGACTCGGCACCTCAGTCCTGAGGTGCTGAGATCCCACACTCAGCAGGTCCCAGAGGCTGAGCCAGTCTGACCTTTGCTGTCACCTGTGCTCTCTCCTGACAGCCCTGTTTTATAGAGGGCACCACGCAGTGCAGGCTCAGCTCTGACACCTGCAGCACCTCCCAGGCTTCACTGTTTGGGCATTCTCACAATGTTCAAGGAAGAGAGAAGCTGTCAAGGGGACAAATGGATGTGGGGGCCACATATGCTTAGGCATAGGCCATGTGACTCTTTCCAGACTTGTGATGGCTTTCAGAAGCTCTAAACTTGAGCTGGCTGGCTCATCAAGCAGCTCCCAATGACATTCAAGTGATGAGCTGTCAGCCGGGCACCATTGCTGCGAAAGAGGAAAAATTAAAAGTGCGCTTTCTTGCTTCATATTAATTGAAAAATTGACATTTAATTTACTTTCAAGGAGACTGTTTTCTTAGCAAATGAAATGTGGATTTCCCTTTAGCAGGGAGAGAGAAAAAGAATTTGCATATTGGATACTTACCTCTCAGTCTAGTGCTGGGTTATCCCTCCTGGCTTCTTTCAGAAACACAATCAGCAAGATCAGGCTTTGGGTGGAAAGGAAGTACAGGTCTGCCTGGTGGGTGTAATAAAAAGTGCTTAAGAAGCGATGTGGTATATAGAATTGAATTTTTTTCTATCTTATTTTTTTCTTTCACAAATGTACAAAAGCAGGGCATGGAAAACAAACAACAAAATTCAGTTGCATTGCTTCTGTGAACAGCTGCCTGTTAGTGTGCTTGTTTGTTGGCTCAGTTCATTAAAATGCAAGATTAATATAATCTAGATTAGAATCAGAAATAGGCATGACATCTCTTAAAGTTAAAAAGTTTCATTTCCGTTCTTGTTATATGATTCACAATCAGCAGTAGTTATCTACTAATACATACTTTGTCCTGACATATGTCAGCTTGGGTGGTTTTAATTATGCTTATTTTGGTATGATTATATTTGGAATAGATTAGGTCGTAAACTCATAACAGTGATTAATAAATTGTATGAATATATTCATTCAATACTGGTCCAATTTTTCTCAGATGATCTTTTCTAATAATAGAGGAAAATTGTTATAGTGAAGGAAGGTAATGTTGGCATCAGTCCTTGATGATCACTAGTGCATTCAACCAGTGATAGGCCAGCTTGGATGTTGGTAGTTACAAAGTGGAGGGAGAAGGGATTTCCAGTCCAGGGTCTTCAGAACTCTGTGATATTTCTAAGACCACAGTTTCTTATTTTAACTAATATTACCCAACTAGTTTTGAAAGTGGGACTTGTAGAATCCCTCTGCCTTATCTATCTATCTATCTATCTATCTATCTATCTATCTATCTATCTTCTGCAATCTCTTGGGGAAGGAGATTATCTCTCTGTTCTATGACTGTGCAATGATTTAAAAACACAGATGAGTAAAACCACTGTTAGCACTTGCTCACCCCTGAATGCAGAGAATAGATTTGTGCATCTAGCTGATTTCTTTTGTCTTCTTGGGCAGTAAAAAGGATCTGAGTGTTCACATGGTACCTGCTGTGGATGGCCTCTCATTCTGCACAAAGCCTTCAGTTCCCCTCTTGCCCTCACACAGAGCAGCACCACCAAACAGAGTAGGGTTTTCAGCTTATAAATGATGTATTATGGACAGGAAGAGGTTGCATAAGGGTTGCATGAGAAGCACTTTATCCTATGAGTCTCCAGGAGTATCTAATCAATCCTTTCTGCTTCCTCCTGGCATGACAATCTACCTTTCCTCCCTGTTTTGGAACAGAAGCTTCCAGCCTCACTTTGAGTCTTGCACTTGCTTAGCTTTGGATGTCCCTCCAAAGGAGCATTTTGCTCTTGCAGACAGGCCCAGAAGCAGTGCTTCCTGTCAGTCACATTTACCAATCTGTCAGAGTTTTGCTGTAAGAGAGAAATCCTTTCCTCAGCTTGGCATCCATTTTACATGAATTTAAGTGAAGGCAGAGAAGTTGCTAGGATGCTAACTCTTCTCTTTCCCTTACTCAAGGAGTATCATGTAATGAAAGATAATAATCAGCTTTTCCTTTATTAGATGTCTGATCAGACCCATTAATACTTGATGGAAATAGGATTGTTATATAGTTTATCCAGATGTGCAATGGTTCTCCAGAGGTTTATAAGTTGCTTTGAATCCTGGATTTTTCCAATTTCAGTGGTATTTCTGCAGTTCACCATAATGATTGAAATTGACAGAGGCACTCATCCTAATTGCTACCTAATCAAATCTGAAAATACTTTTTCAAGGATGTAAGATCATCTCTGAAACTTGCTTCCTTCCCTTTGGGATATCACTGCCAAAAATCGCTGGCCTCTGGTTGCTCAGCAAATTTCATTTGTTGTCCCAAGCTGTGCTATTGGCAACTGAAGTGATGAATTGATTGGTGTGAAAGTCTTATGATTAGTGTACTAAGAAGAATTTACATCTCAGATATGTATATCCTTATTTATCAATCTGTGTAATGCATGTGTGTGTGTATTTTTCTTCTGGTCTGTAGATTTTATAAAAATATATCCCTTGATTTTATGTCTTCTTTATATTAGAAGTATCTTTAACTCAATTTGAATGAAAAAAATTAATCTCTAGATAAACTGTACTTCTGAAGCTGAAATCATATGGCTACTTGAAAAATATTCTTTTTCATAGAAGAAAAGCTGAAGAGGTTTATTAGACCTTGAAGCTAGTTATGAAAAGACAGAAAATATCAGACTTGCATTCCTCTTCTGATTGCTTCCTCTCTCCAGCAGGTCTGGTCTTCCTTGGCACTGCAGTAATGACTTGCAGCTAATTCCATCACAGTCATCACAAAGTTCCTTGGCTGTTCTGTGCTTCAGTCTCTATCTTCAACATCTGGGTTGGACTCCATGATCTGGGTTGGACTCCATGATCTTGAAGGTCTCTTCCAACCTAGTCCTTCTGTGTTAAGGGGCTGAAAGACTAACAGGATGGAGGGCAAGATACACAGCACTACTGGCAGTCCAGGGCAGTCTGGACATTCTTCCTAAGCCATTGATGCTCTACAAGAAAGTAGGAGCAAAGTGACAATGTCCAGCCAGTGCAGCCAACGCAGCTGAGCAGTTACATTTGATACAACCCTGTGTCCCTAACAGGACTGTGATGCCTGATCAAATAATCAACTCTGAGGGAGCTGAACCTGGTGGACTGTGGGACCCAGGAGATCTCCCCTCCCTGCAGCAAGGCTCAGCTGTCTCATTTCATCCCAGATCCCAGCTCCAGCCACTCCTGAACCTGATCCCCATCCTCAGGGAAGGTCAAACCCCTTTCACAGCTCTTCAGTTTACCACTTGCCTGCTGCTCTGGCCTGAAGGTCTCCAGCTGCTCACACACACCCATGCACACCCTGTGGGTGGTTGCAGCAGCCCTCACCTGTGCCCCCACCCCAAGGTGCTCATGTCCTGCCCCATGTCAGGGTCTCTGGCAGCCTGCACCTGCCCCCCTGCCCTGAATGGGGGCATGCTCATCCAATACTGAGTTAGAAATAGGATTTAATAAGAAAATAGAACAGGCTATAGCCATCAAATGTAATGTTCTGCCAAATAAACTGCTCAGCTAGCTGCTTACGTAGGAGTGCACCGTTTGATCTTCATTCCTCATACTTTTCCTATACTTGTTCCTTCCTGATCTGATCTCTCCCTTTATCACCCTATCTTCTCTCCCCTAAGCATCCCATAGATATTGCATGATCCCAAATGGCTCATCTGCTCCAGCCCACAATTTTCTTTGCCCTGCATCTCACCAATGAACAGACGCTGTTTTAAAAGGAACTGGCTTAGTGTGTCAGGCAGAGAGCTTCTTTTATGGGTTTCACACTAGGGACAATGGTATCATTTCTTGCTGTGCAAATATTTGGTATTTTCTGTTCTTCACTGGTGTGATCACTTGGGTTCCCCTACCTGGCAAAGTAGGACTGCAACCTGTTGATGTTTGGCAGGAAAAGTATGTAGGTTCCCAAACTATAACCATTTACAAGGTGATGTATTTTCATAAAGCATTATTTGTATTTCCATTTTCAAATATGATTTTGGATAGCATGAAGAGGAAAGACAGATCTGAAGCTAGGAAGGCAGTGCTAGGCAAAAGTGCTGTGCATATGCAATAGCCTGGGAACTACACATGTTTTCTTGGCTGTCTGGTTTTGAACAGATTGGTGGTATGCTGTTGACTTTTATTTTTTTACTGCACTGTAAATCTGCTAAACTCCTATGTTTTGCTGAAGTTTAAGCACCTCTGAATTTGAACAATTTGAAATGGAATTTGCAATGCAATGGAGGGGGAGATGTTGCATACATAAAATACAGAATTTTATTTATGGAGACCCATAATAATGCACTGTAGGTTACTGAAGTATGCAGGATGAACAACCATTATAATAATAACATCATAAATTTCTAAATTGCTGTTAGGGAGTAAGGCCTGGGAAGGCTGGTAGCTAAAGTACAAGCATTTTCCTGTAATTGCTCTATAGGCATGTAAGTCAGAGTCTTTTCTTCCTTCTTTCTCTTATTTTTTTTCTCAGCAAGCAATGCCAGTTCCTTCAAGCCAGCTTTTCTTGCCTGTAATATTCCTGTTGCATGTGTGGAAAACTTTGAAAAATACTTTCTGTCTATGTGTGCAGGTACACATACATGCAATTTTATCTGTTATTATGGGGAAAAACAAAAGAAACCATTTTTGTTTTGAGAAAATTGAACATGAGCTTTGAAATACATGCAGCTTGTACTATCACAGCACAAGGCTTCCCTGTTTATAAAATGGGATTGTCAGAACTCATGAAAAATTTGTGTTTCTCCCTTGTTACTGTGAATCAAGAAAATTGAAACAAAGAAATAATGGATTTTTTCAACTATTGGCAATAACATTCTCAGTTTTTAAGCCTCTCACTCATGTACCTCCCCTCCACTCACACCTTGAACATACACCTCATGGCTCCTTCCTTTCTCCTTTTCCTCCTCTTTCCCTAGATCACTTTCTTTAGTCCCTTTTGTGTACAGTGGGAGCTATTTTCTCTTCCAGGCTGTCTTTCCAGAAGGAGAAGCCTCAGAGGGTGACAGGTTCTGCTCCTGATGGTGTTTGTTGAGCTGGATGGTGACGTGGGTGAGCTGATAGTTCTGCAACTGGAAAATATATGCAAGGCCATGATCAGTCTACATTCCCCTCCACGAGCAGCACCAGAAATGATTTATGAATCACATATTAGTCAATAGCCTCTTCAGCACTAAAGAAGGCACAATCTCCTAGCAGTTTTCAGGGACTGTACTGAAGGGCATTTTCTTGCATACTGAAGGGTCAACAGAGAAACAGTTTTCTAAGTTATGTGGTGTCCCAGCCCTTAAAACTTCATGCTGCTGACCTATATGTCCACACATTGGTATCGAGAGTATCCTTGTCAATTGTTTGATACTGAGAGTATTTTTCTAGATCATCATTTCTTCAAATTTAAAAACTTTTTTTTAATAGCTCAATGCTGACTTGTTCCTTTCCATGCTCAGTACATCTTAAAACAGTATTTGACTTCTGAGATATCCAAAACTGACAGAGAGTTTAAATGCAAGAAAAATGCAGTAAAAGCTACTGCAAATGGTTTTTATGGGCACACATAATT
The DNA here is from genome assembly GCF_047830755.1 of Zonotrichia albicollis. Classification (NCBI taxonomy): domain Eukaryota; kingdom Metazoa; phylum Chordata; class Aves; order Passeriformes; family Passerellidae; genus Zonotrichia; species Zonotrichia albicollis. Next base: position 21,490,001 of record NC_133820.1, read on the forward strand.
CAAGGGGCTTCTGGCTGCTATAATAGCTTTTTTCAATCAAACCTACAGCTTTTCTATATGTGGTAAACCACTGTGTAATGAAGATAACCTTGACAAAGCATTGGAATAATAAGGCAAGTTCTATCAACTTTGCATTCTTAAATTATTCAGAGACTGTAAAAATATACATTGAAATATTTTGTGCTTCAGTAAAAGTGCCCCAGTGCTATTCTTTTTTTTAAGGGATGCAATGGTTTCAAAACCACATTCTCAGGCTATTCTCTAATTTATACAGGACAAAGGCTTTTTCTCATTGTTTGTCACTGCAGAGTCTCCTGGTGACACTTTGGAGGTCAGACTTGGCCGCTGTCCCTGGCACACGAGTGCAGGTGAGCCTGCAGATCACAGCTGGGGTGCCAGGCTGTGTGTGTCTGTGCTTGGAGCGCCGTGCTTGGCACAGGGACACCTCCTCCAGCACTGGGCTCTGCCCCCAGGGCTTTCTGCCTGTTGTGGTGTGATGTAATGGCCTGTTTTAGTCATCCTGGTTCCTTCCCCAAGTGTGCCAATACCCTCTCCTTTCCCCTCCCTTGCCCCCTTGCTGAGTGCTGTCCCTCAACCTTGGCATTCCAGCAACTGTGTCTCTGATTAGAGAAGTTCAAAAGATGCCTCTGAGCCCTGGGGACATTGGGCCATCCAGGTGGCATTTGTCCCCTGAGACTTCCCCCCCTTACCTGGTTGGTGGGATCCCTACCCCTGCCCTCCCCCTCTCCCTAGGGTTCTGTTTTAGCTGGTGCTGGATTCAGAGGCCTGTGTGCCAGAAATAAAGCTCTGGATCAAAACCCTCCTGCAGAACCCAACTCCTTTTTCCTTCACTTCGCCTAAAGCCTTTTGACCAGAGGTAAACCTGAGCTCCTGCATGCCTGGACTTGTCCCAAGTGCCAGCTGCAGCATCCAGCCAGCCAAAGGTGTCTCTGAGGTGAAACCACCACAGCTGCTGCCCTTGGTCAAGCAGCAAGGCCCAGACGAGCCCAGGCACATTCCATCTGGCAATATTGGTATCTAATTACAATACCTGCCAGCCCCTGGGGCCAGCCTAGACTCCTTCCAACTCCAACATGTTCTGGCTGTGGCAAATCTCAAACTGCCCACAGCTACAGTCCCTGTGGGATGGAGACCAGAAGGTCCCATTGCCCTACAGTGGCCATAGAGCCAAGCTCTGGGTCCTTCAGCCTGGTACTGGCAGAGCTGAGTGGTCTCAGAACGAGTGGGCAGGGTGGACAACTGTAGCACATTTTTAAATTCTGTTAGGGAGAAAGGCCTGCTTGAACAAAGCTTTGCTTGTATATTCCCTGAGTAGTGCTCCTGTTTTCACTTCAAGCCTTCCTCTTTGCTCCTGCAGCTGATCCATGCCCCCCATCCCAGCTGATGGACATGGAGATGGTGGAGAGCAAACAAGCACCTGTGTTAGTTGAAGCTCCAATTGCTGCTTGGGTTAGTGTCAACCCCCAGCAGAGATGTTAGGTTACAGAATAGAGGCCTAGACACCATTTCTGAAGAGTCTGAGAAGCACCTGTGCCACAGCAATCACTGTGACAAATCAGTGTGTTTTGTTGCTGTCTTCAGGAAAACTACAATTTGACACATAGAAAAGAAAAAAAATATAAAATGGGAGTACTAAATATCTAGAAGATTATAAGAAACTATGGCAAAGCAATGAGAACTATGAAAATCCCAATATCTACACTGAAGATTAAAGGTTCATTAGCCAGTAGGTCAGCTAGGCAGATGAGTTAAGGAGAAGAAAGAAAGCACGTTACTGAAATGGCAAATTATTTTAAAGTACATAATGATTTCATATATAAATACACAGGATAAAATGTCTCTTTGCCATAGATAAATATAAAAAGACCTTATTTAAAGCTGCCATTTAATCTTTGTTATTCTACTTCTTAATTGTGTGTAGGCAAAGGTAATATCTAGTTAAATGAATTAGAGCTTCTGAGAATTAGTTTTATCTTATTGGTGCCTGAAAACACTGATATTATGCTATTATTATCCCTGATACAGTAAGCTCTGTTCCCAGTCCTATATCATACAGAGAAATACAGGAAGATAGCTGAAATTCCCAAAAGCTTATGCTCTAAGATAGTATGAACTGTAATGTGCATGCAGGGTGTTACTGTGCATTTGCCAAGGTGAATTTTATTTTTAAACTCAGATGGGAAGAAAGAAAAAACAGTGACTTAGCTGAAAAAATAAACAGAAAAAAAACAAAAAAAAAAGAAGAAAAAGAGGTGATACAGGAGGAAAGAATATGAAGAGATTAATGGAGAAAATGTGTCACGGTTGACATGAGAAAACAGAAGGAATAGCTGGAGGTAGCAGCTAAGCAGAAAGACAAACAGCATTCAGAGTAAATACTATAGAAAACAGCTTTGTCTCCTTATCAGTGTTGAAGGTCAAGGTCTAAAATGTTTCTTCAGCTGTTCTTGCCAATATAAGCCTGTGGCTGCTGCTATTCAAAATAAATCCCAGATGCTATTTAAGTGATGGCTGGCATATACATTTCAGAATTCAGGGAATGCTAAGCTTTTTTCAGACATCATCTTCCAAAGTAATTTTCCATGGAATTGGGCTTTCAGTGACTCACCTTGTGGGATTATAATCTTATTCCTCAGTAGTAAATATAGCAGAATGATTAAACAACAACTAGATTAAAGTAGTGCTTACATTTTTTATTATATTTCCTACATTTTTTAAATTTATTATTCTTATTTTGTTGTAGTTCTTTCCAAGAAGATAAAATGCTTATAAAAATTCCAAAGACTTATTTTTGGAAAGCAGTGGGCAGTAAAATGTCTGTGTCCAATGAGCCTTCAGCTGGGGGTCTGACAGACATATGGCAGCAAATTTTGTCTGTTGAATTAAATCTAATTTAAATGTCTCCACTGCAGTCACTTCTCCTCTGCTATCAGTGTCAGCATTAGATTGTTTAAAGCAAAATCATATATGCATAAATTAGTTGCCATCTCTGTAATGCCTTTAGGACAGGCAGTCACCACAGACAGAGTGAAGCCAGATGGTTGGAGGATCCCTCAGCTGAGAGGCAGGAAGAACAGATCATGGCTTCACATTCAGACAGCATGGGTTGGCCAGCTTCATGGGCTGCAGCAATTCAGGGTTGAGCCTTGCAGTGGGTTTCCTGCACAGAACCACTGGTTTGTCCTGACCTGTGGTCCTGTGCCCCATGATGCTCTTCAAGACCTTTCTTTTTCTCTGCCCCGCCTACAGAAAACTCAGGAAGAATCTCATCTGCTTTGCATTTTGTTTCCTCATGCTGTGGAAATGAGTGGTGTCTCTTTTGTTCCTGTTTGACTCCATGGAAAACCTCCATGCAGGTACCTGTGTGCTCAGCCCTTTCCCCACTGGCCACAATATCACTCAGCCAGCACTTCCAGGATCTCCCTTAGATGCCATCAGCAAACTCAGCTGTGAGCCAGACTGCCTGAAGGCAGCAGGCAAGCCCTGCAGGGACACCAGGGTTGACAAAAGTGCAGCAGCAATCCCCATGATTTAGAGATGGAAGCTGAGAGGAAACCTCCAGGTGAGCATACTGCGCACAGCTGGGAGCATCTCTTGGGCCTCCTGAATCCAGGCAGAGAATCTCTCTCATGCACAGACTGCTTCAACAAAGCCATTTTTACCATGTTGTCATATTTGCTGTCTCACTGGGGTTATAAAATTGTTGCAGTACCAGAAAACTGGGAGCTCTAGAGACAACTATTCTTTGCTGACTAATACTATAAGAAAACTTCTTTATTCTGCTTTACTCTGTTCTTGCTTCTTTCCAAACAAATGTGAAAACTTTGCAGCTTCCAAAATTTCAGAGGGATTTTCTGTCTGTAAGTAAAAAAAGAAGAAAAAGAAAATTCTTCCTAACAATTAGAGAGCTTTTCTAACAGCATCAGTCCCACAAGCCTGTAAGATGGCAAGGCCATTTACTCACCTTGACACAGGAGATGAATACTGCTCACTTTAAAACAGGAGAAAAGCAATCAGCCACTCTGATAAATATCTGTAAATAAATAAAGAACATCAGAAATTTTATTTCAAAAAGTCCAACTCATAGTTTCATCCTCCTTTAGTTTTGCTCCATTGCTAACCCTTACAGAGCAAAGAAAACAATTTGACTCCACTGACCACAGCTCACTGGCTTCAAGCAAGGTCTAGTTTGGCTGTGATTTATGTTCTGGACCTGCAGGTCACAGCACTTTGCGTTCACACTCCTATGGATTTGTGCTTCCCTGCTGAGGTCATGGCCTGGCAGCTCCTGCTTTAGAGGTGTGTTCTCATCTATCTGTTGTTGGTTGGCCTCTTTCCTTTTCAATTGATTTGCAACTTCACCTGGACTGAAGATGAAAAAAAATCAGCTTATCACCTCCTATGTCATATGTTCTTTCTTCACATATAAGTAAAAAATGTCTGCCCTCATAGAAGAGTGACCTAGGGTATCTTAATTACAGTGAGAGTTGGTAGAAAATGCAGAAAGCCTTTCCATTTTTTTCTGTTTTCTGCTTGAGAACTTACAAATCCATTCTGTTCCAGCAAGGTGAGAAACACATTTTCCCCTCTTTTTTTTTTCTGTTTTCATCATCTGATTGAGTGATAAATAAAATATTCTATGTCTTTCATGCACAAACCATCTGCTTTGGTTGTGACTTTCCCTCACATGCAGGACTTAGGGGATTCCAGAGATCCCTGCAACTACTCAAAGAGGCACTGAGTATCACCAGCCACAAATACAAGCCTTTTGTTCATTTGCTCTTTGTTAAAGTGTGTGTGTTCCTACACAGTTTGCCAGTCACTCTGATATCATAATGGATATCACATATGCTAGCTGTCAAAACACCAGAATTTACTATAAAGCATAAATTCAAATCAGGCACATAAATCTTAACCTGTGTATCGTGCCTCTGCCATGTCATTTAAGAAAAGAAGAGAAAATTATGTTCTTAAAAGCATTTTAAAAAGACCCTAGAAAACCTGAGGCTCACCTTAGGAGCCTGGTCTAGAAAATGAGCTATCAATTTGCTTGCAGGTGGTCCTGACAGCAGATCTGACAATATGTTTGTTTGGCTGCTGTGATATATGTTAAGCTTCAGTGCATCTCCCTAAAGGTTTAGAACATGAATGATTTCTAAATAAGGGAGGAACATCACACACCCCTGCAGCCTGTGGCCTGCATAGGCAAAGATGCAAGAGAAAAGCAGAGTCTTGAAAAGTCTGGTGAAAAGGGCAACTTTAATCTGGAGTGGCTCTTATGCAGCTGTGCCTTTGCAGTCAATAATTTTGGCACATTTCTTTGCGCATAATTATGGGATTAGGTTACTGTAATTTAAAAAATAAATAACATACATTTTAATGTAAAAGAACATCTAAAAATATACATCCAATGCTCTTAAATATGGCTTAAACATGTACTGTGCATTTTTATAGTATTTGTTTCAAAGGTTTGTAGGAATATTTTTCCAGCTCGTTCTCATGGGAATCTTGAAGTTCAATGAGAATATTTTCTCCACCTGTATTGAGGAAAGTAAAATATTTTTTCCTCCCACTGTATTTCAGGAATCTTGCTACCCTTCTTGCCTATTACTGGTATTAACCAGCTTACATAATGCTCAAAACGAGGAGAAATTAAATAATTTCTTATTTAAAGAAATAAGCTAGCCAAAACTACTGAGCAAAACTAGGAGGACAATTAAAGTTTTCTGACTCATTTTCATACTCTTTAGACTAAATCCCACTGCTTCTGGATAGCTTGTCACCTTAGCATTTATTGTACAAAGTCGAGAGCTGATAAAGTAACTAACATCTCATATTACATTTAGAGAAAACTCATAAAACTTTCATCTACTTTTTTTTTTTTTTTGAGACAGTCTTGAAAAGAAGCACAGACATTAATCCAACTAACCCAGATCTGATTATGCCCAAGGAAGGAAATTTTTTATCTACCTTTTTTTTCAATGCACCTTAATTCAGCTCTAAACCTCTCAACATAAATGTGCAGTCTCCTCCCTCAGCTACCTTGTAGGTTTCAGCAGTTTGTAAAACATTGCAAAGTTGCTTTCAAATTCTTGGAACCCTGAGCTATAACTCAGGTCTTGAAATTTGTTTTCTGTACAATATCAAGTGAAACAGTATTTGCTATTTCTGCAATTTCTGTCACTTCTGTATGATTTTAATAGTTGGGATAATTTTTTTCTTTTACAAAACAAACAAGTCCCCTAAAAGCATAGTGGGCAGCAGGCCAGAAATTGCCATAAGTGCTTTCTCAGCAGTGTGAAACTTCTGAAATGAAAGACAGATGTGGTACAGTGCCTGAGAAAGGAAGGGAGAGTTGACCTGATGGATCCTGCAGAAATACAGAAGATGGATATAAATCAATGGAGGAATGCAATGTGCAGCTATAAATGTAAAGGAAGGCAGACTAATCCACAGAGATACAGGGCCAGCTGAGAAAATTTCATTCTGGATGCTAGAGGCTGAGGTGGGCACATCTAAAGTGGGCACATCTAGGATGGAAAGGACGAGGAAGTAAAACCTGTATTTGTGCTACATTTGTGTGGTGTTCTACACACAGACCTGGAAAAGGGTGAGAATGAAACTGTAGATGGAGAGCAGAAGTTAACAAAGGAAAATAGAGATTGTGTTTATGTGACCAAAATTTACAGAAGACAATAATTGAAGATGTCTTTTAGAATCTCACTGCTGCATCACTGGTTTCAATGGGATGGCAAAACTTTTATTCATTAAAGACTGAAAAATTATCAACTCTTGCTTTTGATTAATAGCATGGTCATCAGCTAAGCAGGCGAGTCATGCTAGATCACAGCCTGCATAAATTATTTGTGAACAGAAGCAAGTAATATATTCTTACACCTGAGCTAGTCACTATTAGGATTTGTGAAATTTAGTTCCTCAGTTTATATCATCTCACCAAGCCACACACAAAGTGAAATTAGAAAAAAAAGTCAGGCTATCATCATCCAGGCATTTGTCTTTTGAAAACATACACAATAATGCTTGTAATGGGGTGTGCAGTACTTTAACATTTAAAAGACTCATGTACAGATTGGAAATGTTCTGTAAATAAAAGGAATGTGCAAAAAAATCTAATTTACTGCCTCAAGACATCTTTATTTTTCTCCTGTTTTTGTAGTACCCATTGGCTTGTGTGGAAAAGGTTCTTGGTTCACTGTTGCATTGAAAAGTTTCTGTGCCCAATTTTGTCATTCTCATTTAAACTTGCAATATGGGAACAATAGCAAAATTCATATTATTCTTAAAAACGCATTCCCTCTTTTCTTTTGGTAATAAAACATTTCATTGAATGTAGATTTTCTGGTCTGAATAATCTATGCTTTCTCATCTCAGTAGTTCAGTTTTTGAATGGAAAGGAATAACAGTTAATTTTTTGATGTTAACTCTACATAATGAACATGAAATGAGTCAAAGAGCGAGTGTGAACTAATCAGGCTTATACCTCAGAATAATCCTGGTTGAAAAAAGGCTTCTCCATTAATTATACCTGGCCTTGCTACCATGAAGTTTTAATGAAAAGAAAAAGGTGACTAAAACTATGAAGGGTTTTGATTAATTCTCAGTCTGTTATTTTCATCTGATCTATGCTTCTGGCCTTAATGGGGACACCACTGATGATCTGAAAGCACACATGAGGCTGTGCCTGCATTAGCAAGTGGGTAGCTCAGCAGGAGCATAGCACCAGATCAAAGCAGTTGCTGCAGGAGCCCCAACATTAAATGTAATTTGCACCTTTTACTCTGGGTTGCATTCAGCCTGGCCTGCAGAATTGTGTGCCCCAGCCTTGTGGTTTGGAAATGTCCTGAGCCCACATCACTGGTTAAGGCCCATTAGGGTTTGTAGTGCATTAAACCTGCACCTGAATCAGGGTTTCCTGCCCAATTTAATCTGAAAGAAATTGTGTTCTCTTGTGCCTGAATTGCTCTGCAAAATGGTCCAAAATGCTAATGCAGACAGAGCCTGTGCCAGCCAACAATATGTGTACTTTTTTCTTATCTTTCTGCAAATATCATGTTGACTGGATAACTTCACAAGTTTCTAATTTGAATTTACAAAACCAAAGATATTTCAAATTATGTTATTTTCTGAATACAACTTGAGCTAGCAGTATTATGCATAGATATTCTATGCATAAATTGTAGACCAAAATCATATTGCCTCCATATCATAACTAAAGGATGGATTCATTTTGTACAAAACACATAGTCAACGGGTTGGTATTAACAATCAGTGCAATAGAGCTCCAAAATTTCACTTTAAATGCACATAGAGAAAGCTATTTATGGAGAGGCTGAGAGAATTCTGAATGCAGTGCAAGATTGTATATTGTCACTTTCATGGAAGTTATTTGCTTCTTGATATTATAGCAATTTGAATATTTTCCTTATTGTATTTACATTTTTTTCTTCAAATTACAGATATTCTCTTGCATCTCTATAAAGATTTAGCAGACTATTTTAAGTGATGACCACTTTTATTTGTGTGCCTAGATCTACCAATATATTCCTAAACTCTCCAACTCTTGAATCATCCATATCAAACTTACAATATTGTGCATGTTTGTACTTCTAAAAGTGTCTTTCTTCATTGAAGTCTGAGATATCTAATTTTACAAAAACAGTGCTGTTATATGATATATAACAAAAGAGCCTTTTTATTTTAATGTGATAAAAACTTAGATACACTGCAAGGAGCCACATAAGTTATCATTTAAATAAACAGGGGCTGCAAGTAGTTGGCATTTCACAGAATTGAGGCAATTCTGTTAGAGAGTGCTTCCCTTAGTAGTTTGTAGCATTTCTCGTTTCACACTATGGAGTCTATTTTCTGGGCATATTTAAACCAAGCACATGCAAGATTCTGCAAGTGTCCCTTATTCCTTAGTTAATCTCTTTCTTTACAGTCTGAAGTACATCATGAAGCCTGTTTGTCATATTAGCATTGCATTTCCAATTAAAATGTTATTTAAAAAAAAAAAAAAAAAACTATGATAAGCTAATGGCCAGATGGACAGATAAATTACCTCCAAGATAAAAACTATTTGCCAGGCAGAAACGTAGTTCACTTTTGTTAGGACATGCAATACATTCAAAACAATTAATTTGAATTGGTAATTAATTCATATTACAATTAATGAATTGTAATTTAATCCATTTTAGTTTAGGGCATAGAAAACCTCCACACTGCCTGTAAAATGGAGCCATTGAACTGAGACAAAAAATGCATGTGTCCAACAAGGACTGTTTCTAATAGAGAAAACTCATCCTTTCAAATTCAGCAGACACTTCTGCAGGCTTTCATTCTAGACTGTAGCTTTCCCCATATGCTCTCAACTGTAACCAATAAATCTAAACACATATTTACTCTGCATGCTCTACCACACTGATTTTAGGAGAATACAGGAGTTCTAACAATTGTATTAATAGGCAATAAACCAGGACCCTTTTGAAAACAAATCACTCTTCCTTTTCTTAAAAATTACTACATGCTGTCAAGATAGATGAAGAAATAAGGGATCAATATAAGGTATTAATCTCTTCAGAATTACAATTATACATAGTCCTTTAAGCACATGCCTAGAGCTAGTGAATTATTGCATTTGAAGTCAAACTGCAGATTAAACTTGGAGCATACAGAGGGAGGCAGACAAAGAGAGGGAGAGATGAATCTATATAAGGGGGAGGGGAGGGACATTTTGATTTGACACATTAGAATCTTTATTTTACTGTTCTGCCAGTAAAGAGCCTCTCTGGAGGTGTATGAAAGATTTTGCACTTTAAACTAAACTGGAAAAATAATCTTCTTTGCTGTGTAGATTAATGTTAGGAAAATTTCCTTTGCTTGTCTCGGGCAGTTCTGATTCTCTCTGCATACATTTAAAACTTCTTTTGATTTTTCCTATCTTCCCTAGGTTTGGGTTCCTGAAATGTGCTAGTCACTATGTGAGGTAGGAAAACAGGCAAAGGTTTGTAGCTCGTTTTTTTTCTCTAATTGAAGCATGCTCCACGCTTGCTACAACCTCCAGACAGAAGGAACAGGGAGGAAAAGGAAACTTTGTGTGTCAAGCAGGCATATGAAAATGAAGCTTCCAAAGACACATCTGAGAACAAAGTATTATAGACTTTGTTTCTTATGTCTGTATTTCTATCCAACCCCAGACTCAACTTCTTCTCCCTAACTATACAACTACTTGTCATTATCTTGGGGACATGTGGTATTTTTGGGGTCCCCAGACGAGGGAAGGATTGATGAATCTGCCTCCATGCTCTTAGAAGGCTAATTTATTATTTTATGATCTATATTATATTAAAGAATGCTATACTAAACTATACTAAAGAATAGAGAAAGGATACAGACAGAAGGCTAAAAGATAATAATTATAAACTCATTACTCTCTCCAGAGTCTAACACAGCCTGATTGTGATTGGTCATTAAGTTAAAACAATACACATGAAACCAATCAAACAACCACCTCTTGGATAAATATTCTCCAACCACACTCCAAAGCAGCAAATCACAGGAGAAGCAAATGAGATAATATTGTTTGCCTTTTTCTCTGAGGCTTCTCAGCTTCCCACGAGAAGAATCCTGGGCAAGGAGGTTTTTCAGAAAATATGACCGTGCTAGGGACATTTTAATTATGCATTATTCCAAATCTTGGGTCCTTCCCTGTCATAATTTGCACTTTCACAGTCCCATGTTTAAACATCCCTGCTTTCTCTAGGCACTGGTTCCTGCCTTACAAAGTTTTATGATTATCCTTTGGTAATGTTTCTATTGCTTCAGCAATCAAATTTAAAATTAATCTTCCTTCCACTCCCCACTTGCTGTTTCTCAGTTGTGGTTGCATTGGTGATGGCAAGTGCTGAATGTCCTTCAGTTAGACAGTGAAAAAAGCAAAAAAAATTAACCACTCTCTTAACTCTCTGAACTGTTTTGACTTTGCCCCTCAGTGTTCTACAATTTGAACATATGAATCTGAGGAACCAGAAGAGAAGCTGAAAAAAATGTAGATGGCAGAAAGTGTTTTTAGATCAAGAAACAACAGTCTGTTTGCAGAACTAGTAGCCACATTTAAGAATGTAAAACCCAGCCACTGGCACATTTACTAGTTTAAAGACAAGTGCAAGCCAACACAATGTTAAATCTCTTAATCTCTTTGCCTCCCTTTCCCTAGAATTAGTCATTGTACCTCTGTATGAGCATTAGTTTCTTGTTTTCATAAAATGCAAGTCAGAGTCTCTTTAAATTCTCAGCCCTGATGACTTGCAGCAGCAAGGAGTTCCACAGTCTACTGAAAAATCTCTGAACAGATATTTCCACTTATCCATTTATAATATACCATCTCTCATTTTCCTTGCATTTGCATTCTTCCTCCCTGAAGCAGTAGGAAAATTATTTAATACTGTTTGAACTATAGGAAGAATACATTTTTTTTTTCGCAGGTGAATACTTTCTGTGCGTCAATGTATTGTACCTAATGACAGCTTCTGTGAGCTCAGTGTCTGGTCTCCCTGAAGTTCCTTGCAGTCCACTCTGCACTTCCACAACCTAAATAACTTCTGCAACCTGCTTACTTTGCTACTCAAAAGCAGAAAACCTTGGTCTCAGGTGTGATTTTGAGGCACTCTGTGTTTTTCCCCAGCAAAACCTGACAGTTTAATTCTGGTCTTTCTTTTCTGTCTCTTAGAGAATTTTCATCCACAGTAATACTTTCGTTCCCAAATACTCGTTTTCCTTACTAATTTCCTGTGCAGGACCTTGTCAGAGGACTGAATAAACTAAATAAATGCCTGCTGTCTATTGCTTTGGAGACACTGAATTTCAGCATATCAGTGAGACCCTTCAGAAAACTCAGCAGGCTAGGCTTTATCACATCCTGGTCTTTCGGGTGTTTACTGTTTTACTTTCCTGATATAGATGTAATGTTTATTCATCTGTAACTTTCTGGATCACTTATGAAGCCTTTTTAATTAGAGATATAAAATTTGCCAACCTCTAAGTTACTGATATAGCAGGCATTTTTAATTAAAGCCTGTGCAGTTTGTTAGCTGCTCTGCCCTGTCAAGATGTAGAATTCTGTGATCTCAGGCCTTTAGGTCTGTTGACTTGAAGCTTTTGAATTATCAGTTTCTTTCAGCATCTTTCCTTATGGCAGCTCAATCATCACAGCTCATCATTCCCATTGACAGGCAAAGCAAGCTGTGAAATCCACTCATTCTTTGCAGCAGATACTGGTGCAAAGAAACACCTCTTTGAGATATCTGCATCCTCTTTATTTACTCTTTCTATCAGAAGGACCCTGCCCAACCCAACCAGCAGCTGTGAATTTGAAGTTTCACACATGTCCATGCACTGAAATCACACCTAGAATGTCCATTCTCCTCAGGCCTTTTCTCTAGTGCTGCCCACAATAGGTTGGTGAGCACACTCCCCTCTTAAACTCTTGGGTCTGAAAGTTTGTAACCTCAAAAAAAGAGCTTCTCCCATTGTTTTCCATGTTCCTCCCAGCTGAAATACAAAATTAACCATGATGCATGAATTTCCACAATCTCTGATGCATTCTTTGAGAAGAATTGTGGTGGTGCTTGCAGGGGTCTCAGGATGAGGGAAGAGACAAGAATGTTGACTCCATGTCTCAGAAGGCTGATTTTTTATTTTATGATATATATTATATTAAAACTATACTAAAAGAAGAAAGGATTTCATCTGAAGGCTAGATAAGAATAGAAAAAGAATGATAACGAAGGCTTGTGATTGACTAAGACAGTCCAAGCCAGCTGACTGTGATTGGCCATTAATTAAAAACAACCACATAAGACCAATCACAGATGCACCTGTTGCCTTCCACAGCAGCAGATAATCATTATTTATATTTTGTTCTTTAGGCCTCTCAACTTCTCAAGAGAAAAAATCTTAAAGAAAAGATTTTTCATAAAACATATCTGTGACAAAGAACTATGTGAATTTCACCATACTCTATTTGCAGTCATATGTTCTATTATAGACATAATAGAAAAATGCAGCATAAATATAAAGTTTTTTTTTAAATATATATCAGAGAAGGAAGAAAAAAAAAACAGGAAAAAAAAGAGAGAGAAGATTCCTAATTCTATGCATGACAAAAAATGTTACTCTTTATTGAATTAAAATTCTGCCACCCATAAAATAATAATTCTTTTTTCATGTGAGAAAGAATTTTCTAGTTACATTAATGTAACTTAATAACTTGCCCAAGGGGAACACAGCTCTCAAAAGGTTAAAAAAATCCCCACTCCAGAGTTATAACTTTCAGATCCCAAAAACAGAATCTGATTGCTAATTTCATGACCAAGACTTCCTATTAAACTTCTCCCAGAAGTCACGAAGATTTGGTCTACTCTTAATATTTACAGCAAAGTAAAAGGCCTGTTAGTACATTGTCTAATAATGTGCAGCAGAAACTCTTGATGGAATGTCACCATCTGTGTCTGTGCCTAAAATGGAGCTTACTTTTGAAGATATGATTTAAATTATTCTTTACCAATTAAAGTACCAGAGTGCCAAAGTGATGACAAGATTTTTCCTGTCTGCTTCTTAAAATTATGAGAGTCTTTTTAAATTTTTTTCCCCATCCTCTAGAAGTTCATGGGAAGTAAATTTTCAAAGTAGTGACATTAATGGGACTCATGCAGTTAAATCCCTATGCATCACTTTGAAAATTTACTTGCTGGTGTACTAATAAAAATTTAGGTCCTTGAATATTTATGATCCTCTATGAGATATCATAAATGTTGCTCTTATTTAAATAAATAGGTGGAAAATATGCCATGTGTGCATAGTTTACTGACATTCATATAATTGCAATCAAACTGCATTGTCCAAGAGTGTCAGATTAATTTCCATTGTTCCATTTGCTGTTTGACCCTATCCCCCTTGATAATTGCAGATTTTCATCTGGATTCCATTTCCAGAGTTTAATCTCCCACTTAGAAGGACAGTGAGATAAAGACCAAGAGCACGGGCAAGGAAAGCATTTTAATTGGAAAAGTGTAATTGAGGCGCTGAAAGCTGCTGGTTTCCTGGGAGCTGCACAGCTGATGACTTCTTTGGGTGGCCTTGGAAATTTCCATCAGCCCCTGGCTGGCAATGGACCTCCTGAATGGCTGCTGAAGGTGGGAAGGGAGGGACAGGGACAAGTGGTGTAAGACTGTAGTGGAAGATTGATTTAATCCTAAAATTTGGCACAGACAACTACAAAGCTGTGATTACTTCTGGGCCTATTCAATGCCCACAGCCCTAGATGGGCCATAATAAATATCCAGAAACAGCTTCTGCAGCAGGACTGCTACAGTGTCTTCGTGGTGCTGGATATTAATCACACGTTGTGAGAAGAAAAAATTCAGATTCACTCTGATATGATTTATCTACATGATTTAGATCCTTATGCACACCACATCTTTGCAAGCCTGGGTCTCTTGCCTTGAGGTGCTTGTCTGGTGGGACGTGAACTCTGCCCCATCATACACGAGAGAGGATGGTGCCCATGGGGCTATATCTGGGGATAATATCCAGAACCAAAGTACTCCTTTACAGGAAATTGTGACTCTGTGCCTCAGGTGCCTGCTCTATCTTCTGTTCAATACTTCAAGCACAGTGAGAGGATTGTCATTTTAGCTAAACCATCTCCTGCTGCCCTAGAAATCACAAGTCAGGGTATTTCTACATCCATGTCATCCTCTAGGCTCCTACAAGTCACCATGTCTTCTTGTTGACCTAATTAGTTATTTATTGCTTTTGTGTCTGCAAGACTTCTAGAACAATATAAGTCCTTGGAGAATGAGATGTTTTTATAAAATGTTACCAGCTGAATAGTGGCACCAAAATAGAGCAATGACAGAGCATTTGTTCATCCGAGGATTCAGCGGAGGAGGAACCACGAGCAGAGCAAGCCATGGCAGCCTGACAGCTTGAATTGTCATGCCAGCAGAGCTTAAGTGTTCATCATTTTTATCCTTTGAGAACATAATTAGATCTACCTATTAAAATGATATCTAACAAAATCAAACTTTTCATACTAATTATATAAAAGAATGAAGAAATAGCATATGACTAAGGAACATTGATTTCCGTCTTGTTACTCAATTACTTATCCACCCAGAAAACTGTCATTTCAACAATGCTTAAATGCATTTCTACTGATACAGAAAGGACCTCACAGGGACAAGAGGAAGTTTAATAAAGGGGGGAGGACAAGAGTGAGAAACAGAATTTGGGGAGCACAGCTGGAAAGTTCTCTCTTAAAATATTAAGCTAACAGCTACCTTTTTTCTTTTTTTTTCTTTTTTTTTTTCAGGTACCAGAGTGTTGTATCTTTTCTAAAAAGAGCCCCAAATCAAAACCACAACCCATGGTCTGTTCATTGGTCTTCATCCAATTAATGCAACTCTATCATAGCCTAGTCCTTGTTCTTTTAAAGACTAGTTTTCTCTCTCAACATATGCATGTGTGTATGCATATTTGATTCATCCAAAACTTGGGGGGGTTCTTTTGTAAAAATAATCACAATTCAACTATCTCTTACTGCTTCAAGACTGCTGAAGTTTGTGCTTTGAAAATATAATAGTTCTTGTAATAATTTCCTGTGAGCTGAAAATCAACTCATCTGACTTCATGCTTATCTTTAAAGGTCCAACCTGCATCTATTATGTGTCAGCTAAATTGGAGCAAGTGTTTTGTGTAAGTGTGCATGTGAAGGAAAAAAAAAGATAAACAGAAAGGAAAAAAAACTCTAGGATATGTTGTAGTTCCTCTTTCCTTATCATGAAGCAAAAATGGCAAAAATAGGACCATTGTTGCTATGCATCTCATGGTCCTTGCTCATGTCCCCATGGTAACTAGCAGAAGTCATTTGCATTCTGCAGAAGCATCAGGGAGATGCATGTGTGCAGCAGTTCAGAGGGGTGCATGGTCCAAAGGACAGGGTGAATATGGCCAGCTTTGCAAAAACTCAAAATGGTCACCCTCAGGAAGCTAACAGAGGTCCTGTTAATATGTAAACTTTGCCAAAAGAAATTCTTATTTTAAGGATAGTTTGAACATTCAGTAAGGGGCAAAGCTCTGAAAGTTTGTGGTGGTCTAACATACAGTTCATGATGCAGATCCTCAAATGTTATCAAGAAATTAAACTCTTCTGAAATTGGAGATACAGATTTGCTTCAACTTTACATTTGGTCCTTCTTTTACTGAATTAAAAAGTTTAATTAATGTTTTCTTTCATCATTGCCTGCCAGTTTTCCTCCTGCCAAAAATGTCCTTCCCTCTGTTATGGATTTTTAAGATTTATAAATATTTTTATCTACATGATTTATAATTATATTTAAGTATAAATATGATATGTACTTTAAATATCTAAGGAACAATTATGATATATTTATAGAAGTACAATTATATGTCAGTATATACTGTAAATATTATTTACTTATAAATATATTTCTTTAGAAAATGTCTGTTTTCATAGGAAATGCCACTGATAACTTTTATCTATATGTGTGTTGGGTTTGCACTATAAAGTTTTCATAGCAGGAGTGCTGCTGAAGTGCATTCTCTAAGAAGTTGCCAGGAGCTTCTCCTGTGTCCAACAAAGCCACTGCCAGCCAGCTCCAAGGCAGAGCTGATGCTGTCCAAGCCCATCGGTGATGGTGGGAGCAGTTCTAGGGTAATGTATTTTAAAAAGGTGAAAAAATCCTGCTCAGCTGCATCAGGAGCAAGGAGAATATGTGAGAACAACAGCTCAGAGCCCCCCAGGGCAGTGCAGAAGGAGGAGCAGGAGGTGCTCAGGCACCAGAGGTGAGGCTCCCCAGCAGCCCTCGGTGCAGACCATGGAGAGGCAGCTGTGCCCTGCTGCCCATGGGGGAGCAGGGATCCACCAGGAGCAGGTGGGAGCCTCAAGGATGCTGTGATCCCATGGGAAGTCCATGCTGGAGCAAGTTTGCTGCAGGACTTGTGACCCTGCAGGGGACCCACTCTGGTGTGACGGTGTTCGCCAGGGTCTTGGGATGAGGGAAGAGACGAGGATTTGACTCCATGTTTTATGATTTATTATTTTATGATATATATTATATTAAAACTATACTAAAAGAATAGAAGAAAGGATTTCATCAGAAGGCTAGCTAAGAATAGAAAAAAAAGGAATGAATGACAAAAGCTTGTGTCTCAGACAGAGTCTGAGACAGCTGACTGTGATTGGCCATTAATTAGAAACAACTAACATGGGCCACAGATCCACCTGTTGCATTCCACAGCAGCAGATAACCATTGTTTACATTTTGTTCCTGAGGCGTCTCAACATCTCAGGAGAAAAAATCCTAAGGAAAGGATTTTTCAGAAAATATCATGGCTACATTCTAGAGTCATTTATTCTTGAAGTGCTGCACCCTATGTGAGGGAACCGTGCTGGAACAGTTTATGAGGAACTGCAGCCCATGGGAAAGACTCATGTTGGACAGGCTGGTGGAGGACTCTCTCCTGTGGGGGGAACCCCATGCTGGAGCAGGGGAAGAGTGTGAGGAGTCCTCTTCTGAGGAGCAAGGAGCAGCAGAGACCACGTGTGACGAACTGACGACAGCCCCCATTTCCCTTTGCTTGCACTGCTGAGGGGGAAGAGCTCAATGATTGAGGAGTGAAGTTGAGTCTAGGGAGAAGAGAATAGCATGGAGATATTTGTAAGATTTTATTTTATTCTTATAATTCTGCTTTGATTTGATAAGTAATAAATGACATTAATTGAATTTCCCTGAGTCAAACCTGTTTTTCCTGTGATGGTAACTGGAGAGTGATGTCTCCTTGTCCTTGTCTCAAACCACAAGTCCTTCAACATATTTCCTTTCCCCTGTTCAGCTGCAGAAAAGAGTGAGAGAGTAGTTTTGGTCAACCCACCACAATATGCAATGATATCTCCTAAGAGTCCTATTTGGAAAAAAAATTCAGATGAAATGCAAGGGAAGTAAAAAAAAAGAAAGTAACAAAAAAGTACTAAGAAGAAAATAGCAATTCTACACGTTGAGGAATTCTGACCTACATTCCACATGCTTTGTATGCAGTAGCTTAGATGAGTGCTGAGAAAAGGCTGAATGTTTTATATTTCTTCTATTTTTTTTTTAATCTACTTTCTTCTCTCTTGACTATTCCCAGTGCTGAAATTCCAACAATTTCTTTTCTCTTCGAGGTCTTCAGGTCTAACTTCTTATTAGCCTTTAATGATGTTTCTCTCAGAAAATCCCACAAGAGTCTCTCTCTCCTAGTTTTTAAAAGCCAGATTTTTGAATCTAGCGTGCTGCAGAGTACTTCACTCAACTGCAGACTGTTAACATTGAATTATTATTTTTAAGAGAGTGTGTATGTGTATGTGTATATATATATATATATATATATACATATATATATATATATATGTCTCTTTTGTGCACTTGCATGCACAACCTCACACACAGAGCTGGGATTTACTCTGTTTCTGCCCTGGAATGGCACTGTGAGGGTGCAAGGCAGTATGAAGGTTTCTCTACAATGAAGAAGTGGCCTTTTGCCTCCAGCAAATGGCCTCAAGAATGGTGACTACCTGGTGATTCACCACGGGGAAACATGAGGATTATCATTATAGAAAACCTTCTGCATGAAAGAAGCTCAGATGAGATGGGACAATTCTTTAACAAGATGCCTCAATTCTTTAACAAGAGGAACTAACCCACACTCTCACAGCCACAAATACCCATATATTTGTCTCATAAAGCCTGAGGCCTTTATGAGACAACCTAAGTCAAAAGATATCATTATATGACAAATACAGCAAACACAGCAGTTCTTTTCAATATAGTAATATTTGAACATCAGAAATATTCATATAATAGGGATTAAGAAAGAGAGAAATAATTTTTGTAGTCTCTCTCAGGATTAGCCATGCATTAGCACACTGAGCTATCCAAGTTCCGCAAAGCAAACTTATCATTCAGGCACACTTCCCTGGCTTTAAGTTTGCTAGAAAAAACAAGTTCACTGAACTATACATAGAAACTTTGCAGAACTGGGCTGTATTCTGAGCTGCTTCCTTGCAGAGTTTGGAACTTTGATTTTCAGCATTTGCCTAGCCAGTTTCACACCTGAGTTCATACTCTGTGTGATCACATCAACTCAGCCTGATATATTTAGACTTTACCTGTGTGAAGTTTTCTCTGTGAACCAGAGTGAAGCACATTGCTCTGTAGAGCTGTGCAGATTATTTGCACACCAATAACAACACAAAAACAATGTATCTGATTTATCACCTTGCATTTCTGATTTTGCATGTGTTGCTGTGAAAGAAATTAAAGAAAGAAAATAATACTTTTCTTTTGGTGGATCGAACCCTCCCATATTATTGTAAAAATAGCTTTAAATATTGTATAATACTTTCAATAAAAACATGTATTTCTGCCACCTGTGGTTTATTGACAGCTCAGGCATTCTTGATATTTACTTGAGGTAGGCTAAAAACCACTGTGAGGTGAATGAAATGGTCATGGGCTAGAAAATAAGGGTTCCAGTGCCATATATGTCTCAGAGTGCGTCCTTGGACAAGAGGACATGTAGATAATGCAGAGATACTCTGAGATTTCATTGCCTAATGTTTACACAGCACTTTGAACTAATGAAGCATTACAGCGCAAAGCTTTACTTTCAGCCACGGCACTTCAAGGATGCACAAAGGATCAAATATCCTTTTCAGTTACACATTGAGGAGGACATTTGGTTTTGTTTTGAAGTTCTAACATCCTTTTGGCTTTTCATGTCACTTCAAGGTTGTTTCTTACCTCTTATTGACTACTTACTTCAAATTACTTTTTCCGTGTCCTCGCCTTTGTTATAAAAATTGATTCAAGGTTTGCACGCAGCTGCTTAACTGGATGCTTAGAGGAGGGAATAATTCATCCTCAAAAGGAATGTTCCTTATTTCAAGAATATTTTACACTGCAAGGATATCCTAGTCCAGTGTTCAATTTCTATTGTTAGAGTGACATAGGCTTGGCTAGCATTATCTTGAGTCGACTATTTCATAGTACAGAAAAATTAAAAGTATTTTTATCTCAGGTAACTTACAGTGATATGTGGGCAGTTTTGCATGATTTACTGGTTGTAATGAGAAAATCAATGTTTGCTTTAAAAAGGAACCTGCGAATGTGACTCGTATTCCATTAGTTTTCAAAGTCTGTGTTTTAATAATTTGATTTTTTTCTTTTTGAAAGCAATTTGCAAAATTTATGAGAGGCAGAGGGTTTTTTATTTCCCAAATGATCCTCTGCTCTCATCAAAGAGTGTGTTCTAGCAAGTAATTTCTGCAAGATGAAAGGATAAAGTTTCACCATATAGTGCAGAAGATACGTAGTGAAATTTACTTGCTGCAATAATGAGATTTGACTTTGTTGTTTTTATTTATTTCTATTTACTCAAGGTTTGATATGAAGAAGCTATAAAATTTAAATATTGTGGGACAGTTTTGTTTCCTGATAGTTCAGGGATGTTTGTAGGGTATTTTCAGGGATCCAAATCATGCTTAAAACAAATTTCACCCATAGCATAAGGTCAGTGAGATCACAACCTTTTTTCCAGATTGGTCATGAACAATTTGACACAGTAATGAGCAGTTTAAGAAGATTTTCAAATATTCAACTTAATTATTCATTTCATCTCAGATCCAAGCCTGAATTTTCAACAATAATTTCTCAATTTTCTTCCTTTTTTTCCTCCTCTCTATTTTTCTGTATCTTTTAATGAGGAAAAAATTACTTCCTACTACTTCTATGCTATTGATGTCTTGGCATTACTTTAAGAAATTATGAGGACAGGTGACACAAGTCAACTCAGCCCCAAAAGGAAGGAGATACAGACTCTCACAGCTGAAAAAACTGAGGAATCATAGGGTCTCTGGAAGTAAAATTGTCTGGAACAAAATTCAGGGACAGAAGATGCCAGGACAAATCTGGATGTAAGGGAGCTGAAGGGCTGAAATGAAACAGGCAAAATCAGATATCCAAGACAAACAACATCAGCAAAAGTATGAAAAAAAGAGTTCTTTTATACCTTTTTAAACAAGGAGCTGTGAGCATAAGGAACACCAGGAAACACACCACTGAACACAGCTTGGAGAGATGAGAGATGACTCAGCTGAACTGTACCTCAGTGATTTGTCTCTTTCCTGGGCTGGCAGCAGGCACATTTTAACCACACCAGGTTCAGTTATACATAACTTCCTTTAGGGAAAATGGGTGCTGTAAGAAAGCCAGCCTGGCATTAAAGAAGTTTGTTCTGTAAAGAAAAGGAAAACCCACTTGTGGAAAGCAGCTAAAGTTTGGCCCATTGCAAAAACCAACAATACTTGAATTTGTTCTGCCCAATGATGCATTTGATAACAGCAATTAAGAATGAAATCTCTGCCACTTTTTGCAAAATGCATCCGTTTAGCTTCTAGGAAACATGTCTTACCTTTGCTGTGGCACATTGATTATGTCAGTAGAAAGCAGTGCCATGACTTTGGGAACTAGACAGCAGAATAGCCACGCCTCCTGAGAGGAGAATGCTAAAGATGTATTTTAAAAGTTTCTGCTGAGATTGGAGTTGGACATTAACAGACCATTTTTGCCACTGCGCTGTTTTGATAATTCTTAAAACAACAGCTGGTTCTACATCCTTAAATGTTATTTTTATTTTGGTAAGCTTAGTCTGCTCCAGCATTTTTTACTGCAGATCGTGGAGCTCTCACACTTGTCCCTTATGCTGTGCATGGCAGAACTGATTTGGCAGTGTAATAACTACAGACCATACTTGCTCC
Organism: Zonotrichia albicollis; assembly: GCF_047830755.1. Lineage (NCBI taxonomy): Eukaryota > Metazoa > Chordata > Aves > Passeriformes > Passerellidae > Zonotrichia > Zonotrichia albicollis. Next base: position 21,511,920 of record NC_133820.1, read on the forward strand.
CATTTCACAGGAGGTGTGACTATGACACTTCATACACTTAAATACTCACAATAACCTCATGGAAGATTTGCTTTAGAGACACAAAAAGAAGCAGGAGTGAGAAAAAGGAACTCCCCTATGCATCTCACCAAGTATCTGTGTGGTATGCTGGGAAAGGTCACTGGGCTTTGCAACTGCTTCAAAAATATTACTCTGCTTAGGTCTCTAACACCCTTGAAAATCCATTTCAGAACAAAAATTGAAATATGTCAATATCAGATTTTTTGAGAAGATGGTAAAAATGAGCTTTGTAAATGTTTTTCATTTTCATGTTTGACTGAGCCTCAGCTTTGCTGGATGGGAAGACAGTGAAGTTCCTTTCCCAAATAAAACAGCAGGAATCAATCTTTTGTCTGCCCAAAGATGTAGGTCTTCACAAACAGCATTTAAATTTGATGAGTTAATATAAATAAAGGTTATAAAAATATAAAGGTTAGAGAAAATATTTGTAAAATTTTTTTAAAAAAAGAAGAAATCAAACCTGTTTGTACCATCTAAAGCTTCATGACTTTTCAAGCCTTGTACAGGAGTTTAGGCCATGTACAGGGATGTGGGAGTTATGGGAGTTTTTTCTTGCATAATCAGAGACTTCTGGTCTCAGCTGCTGAACAGCTTTATCAACACTGTTCAACACTTTATTTCCATATCTAAAATTTTACTTACAGATATTAGTCCCATGCAGTCTGGTTATCAAGACCACTAAGAGATTTCTTGACGGTCCTATTTAATTCAATTCTGTGTGTAGAAGATGTGTTAAAGAACCAGGATGGACTCCTACACTGCTCTCCACACCTTCTCTTCTATTCATCATGTCTTTTTCCTTTTCTCCTTGGTTAGGGCACAACTTTGTGGATTATATGACAGGAAAACATACTGAGCTGTGGTTTACATCTGTGGCATTGCATGCTTTCCTTAGATATTAAAGGCTGTATTCTTATAACTTATGGATGTTTTCAAAAGAAGTGATAGTTTTTCTTCCACACAAAAATGTTCTAAATTAACACATTCTGAGCCAGCTTGCAATGGTGCTATCAGAAAAAATGCCTAAGTGTAGAAATCCAGTGACTGGTAATTTGTAAAATTTCCATCCATTCTTAACAATGTTAATTTCTTTAGGCATCTTTATTTAATTATTGTTGAAACCTTGGAAGAAAGTGTGGGGTGAGAGTTAGGTTGCCACTGTGGAACTCACTCTTCCATATCATAATTTTCCATTGGTAAATTAACTATAGTGTTATACTGAGCTTTGCATGCTTTTCTTTTGTTCAAGCAATACAATAAACATATTTTTAATGAAAACCTTTTAATGACAGTTACTTGCTATAGCACCTTTTGTTGCCATTATCCACATGACTGATTGCTTTTGTAAAGGAACAAATAAAAGTTATCAACTTATGCTGGGAAATTGTGGTAAGCATCAGGGTCAGGCACAATGCAAAGGGAAAGGCCTTATAAAAGAAGTAATTTTCATTTGAAGAAATTAGAATATCTTGAAAATGTATTGTAAGCATAATAGGCAGGAAAAAAGTAATTTCTAATAAATGCTAAAATAAATTAAAATATGATGTAGCTGTTAGTGAGGCAAAATTAAACTAGCAAAATGAATGAAATATATAACCATGTTTTCAATATTTCTGTGAATTAAGTAACATACTAAAATTTTGTTGATTATATATTATGTTGCAATATGTTTGACCATAGGTTTTCTTCCTTTAGAAAATAAACAGAATGTTTGAATTCATAAGAAATTTATAATGGTAGATTCAATATTACAAAAAAATAGATTTTTCTCCTTGGTTACGTTTTAAAACCTTTAAAACTATTCTACACATCCCCAGTGTTCTCTATCAGCAGGCTAAAAACCAAGACGTAATCTTTCTAAATTCAATTTTAGTCTGATGTTTAGCCACCAGAGGCTCTTACTAGGACTGTATGAGTTATTTCTTTGACAAATATATCATCCACAAAAAAAGAATGAAAAAGAAAAAAATAAATAAAGAAAAAACTGTTGGACCACCAAAAAATGCTAATAGGAAAGAATTAACACAATGCAATTAGTGAATTGTTTGCCCTGTGTATTCAGCAAATTCTAATGAATAAAAAATATTGATTCATGAATAGTCTGCAACTCAGCTATCCAAAAAAAGGGAGATCTATAATGTATATTTTTAATAATGAAAAGTTAAGTCGCAGTGCTGCACAGCACTGTTCACTTTTGACAGCTCTCTTACAGCAAATTTAATTTTATCTGTTCTATCTCAGTATTCCTGCTGAGAATTCAGAATTCAGTGGGCTAATTCTGCCTTTTAAATTGGCAGATTTTATCCAAAGAAAAAGTAATTTACATACTTCTTCGGTTTTGGGCAACAAAGTTTTGTGAGTCTCTTGAAACAAATCCCAGGGGCACCTCACTTTTGGCTTCATATATATTAAACTAGGAAATATAACATCTACTGTTTATTTCTTTTAGAAAAGCAAATTAATTTAATATTTGCTTTTGACATAGAATATGTGGCTGTAAGCAGTTCAACTGATGTTCAGCCCTGGTTTTTTTCCTATGTAACTGCTTGACTTTGATGAAGATGTAATACAGGGAAGAATTGAGCTTTTTTTTTTTTTCTTCTTCAAATTAGCATTTTCTTGATATATGGCATTTTATTATTTGGAGAATACATTGCACAAACTGACAAGGAAGTTTTCAGAGTTGTGATGAAATGTGAAAAACTGTATGTTCTGTCTCTTGGGTTATTCTCCAAGCTGCTAACCAGAAACAGAACAGCAATGTACAGAAATAGCTATGTAGTACATAGCTACACTCTGTTCTGGAGCCTAAAATGAAAATTAATTCTATGTTCCTGTGCACAACTGTTTCCTTATGATTATTAATGCAGCTCTATCACTTGTGGGAATTTCTCCAAAGTGTTCATCTTGTTAACAATTCTTACCCGTGTTAATCTGCAGATATCTACCAAACAGCAGTAAGCACCTGGGAACCCCTGGCTTTAAATCTTCTTTCTCTTTAATGTCTGCACTCTTTCAGAGACTCCTATAATGTGCTGGAATTTTAGGTTGCTTCAGTCTGTCTTTTGTTCCAAGGAGATGACAAACTCTCTTCTGTAGAATGTGGACTGCTGGTGTTGTCAGGACACATCTGTTAATGTTCAGACAAGGTCCTGGCCAGTGCAAGGGACAGGATAAGGGAATGGGGCACAGTTCCTGTCATCTGAAGCAAAGAGGAGGTTCCTCACATGGCAGTGCTGTGGGGCTTGTTCCTGAACACCTCCGGGATCCTCCCTTCTCAGGACAGCCCCAGCTGAGCTCCCAAAACTGGAGGTGGCTCTCTGTGACCATGTTCACAGGGGTTCCAGGATGAGGGAAGAGACAAGGATCTGACTCCATTGTTTCAGAAGGCTTGATTTATTATTTTACCATATATATTATATTAAAACTATACTAAAAGAATAGAAGACAGGATTTCATCAGAAGGCTAGCTAAGAATAGAAAAAGAAAGAATGATAACAAAGGTTCGTGGCTCGGACAGAGAGTCCAAGCCAGGTCACTGTGATTGACCATTGATTACAAACATTCAACATGGGCCAATCAAAGATCCACCTATTGCATTTCACAGCAGCAGATAACTATTGTTAACATTTTGTTCCTGAGGCCTCTCAGATTCTCAGGAGGAAAAATCCTAATGAAAGGATTTTTCATAAAAGATGTCTGTGACAGCTCTCACCTTCCAACAGCTGGTACTGGAAAACAGTGTCCATATGCAAAAAATTAACCTCAGCCACAAGAGGGGTCACTTCTAGATACAATTATAAATTTTATCCTACACTTCCAATCCTGTTTTAAAGTATTTTCCTCTATAATAAGCATATGGGATATCTTCCCCAGGAATCACGTACAATCCATGAGTAAATAAGGGCTGTGAATGCTGAATGTTGCCAGAAAATAAATTATATATTTGGCATCACTGAAAGAAAGACACAGGACAGCTAGACCCAAGTAAATCCCCACCCAGGTTTAGCCACATTTTACAGCTGTAACTTTGTGTATTTTCTGCAAGGGGACTGATCCAGCAGCTCTGCCAGACAGCACAAAATTAATCCAGACAGAGATCTGCTAGGAAAGACATCATGACTGGGAGAGAAGAAACCCTTCAGAAACACTGGGAAGTAAGGCTGCACACTAATGCAGTACTGCATAAATCTTTGTAAAGCTGTGGAATCCCTCAAAACTGATTTGCAGACAGAGAGGAATCTAGGAAGAAAAACAAAATTACATTGTTTATTAGTGCTTATTTAAAAGGAAAAGCTAGCTATGCCCTCAGTAGAAGGAAAGGCAACTCTTTCTTTTTACACCCAGATTTCATATCAATTATACTTGACCTTAATTATACCATCATATTTATAGTAGTGTTGGTATGTGCTCATTTGGTGTCAAATATCTCATACAAAATTGCCATGATATATTAGTTGACCTTTGAGCTTCTAATTTTCATATTCATGCCTATGTAACATATAATGATAAACAAATATGGCACTACAGGTTACTGGGAAAGATTTACAAATGGATTTTTCAGCATAAATTCTACACATGCGATCAATGAAGCTGAAATTTTGGATTTTGCAATTGGATTTCATTTAATTTTTGTCAGCTTAATTTTTTTCAGCTTAATTTTTGTCTGTCTTTTTGTTCTGGTGTATGCAGCAATTGACACTGGTTCTATAAGGATTGTGGCAACTTATTAAAATCTGAGGAAATTTTCCAGAGTGCAAATAACGATGTCTGCATTACAGTGGCCTTCTCTCCTTTCCAAGTGTGTATTTCTGTGTTGCTGCTCGGAACCATAATATTTTACTTTTAGAATTGCTCCCCCAGGAGCACTTTTTTATCTGTCTGTTCTGGCCTGTTCACAGGCAAGAGAAAAAGCAGCACACTTATAAAATGCACATGAAATCAGCAATGAAAGAAATGAACAATATAAAAAGAAGTCATCGAATTCTATGGTGTGGATTCCTTATTTCCCAATATGACAATTTTTTATTAGTAGTAGGATTCACAATAGCTGCTTCCCAGTAACTTCTGTGGGAGTGCAAGTTTATCATGCTCTCATCTGCTGTGTTGCTGGGACTTTTCCCTAAGAGTTAAGAATGGCACAGACTTTTTTATTAGCTAGAAGTTGCTGCATAAATAAAAAGCTTTCATGACTTAATCTAAAATAACTGGTTTTATTTGTACTGCATTTTATTTACAATTTGCTCTATCTATTCTGTCTTTCCAATGGAATAATTTCTTACTAAAAGGAGGGGGAAAAATAAATTGAATTTCATTATTGTACCAAAGAAGCATTTCATGAATATATTCAATCTGTGCTAATGGATTTTAACACATTTTTACTATCCTACAATGAGCTGCTCATAAAGTTTTTAATTACTAAAGCAGTATCCAAAAGTATACTGCAGAGAGGTGCAGAGTTGTAAAATAGATTATTCCTTTATATACTTAATCTTCACTTACTATTGCATCTACAGGTGTCTGTGTTTAAATAATATAATTTATTATTATATTATTATTAAATATAGCTAATTCTATAAATATATATAACTCAGCGAAATTGCTGTTCCATAAACAAGTTAGTCTCGTTATTTTTCAGTTAAAGAAATTAAAGAATAGTATGTAGCTCATATATCCCTGATAGCATCACCCAGTGCTGTGGGGTGCAAAGTACAGCCAGAGCTGTGCACAGTGTATTTGCTTAAAACCAAATAACATGCAGATAATAAAAGGATAAATTCTTTCCTGCTTCCCTTGGTGGTGCACTGCTCCATAGTGGGCTGGTATTTTACTGAGTGACACAGGACATCCACTGAGGTTTAGAAGTCATTCTGCATTTGCTGAACAACATTCTTTGTTCATATCATGCAGGCTTCAAGCTGTGCTGCTTCTAAACTGATCAGTAACATTGCCCTCCCCTTTATCCTGTAATACTCAAGTTAAAATAGTCACTAAACGATGAGAGGAACACAGGTCTTATATCTCTGGGTCATCTAAATGAACTTTAAATATTCTCTAATATCTAGGCTTGTCACCATGATATCTTCTGAAAAATCCCTTTGCCAGGATTTCTTCTCCTGGGAATCTGAGAAGCCTCAGAAAAGAAAGAAAACAATAATTATCTGATTGCTTGGGAATGTGGTCTGAAGATTGTTCACCAACAGGTGAATATTTGATTGGTTCCATGTGAATTGTTTTAACTTATGACCAATCACCATCAGCTGTGTCAGACTCTCTGAGTCGGTCACGAATTTTGATTATCATTCTTGTGAAGCCTTCTGATGTATCCTTTCTCTTTCTTTAGTATAGTTTAGTATAGCATTCATAATATAATAAATATAATATAATATAATATAATATAATATAATATAATATAATATAATATAATATAATATAATATAATATAATATAATATAATATTATAATATAATATAATAATATAATATAATATAATATAATATAATATAATATAATATAATATAATATAATATAATATAATATAATATAATATAATATAATATAATATAATATAATATAATATAATATAATATCAGCCTTCTGAGAACACAGAGTCAAATTCTCATCTCGTACCCCATCGTGGGGACCTCACAACACCACGTGGGCTCTTTGACAGGTGTTGGTCACCTGACAGCTGACCATGAACCCAGGTGGCCAAGGCCAGTGGGATCCTGGCCCTATCAGCAGCAGTGTGGCAGCAGGACCAGGGCAGTGATCATCAGCACTGGTGAGGCCACACCTCAAATCCTGTGTCCAGTTTTGGGCCCTTCACATAAAGAAAAGCACTGAGGGGCTGGAGTGAGTGCAGAGAAGGGAAGCAGAGCTGGGGAAGGGTTTGGAGCACAGGTGGATGGATTGGATGATTGGAGAAATTTGTTCACTGAAAGGGTTGTCAAATATTGGAACATCCTGCCCAGGGAAATACCATCCCTGTAAGTATTTAAGAGACATGTAGATGTGGCACAGAGGGACATGCTTAATGTTTGAACTCAAGGATTTTTGGGATCTCTTGCTGGTCAGAATGACCCTGAGAAGAGTTTGAAAGTCTTTTTTTCCCAGCCCAGTGGTCAAAGAAGGAGACAGGGCTCTTCATTTCTCAGTCTCAAGGTTGTTTATTGTTCCTTATCTATAAAATCCTTTCTCCTGTCCTGCTGATTTCCATTCAGCAAGACAGTCCAGGCACTCTGCCTGCCCTCAGGGCAGTGTTATGTCTTTATACTAAAACTACGTATACAACGTTTACAATTACTTTCCAATACTTATCACCTATGTTAGACAGTGAGCTTCTACTCTAAACCAATATAAAAGTGCCTTCATCACAGCAGAAGATGGAGGCCAAGGAGAAGGAAAAAGGCAAGACATGCCCAGATCCCTCCATCTTGCCCCCCTGAATCCCCATTCTAAAAACCCCAAAATCTACTTTTTCACCTTGTGATAAATTTACTATCATTCTACTTAATTTGTCTTACCTAATGGCTTGCAGATCTTCATCTAAGGTTGGTAACTTGTTCCATGGGTCATAATCAAAACCACAGGCATCTTGACTCTGTGCCAGAGTCTCTGAGACCCCTGGCAGGGTCTGGGCTGCTCAGGACAGCAAGGGGGATGTCCTGGGTCCTGACAGAGAATGTCTTCCAACCTGAATGATTCTATTCTATGAAGCTGGCTCCTGCCCTGACCCAGGCAGCCCTCTCACATGTCCTGTTGGTACCTTAAAAGCATCATCCAGGCTTGGGCTCTGATCAGACAGGTAAGTTCTGTGTGCACCTTCCCCAGCTGTCATTCAGGGAGGCCACATGTTCTTAATGCTCCTAAAAGGGGACCATATTTCTGTCACAAAAATACACTTGAATGGTTCCCTGCCTTTGGACTGGTTGCTTGCTAGTGTGAGGTCTGGTCAGAAGTGGAGTTGTACCTTCCAGGTAAGCTGAAGAGGGTGCTCACAGTTTGCCTGAGGCACAGGGTGCATGTGAGATACAGGAACTTTTCTCCTCTGTATTACAGTTCTGACTACTACAGTTCATCCACTTTTCTCTCCATGAAACCTAATTACTCATGTGGCATAAAGCATTTCTTACAGAAAAAAAAAAATGTATATACAAAAACACACTAATACTTCTAGAATTATTCCTCTCAGTAAAACCTTCACAAGGGGGTAGAAGGATCATATTGGATGATGGTCTCAAAGATAATTCATACAGAATCAAGCTAATGTTATTTTATCTCTTTAATTAGCTTATGTGTCCTTCACACCTTTGATATTTTCTTGTTTGGTCTGGAGTAGTATTTAATAATCTGAGAATGAAAACAAGAGAGGCAACTTGTGGAGAAATGTGGATGGAATATCATATGTGTTTGGACTTAACAATACAGAGCTCCTTGCTTCCATATAAATCCCAGGAAATCTCTTCCACAGCCAGGAACAGAGCAGATGCTGGAGAATGAAGGAGGCTCCTTGAAAAAACAGCAGCATCTTGAAAGAAAAGACAGATGAGCTTCTTGCTCCCTTGGGGGGAGAATAGAATTGTTTTCTCACTGTATAAGCCTCAATTTTTAACCGATTCTCTGAAGCAGATGCCTCTCTGTGAAGAAACTAAGATACAGCACAAAAGTTTTTTCCTCATCATCTGCAATGAGTCAGATGTAGTTTGGCTCTCTCAGCTTGAAGTGGAGATGCAGCAACTTGAAGGCTCTCCCCTAGCAGTACACTCAATATTGCAGTTCTCTATATGAAGGAAACTGCCTTCAGGTTCCTCCATTTCAACAGAGTACAGGAACTCTCCTTGAGATGATGACAAAAGTCTGCAATACCCAAAACCTGGAAATGCAGCTAGGTGCATATTTAATATTGAGAATGATGATATCTTAGAGACTGTATATTATGGGTTTTGTGAGTTTACATGTAAAACATCAGCAATCAATTTTCATTGTGATCTGACTCCTTTGTATTGTAATTGCTGCTCCCACCTTTAGCATGGTTACTTGTACAGGTCAGTTCCAGGACCAGACTCCTCATCCTCTGACCAGAGAGTGACAGTCACTGCCAGCTGCCCTCAATGCCCAGCAAAGGGCTGGGGTTGATCTTCAGTCAGCTGGTGAAGGGGTCTAACCTGCTGAGATGCCTGGGATGTTTTCTCTGTGCCTCTAAGATGTAACTGATACCTCTAAACACACCCATGGTGGATTCAGTGCTGTGACAGTGCCAGGGAGATGCCAGACAACTGATGGGGACAGCACACAGGGGTGCAGCTGGAGTCAGCTGCCGTGGATGTGTCAGAGATCAGATGGCAGCTCTGAGTCACAGCTCTGGGCACTGGGAATGGCTGAGCACTGCATTTCCCCCGTGCAGCTGCACAGGGACAGGAGGAGCTGCTCTGCTCTGCTGCAGGGACAGGCAGCAGTGCTGCTGGGTTTAGGGACCAGCAGCCAGGTTCTCAGTGATAAATCAGTGCCTTCTCAGATGAGAATCCCAAAGCAAGCTGCCAAAAAAGTGTTGCAGACATCCTTTCATGAAAATCCTTTCCTTAGGATTTTTTCCTCCTGAGAAGCCTCAGGAACAAATGTAAGCAATGATTGTCCACTGCTGTGGAATGCAACAGGTGCATCTGGGATTGGTCTCGTGTGGTTGTTTGTAATTAATGGCCAATCACAGTCAGCTGGCTTGGACAGAGAGTCTGGGACAGCTGCCTTTATTATTCATTCCTTTCTATTCTTAGCTTAGCCAGCCTTCTGAGATGAAACCTTTTCTTCTATTCTTTTAGTACAGTTTTAATGCAATATATATCATAAAATAATAAATCAAGCCTTCTGAAACATGGAGTCAGATCCTCGTCTCTTCCCTCAACATAAGACCCCTGTGAACACTGTCACAAAAAAGTGAAGACTGAAAATGCTGAACCAACCTTCCTGCTAAAAAATGCAGCATTTTTTTGCATGTTTTTGCATGCAGCACCTGACCAGTGGCAGGATGGCAGCAGTAATGAACTTGCTAGTCTTTAGGAGGTTAAATGGGACACTTGACAGCCAGCTGAAACAGGAAAAGGTCAAAACTGAGCTAACGATAATCACCAAAATGGGAATTTGAATAGAGCTCTGATGTTAATGCTCTTACACTTTTAATAAGTGCCATAGGATTTCTAATTACCACAATGTCCAGGAGCTCCTCTTTTTCTTTTACAGTGGTAATGACTACAGCAGAGTAGTCCCTACTAGCACTATGCCAAGGCAGATGCTCAGAAGTTAATGATTGGGGTAAAGTGCCCCTACTCCTAAATTCTCTGTTTTGATCTACTCTTCAAATATGCCAAAGTTAAATTTTGTTAGTTTTGTTAGCACAGATTAGAAGGAATAAGTCATCTAGTACGTATTCATTTTATAAAAAATATGCCCAACTTTTATTTATTTCAACTTCTGTTCAGTGGCATTACATTAAGAAACTACCTGATTTCCATTAGTGTGATGTCATCTTGTACTACACTGAACCATGTGAGGATTTAAGTTACTTTGACCTGAGCAGAAAAATAAAAGAAGATACTTTTGCTTAAGGCTTTGCAGTTGCTGTTGTTTCTTGGGTTCTTTTAAGTCTGTCATTGCTGAGGTGTGACTTAGCAAAGACTTGTGATGCTCTGGGTTTCCATGGGAGCTATGTTTTATTTTGGCACAATGAGCAGCACTAGTACAATGCAAGGAACAATAATCCATGGTTTTAAAGAAGATGGCTTGTTCCCAAAGGCTTGTTTTGGGGGAAACATTACCACGAGGAGAGGGATTGTTTCTCTTGTTAACTACAGAGTTGTCTGCATCAAAAGTTGTCTAAATGTAGTTTTTGTTTACCTTTACTGAATCTTTGTCGTGCTAGCTGTTCCCAATATTCTGCATTTTCATGCTGCTAATGTTTTTATGTAAGCTTTGCTATTTTGGGAGCATGAAAGCAGTGCAGTTCCGGCTCTGTAATTAAAGGGCTTCAGTGATCTCTTTTCTCTCAGCTGCTGCACATGAGACTGAGAAAGGAAGGACACAAGTCACAGATAATACAGAGCAAATCTTCAATTTATCAAAACCACCAGTGTTCAGGGTTATTTGGGTGATAAAGCTGAAGTCTGTCTACAAAGCATGGTGACCTGAAAGTGAATCTGTGAAGTTTTCCATAAACTATGGTAAGAGTTGCAAATATAATTTGGCAGCTCATCTTTCTTGCTTTTCTAAGTGAAGAGAGTGCCCATTACAGGAGGATGCAGGAAGCAATGAAAAATATAGTGCTGATACTGGTGGCATAATATGCTGTGTAATGTAATGTCTGTGAGTCAGCACTTCTGCTGAAATTGATTGATTTGCATACATTTGCCAATACTGACCTGGTTTGCCATGTAGCCCAGGAGAATCAGAATCCTATTGTGATTTGGCAAATTATTATTTTTAGGGGGTATGAAGCAGACTCATGAAACATGGCTGACTAGGAGAAAGGCAGCCATACCATTGCTGTGTGTTGCAAACTGGTTTTATACTTTTGAAACTGGAAAATCAAATTTGATTACATTGGAGGTCCACTAAGGACAAAAGAAGTTCCCTGACTATGCATAAGTAAACTGTGGAACAACTTTTGCAGGATATTTTGCTTGTGAGAGAGATTTGCATACTAAAGGCACCTTTGAAAACATTCTCAGAAGTGAGGGGTTCATCAGCACAAAGAACCACAGCTGGCTTGTCAGTGAGCTGCAGGCTGGAAAAATTCACTATATAAGTGTAGCACAGGTTTAGGCTGATCTATGCCCCCCTAGACCAGCTGCCCTTACTTCCCAACTGGGGCACAGTAGTAGACTAGATGGACCAGCCACTCTTGTGTTTAGAAGATGGCTTTTCTGCACAAAGAATGGAAAAGCTGAGCTGATCTGCCTTCAGAATGAGACGTGAAACATTAGGTCTCTGCAACCTGTTAGCTTTGTGCCCAGGACAGGATTTCAGTGTTCTTACACTGATAGCAAGGGTTGACTGGTAGGGTTGAATGAGAAATCAGGCCCTATTACCTGTGCCTTTTGAACATTTATCATTTAAATTAGCAAACGTCCACAAAGCATTCATAAATTGTAAAACACTGAAAAAAAATAAGATAGCGGGTATGTAAATCAGACACTGCCTGATAAGAACAAATAAAAAGAAGAGTAGGTGATTTCTGATAAAAAAGTCTCATCACCCTATTCCATTTTAGGAGGAAAAATGGTAAAAATTCTGAAGGGAAAGGAAAAAGTTGAGTTGGTGCCAAACACCTGCCACTATTTAGTGTAGAAATAGAAAGATTATAATTGAAATAAAAATTAAGTTAACACTTTCAAATTAATAGAATTAATAGCTTATCAGTTTACAAGAGGTGAAATTGAGGCATAGGTAGAAGAAAAAAGGGACTAAGACAGATGAATGTGCATGCATACAGACAACCCCACAAACCAGGGAGGGAATGAAGCAAAAAGTTCAGCATAAGGTAATGTGGGTTGAAAACTTGTCTGCTACCCAGTAAAATACAGACTTAAAAAAGATTATAATGAGGATTTTAAATTTGCATGCCTTCAATTTTTTTTTCTTTTATATCTAAATACAAATAGTGCTTTCTGGTGATGACAAGAACACTTAGCATGGTGTGCTAAGAGCAAACTGAAAACCCTGATTTCAGCTCCTTTGGTCATTGTTTTTATGGGCTGTAATTTTACTTTGTGTCCAATTGCTTTTCTGGTCTCATGTATAAAAGTAAGATATAGCTGTGTTTTACAACTTCAGGTTGCCTTTTTAGGTCTATGGTTTAACAGTATCTGCAATATTTATTAATATAGCACTTTTCCATCTCCTAAATGATTAATAAAAAGATATTGCACTTTTACTGTTAAATTGGACCACAAATGTCTTGTAGCTTTTGTAATCTGTGAAATCAGAGAGTAACTGAGCATTTTCAGTGAGTAAACCTTGTGACAGCAAACTTGACTTAGTGAAGAGTAATTTGAGATGATCGAGTAAAGATCACATCTCATAACTCTATAAAAACATATTTACACAATTACTGTAATGACTCAAGAGAGGGCATTAAGAATCATTGAGGAAATTACATGTGTTTTTAAAGTTTCTAATTTTAATTATCTTGTTCTGTAATGGACTGCAGCGTCTGCAAACCAACCATAGTGTACTTTCCATCACTAGAAAGCACACGGAACATTTTGGTAACTGCATATGCAGGTTTATTTATTTTAGTGTTGAAAAGTGAAAAAAAAAATAAAAAGAGCATAAATGGAGCTATAATGTTTAGAGTAACACTATTTTCTTAACTAACATCCTTGCGAATGAGCATAGTAAATTTGAACAGTATGCGTTTTCACCATCTGTACTCCAATAATGAGAGCAGCCACCAAGGGAGAATAGGGTATTAAAGTATAGCAGGAAACATCACTCTGCTGCTCTTAGCCTGAGCTGAATTTTCATCTTTTAGGTGCCTTGGTCTTAATTTATGCTCCATTCTTAATTAAATTGTCTCCCTGACATGACTCAGAAACCTGGCTTCCTGCGCCTCAGCCTTTATTTCTTCACCCTTGATTGATAATGAATGTGCTTTGCCATCATATATTGTTTGGGTCTTGTGAAAGACAAACTGAGTTACTATGGACTGCTGCAGTCAGATTGCACACATGAGCTGCATTGACTATGAAGAGACTTTCAGTTAGTGTTATCAACTATTATGTCATGCTTGAGTTTTATTCCTAAAGTTTTTCATTAACTCCCCTTTTAAGCAATCAACATCTATCTAAAATTAAAGGTAGCTGACTAGTGAAAAAAAAATCATCTGTAGTCATTCATCAGTGGGGAAAAAAATGGCAGCAAACAGCATGAAATTAAACTTCTGAAATGAAAAATAATATTTAATTTAATTTTTTACACAAGTAATTACTTTTCAGTTCTTGCCACTCTTGAAGCAAGTTTCATTTTTCTCTCTGCTGATTTCAAAGAACAGGCAAACAGCAGGCTGCTGAAACACCATTCCAGCATTTCAGAAAAGGTTAGGGTGGATCAACAGAGGTGCAGGAAAACCTAAAAGTTACCAGCAGAAGAAGAAGAAATGGTGAATGAGAGAAAACTCTGAAAAGATAGATTTAATTTAAAGTACAGCATGTATTGTGCAAGACAGGCTAGCTACTTTACAGAAAAATTATTTTTTCAGCATATGGCAACTCAGGAATTACAGGTTTCAGAAATGTTGTAGGCCTTCTAATGAGTGGATATAAGGCTCTGGACAATGGACATGCCTGGACATTAACTTTATTACACTTGCTTATTATTATCATCAGCAGAATGTTCTGACATTTTTGACACTGTCACATCCAAAATATGCTGCAACATGAAAGTGGTTTGCAATTTTCTCTGGGTGGCACAGCTCAGTCCAAAAAGATATGCTGTTAGAATCACTCTTTAATAACTTAATTCCAAAATACAAAAAAACCTCCAAAACAACCACTCAAACAAAAAAACCTGCCAAATTAAATCACAGCTGGCAAGAACTGAAAAATTGTTGTTGGAAAATAAAATATTGAATTATTTTTTTCAATAAAAGTAATCTTTTACAAACAGTTTTATTAAAACAACTTGATGCTGTAGTTGCTTTGCTCATATTTGCTATATCACGAAATATAAATGATAAGGACTGTAATGCCAATTTGTGTATGTGTTTAAAAGGACATGAATGAATGAGAGAAATTGTGTGTCTATGTCTGTGTATGTAAATGAATTCTGTGTATGAAGTATTTATTATATCTGGTGAAAAGGAACAAACCAAAACTCCATCATGGCATTTTCATATCATTCACATGGTCAACTGCAAATGTGAAGCCCATAGCACCCAAGCTAACCAGAAAATGGCTTTCAGAAATTTCATTCCCAGAGTGGAAAAATGACAGTGCTTTTGCTTTTCTCAATGTGGGAGAGGAGAGGAGAGGAGAGGAGAGGAGAGGAGAGGAGAGGAGAGGAGAGGAGAGGAGAGGAGAGGAGAGGAGAGGAGAGGAGAGGAGAGGAGAGGAGAGGAGAGGAGAGGAGAGGAGAGGAGAGGAGAGGAGAGGAGAGGAGAGGAGAGGAGAGGAGAGGAGAGGAGAGGAGAGGAGAGGGTGCAGGGTTTGAGGGTTGGCTTTGGGACAGGTTGGAGGCATGTCCTAGTCACTGCTGTTTTCTGCCCTGCATTTGCCCAGGTCAAGCCCGTTATCTTTGACCATCCATGTCTAAACTCTTGTCTTCTGAGATCTCAGAAAATGATGTGGAATACCTCTGCGTCACTCACTAAAGGCTACTTTACAACACCCCAATCTCAAGGTATCTGAGCCAAGTTCCTGGATCCTCAGCTGGAAATGCAGGTCCTGCTGCTGTAGCATTCATCTACACAGGTTTTCTTCATACAGAATAAAAAGCAGATTTGCAGAAGGACAGTTAATTCCGAACACAGAGTTACTCCATGACACAGATGCAAAAGGCATGGAAATCCCAGAGGTGGGCGATGTTTCTACCCATTCTGCCAGGACTGCATCTGTGCTATCTTCAAGGCTGCTATGAATGTTCAGAACACTGTGCTTGGGAAACCTCTGCCTTAGATTGACTCTATGGCTGAAGGAAGATCTGCTTATGTTTGCTGGAGATGTGCTAGAACAGAAGTTGTTTTCTTTTTAATGGAAAACTGCCTAGGATTATTTTGTGATGTTGTCCTGGCTTCTGATGTTTCTTCATTTCACCCATTTTATAGCAAGGAAGAATAAAGTCAGTGGAGATGAGATTGCTTCTCACAGGCCAGCTTTTACTATGACTCAAAAGATCAGGAAATGACAATATTTCTTCCAACAAAATTGCTGGTAATGTCATGGGTGTATAAATGAGTAAAAAGGAAAAAATAAAGACAAAAATCCTGCCCCAACTAAAAAAAATAATTGCTTAAAATAATTATATGTTGTGACTAGAGAGAATGAGGCAGCTGTAAAGCAAAGAAGAGAGGATCTGTCTCTGCCCTAGCCTGCTTTGTGAACTTGGCAAGATTATCACATTTGCTGCTTTTACTATCTGTTTAAATGAGAAGCTATTTAGTCTGTTCTGTTTTGCTGTTTGCATAAAGCCTGCTGCAATACAAGAACAATCCTAGAAGTGGCCCTCTAGAAATAATGAGGTAGAATAATCATCAGCAGAGTCTAGTATGTTCTGCTTTATAGCAGCAAGCTTCTTCACAGATTTCAGACATTGCTTCCTTTGCCCTCTGCAGTCATTAATAGTTTTTTATTTTGCAGCCTCCTACATGCTCAGACAGCTTTTAGTGTCACAGACCACCACCTAAATGTTGGTGATGCACAGTAACCATGATTTTCTTTATAATTCTCATATTTCTTTCCCAAATATGTTACTGGAATTGCTCAGGCATGGTTTGATACTGTGTTAAATTTGAAGCAACTTTTGTTTCAGGTGACCCATTTAAAATCACATAAAAGTACAACATGTTTTATTATAATTAAAATTTTCAGTCATGCAAGCTTTGGAAGTAGTCTTTTAAAAAAAAAACCACCTAAATTTGGCTGCTGATGAGTATCATCCTTTTTTAAAATTATTTTAAAAAAAGATCTCTGAATATTTCTCTCAGTTCCAATAGCACTATAACTTAAATTTATAGACTATAATGTAATTTGTTAGACAGTTTTTCTTCTTTTTTTTAATTCTAAGTCTTGGGAATATTAGTCTTTTATTTTTCTTTTTTTTTTTTTTTTTTTTTCATAGGATGCAAGCCCAGATTAAACTGTTTAAGAGGAATAAGAATTTCAAACTGCTATCAGAATAATGAAATAGAGATTGAAAAACAAATTTTTCCTGCTGCTAAATTAAGAAATAAAAATGGCTTCTACAAAGGTTCTATATGATCTGGTTGCTGCTGCTAATTTTCCTCTTAGCTGTGAAGTCCATCATTGCTGAACAGAGGAATAAAACTGTAACAGACAGTGTTTGCCAGAGCAAATGAAAATACAAGTGGGATGGTAGTTATGCATGTATAATGAGTAGACAGGGAATTGTCAAAGTATGATGGCAGAAATTACTTCTCTGAATTTTGAGAACATGTAAGTTACATAGATAAATACCTACCCTTTACATGGAGTGTATTTTGAAGTAAGTCTGCCTTGTCTCTAAAATTTGAGATTTTGTCTCTAATTCAATATGTTCTCCTTGACTACAGATTATGCCCCTGGTATCAATATGGGAAGAGCTCTCTCTCCTCTGTGCCTCAGGAATTCAGGGAGTGAGCAGCACTAACAAGTGACAAATCTGCTGACATTGCAGCTCGAGACGCGCTCAGAACCCATCAGCACCTGAAAACTGCAGCAGCCACTGCTCTGCTGCTCACAAGGCTCCAGCATGATGCTTCTGCCGGGTTTCTAGGACTGGCCTTTCCAGGTGAATCAGGACTTTGTCACCCTGATTTTTAAAGATTTTCTAAGCCTTCTGCTGTTTAAAATCTTGTAACAAACTTTTTCATACACTTTATGTAAATAACTTACTGTTTTGCATTCTTTTATGGGGGAGGAGAAATTTGATGGACCGTTGGTTTGTCCAGTGTCATTGGAGAGATGGCACTTTCACCCTCTAACCCACTGTCACTTTTGGAAATCTATAAATGTTGGAGTGAGAAAATAAAAATTCCCTTTTTTACCTTGGAAAGAGCAGCCAGTCCACGTTGTGTTGGTTCATATCCTATAGTGAGAGGACTTCCAAATAGAGACCAATTATTCTGAATTGAGGCTCCTAGCTCATGGGAATGAGAACAATCCTGTTCAAAACACAGTTTCTCCAAACTCTAAGCTGGAAGCAACCATAGACCTTTTGGACATGGCTATGACATCATTAATAAAATAAGGAAAGCAGAGCTACTTGTTTTCATAAAAAGAGGTGACAAATCTTGTATAAAGCCTTATCAGGGTAGGATATTAGGCACAATTCCTTCTATTGTTGTTCAAGGGTAATTTTTTTGAGGGTTTTAAGGCATGCTTCTGTTTTTTTAATTACTTCTTTCACAAGTGCTATAAAGAATACAAACAATTTGGCAAGATCAAAGAATCCCAGATGTCGCTATTGTAAAATGCACAGCAACTGATCAAAGAGTACCCCAATGAATTGAAATACAGAGTGGAGGCAAAATAAGAACAAGAATGAAACACTCTTTTATTTTATGGTAGCTTTTAGTGTACTTGAGAAATGGCAGAAAGTGATGCCAAAAGATAACAAAAGCTGCTGCATTCTGTCCATAAAAACTCAAAGCTCATCAGAATTTGGTTGTTTGACCCCAAGAGCAGAGGTGTGCATTCTGTAATGAAGCAATTGCTAACATTTTCCATTTGACATAAAATTCTGCAATATAAGCAATGTCACCTAACATGAAGAGGTTTTAATTAGTGAACATGACTATTCCTGAACTTAATTATAATCTAAAAATATTATGTACACAGGAAAAAATATATAGAGGTGTAAAGCTTAATTGAAAATCATAAAAATAGAAGTTAATTTAAATTTTAAAGTAAGGCTGTTATTTTCTTATCTTAAAAATGAACATTTTAATTCCAACAAAATTTGAAGTTAGCTATGTCATCACAGTCAAAGATGTGAATAAAAGTTTGCTTAGAATTTTCCATTAGTAATATCTTCTCAAAGAAAATCCCATGTCTTAAAATAAATGTGTTGAGAAATACAGTCTTGCTGTTCAAAAACCATTTTCCAAAGGCTTTGCATCTGTTGAGTTTCAATTTAAGTCATTTGGATGGACATCTCTGTGGAAATATGCATCACATATGCTGAATATTGTAACACCTCATCAAACCTCCCCCAGACGAGTGACCAAGTTAGTTAAGTCGGATTTTTTTTTCAAGGAGTGCATCCACAAGAAAAGAGACTATCCAGATTTATAAGGTCTACTAGGTAAGAGGAAGGCTGGTTTGAGATATAATAGAAAATGTGTTTTGAACTGCCTTTCAATATTCATTCCTAACCTATTTTTTTAAACTCCTTAATATGTTTTATAATGCTATCCTCTTTAGCAGTACAAATTTTTGAGTGGTTTTATTATTTTACACATGAAAAAAAAACCCCAAAACCAAAAAACCCCAAACCAAACCTACCAACCAACCAAACAAGCAGCTAAACCCAAAACCCCAAGTGATGCAAAGGCAATGGCTCACCACCTCCCACCACAGACCAATGGCAGTCTCCTAGGAAAACTGCACTTGGGAAAACTGCATTTCCCTCCACCCAGCTCTGATGTGACATCCCATGGTCCCTTTGGCCAGCTGGGATCAGCTTTCCCAGCTGTGCCCCAAGTTTACTCTCATGCAGGGCAGTGTGAGAAGTAGAAAAGACTTTGGCACTGCTCCAGAGTTGTTCACCATGAGCCAAAACATCCCTGTGTTACCAGCACTGCTTTGGTCACAAATTTAAAATCCTGCATCATGCAGGGTGCTGTGGAGAAAATTAGCTCCATGCCAGCCAGACTAAATGAAATAATACTACTCAAGATTCTCTGTCAATCAGCCTCTGTCTAAAGGTGGATCTATTTTTCTGCAGAATTCAGAAGAATCTTTCTAAATATTTGCCTTCAAAGGACTAAGTCTTTCAAGGAAATCAAAATAATGTAGATGGGTTTCCTCCCCCACAATGGTGCCTCGTACATATTTTTTTTTTACCTTGAAGACAAGAGAGAGATCAAATTTGGGTTACCATGGATAGTATCATGGCATACCAGAGAGATGATAAATTCTGAGGAACTGCTGACAAATTATATCATTAAATTACAACTGCAGCTACCAAGGAACAGCAAATGAGTGTATGATCATATTTTCCATGTCAATAAAACAATTAGAGGTGATTTGGACACCCCAAAAGAATATTCAAGGACGTCAAACACAGAAAAGATAATTAATGGCCATTATGAGAATAATGTTATTGGGAGCAGGAAGGCAAAGTTTGTGACAAGCAGACTTTCAAAGCATCCAGAACAGCAGGTTCAGAAAAAAAACTGAACAAGGTGTTCGACAAGGCAAGGTTTTCAGCACATTTAGTAATGGAAAAGGGGATGGAGAGCCAGAAGAAGCAGTTAATTGCATAACACATTAATTAATACATAAAATAATTTAATACATAAAACAGTGTTATATTAAGAGGCAGAGGAAGAGCAGACTAATTATTAGGGGAAATTTCAAAGCAGAATGAAAACAGGGTCATTGTTTGAACCAGAGAGGGGAAAAGACAGATGTAGGCAGGATCACAGGTCCAACTCAAGGTAAAAGGACTATTTCTTTGGGAATGTCTCAAAATAAATGTACTTCTGAAAATAAAAGGGTGATAGAAGACCTGAAAAATGATGTTCCAGCTGTTAATCTGGATTTTCTTTTATGTGTGGCTGTCCTAAGTTTTGTCAAGGATACAGTTTTGTTGGGCAAGCTCAGTGATGGATGACAATTGATGTTTTTCAGTATGGTTTTCACACTGTTCTTGATTGTACCTGTAAGTGTAATACACCGTTTTCTTTATTTTTTTAAGCACACAGATAAGCATCATATAGTTTGAAGAGTAATAAACTGTCTCATTTGTCTGCGTACTTCAGTTTTCTTTAAAGAATGATCAAAAGAAACTGAGATCACATCCTTCCACTTCTACTTTTATGAAAAATGTCTCATACACATCATTCCAGGCAGGAAAATGTACAAAAGTCCTTTGACAAAGCATAAATCCCTTCGGAAAACTTTTCATCCAGTCAGTAGCTTATACTCTTCATTATGGCCCAGCATTTGACCCCCTATCTGAGTAACTACTTCCATAAGTAATTCCATTTTTTTGGCTGGAATCCCATTTAACTCTGCTCCTGACTCACTTGTGAGCCTAACTGCTTACAGCTGATAGCAGAGGATTTAACATTTCAGCTCAATATGTCAAATAGAGTTTGTCTGCTTAACTTTTTTCTTCTTAAACACTGTGAAATAACTCCCAGAAGAAAAAGTTTCACATGGCAAAAACTTTGGGCAGGAAAAGAAGTCAAGAACTCACGGTCAATTAAATAAATGAAGTACTTTCAAAACCAGTTTTTTGTTTTAAAGATAAATTTGGCAACAATGAAATTGACCTTCAATAATTCAATAAAATCGTATTCAAGCAGCTTAGTTAGAAAAATAGCAACAGACTGGCAAACTGACTCTAACCTGTAAGGAAAATCAGAGGAAATGGAACTGTGAAAGTCCTGGGTGAAATGCCATGAAGATGGGCTTGGAAGGTACATCAGGGATCATCTGGTCCAACCTTTCCTGGCAAAAGCATTGTCTAGACAAGATGATGCAGCAATTTGTACAGCTGAATCTTAAAACTATTCAACACTGGGGAATCTGGCACTTTCCTAGGCAGACTATTCCAATTGTTCTCATTGTGAAAAACTGTTCTCTTGTGTCTAATCTGAACTCCCCAGGATTAACTTGTACTCCTTGTCTTACCTATGGGACTCCTTGTGAGAAGTCAATTTACTCACTCTGAAATGTCCATTTACTAATTTTTGATTAACTGAAGCTAGCAAAACAAATTGCTGTCTGAATGAAGTCTTGAGAAAAAAATTGTCTTTAAAGCAAAGAGTCTGGAAAAGTAAATAAAAGAAAGAAAATTATTTGAAAAAAAAAAAAAAAACCCAAAAAGTTAATGTTCTAACACTCGTCTGGAAAAAAAGTTTGATAGCCTAAATTGTAGGTGAAGTACCTAAAAGTCCCAGTTTTCCTTCCCAGAATGTGCTCAGATGCACAGTGGCTCTAATGATAGCTCACAAGAGGATCTCCACTTGTGATGCCAGTGATATATTTAGGATTCATTCATCCCTAACAGATGCCCATTGATTAAATCACCTTTTATACTGTTAACACCACTGAACCCGAGGACTACTTTTATCTGCCAAGAAAATCCCATACAAAAGAGCAAAAACCATTCCTTTATCTTCATGTGACTTCACAAGATGCTCTCAGGCAACATCTACAAATCCAGCCGTACCCTTCTGTTCCTAAGCTACTGGTGATGAAAGAAAGCTGATGGTGCTTTAGGCACAGAAAAAGACTTTTCTTATCAGCAGTTACAGCTCTGACCCATGCAGCTGCCACTGCTGTCCAACTCCTATCCTCCAGAGACTGTTGGGAAAATGCTGCCTTTCCCAGATATCTTTTTTCCCATAGAAGCTTCCCACCTCCCAAGCAGACGGCTAAGGGATGCTTATCATCTTATTTGCCCTGGTACCTGGAAAAAAAAACCCAAAGCATGATAGTACCTGGGTCCCAGCCTGGACTGGAAAACTGTTACCAGTAGAGGAAATAAAAACATTTTGGTTAAAACCATTAATTGTCTGAGTTGTTGAATAAGTTACAGCTCTTTCATGTCTCATCCAGAGATCACTGACAAGAAAACCATGAGCTAATTTTACCAGGTAAGCACGGTACAAAGATGAAATGAAGACATAATTATGCCTTGGAAATTTTCCTTTCTTATTTTGCAGGTATATTGCTTATTTTTCAGTGATATGTACTCTTCATACCACTTATCAGGTTGGGAATCCTCATGACAGACTTCTCCTTAACTTCTAATGTTTTTCCCATTCAGCCTAAAAAGTCTCCATAAACAACTTTGTTCAGCATCTCAAACTTGGGCAGATGTGTTCCTGAAGATGTTGATTAGAATATATTATGGTCATTAGCATTGAAGCTTCCTAATGTTCATTTTATTGTACTTACTTTTTGCTTTCTGAGGAAAAAAAGTAAGGAAGATTTAATGAGACTGAAGACAATATTAATAGAAATAATAAAAAGTAATCCTCTAGTATATTATGTCTAATAATTCTCACAAAATATTATAGATTATGTGGTTTTTTCCCTATGAAAAATGTTTATTGGGCATTTATTTTACAAGCATATCATCATTTTTAGTTGTTAACAACCTTACATTTGAAAAAAAAAAAAAAACACCCAAAACAAAATCAAAATATATCATGTTTGTGGGCATAAACCAGGCTCACAGAAGGCAAAAGAACTATGAGTGCATTAAAAATAGTTCCCTTTGGCACTCTTGGCATTTGGCATTATTCTGAAATATATAGAGTGGCCTCTCTGAGAGCCAAATTTAAAGCTGATGAGCCACAGATGAGGTAACTGTTATGTCCCATCTCTGCTTCCCTTCAATGATGTTTCAAATGGGAAATGTAGCATTTTGAGGAGTTTTTTGCTCCAAATGAGATGTTGACTGTCCAGTGGGAAGATAAAGAATCTATTACATGTACTTTAAAAGCCATAAAAGATAACCTTAATTTCCTAGCTTACATTTATTTGCACTCACACAATGTCTCCCATTCCCAAGGCTGAGTATGAGCAATTGCCAAGTACATAATTGAAGGAGAGCAATGCCATGAATAAGTGTCAGGTCTAGAACTGGTGAATTCACAGAGAATGTACTGTCTACAGAGGAAAAAAAAAGAAGAAAAAAAAGTTGAATCCTAAAGCATGGAGCTGTCAAATGAAGCTGAGGATTTAAAATTACCAGTAATTTTCTTACTGTCTTCAAAAGTTGCTATGAACTTTCAACAAAGTGGCACAAAAATGCCATGTTTCAAGGGAAAGCTTGCAGCTGTTAAGCTGAACTTTTTAAAGTGTTGCTATTTCATCACACATTGATTGACTGGAACCTGCAGCCTTCTCATTTTATTCATGTGCAAAAACCAGCACAGCAAAGAAACATAACCTTTAGCAAAGCACCTTTAGTTTATATCTCTGCAGCTCCTCTAATAGTGAAGTAAAAGACAGAAGGGATTTTTTTTCTTTAGGAAAAAGTTGGTTAAGCCAAGATCTGCTTTAAATTCAAGTTTTAGGCGCCACAAATAGATATCCATCAGATCCATAAGGAGTTCTGGGCCTCCCAATTCAGACTACCAATATGGAGGCATGACTAGCTATATACTATGTTTGATCATCAACAAAATGCAAAGAATTGGAAAAAAACCCCAAAACTTGGCTTCAAAGTATTTTTTCTAGACTCAAAAATTGTCTTTGTGTTGTACACAATGGGCCATACTTTCATGTTTAATTATGTAATAACACCAGTAATAATAAGTATTCCTTCAGAATTGGCCTTTAGTTACTATTTGGATCATTTCATGAAGAGTCCTCAAATTCTCAGCAATAATGACTACTGGTAATTATAGTTAGCAGATTTTTCTGACTGTGTGGCTTGAAACTGGGAGTTTCTAAATTCTGTTTCATTCCCTGAACTCTCATCTTTATCCTCTAAAAAAACTTGTGAAAAGCAGAGCCTATTAAATATTGAAAGCTACTAAACTATAATAGAGCACATCTCTGAGTAGTTGCCTTGCATCCTTCAAAAACATTCTAACTCAATTAATTCAAAATGAAGACAAGTTCTGTGAAACCTGTATGGGAAGGTCATAACCACAGCTTAATAACAAATTGAAGGAAAAGAAAGAGACTACCTGTTTCCTTAATATTTTAACTGAACTGTTAAATCTACAGAATAAATGCATAGTTGGAACTCAGGCTCTGTTCTATACCTCCTCAAGCAACAAAAAGCTGAAAATAAAAATAGAAGAAGTCTTGAATAGACATGCTTAAAACAGTAGGAGACTTTTTACAGTTCCTCTTGCATCAGTTACTGGGATTTTTTTCTTCATCTCTCTCCTTTTTTTACATTCATCAAGGTCATTGTGAGTTTTTTCCCCTTTGATTTTAATTTGATGTCAGTACATTCATTTTTATGTAAATTTCAGCAGAGGTGATTGTATCTTCATTTCTCCAACCATCTGGCACACTGGGAAATACAGCAGCATTCAACCCTAATGATATAAATAAGAAAAAATATAGGGGATTTCTGAAGAGACTTAAACCCAAAAAGCCAACCAACCACCAAAGAGATGTGATTATTAACAAGAGAAGCTTGTAAATATTTTTATGAATATTTGGTGTGAATTCCTGTAATTAAAGATTTCTGAAACACTTCCGTATTCAATAAGCAATCCCTTTCATGCCACGAGTATGTTTTTCCTGTTGATAAATTAACAAGTAGAACTATCTGCTGCCTTTGATGAAGTTAGATGTATCATTGGTCATGATTGAAAACGAAAACACAAAAGTAAAAAGTGCCACAAAATTTACCACAATTAAGAAAAAAACCCAAACAAGTTTTATATTATTTTACATATATTGTGTTTAAAATAAAGAATTGTAGTAGCTAGGAAATTACATTAGTTTTCAGCAAATAAACTAAATGAGGCTAAAAAAGAATTCACAGTGAGGAATATATTTGATTTTCAAGTTGATCTATGATTTTGTTTTAAACAGTTATTTAATAACTTTTGCATAAACTTTTCTGATAGTAGACTCGCATAACTACATCACCTTTTACATTCCTTTTCATTTGAAATTTTAATCCCATATTTCTCACAATATTTAAATGAGTGTACGAGATGTTTTCTTTTCCTAAGTGAGCCAGTGTTAAATGATTTAGAACATGAAGAACTGTGATACCACAGAGTCCCTTGCAAATCTCAACTGGCTTCAATTTCCACCCGGGTAGACCAGCATCATTTCCAGGCTCTGGTGTTATTATTCTGACCTCTTATAATAATGGCATGCCATCTAATAAATGCAATGCTAATGTAATTGTTTGTGGGCTAGACTCAGTGAAAATGCTTTTGGAAAAACAGTGCTGAACAGAATACAAACATACACAAGCATATAGCTTGGAAATAGCTTTTCTGAAGGTATTAGTGAAGTTATTTTTCTGTAATCAATTAGAGCTTCTCAATTGCTGTGGAACTTTAAAGTGTCTAGAGAGAAAATTCCTTTTCTTACCTGGAACTGACTCTGCTCCATTCAAAATCTTAAGATATTTGACTATAGAGTTAAAATCTGTTTTAAACTTCCTTCAATAACAGCATGTGTAGGTTTTGGTTGAGAGCGAGTTAATGTTCTTCACAACAACTTTCATGGGGCTGTGCTTTTGTTTTGGGCTGAGAATGGTGTTGATAATAAGAGATATTTTTGTTATTGCTATTTCAGGTATTGACTTGCAGAGAGTCAAAGCCTTTTCTGCTTCTCCCCTCACCTCAGCAGTGAGCAGGCTTGGGAAGCTGGGAGTTCCCAGCTGGGAGAGCTGCTCCCAGCTTGCCACAGGGATCACAGAATTCACAGAATCACTGGGTTGGAAGAGACCTCCAAGATCATCAAGTCTAGCCCATGCCTTAACACCTCAACTAAACCATGGCACCAAGTGCCACATCCAGTCTTTTTTTAAACATCCCGGGATGGTGACTCCACCACCTCCCCAGGCAGACAATTCCAATATTTTATAACTCTTTCTGTGAAAAACTTCTTCCTTAATATCCAGCATATATTTACCTTGGCACAGCTTCAGACTGTGCCCTCTGGTTCTGTCAGTGCTGCCTGGAGAAAGAGACCAACCCCACCTGAGCACAGGCACCTTGCAGGGAGCTGTAGAGTGATAAGGTCACCCCTGAATCTCCTTTTCTCCAGGCTGAGCGCCCCCAGCTCCCTAAACTGCTCCTGGATACCCCAGAGCACATGGGGCCATGACCAGCTTATAGATCTGGGGGGAAGGAAAAGGAAAGGGGGAATATTCAGAGTTATGGCATTTGTCTTCCCAAGTCACCAGTGTGCATAACAGAGCCCTGTTGTCCTGGGGGTGGCTGCCCAGGGAAACTGGGGCATGAATTCTTGGTTTTGTTTTGTTGGCAAGTATGACTTTTTGTTGTTTGTTTTATTTATTGCCTACTAACCTGTCTTTATTTCAACCCATGCATCTCCTTTTACTCTTTAAATTCTCCCTCCCATCCCACTGGGGGAGGATGAGGGAGTGCCTACATGACTTATTTGCCAGCTGAGGTTAAACCATGACACAGTAACATACTGAGTTGTTTCACAGCAGTATTTTCCATTTCTCTTCTGGGAAAATGGCTTTGTCTCATATTGGCTTTCTTCCTAGAAAAATAATTTAAATTCATCTATTAAACCAAGGCTTTTTAAAAAATCCTTATATAAAATTTTAAATCTACCCAATTTTCTCATTAGAAATATATGAAGGGTCTAACAGGGTAAGTGGAAAATTTAGGGCACAAGAAACAAGATATGGTAATTGAGACCATCTGTCCCACTAAATATAAAGCACATTTGCTTGTGGTTTACTCTCTCCCTGATCTTATTGCAGTTCCAAAATCTGACCATTCAAGTTGAAGAAAAAAATTCTGAAGCATGAAAGGGAAAATTTAGATGCACCCATTTCAAGAGGAGTAGAACATGTTATGAATGTGGAGAAGAAGAGCAGAGACAAGTGCCAGAATAGCTGATCCTTTTTGGCTGTCACTGATGTTTGACTATCCTGCCACCTTATAGAGCAGCAGCTGACCTGACAGCAATTTGGGTGGCAACCTAGCCTATGGACTAGAATTTTCTTGAAGCATTTATTACTGTTATTGTTGCTTTTATATCCATTAAGAGAACTGTAGGTCTTACACAGCCAATCACAGCTGACCATTCTGATGCCACCAGAGTGCCAGAGGATTAATACAGTAAGGAACTGAATTCAAGAGAAATGTTGGGAATGTTTTCCCTTTCTCTAACATTTAGTTTATTATAATTTTGGTGAAATGATCAATACTATACTATACAAATCACAACATTCAAATACTCTGTACACATTATAACCTGTGTGTTTCACTAAAGATAATATTCACAGTGCCATCATTTAGAGTTGCTGCTTTGTAAGTCTGAATATAAGCATAAAATCCACACTGGAGTTACTTATTGTTCCTGGCAGTGGATATGGGTTTAATGCTGGTGTGTTTGTTGTTGGTTTGCTTTGATTCCATTTGGTTGTTTCCATCTGTTCCTACTTTCAGGAAAAGAAGGAAGCAGAAAGGGTTATTTGAATAGAATGTGAATAAGCGCTTGCAATATATGTGTTGTGCATTACTAAATATCATTATATTGAAGCATAGAATCATTCAAGGTTTAAAAAGAACTCAAAGATCATCAAGTCCAACCATTAACTGAGCACCAACATGTTCACCATTAAACCATATCCCTAAAGTCATAGCCACATTTCCAGGGATGAGCATTCCATCACTCCTCTGGGCAGCCTATTCCAATAATATCTGAAATAACTCACTAATGTATAGATACTACACATGTAATGGTTATCCATACACAGCACATACTGTATTTATAGATACAGCCTACCAGGATATTGTACTATAGATGTATGCTGCACATAGCACAATATGTGCAGAATGCACCTATGGTTAATAATAGTCTATACCCAATTGTTACAGACACATCTGCTGTGTCCCATCCCTGTAGTACTAACCTTGACTACATGATAGTACACAAGATTCTTAATTGTTTTTCTGTGAGAATACATTTAGATTCAATATATGTACAATATCAACCTGACTCTATTACCAAGGATAATTTTATTCAAAAACTTAATAGAAATGTTCTGCAGCCTTGAATTGCCAATGATTATGTCACAGTTTAAAAACATAACTTTTTTTTTGGAAAATCATCATAAGTTCTCAGCAGATCCATGAAAGTCAGTTTTAAGTTTGCAGAGGTAAGACAGAACACTTTTATCCAGAAACATTTTGTGGTATGACAGTTCAGTGAACAGCTTAGTGTTCTGCCAGCCATTTGAGAAGTTTTTTTACAGGGGAATACAAGGTCTTGTATTCCAAGAAGGTCTTGAAAAGTAAAAGAAATATTAACTTAATGGAAATTGGGACTTCCAAAGCTAGCAAATATGCATCTGCAATTCTCGCTTGATCTATTTACTTCCACTGGGTTAATCAAGTCAAACACTACAAGTTTTCTTGTGCTGTATGGAAATCAAAGAATGCTGATGGGAAAAAAACAAAAAAAGCCAACAAAACAAAACAAAAACCAGGAACCAAAAGCTAGATCAGTCTTAAGGCTGAAAGTGTGCTGTGCTCTAAACTCAGAAAAAATGAATTGTGATGTCAATACTGATCCCAAACTGCTGCTAAGGAATCAGGGCCTACAGGCCTGGATACAAAGAGAATGAACCAAAAGCACTGTTTTTTAGACTAAGTCTTCAAACCCTGTTGAACAACAGATTTTCCCAGAAAGGAACAAATATGTCTTTCATTTCAGATTTCTAATGAAAATGAAAAGAATGCGTAATAATTAGAGCTGCTCTAATGAGTCTCTGCAAGGAACTCAACATAAAAATATGTGATGGTTGCCACATTAAAATTTGTAATTAAAATTTTATAATAAAATTAGCTTCATAATTATACTAAGATATTCCTTTGCTCTGAACACATTAAAATATGCAACAGCATGGTAAAGAAGCAGCAGCAAAAAATTCTAAGATATTACAAAAGAGGGTTACTTGATTGACAAAGTACTTTAACATAATTTTATGTGATATGCTTTCTATGACAAGAATGAATATTGGTCACAAACCTAATTCTGGCATACACAATTTTGCAGGTTTTGCCAAAAATTATGTCAGAAGTTACATTTATTCAAGCAGGACCTGCAGACTGTGTGTGATTAATGCTTCTATCTTGGCAGGAGAGCCCAAAATTTATGATTTATTCTCTCTGCCACAGGTTAGGCAGACAGGAGGCTGATATACTAGATACGGTTGCTATTGTAAATTTATTTGGCATTTCATTTTTCAGTCACACTGGTGGTTATTTTCATACGTCTTCAATCCATCATTTCCTGCTAAATCCAATTAGTTTGATTGGCAGATTTAGCTTCCCAGTGGGTCTTTGTCAATATCGTGTAGCAGTAAATACCTTGAGACACTTTTTCAAAACTTTCCCCGGTTATTTGTTTTTGCTCACCCAGAAAACTATTGATTAGCTGGGTTTGTGCAGCTCCCACCCATCCACAGAGGCAGAAGGATATGGTGATCAAAACCATGCATGTACTGACAAAACCTTCAGTCTTTTGAAGAGGAAATCCTGCCAGGGCTGGGGTGTCCTGGGCTCACCAGCCCCTGTTTGGGACCAGCTTTGACTCAAGGATTCCATGGGCAAGGACCTGGTGCTTCGGAAAGCTGTGGGGCAGGGAGGTACAGCAGGTGTTAAATCTCTTCAAGGCACCATTTTTAATTATTTGTCCTCATAAACTAATTAACGGATTTACATACAAATGATCAGAAAATTTATTCTGCGCTCCGCGACACACATGCTGTCTTTTCATACATAACAATGAAGCTAAATCCTTGCTTCAGTCTTAATTAGAAAGGTAGAGTGAGTTATCTACAGTGTTTTCTTTTCTGGACATATACTGGAAAGAAAGAGGTATAATAATTAATGCTGAAGTACTGTGAAAGATGACCACTTTATAGAAAATGTCATTAAGTGAGTTGAAAAAAAGATTAAATAGGAAGAGAAAAGAGCTTACATTTATTGAAAAAAAAAGGAAAGCCAGGATCTGGTCTAAGATGGATTTCACCAGACCAAATTATTTGTATTTACATGCTGCATACTTCAATGGCCAGGGGGATCAGTCAATATTTTTCTCTCTTGAACTGGTAAAATACTGTGTTCATAGATCAACTATTCAACAGACACAGACATTTAGATTTTAGTAAGGCTTGCTAGCAGAACAGATTAATATATTACTTTTTCCTTAAAGACTGAACTCCAGATTTTCATTAAAGCACAAGAAAAAACCATTAGAGAGGCTCAAATAGAAAGATAAAGTACAGTATCAGATCTACAAGGTGAAACTTTATTAGCCCTTCCTCCTGCTATAACAAAGCCTCTTGTTTTTTTCAGTGACAGTTTTGTATATATTGTAAAAAAAGTAATAACATCTTTTTAATTTTTGCAAGGAGTCAGGCTATGCTATGTTCTATCTGGATAAAGTACACAGAAAAATACTTTTATTAATTTATACTTTTATTAATTTTTTCAAAAATTTTTTCTTCATCTTGTCTAATTAGTGAACTGTACAGGTAAAAAATGTATGAGATATTGTAAAAAATTGAGATGGAATAGTGTCATTTTTAGAGTGCTCTTTGGTATGAGTTCTACTCTTCACAGTCTCAGATGGAGTGAAATTATTTTGAATTTTTCCTGGTGTTGTTTATGTTTAATCCAAACACTAACACCAACATCACCATGACCCCCCTCTCCTATTACTGAGCATGTAAATATATTTTCTAAACTTGGGACAGTTTTATCCAGAGACAGCAGCATCTATAATGGAGAAAAATCCACTTGCAAATATCCAAATAATGGAGAAAATCTTCATTATTACTTACAAGGGAAGGTTATCAATAATTTGTGGAGAGAAATGCATTTGATGCAGAGTTAATGACATTTAGAGTACACTGAAGGTTGTACTAAAAAGAACTATTTTGTTTGGAACCTGATCACTAATGAAATTCTTTAAGCAGCAGCTATTGGTCTGATCATAGTTAATCTTTTGATTGATAAAGGCAAAAAATTACTGTTTATGAAAAAATCATTCTAGTGATGCAAAATGAAAAAGCAATGTCAGTGTAGAGGAGGGCTAGAAAATGAAATAAAATTATCTGGAATATCTACCACACTAGAATAACAGCATAAAATCAAGGTTGGGCACTGGATTATTAATGACCAGACATTCTTTTTTAGTTTGCTAGTTGGTTATGACTTAACTGGAGGATACAATTGATGAATTAGCCCAGCATGCCTATTGAGACCTGTCATGCTGCCATTTAGAAAAACAAACATAATCTGAGTACTTACCAAAGACATATGGCAAAGCTGATGCCATCATTTAATGCACTTTCCTTGGCATACTAAACTCAAAAAAGGTCTCCTGTGTCAAATCAGATTCAGGCAGACAGATCCAAAGAGGAGGTGTTGGCATCATGTCTAGACTGGGAAACCTGACAGCGCTTCCCAAGCCTCTTTCTTGAGGACAGGAGGTCACCTTGCACATCCTTCAAACCAGCCTGGAGTCAAGGTTAACTTCTGTAGCTTGTGAAGTTTGAGAAGGAGAACATCTTGCTCAAAACTTGGGGCAGCAGGAAAATAGCTCACCCAGCTTCTGCTTGGCTTGGAGCTCAGGCAGAGCAGGTTCATGTGTGGATCTGAGCTGAACCTGCTCATGTACTATTAGTTCCCAAATTAACAAGACAAGCTTCACTCCTCATGATAGGAGTGTACAAGATTTTGGGATAGATTAATGACAAGTGACAAGTACTCTTATTAGCAGATGACTGTTCTTTTGTGCATGTAAATATGGATATTCACACTGAGAGCAGCCATATGTATAATTTATTTCTGTGCTTCTGTGATGGATCACATTTTAATCTCTGGTGTCTCTTTAGATCAGGAATGAATGTTTTCCAGGCTTATACAGACAGAATTATTTTTGTGTGCCTCTTTTTAATTCAAACCCTTCCCTACCCCAAATCTTATCCTCCTTCCTATATTTAACAGCAAAAGGCTGAACAGATAAAAAAAAAAGATTTTTTAAAACGTGACAGAAGAATAAATCCTTTCATCAATACTGCTAATTTAAATTACTTTTGTGAACATATGTATTTGGGTATTTGCTTACATAGCCTGTACCTCAGAAAGAATAGTTGTATGTATGGGCAAGTGAATGTGTCTTCAAAATGCACATTTCAGGTACAAAAAATGATAAATGATTCTGCTACTCCATTTCCCCAATATTTTCTTAACTGTGGTTTTTTTTTTTTTTCTGTGTATATTTGCTGCTCTTAGCTGTTCTAGCTTATTCTTGTTAAAAAAAAAAAAATCTGAATTGAAGAGCCAGGAGCAAGAAAAACACATTCTGAATTGCATGGACAGGTTTTTTTGTTTGGTTGTTGGTTGGGTTGTTTTTTTTTTTTTTGTTTTGTTTTTTTGTTGGGTTTTTTGGTTGTTTTTTTTTTCTGTCTTATGGTTGCTTAGATGCTTAAATCAGAAATTGGTTGGTTTTCTTGTTGAAGTCTGATATACAGCCTGAAAATTGCAATAAGGCCTGGATGACTTATTGGAGTGGGTCCAGGAGAAGAGTCCAACAATGATCAGAGGGCAGGAACACCTCGCCTATGGACACAGCCTAGAGGGCTGGGGTTGTTCAGCCTGGAGAAGAAAAGGCTCTGGGAGGAGTTTAGAGTCCATTCCAGCACCTAAAGAGGGCTACAAGAAAGACAGAGAGAGACATTTTACAAGGGAAGGTGGTGATAGGACAAGGGGGAACAACCTTAAACCAGAAGGTTATAGTTTAAATTGAATTTTAGGAAGAAATTCCTGACTGTGAGGGTGGTGAAATACTGGAACTGGTTGCCCAAAGAAATGATGGATGTCCCATCCTTGGAGGGATTCAGGACAGCTTGGCTGGGGTTTTGAGCAACCTGATCTAGTGAAAGCTGTCCCTGACCATGGAAGAAGGGTTGGGACTAGAGGGTCTTTCAAGCTCCTTCCAACCCAAACCATTCTCTGATTCTGTGATTCTGTGCTATTCCAGAGATAAATCAGAACCTTTTCAATAGTTCTGTAAGACAATAAAGAGAAAATATTATCTTTTACTCCACTGACACCATTCCTGGCTCCTTGAGCAAGAGGTTTGTGTTCCCAGTGGACTCCCTGAAGGAGAGAAAGCCTCACAGGACTTGTGGAGTATTTCAGAGAGGGCTCCTGCCATGGTTTTGAAACAAGGCCCAATGGATGGAAGTTGAATTTCCCAACAGTTGGAACAGGGGTGCAGCAGACTGCACAGCATGCAGGTGAAACCAGTCTGTATTTAAAGCTCTTTGCTATGACATCTGCTGGTGCCCTTGGCAGCAAATGAAAATAATGACAACCATTTTCAAATGGAATATCCAAAGGCATCATTTTCAATCCCTGAAGTCTAACTTGAGTTTGGTGATTGGTGTTCATTTTCCTTTTAGTAAAGGGAATAAGAAATAAGTGTCTGTTTTGGAAAAGTGAGCTCCATTAGGTAGAGTGATGATTTGATAATGCAAAAAAGAAAAAAGTTAATATATATTAAAAATGTTATAGGAAATTTCATAGTAGCTTTGTAACAGTTAAAGATTAAGAACTCACCCTAGCTTTTGTGAACTTAAGCCTCATTTATGACTGGCAGACATTATTATTACTGCTTTTCTGAAAAGAGCAATTTCCACTTCAATTCTTTGTTGCTAGATAAGTGGTTAGAGAGAAATTATTATTATTATTTCTTAAAATTGAGACAATTCAGACAATGCTGTTGATCTGCAGAACTTTAATCTAAGTGTTAATTAACTTTTTAATCTTTCTCATCTACCAATCATTTAATGATGTATCTCTCCTAGAAAGAATAAGTACCTAACAAAATCAAATGTGATTTTTATGAAAGATCAATGAGATGTATTGCAAAGGAGCAATTTGAAAGAGAAAATGGAAGATATCCTTTGACAAATTAGAAATTTTACAAGAATTTATTTGGGTCCATCACATTTACAGGATAATCAAAGAAGAAGTGGACTCCAAGTCTGTCTTTTAGACATTTTTTGAGGTACTATTCCCTCTTAATATTTCCTAGTTGTGATGTTGCTCAGTGTGGTCACAATATCAGACTACAACATTCATGACTTATTCTCACAACCACAAACTAAATCCAGTATTCTTTGTCTTCCAGCAGAAAAGGATTTTTTTTTTTACTTCATCTGGTGGGCCAGAAGAGCCAGCAGAAGAAATTGTTTTGGGTTTCTTTCCAAAGTTTAGGACCAGCATGATTTAGTTTCTATAATATAAAAAGGAGTGTAACTTCGAATGGAAACCCAAGAAACAGAAAAGTATGGGAATGCTGGAGAAATAATTTTCAGACAAAAGGCTTTCAAAGTAAACAATAAAAGTTGTGGTTTATATCTGCACACAGAAACTGCCCTAAACAATTACATAATAAAAAGGAAAAAAATATAAGAAACATCTAAAATCCTTATGTTGAGACTGAAACCTAAATTGCACAGCAACTGTAAGAGAAGTGCTTTCCAAAGAGATGGCAGTGTACAAAGTTAATATTCCCTGTGGCCCAAAACACTATTCACAAGAAACCGAGATGTCCCTTTTCAATCATCAAAGAACATCTACAAAACATCAAGAGCACTGGGATTTTTCAAAGAGAAGTAAATGTAAAAGAGTCTTGAAAGAGAATCTTGAAATGATTTCTAAGGAAAAGCAGGCCCACATTGTGTAGAAGTCAAAGTATTTATTAAAGTTTGCTAGAAAAAATGGATTTATTATCTCCGAAGGAACAGATTTAGGGATAAAAAGAATATTTTCTCAACCTCCAATTGTTAACATAGATAACTCTACATTAATGTACATAACTCTACACGGAATTCAGTGTGAATTACCTGAATTTTTTGAAAATGCTTTGAGATTGTGGGTAATCCCTTCAAAAGATATTCCTAGTGACTGACTGTAAGACACAATCATGCTATTTACTTATATAACTTGGATGCTGTAAACCGTTGCATTTTCAGGGTGCCATTGTGCTATTTACTTATATAACCTGAATGTTGTAAAATGCTGCATTTTTTAGGGTATTTTTGGTGGGGAGAGGATAAATGAAGAAGAGATGTGCATTAGCAGTGGGGTTTTTTTGCATTTAAAGGAGGTGAACTGAAGGGCCCAGAAATATCCAGAGCAAAAAGAGGCTGTCATTGGGAAAATTCCAGAAGCTATCTGAAAGAGAATTCCCTTTGTGAGTGAGCCATCTGGCAGGTCGTGCTGAGTTATGCCAAAAAGCTGAAGCAATCAGAGCACAGCAGGGGCAAACCTTATAAGCATGGGAGTGAAATGCAGCTTTATGTTCATAGCAGTCACTGATGCAATCCACTGAGGGAGCTGTATCCCTGCAGCACTGCTCTGGAGATGGACTTTGCTGGCCACTGCCAGGGAACGGAAAGGCATCTGGGGGCTCTGCTTCTTTTAGGAAACCACTCTAAGAACAACATAATGGCTCAAAGCTAAGATTACCCACTGTCTTTCCAAAGAGTAATCAATCTCTCAGCAACCAGGCTGTCTAGCTGGCTGTTAACATGCGGTGGGCACAGTACCTGAGCTGTGAGTCCCTGCTGCTTCCTCATGGTGGTCCTTTGACTGGTGGTAAGGTCTGGAGGATCCATGTGATGGGGCAAAAAGTGAAACAGAGTTGTCAATGTTCTTTGTGAATGAAATTAAGGGGATTTAAAAAGGGCAGCACTTAGAAGCTAAAAATCTCCAAAAGCATTTTAAATGTGAATTTTAGTTATTTGATATTTTCTTTGTTTTAGGGAAGCAAAATAAGGCTTCTTCTGACATTTGTATTTTTTTTTCTCTTTCAGTTGTTCTCCAGGTCTGCAGCTTAGTCCTTTACCCAATCAAGTTCATTGAAATGGTCAGCTTGAAAATATACCATGAATTCAACTGGGGCTATGGTCTAGGCAAGGCACAAGTAAGGCAAGGCATTATGCAAAATTTATTTCTGTTTATGCATACATTCTGGCTATTTTTACCTTTGGTACATGAAAAATGAGAGCAATCTAGACTTGAGGATAACATATATTTGTATTTGCATGTATTTCCCAAGGAAAGACATTTAAACCATTTGGAGCTGGATGCATCAGCCAGTTCCTACCAGATGTGAACCTCTGCTGCATTAAGATTTAGAAACTTTGTGAGAATATGTGCCCAGGTAGAGGAGAGAGCACACTTAGTGTCAATAGTGACAAATGAAAAACAGCAGTATGGGCTACTAAGCAGGTTTTAAACACAGAATGCCTTGGGAAATCAGGCACACAAAACTGTGATGCTCACGGAAGTGCTCTTTTACTGAAGGAACTGCTCAAAAAACAAAAAAAATACACAAAAAGGGGGTTGCAAATAGGAGAAATCAGAAGAAATTCTGAGTCTTCTGCATTAAAAAATAAGAGGAGAGTAGAAATAAATATTTTGATAGTCTGCCCCTGCTCAAGCCTGCATGATTACAACAAAGATGGGAGAGTAAATGAAACGTGTAGCTCATGGCTCAGTCTAATACAGAGTTATGACAGATTACAGCATGAAATAAAAGTATTCATGCCCTAATGATAATGTTAGAAGATGCCAGGAATATCTGCAGTAATTAAAACCCTGAATGTATTTGAAAATCAAATATGAGTCTTTTGAAACTACATGATTGGGAAGGGCAGTTCCACTGCAACGACCATATCAGCAGAGATGCTGGAACTCACTGCCTTCTGCTCTGCTTGGAACTATATTTAGTCATGAGTGTGATAGTCTTTGATCTGGAATTTCCTATTTTCCTGCCAATTTTCACAACATGTTTTGAAGTCTGACTAGTTTTCTGGTCCTCAGAAGAAATTAAAGAAAGAACAGGAAAACAGACAACAACCTCAACAAGGGGAAAAAAAGTGAAACTGCATGATCATTTTTCAAACTTAAGAGCAATTAGGATATTCATGCATCATGGTGAACAAAATGAAAGTTCCAGTAACAAAAATTATTTAAAAAGCAAGAAAAGTGAGTCTTTATAAGATTTCACTGAATGATTTGCATACTGTAAATACACAGTGCATATGAATCTGGTGAGACAGTTAAACAGATTTAAAAATGCTCTAGGACTTAATAAATTAAATATAATTTTAAAATTCATTTTAACTGTTTTTAGACATATAAGTGAGCTTTTATGTAGCTAAAGTTAAGATACCATCATTCATAGAATTTCTGAATTATGGTTTTATTTGGTCGAGAGATAGAAACTTTAAAAGAGAGATCACGGGTCAAGTAGAAAAATGAAATAGGAGCTACAGAGCATTAGTCATAAGAAGGATCAGCCATCTCTCTTTCTTTAATTTTTGTCTGTCTTTATGTACTATATATCTCACTCTTCCCAGCTGCCCAGATTGAGGAGCTGGAAGGTCCCATTTACTGTTAATGTGTTCCTGTGATGCACAGGCCAGTGCTGCTGAGCAAAGGATTTATCTACTGGCAGTGATCAGAAGCTTGACACACAGAAAATAAACAATAGCTTTTACTTGAAAAATTGATTTTTTTTTTAGTCCCTGAAACAACCCGGGGCCGATTCTGTCTTTATTTACTCTATAAAGATCTGGAGACCCTAATTCCTTAGATATTGTCACCTGATTATAGCTTCATTGTCTCTCAGTAGATAACATTTTAACAGTCTCAGATATTGGATTTCACGGGGCTTTTTACTCATAAAATCACCTGTTCTGCAGTTACTGTGTTGCAATCTTTCTGCACAGTTTAAAAGTGAAGTCTTTGGCATCACATTGCACTGTTTTAATAAGTTTAGCTGTTCCAGATTTTGCTAATTAAGGGATCCCTGTCCACATGTTCATTAGTTTCTATTTAGTAAAGCACCCTCAGGACATCTTGAAAGCTGGTCACAAAACTGATTGCATAAAATAGTATAGACATGGTGTAGAAATAATTTGTATATGTTTACATTTAGCATGCTTATGTGAGGGATGTTTCAACTGTGTTAGGCTCTGTTTTGGTGGATTTTTTTTCACTGGGAAGTTTCTAGGATGACAAATGGGGAGAGTTACTCATATAATACAGTCTAACCTGATCTTCTCTACTGCTCTTTAGGGATGATGGTCTTCTGGAAAATCATGTCTTAAAGAAATGAGTCTGCTCTACTCTTTAAATGCAACCAGGGTATTTCACTAAGTGTTCTAATGTTTAAGGTTATTATTATTATTAATCATTATTTATTATTCATCATCATCACCAATAATTTTCATTCTGTTTAGCAGTATTGACAAGGAGTCTCCACTCAGAATTTCTCCAGTTTGTGAGCTCTGTACAAACACAAAATGCAAACACAGAACAAGTCCCAGAGAGTTTACAGCTAGAGACAGAAATGAAGTTAACCAGGAGGATGTAAAAGCAGGTTCCATTAGATGGATTTCATGTAATGGCAACTTTAACATGACTAATTTAAGACTGCAAGAAAATACATACATTTTCTTTCCCTCTCTCCTGTTATTGGCTTGGCTTTTGCTGGCAATCTTTTTTTTATTTTTCTAGTTTTTCATCCATTGTCCTTTGGTACATACCCTCAGCTGTTTTTATTTTAAAAAATTCCCAACATGCAGAATATTTCTGCATAAAACTTTCATGTCTTCTGCAAAACTA
This sequence comes from Zonotrichia albicollis, assembly GCF_047830755.1. Lineage (NCBI taxonomy): Eukaryota > Metazoa > Chordata > Aves > Passeriformes > Passerellidae > Zonotrichia > Zonotrichia albicollis. Next base: position 21,551,281 of record NC_133820.1, read on the forward strand.
CTTGATTTTTCTAAGACAGAGCTTACATAAGTCATACAAACAGAAAAGTGCATATATTCAGTGAGTTTTGTGATCAAGTATCTCCAGTTTGAATTTTAGTCCAATTAGTATGAGAACAAGAAGACCTGTGACATCTAGAATAGTTTATCTTTCCTAGTGTAACTTATTAAAAATCCTAATCAAAATGGCACTAACATGTGAACAGCACTCTAAGTGAAAACCCTTAATCCCTATTCTTTATTAATTGATTTAGATCCTTGCTGATTCTGTGGAATTAAAGGGAAAGGAATATGGGTAATTTACATTACGTAAAGTAATAAGGTCTTGGTGATTGCAATTCAACTCAGTATTTTTAAAAAAAGCCAACTTATCAATTTCATTAGTAATACTCACCCATGCCCAGTAGATAATGAATTTGCCAACCAATAAAACTCTTGTTGCAAATGCTCTTTCATCCTTTCTCCCTTCTTAGCTCTTTCTTGCATTAGCTCATTTTCCTTGCTGGCATTTCTGCTCTTATTTTCATTGCCACTGACAGCATGGAAAATGTGCTACTTGAGGATCCTACTATTCAGGTTCATTTACACAATCATTATCAACCAAATGGCTTTCTCCCTCTCCCTCTTGTTTTTGGGTTTGTTTTTTTTTTCCTTCCCTAAACTGCTCCTTCTATTTGGTTCCTGGTCTCCATTCAGTAGCCTGGGTTGAAAAATGGAAAAAGATCCCAGCTAATGTTATTGTAAATTGGTACTTAACCCACTGAAGTGTGCACACACTGCCACTGTATCTACAATACCCTCCCCATGATGGCTCAAGGAACTCCATATCCCCTCACTGTGGTTCAGAGCCAAGCAGACTCATCACTGTGTTGGCCAGCAAAAGCCTCTCAGAAAACATTGAAGCCTGCACTGAGATAATATTGCCTCTGATACTCACCTGCCCCGCAGACAAACCTCAAGTCACACAGCTGCTCATTGGGATGCTCACACAGCTCCAGGGGTTCCCTTCCCTCAGCTCACATCTTCTGTAGCACTGCCCTGTGTCGTGTCAGCCCTGCCTGCATGAACAGATTATGGGTAACCAATCTCACCCAGCACAGAGCTGGGATTTCACTTCTGCCCTGCTCTACACTTGTGCCATTAGATCCCATCTGGTCTCAGCTTTCCAGTATAAAGAATTTCTGGAAACAGCACAATGTTATATGAGTGGGGAATTCACTGCTTTTGAAACTTGCTGGGTTACTGTAGGTGATTTAGAGGACTCTCTGTGTGTTATTAGGAAGCAGCACTGCAGCTGATCTCCACACCCAGAAAAAGAAAAAGCATATTCTATCCCTTCCACACATTCACCTTCAGTTCACAGGACTGAAAATAGAATGGACTAATCAGCAAGGAAGAATTTGCTAAGAGAAGCAGTTACTCAGAAAAGTATGTCTGTGTATGCACTATCTTCTGTGCAGTAAAACCAGGAATTATAAAAACAAGCAAAATCATGTTCATAATTGTTTTTTCAAAAAAGTATTCTTTTATTCCCAGTTTCTTTTTTACAGATTTTACACAGGGGAAGGGAAGGGAAGGGAAGGGAAGGGAAGGGAAGGGAAGGGAAGGGAAGGGAAGGGAAGGGAAGGGAAGGGAAGGGAAGGGAAGGGAAGGGAAGGGAGAGAGAAAGAAAGAGAGAGAGAGAAAGGAAGGAGGAAAGGAAGGAAGGAAGGAAGGAAGGAAGGAAGGAAGGAAGGAAGGAAGGAAGGAAGGAAGGAAGGAAGGAAGGAAACTAAAAAGAATCAAGATTGCAATGCTTTTGATCAGTCAGACAAACAACCAGTGTCATATCTTTTGGCAGATAACAAAAGTTTCTTTTTTTTCCCACAGTATTAGAGAGAAATTTAAGCCACTTCCAGAGCCTCCAGCCTGAAGCACACAAGCTAGTTTACCTGTAGTCACTGTTGTCATAATTTCTTTCAGTTCATTGATGTAAACATGAATAAGAACTGTAGCATTCATAAAAGCTGTTATTAAAATTAGTGGTATTGAGTGTGCTTAAGTGAAATAATTTATATGTTAGGCATCATACTGTTAGGAAACATGGAGTGTGATCCAATCTTTCTAAAGACTGTCAGCACAGCCAAACAAATTCTCTGAGTAACTCAAAGAGATTCAGTACATTTCAGTTAGAAATCCTTTTCTTGGCCCTGAACTGGGTTGAACTTGTTTTGGAACATTTTTCACCCTTTTCTATTCAACAATTTGCTTCTTTCATCCTTCCACAATATTACCCTGTTCCTGTGAAAAAGTGTAGGACAAACAACTAAGGCACCTTCAAAATTTTGCAGGAGCCAAAGTTGGAAGTCATTTGCTGATTTTGCTTTGGGCCTCAGGGACAGAGCTGGTGATTGCCAAAGGCTCTCATAAAATCCAAAATCTACTTTGAGAGTAAGGGAGGGGTTCTACCATGCCAAAAGAAAGGACATAAGTAATTGCAGAGTCCAGCTGTTTTCTCCTTTCATCCTTCCTGTGGGGAGGGAGGGACAGAGGGAGCAAAAGTGAGAATGAATAAATAAAAAAAAAGAAAAAACATAGCACAGAGGAATAATTTTTTTGTTGTTTTTATTCCTCTCCAAAGATGTTATTTTACCAAAACCCCTCTGAACAGGAGACATGTGGAAAGATGAGTCCAAACTGCTGTGCCCTCTTCTCTCCTTGTTGCATTTCTCCAGCAGTCTTCCTTCCCCAACTCCAGCCTTGTAAGTGCTGCATTTGCCATCAGAAGCAGAATAAATTCAACTCTCTGGGGCAAGAGGAAAGGCTCAGCAGTACATGCTAACCTTGCCAGCCTCTGTGCTAACACCAGGAAACACAAGCCCACTTACCTCTCTTCCAAGGAAAAGCAACCAAAGGATATGGGGCAGTCCTTTTTTAAGATTTGTAAGAGCAGTTTCCTATTCTAAAGTCCCTTCTGCCCTACACTGCACTTGGCCCACAAACACCCACATGAATTGACTGAAGGTCACTGAAGGAAAAGACAGGAGGGCACTTTCCAGTGGCTTTGAGGTGATTTTGGAAGTGAGAGAGTTAATTTTCTTCACAGTGGCTTTTATGGGGCTGTTTTGGATTGTGCTGAAAACATCGTTGATATTGACAGGGATGTTTTAGTTACTGTTGAGCAGTTCTAGCACAGAGCCCAGGTGTTTATTGAGCCGGGGGAAGAAGAAGGAAGGGGGAAGCATTTGGAATGATAGATTTTGTCTTCCCACACCTAATGGAGCCAGGCTGTCCTGGGGATGGCTGAGCCTTGCCTGCCCATGGGAAGTGGGAATGAATTTCCTGCTTTTCTCTGCTTGCATGTGTGGCTCTTGCCTGTGAGTCTCCCATGAGTTTCTTCACTTTTTCACTTCTTATTCTCTCCCCTTCCAGCCAGAGGAGAGTGAGCAAGTGGCTGTGTTACAAGCTGCTTTAAACCTTTTTGGTGCCCAACACGGGGCCTGAGGGGTTTGAGATAACAGCAGATTTGACTTGAATGCATTAGGTCAAATTTATAACTGTTCTTGCTGTTTAGCAATTAATTGTGACAGCCTGATCCAAAGCTACCAGGGGTGAAGGAAATGGAAATACCTTTAAATTGTTGTATGTAAATTTGAGTTGAATGTTTTAGGAAGCACTATAGCAAAAAACCCTTGTTGCTTGCCAGGCTCTCAGCAAGAGAAGTTCATTGTGATGTTAAACCATGACACACTTTTATGACAGATTTAATGGGACACAATGCAAAGAAGTAGGACTCAAAATGTGAAATTACTGACTCTGCATATAGAATTCAGTCTATCCTGCACAAACTCACTGGCTGAAAGTGTCTTGACATGCTATGTAATGGATTTCCCACCCTTCAGCATCAAATACCCTACTCTGCCTTAAACAATTCAGTGATTTCTTTTTCCTTTATTTTTTATATTAATGTTTACTAGTTATTTGAGAATGAAATTCAGAAAATCCCTTTTTTCCCGAGTTCCTATGCTTGCAGCTTCTACTGGCAGCTTCAATCTACTGCCTGGGAGCTGGCTCTAAGTAGGACATGACAAGGAAAGGTTGGAAATGAGAGTAGGAATTAAAGGCATAGAATTGCCAAAAATGTCTACTAAAGCATCTACTTTAGTGGCAGCAGGATTCAAAAAACTCTGAAATGTGACATACAGTATCACCAAATTTATATTTTAAAATATTAAAATCTTACAGCATTAAGATCATATTAAAATCATTCCAGCCACATGCTCACTACATACTCCATGTTTCATCCCAGGACTCTAATGGACTCTGCAGACTGTAGGATTTTGTAGGGGGATAGAACATGAGTAAATGAAGGTGGTATAGAAAGTAATCTTATCCCCTAAAGAGTTGCAGCTGAGCCAATTACTAGAGATTAGGAGCAGGCCTGATGTTAACAGGCCACAGCTGTAGCCAATAAGAACAGTGTTGTAAAAGAGTGGATTGGTGGGAACTGGAGTCAGTCGGCTGCTGTGAGGACAAGGAAGAGTCAGTGCCTGGAGAAGCTGCCTACAAGAAACATCAAGGACGTATGAAACTACCAATATGGAACTTTTGCAATGTAATGATAGTAGAACTCTTACACTATAATAAAAACAGGGTTTGAAGAACATTGCCAGGAAGATCTACTTTAGAGGTGATGTTTGGTACCTCTTCCTGAGCCATGGGAACATTTGCTACAAAACAGCTTGGTTTGAAAAGGGATATAAAACAACTCTTTTGATTAATTGCTTGCTAATGACACTAGAATATTACACATGCATACACACACTCCCCACCTAAGCAGCGTCATCCTCATCATGACTAACTCTTTGAGCACCTGTGAGGGTGTAGAAATATTTTATCTATGTCTGGTTTATAGTGCATTTCCAGCCTGAAATATTTTCCTGTATCCAAACATGTGATACCTGATAAGGATTGCTATCCAAAGAGCATTCAGACATACTGTATTTTGGCATTTAGCCAGGCAATGACAAAAAGCAGGTGGATTGGGCTATTACCCATGGCCCAAATTCATTATCTGTCAGGTCTTAGGAGGATTGCATATTGTGTACCAAATATTGCTTAAGATTCAAGATATTTGAGATTTTTTCCATGTCTATGAACCATAGAGTAATATTTCCTCTTGATTAAGAGGAAATATTAAGAGGTTTTCATCTCCAGTATTAAACTAAAATTTTCATGAGCGTTTCCATAAATCTTTGTTCATTTTTATGTAATACACTTAGCTTGGATAAGAACTAATTCACTTCTGTGTCACAGTAGAGATTATTGAAAAAACGAGAAGCAACACAAATAGCCTGAGTACTCACATCTCTACTTTATTTTGCTGGAATACATCTATGGAGGCAATCTGAGATACTCTATGAATAAATGGAAGCACACACTATAGACAGGAAATGACAGTGCTGTATGCAGTCATGCTTGGCTTTTGATATGGTGGGCTTTTAGCAACACTAGTTTAACTAAAATAGTGACATTGAATCATCATAAACAGTACTTATTACACTATTTTTCATCTTACTTGATAATTTACAAAATAAAGAAAAATTTTAACAATTGAAATATATATATTTGCTAAAGTTAGGAAGCTATTTAAATGCATATTGGTAGATATCAGATTATAAACTCATTATATATCCCCCTTGACACCAATGCTGCTCTCTGATGGCTGTGATTGAAAGCATGAAAGAGGTGTGTGAGAGGCTGTGTGATGAGGAAATTGTACTTATAAAGGTGATGCCTGGAGCAAAATATTCATTCAAAGCCCCAATCTCAATTACCATCTTCTACAGGACAAAACACCTCTAACACTGCCTGATTCCCTGAAGTCTAAAGTGTCATTCACATTAATGATGGTGTTTGCAATGTGATATATCAATTTGGGTTACCACCCATCTCTCTGCAAGACTTTTCTGGTGAAGAAAGGTCATTGTTTTTCTTCATTTCAGGGTTTGTAATCTCCTGCATTTTATAATGCCAAAATAATTGCTCCCACTAGGATATTGCCCAGCTGTGCTCAATTTATAATTTGTAATATTTTCCTTTCTGTAAGTCAACTAGTGGTACATTTTTATGGCATTCTCCCAAGTGGATAATGATTCAAAGCAATGTATTTATTTAGAGGATTGGATAAACTGGATCAAAATTTAACCACAAAATGTACAGAAAATTCATTCTGTTTTCCTAGTGTTTTTAAAAACACACTTCTCTTATTTCTGTTAGTCATAATGCTTACAGTCTCTCTGATTTTCTGTCCCATTGTCCATTAACCAGGGAGGAAAAATGTTTCTTTCCAGTATGTGCTAAGAATTTTAAATATGGAAATGTCAAGATGCTTACTCTCATTGTCTCTAGGTCAGGGAGACAGAAAGGTGAAGTTGAAGCAGTTTTTCAGTTTAACAAAACATGACTATGGTACACATCATGAGAAGGACACAGGAAAGACTGAGGTTTTTTCTGGTCTCAGCTGTTAACTATTTTCTATTTTAATTTACTCAGTCCCAGTTTTGACAAATGAATGTGGCTTCACTTGAAAGAGCTTGAGAACCACAGCACAGCTGTTAAATAACAAAGAATTAATAAATTTGACTCTATTCGCATTATGGATTGAGGCTAGAGATGTCAGTACAAAAAAAGCTTCATATAAGGGATGTGCGCTGTCACTAAAAATGCAAGTCTTAATTTTAAAAATTAGTAATTAGGAGAGATAAGAGAGTGAGTGCCTGAATTCTGTGATGGGGTTGGCTCAGGAGGAGACTGTCCTGTGGAGGGGTTTCATTTGCCAAGGTGGCACACCATAGCAAACAGACTGTAATGTCATTTCTCTGCCAGTGGGCTTTCATTTACTACAAATGAGTTCACTCTCTGCAGGATAAGACACATACATTTAAATCTTAGAAAGCTTTCTGCTCATGCCATGTCTCTGAATTTCCCTCTGGATCTCAAAACCAGGAAAGAGCATAATGTTTTTGTAAAGAGATCCAGGCTGGCTTGGCTCTCCAGCTCATATTTACCAGTAATGCAGTCTTTTAGCTCGACTTGGATCCTTCTCCTGCTCTAACAGGTTAAGTCAAACAGATATAAAAATTACAAACCATAGTCTCACAGGTGGCATTAGGAGGCATTATGCTTCCTGCCAGATCAATACCCCAGGGATGAGGGGTTCTCCAGCTCTAGCAGTACACAAAAGCACTTTTAAGAGAGCACATCAAAAGGTACACTATTGTAAAACTAGACCAGGCTGCACTGGGAAAAAACCAACAACTTTATATTTGAAATAGACAAATAATATCATCGATGACCAGATTCTCTTATGAGATGAAAGATGCAGTTTAACTTATTTTTCAAAATCACATGAAAGCCAAAACACTACTGCCTCATAAATGTCAGAAAGCGTTAGGAAAGGTGAGAATTATTTCAGAGTTTTTTTTTTTTTTTTTAATAAAAGCTAGGATTCTTCCAATGGCATATATGGATCATTTAAAGAAAAATCAGATTTCAAAAGTCTAGAAATATTGTGCAGAGCTATTCAATGAATATTCAATGACTACAGTACTAATTGGCATAAAGCAGCTAACACAGCCTTGCCACATCTCTACAACTTCCCTATTCTATCTAGTTAGCCCCAGCTGGTATTTGGTAAAGCCCAAACCCCAGCTGGTATTTGGTAGTATTTGGTTAAGCCCACTCAGTGATTGGTAGCAGTAGATATGGGAGTGATAGCAATAAAAATCTGCTTCTGGTCTTACAAGGAAAACAGTTCTTTGATACTTCCATTGAACAATTATTAAGGTTCCTGTATCCTACATGTACAGAAAATCTGAGGTTTAGACTGATCAAGGAAAGTTGTGTCTAAATGAAACAGTCATGGTAGAGTTTGTTACAGCTTCTATGAAAGCAGTGAGTTCATTGTCACATATAACAAGTAAGAATAGCCCTATTCAAAGACTTTTGTGTGAGTTACTCTCTCCCTTCTCAAGTATATATATTATTTATTAAGAAATTGAGATAGATTTAAAATTGTCAAACCCATACAAGGATTCTAGGGACACTCATAACCCAACAATTATTTTGTAGCTGGGTCTCATTTATCACTTTTAGTTGTGCAAGCCTGAGCCCTAACCACCCATGGTAGATAATGCTTCCATGCAGCAAAATTCATTAACATTTCTATCTCTGCTAAATAAATATACCACTTTTTCCTTCTGCAAACCTTTTCTAGCTTTGGATTTATCATCCATCATCTGCATTTACTCAATTTTGACAGATCACAAAAATCCCCAGGAGGGATTCAATCCATTCTATTAGCTTTGCATTTTGTGAAGTTTTCTGTCTAGCAGACTTCAGAGGACTGCCTAAGAAATAAAGTGGTTAGGACTGCTTACAGTTTGATAGCAGTAATGTAAAGATGGTGAGAGATTAATCTATCTTAATAACACTCTGGTTATGATACACTTCTGGGAGCAGACAGAGCTGCTGAGAGAAGCTGGAAGTGATGGAGAGACCCCACTCTGTTAGTCTGGATGATGAGGTTATTCAGCATGACGTCCCTAGGAGGGAGAGCAGGCACTTCCCCTCATTGTCACAGCAGCTGCTGTGACTGGTGGCTTTATTTGCAGCATTCAGGACACTGTGATTGACTAAAGGCATAATATGGAGTGGCAGAATTCCAGCACCAATTACCTCTGTCAGCTGAACTCTCTGACTGTAAGTGGCTCCACAAAGTTCAGTGAGGGAGGTGTGCAGTTAATGCCCACTCACAGCTGTAGGAAGGAATTTAGTTAATATATTCTCACAGGCACAATGGGAAATTCAAAGTTTTTTAGGAAGTCTTCCCCTTATGAAAGGCAGAAAAGATCTTACTTTCTAAATTCCTCAGAGGAGAGTCTAGGTGAAGTTGGATCCAGTCTCAGCTCCAGACTTTTTCAACTCTTGGAGTCCAAAGGATTAAAAATGTGGAATTGAGCCTCTTTACAAGTCTATCCCTCAATTATGGATGACAAACTAACTATATTTATACAAATATAAATGGTTTACGGATACTTACGGATACCAACTACACTAGGCAAGTCTCTTTCACTCAGTCCTGACGAGTAACCTTGAGGGGCATCCTCACTCCAAGCAGGAATTTCCACATCACTCCATATAAGAGTGTGTTACAAGACCCTGCCATTAAAAAGTGTTGCTGAGCTGTTATGGCATAAAGTGTTTGACTGTCAGATGTCTCCAGACCAGCTGTGTCAGCTCAGCAGCTTTAGATAAATTATTGGTAGTGTCACTTGTTTGCTGCTTTGTTGGATACATTACCAAGTCAATTACATCTCCACCTCACTATGAGGATGTTTAATTTTGGGATTGATGAGTCAGACTAGTTTCAGCATTATTCAATACCAAAAGCAGCATGATGCCCCCTTCTCCACCCACCACTGGCAGCTTTGCAATTCGGCTTTCTTTGAGTTATTTTACCTCATTCCAGGCAGAGCATCTTGCTATACATAATTCATTAAAATTCATTTATTGATTCTAGTATCTAAGACACTACCTAAGATGTGCCTAAAATATGGCAGGTACAGAAATGTTTTGTAGTTATCATAGAGTATCAAAATACTGACATAAATAAAGGATATTTTCACCCTGTAAGTAAAATCACTCATTAAACAATAAACATTCCTTTTTTCTTGTTCTAACTTTTTCAGCTCCTAAGAAGCATTCATTTATAATGGGGCACTCCAGATGCTGTGCTGCTACCTTGCCCTTGCTGGGACCATTTTTATCTCTGTGATAGAGGTGCAATGTTTGTGTAGAGCAGGGGTATTTTACCCTTGTCATCCCTTCCGTACATTAGTGTCTCTTGGCACAGACACTCTCCTAATAAAATGGTATTCTTATGGTCAAAGGTATGGAAATGAGACCCTAAAGCGGATTCCATATAGTTTAGGCAATTTCCTTATACAGGAATAAAAACAGAGGCCTGACTAGCAGTTGACCACATAGAGCAACTCCCTTTTTTGTGACATGATTTTTAAAACAAGATGTACGAATTGAGTCAGCCCTATTTTTGAAATTAATGCTTGCTCTAAAGTATACTTACTAGGTAGGAAATGCATTTGTGCAAGTTTATCTTTTGTTATGGAAACAGAAGTACTGTCCATGATCCTTTTTGTCTGGAAAGCATAAAGACATTTGGGTCCAGTTAAGGAATATTCACTGCTCTAATGATGTAATTGCCTACTTTTACATAGATTCAAAAAAGAATTAGGAACAGTTGACAGGTATGAACATGCCAACCTGAATAATTTTTACCAGCAGCCATATGCATGCCTCAAATGCTAAAATATGAGCATTTTAGGAACAAAAACTGTTGATACAAACAAGTATTTGTACTTTGTTCAATTATCAATTTTTCTTTTTCTGTGGGTTTTTTTGGTTGGTTGGTTGGTTTTGAGGTTTTATTAGTGCAGCAGCAGGAGGCTTATGGCAGGAGGTGTCATGCAGATATAGGAGTGTGCTTCAGCTGATATCTCCAAAGCAACAAGCTTTCTAATATTATTCATAGTATCAGGATAATATTGTTAAAAGTTAATTACTACTGGTACTTACCTAATTGAATATACATGTATTTATATATTTTTATATAGTTGGGAAGATTAATCATAAATGAGTGACTTTGGTTTTGGCTTTACATGCAGTTTCCCACTTCTAAGAATGAATCTTTCTTACATAACTTCTTCTGAAAGGTTAGGCCAGCTTAGTTCCTATTTTTCTTGCACCAGCCACAATGCCTTCCTGGAGCAGCTTTCCCATGATTTGGATCAAACTAACACTTAAGCTTCTGATGCTCAGATCCAGCCAAAATCCCATAAAGTCAATATCACTCATAAACCTTTATGGAATGGTTCTGTTAACTTAGGCAACTCATCTTCACTGCAGCAGTTATTATAAAGTACTCTTTCTGAGCCTCTGCTCTGATTAAATCACATTTTAACAAATCTTAAACTGGAATGAGCTCTTATTATGAAATGACTAAAGGTCACTTTTATTTTTCTGTGCACTGGTAATGTGCATATATACTTACACTGTCAGCTGTTATTCCTGACAATGACAACAGATGAAAAAAGAATAGACATTTGCAAAATATGGCAAAACTACAGCATACTATAAATGTTAATAGCTTTATTCATTTCAGATCTGGAATGTGACAAAATGACTCATGCTGGAGAACAGACTTCCTGGACCACAATGCGAGGTAGGAAATGAAATTAGAGATGGTTAACAGAAAGCATTCCAGCTCAGCATCCCACACCCACTCTTCAAACATTTGTCCAAAATGTGCCCCTCTCCTGAGGTTTGGAAGAACATCTATAATATTTTCATATTGTCTTTCCTTCTCTCAACTCCTCATTTTTACCTGGTGATGGAGGTCTGAATTACCCCTTCTGTATCTCATGATAGTTGTCTCAGAGTGAATGAAAACAAGAGCAACAGAAATCCATCCTAAATGTTGCTCTTGTGGAATTTCCTTGCACGTTTTGATCCAACAGGATAATAGTTTGGGAATTGCTGTTCTGAACAGAAGCAGAATGAATGCTAAACAGACACAAAGTAAATGTGTTCTGGCATGGAAATTGATCTCTCTCTGAATCTGTTAGTGTCATCATCTAATGGAATAAGTTAGACCCTTTATTTGTTATTTGATATCATATACTTCTATTCATACATATAATTTGGAATAAAATAGAATTATATAACTAAATAAATGTAAAACTTAAATTAAAAACTTTAATGTTATAAAAATATTTATTTACACTTGTTACCATAGGAATCTTCTATCACTGTTTTTTTTTTTGGTGGTTTTTTTTGTTTGTTTTGGTTTTTCTTTTGTGTTTTTCATTCTATTTTAGCATTTAAGGACTTTTTGAAGGATAAAACTCCCTTGTGGAATGAAAAATGTGAGTTTTCCTCTTCCTTACTGGTAACTCAAATTGTTTTTTGAATGGCAAAGATGTTTCATTGAAGTCTCTTTACATAAAAAAGTTTAGTTTCCATGTTCCTTTTCTGCTAATCACTGTCATTTTTAAGTATCTTATAACATATTAATATTAAAAACAGATGACATAAACTTGGTTAAACTTTTCACTTCCAAATGGTTGGTCACTCATCACACATAAAGCATGGAAAATTCCTTTGAAATATTTTTAGGGGGACGGTTTAGCCACAGAGTTAATTATAGGAAGATGTGTTGTTATAGGAGGGATTTACAACTAATCTTGTAAGACTGAATCATTACTTTTTTCATGGAGAATGTTTTTCAATAAAAGAATGGAAAAAAAAAGTCAAAAGCAAGCAACTGTATCTTTCTCCAAAGACAGAGAGAGCTATAAAGGGTATAAATGATGTGAGTTAGTACCATACCAGACAGATAGGAAAATAAACACAATATATAGGTCAGTTTGGCACTATAAACCATTAGAGAAACTTTTCCTGAACAAGTACAGCAAACCATCAAAGTGAGGTCTCTCCAGGGTGTCAAAATGCAGAATTCAATGAATCAGACTTACTAATTATTACAAAGCAGAAACAATGTCCATATTCTTAGCCCATAAATTACAAGGCACAGATGGGTTGCTTTACAGAAATGTTTTCTTGCTTACTCCAATGCTTTGTAAGAAAAAAAGCCCAAAACTGTAATACAATGAGTCATAATAAAAAAATGTATTTTTTTTCTTTCAGAAGATATATATATTTAAATATCTTGTGCCCTTAAAAACTTTATGGAGGTAATTCTAGGTTATCCTGGGATACTGGAATTCCCACAGAATGGCTACTACTGTCTCTTGCCTCAGGCCAGGACATTCATCTCACAATCAGCTGAGATGGCACACTGGTGACCTTACAGAGCAGAACTTGCACTCCCTCTTGCTTGATCCTGGCTGTGTTGAGTTAGAGCAGCCCATTACACCAGCACAATGCAGAAGTTCTAGAAACTGCAGCAGCTTTTCATGCCCTGCTAGAAAGCAGTGAAGTTGAAGCCACGATGATAAGCAGTGTGTCATAGAGCAATGTACCTGCTCCAACAAAAGGCAGTGGGAAGCATTTTAAATTGCATGACTAAATAGACATTTCTACCTGTTCAAAAAAGAGAATGTATTCTCTAACAACTAATCTGATTTATTTGAATAGGATTCTTCAGAAGGATGCCAGCTTAATTACTTAGAAGAAAGAAAGACACTTCAGATTTATCAATATGAAGGTCCTTTAATATTAAATTTTGCCAACACAAGGTGGTGAAGGAAGTGATTTGGGCATAGAGAAATTCATAGTCATATATATGTATACTTAAAGAGAATAGCACTGCAGGCTGCAGAAATTTTTCTGCTAAATAAAACTTTGTTAACTTGGGTTAGAATATGACTCATGCAGTGTCAAGAACAGATAAGAAAGTAGAGCTTATAAAAATAAAGGTAAAGCCAAGGAATATATAAATATTAACTTTTCATCACATTTAGATGTGGTTTGAATGTTGTTATTGATTGAGACAGAACTTAAGACCATTGTTGGTTTGGGGTTTTAGTCAAATTCTGGATTAGCTCAGTGATATTCAGACTTACTACAGTGGTATTCTATATAACAGTGTGTCCATTAACAGCTCTACCATAACAGTTGTATATCACTGTCTGTCAAAAATATATATTGACAGTGGGAACCACCTTACTTTAGTTTACTTTAGTGCCTGGGTTAGTCAGTCATTCAGGCTCCTTCTGTAGTCAATAGGCAGAGAGTGATTCATCCCACACTAATACAGGGTTGGTTGAATCATCCCCCAAAGATGCCTCTCCTTCCAAGAGCTGTACTTTTCCTACTAAGAAACAAAAAAAATAACCACGTGGCCTCTGTTTTCGATTCTAACCAATAAATTTGGCTGAAATTTCAAACATGGGTCGCTGGAAGGAATTTCTGCACAGAGCCTGCAGACTGAAGAGTTTTCATGTGAGCTGCCTGGCGAATAACATCAAATGGCAAAAGCGTTGGGGAGGCTTGTTGGCAGATCATTAGCCAGTTGCAAACAGAAGGGTGTTTGTTGAGCCATATGCAAAACTAGAGTGCTATATCATTTTAAAAAATGACTGCCATCGATTGTTGCATAAAATAAAAGTGCAGCTTGTGCTTTCTTAGCTCTGTGACAGCGGCTGTAATTGGGGTTTGGAGGGGAGAGTGGCTGCCTGCCAGTGCTATATGCAATCATCCAGCTGTTCAGACAGTTAAAGACCTTAAGATGTTATAGCAAAGGAGCTGGCAGACACTCAGTCTGCCTTCTAGAGACCAGGGAGCATCCTAGCAAGCTATTTAAGACTTTATTTAATATGGCAGTCATTAACAGTCAGAGATAAAAGGCAAAAGCACCATGTAATTGATTAGCTAAAAATGCACAAGTTTATACATATTAAGGTGCTTCACTATGCATGCCATTGCCTTCATCTAACAGCACCTTTTACTTTTTAATTTGATTAAACTACTAAAAAACCCTGAATCTATAAATATCTATTTGTTATCGACAGCCCAGGATGCTGAGAGATGAATTTTATATTGAGGCAATTATTGCATAACAAGCAATGGATTTTCGAGCTTCCAGAGGGAAAGTCTTGGCCCTTCATCCATAGAACTTGGTGCCCTGGCTCCTGATGAACTGTTCTTTCATCAAAATGGTAACCTGAAGGATCAGTTTCTCAGAGAGAGAAACAATTTAAGGAATGTGTTATGAAGACTTTATATACAGTTATATCAAGACTAGGAAAAAAAAATCTCAAATAAATACCTAATCAAAACTGGTTTTTTCCCATCCCTGCAGCTCATACACCATGTAAGAAAATATGGTCAACTTTAAAAAGAAAAAAAAACTGCTTCAGAAATATGCTTATAGTGCAACAAGGTGGGGAGTTTTGTTATCTATTGATCACATTTTGACTTCAATTGCTCACTGGCACTATCATTAATTACTGTGGGCAAATAAAGGTTGAGCTATACCTTGCATTACTCTGTGAGTAATGACTGGTAACTATTGCTGTAAAAAGATCTGAATAGATCTGAATTTACCTAATTTTTTTAACATACTGAAAGAGAAGTAACAGGTTTGAAACAGTGACCATTGTTTCAGTAGCAAATCACATTTTAAAGAGTTATTTTAAACTGTTTAATATTCCTTTTATACACATTAGATTTGCTGGGTAGTTTTTGATATTTTGCATTAGGCTCATACCTGAGACCTTACAAACAGTCATGAGACTACTGTAATATAAGATGTGGATCAATTAATAACAAAGCATATAAAAAGATTTCATCTTTATCTTGTCCCATCATCCAGCACAACTAGAACTTGTTTCATACCCCTACTAATTTCAAATCTGGTTTACTCAAGCATTACTGAGCTGTTCAGGAGAAGTGATTACTTTCTTTCTAGCAGCAAGCATGCTGAGTTGTGCTCTGATGAGTTGCATTTGCAACCTACAGAAAAAGTAAATCCACTAAATCAAAAACAAAGATAAAAATGAAGATAGGTTAAAATACACTGTAATTGTATTAACATGTCACTTAACTTAGCAGTTGTTTCTTGACTTCCTGCTAGAAAAGCATTGAAAAATCTAATTTCTTCTCAGGTGGAAGCTTGCCCCAGGAAGTATTTTCGACCGTATTACAGCACCACCTCCAATTCAGCTGAGTTACTAATTGGTACTAATTGGATAATTAACACCTATGCCTCCTCAAGCAATAATACAAATAACTCAGTAGTAGCCCAAAGTCTGCAAGCACATCATTATTCTGGGGTCCCTACTTGCCTGTGTTACCTCATTAGTAAGTAGGCTGCAAGGTCACACAATGGTAACACCATCCATCTTGTTTGCAAATACTAAAACATCTGCCAGTGCACAACAAACAGCAAATAAATCATAATAACGGCCCATATCAACCCCAAGAGTTGTATACACAAGGAAATTTCTGAGAGCTTTCTTTTACACATCTGGTATTGTATAAAAATGGAGATTTGTGTGAAAGCAAGGGTGTGTGACTTGATGAGATTTCAGAGTACCAGATTTCTTTCTTCTCCACTGTAAATTATTGTAATATTTTCTGGAAAAAATTCATGTGGTTAAGGAAGGCCTAGATTATTTTTTTAATAGGTCCCACAATACAAATAACTAGAGGTTTAAATGGCATTAAAACTACAGCTCCAGAATAGAACTGCTTAGGGAATGAATGCTAGGACTGTGATGTCCAGAGGGGTTGCTGGGGGAGGTCCCTGTCCCTCTGCCAAGATTCATTTAAGAGCATCACATAGACATGAGGTCATGTATGAATGCTGATCCTGGAGTCCAGGATGGGAAACACTACTTTAGTGAGGGGGAAAAAACTCCAACCCAATCACAGAATTTTTCTTTTTTTTCTGTACAGTTTTGACCACACTTTACGCAGTAGAATGATCTAAACCAGTATTATTTACCAGAAACCTTAAGAAAAAGGCTTAAGTTCTGGTTCCCTTTTAATCAAGACAGCAAAGGAAAGATGTGGATTTGTTGTATCAACATATCAGTAGATTCTTTCCTTCCCTTTGGTAAACATGATTCAGCTTTTGATGTGCAGCTGCTGACTCGATATAGATGGAAAAAAAATTATGGATTCATGAATATGGAATTACGGTTTCTTTAGGTTCCTTAATCAAATAAGGAGCCTTCATTTCAGCACTCAGCTCATTTATTACCTAACTCAGCTTATGCTAAGTGGCATGTTGTTTGTTTCTATTTTAAAGCAACTAAACATGATGATCTGAAGAAGAATTTACTGGTGAATAAAAACAGCAATGCACAGCAGTGCTACCCTACCTCAGATTTCTGCAGTGTAGGGCAAAGTGGAAGCTGCCTTGAAATCAGTGTTGCATTAACACAACAAAATTTCAGAGTTATATGAATGAAAGTCACATTGTGCTTTCTTAGGGTCAAACATGGAAAAGACATGGGTAAACTCTTTGGAGCAGCCTAGAAGGTGTTACTTGTAATTTGGTAGCAAAGTTGATGACAAATTATAGAATTATAGTATCATTACCAAAACTTTTTTTTTCTTTTTTATAAGATTATTGTCTTAATTCATAATGAAAGAACAGAATTCTGTCTGTATTTTGGAGGAAGACTGAATAAATTCCATGGAAGAAAGTGCAGCAAAATTAATTCTGGACTGAGAAGAAGGAGTTTGATTACAAATGGTGTCTCCTCTACAGCAGGAGCTTGTCAGCAAACCATGTAGGAGCTTTTTCCTTTCTGCTTGGTGTCAGCTGGGAACCTGCTTCCCCCTCTGAAGAAGCAGCAGGGAGTGGAATTTAGCTCATGGCTATCTCTCTGCTCTGACGAGCCCTAAGCACAGGCTGCTCTCTCTGGCTGGTTCATCTGGACTTGGTAACCTGTCCCTCCAAAGTTATCCATCTGACACCAGAGCCCAGCAGCAGCAGGGAGGAATCAAGAAAATCTTGCACAAGGTATATAAACTCATATGTGTAAATCCAGAAATTCAGAGAGTATCTGTTTTCTTTATTTTCTTCAACAATTTTTTGTTACTGTACTCCTTTGTTCATGAAGACAGAACATTTTGTCCAGATCCTGGTTTTGCTCTAAAACCATTATATTATTTCTTTTTCAATATTTATACTCTAGCACTGAGCCAGTTACACAGTATATCCTACAGCATCACTGTAGTGAGCTTTTTCATTTTGTGTGAGTAGAGAAAAAATTGCCATATACCAAAATGTAGACCTAAGTTTTTCAAATAAAGCAGTTCTGAGATGGGCCCTCATGTTTTTATCTGCAGCAGTCTTGCTCCTTCAAATCAAACTTCTTTTATTTTGAGCAGAAACTACCAATCAGGACCAATTGTCTTTAATTTTACAGCAGTGACAAATGATTTTGGGAAGCTATGAATCATTTTACCCTAGCCCAGACAAGATTATTCCAAGCTGTGTAACTGGTAGGATAAACCCAGCTGTGCCAAATCATACCCATCTGTTTTGAAAATGTGGGACAAAAACTACTCTGGACACAACATACCAGAAGCATGATGCCAAATAACAAGTAAATAAATAAATAAACCTTAGCTGCCATGGAGAAAAGTTTTCTCACACTAAAAGAGAAAATATTATGGACCACACCCATGACTGATATCAGTTCTATGAAACAGCACAGAGAGCATTAGTACATATTTACTTTTTTTATATATTGGATACAACTGGCTTGTTTAACATTTTTAACACGCTATATAAACCATAAACTGTAGTAGAGAATCACCCATGACTTCAAAGAAAAAATCTTACAAATCCATGCTTGAACTGCAACACAGGAAGAATTTATACACCAAGGTCCATGACAGCAATCTGCAAGAAATGCTTGGGTAGCAGAGGGTCAAGAGCTCTTCAATTTTCAGCTGTAAAATTTATTAAGTGCCTGAAGTTCTGCTCTGAGCACTTCTAGAGAGGTTAGTTGTGCAAAATGTCCTAGAAACTCTCCCTTGCCTAAGCCTGTAGAGACTAATAACTTGGCATCCCTGAAAATTGCTTGTATCCTGCTGCCCATGCCACAGTCTAAGCAGGATGCTCACAATGACCCAGACACTATTCAGAAAAGCACTCTGCAACTGTGGTGATTTAGCAACACTCACAGGGACTCCTTTGCACCTGACAAAAGAACCACAATTCATATTTCTACTTCCCTACTTTTGAAGTAAATAATAATACTTAATTTCATCTCCTAAATCATCATCTTGCATTTGTGTAACTTCTTCAGGTGCTCCTGGGCAGCCTTAGTTAAATGATAGTGGAACTAAAATGCTTATTTCTTCCCTGTAAACACTTAATAATAAATATCTCTTTCCAATTTACATCCTTCCATTTAATTTTGTTATTAATACTATGCACTTGTTATACTTCCAAATGAATGAGGACTTGATATAATGAGGCTGGTATGAAGATGATCCAGTGCTGCAGGCTGTTAATATTCAATTCTAAATTAATAGAACTATTATCAATTAGATTAGCTGGCCTGATGGTGTGAGTGGCACTTGCCTAGGTCCTCCCTTTGAGCATTAGCTTTCTGAATGGTGGTGGAAAACCTCATACCTCTCCTCTTAAAAATCTGATTAATAATAGCATTCACTATAACAACCTTTAAGATAATGAATAGACTCTCCCAGCTCCCACCCCTGTTCTTATCAGGTATGAATGGCTAAAAAAGTTACTTGGAGACAAAAATAAATGAACATATTGTAGCAGGCAATTAAAGAGGATGCTTTGATATTCTGCTAATCCTGTTTAGCCTCTCCTCTTTTCCTTGCTTGCCAGCTACAGAATTGCTGCAGCCTGTTTATACCAGACAAGGGAGCACTAATTTAAATGAGGGGTGTGTTCATTAGTTAGTATGCAAACATGAACAGTGCTGAGGCACAAGGCATAGACACCAGGAATTTATAACAAAAGATTGTCTGAAACTGCCCTCATCTCTGTGTTCATTTACAATGTGAGTTAGGAAGTGTGCAGGCTTACCTCCAGTGCTATGTGCAATTTTGGGTGCCACAATATGAGAAAGACATTTATCTCCTAGAAAGTGTCCAGAGGAGGGAAGCAAGGATGGAGAAGGGTCTTGAGGGGAAGCTGTGTGAGGAGAGGCTGAGGGCACTTGGTCTGTTCAGCCTGGAGGAGACTGAGAGGAGACCTCAGTGCAGTCAGAGCTTCTTGTGAGGGGAACACGAGGGGCAGGCACTGATCTCTGCTCTGTGGGGACACTGACAGGACCCGAGGGAATGGCCTGAAGCTGTGTCAGGGGAGGTTTAGGTTGGGTATCAGGAAAAGGTTCTTCCCCAGAGGGTGGCTGGGCACTGAAACAGATTCCCCAGCACCAGCCTGGCAGAGCTTCTGAAGCATTTGGAAAATGCTTTATGGCAGATGATGTGATTCTAGGGCTGCCCTGTGCAGGGTCAGGAGCTGGACTTGGGTGATCCTTGTGGGTCTCTTCCAACTGAGGATATTCTGTGAATCTGTGATTTGAATCTCATTTATGCATAGACTGATTTTGGATTTTAACTATTTTTGAAACAGTACGATTGCTTCTATCTTTGACTTTTTTGTCTATTCTTTTTAATCTGGGGAAACTCCAAATAAATCCTGATGTTGTTTTTTCATTACTGTAAAAAGACCCTTTAAAGTAGTCTCAGATACCAGGCAGTACAGCCTGATGACCAAGACATCAAAATAGAGTCAGGAAACAGTTTCCATCTCCATTGAGGGGGTATGCATCAATCCAGGCTCAAGACATTCTCAACTGTTAGGGGACATTCATACCAAATTTGCCAGTGCTAAACCACTGAAGAGGTGACAAGATATTAATGCAGATAGTCCTGATGTCAGTCCTTTATTAAAAGCAGCCCTGCACCCCTCAGTTTTCTGTCCTGTGCTATAATAGGGATTGCACTTATCTCTTGAGAAGTATCTTGGGTGTTCCTGATGGCAGAAGCTGGGTGAAGTAAGTTCAGTTCTTTGCACATTTGATACCTGAAGAGAACATGATAGAATCTTTATGGGAAATCATTTGGAGGATCCATCTCATAGGATAAAAGCAGGAAAAGCTAACATCATAGTAATGAGTTGTCAGAGTTCTAAAGGATCTTGAACATTTTAAAAAGAACAGTCAACTAAAAGCAGTTTCTCACCTTCCTCTTTAAGTGGCCTGGGTAGCAAAAGAAAAATCAAAACTACAGTGCATTAAAATTTTGAAGAGGTTCCCATGGAGATTTGGGGACTAGTGATCAGACAAATGAGTAGAGTATATAGTGTAGAAGACAGAAAGTACTTAGATAAATGCGGTATCCCTGAGAAAAATCAATGTGAATTTTATAGAAAGAAGTTTGGTCTTGCTCATCCTTTAAAGAATCAATAATCATTTGCTATTGTGCACTTGTGTTTCAAAAACCTTTCAACAGCCCATCAAAGACATCAATTTATTGTTTCTTTCCAAGATTCTCTCATGAGCAAATAAATACTCAAAAATTGGAAAGAAAGAGTAGGAATAAATAGTCAGTTTTGTCAATAGAGGAAAAACCACTCTAGGAGTCTCATAGTTTCGCACTGGGCCAAGTATTGCTACGTGTATACAAAATTATCTGGAGAAAGACTGAAAAGTGAAACAGCAAAATTTGTTGATGGTGCAGAGGGCTTTTAGAGCTGAAAAAGTTGTTAATACCACTGCCAATGAACTCTCAATACTGAGCTACCAGGTGTATTAAATCTTAGTAGGATAAATGACTAAATGTGGAAAAAGTAAAAAAGGATGATAGGCATGTAAAACTTAATTTTACCTTTAGAGTGAGGTGTTCTAAACTATCCATTGTATCTGAGGAAAGAGATTTCAGAGGTCTAGTAACAGGGCTTATGAAAATGTTATTTCAGGAGTCAACAACAGTCAATAGGAAAAAAAATGGAGTGTTTATGAGTTATTGCAAAGAAATAAAGAACAAAACTGAAAAATGCAATGGCATTTCATGTACAGGAATCCTGGGTATTGCTGGGAAATCTGTCTCCCTGCCACTGCAAGGACATAACAGAAAAAGTACAGAGAAGAGCAATAATGATGAAAAAATTTACAGAGCAACCCCCAGAGGAAGGATTAGACAGACAAGAACTCCTCAGCTCAGAGAAGAGACTGTAGGGAGCATTTGACAGAACCATAAAATCATGAGTGAAACTGAGAAGGTAGAGAGGCAACTGATGATTGGTCCTCATAATTCAAGAACTATGGGAACTCTGATGTGAAGTTGCAGACCAAACAAACGAATGAGGATATACAGAGGAGTTCATTGTCACAGGGAGCTGTGAAGACTCCCACTGACAGCTTCAAAGTGAGACCAGACTGCTGGAAGATAAAGACTTCTTAAAAATATGAAAACCAGTTTCTAAACTCTAGCTTTGCATGTTCACAAGGCAGGGATTGTTGGACTGGTGAAAGGAGTAAGATTGCTATGTTTGAAGATTGTTGTGTTTGCTGTTTCTTAAGACTCCCATCCAGAAATTGATTATTGGTGATTGCTGGAGACATACTGCTGGAGGATTCTGCAAAGCCAGATCGAGCTCTGAGCTACTAAGAGCATCCCTACACTTTTAGCATCACTGTTAATTTTTCACTTGTGACAAGATGAAGCCAAGCTCTCTGCCTTTTTTTTTCAGGTTAGCAATACCACACTGTAGTTGTCTGATGTCGGTGAGTTCTGAGCCTTAAAGGAAGTGTAAAATTTTTCCTGTTTGTCCCCAGTAATTATGCTTTTCGTTACTCCTACAGAATAAATCTCATCAGAAAAGACCTTATTTGCTTCCTTATGGGTTTGTTTCTAAAACCCACTACAGTACTAAACATGTTGTAGTTTATTCCAGTGCAAATGTTATTCTTCTAAACTGGAAATTACATCCTTCAAGTTGTATTTGAACCAAGTCAGTACAAAAAATGTGTACTCCCCCTTCTCTTGCCTCCTTTCTGTTTCTAATGGATAATTCTAAATCAGCTAAATTTTAAATTCCTTACATGAATAGGCACAATGGATAAAGAATTACATGAA